>NW_027017957.1:0-621476 GCF_032854445.1 Liolophura sinensis | reverse complement strand
GTCTGCAAAATCAGTCATACTCGCTACCAAAATTGCCTTCAGTCAATGACACGCAACAGCACAAGCTCTACACATTGGTATGTTTTAAGTTCATGTTCTTGCTAGAAAAAGGAACTTAGAACAAATTTTCGAATTTATAACATTGAAGTCTATAAGCTCGGTTTGACGGCAAGTACCAATTGCCTCGGGTGACGTCATAATTATACCCAAACCTGTGGCATGCTAGGTATTTGGCGGAGTTTTGAAGGAGGGTGACACCAGTTACCTGTAATACTAAACTCTCGTTCCTTCGAGCAAATTGTTCTGTGTTTACGCTATTTTTCACAGCCAATTTATAATTATCTAGTTGACTTTAGACTTCTTATCCTCATATTATCAAGGAATAGTTTTTTTGTTTATGCTTTCTCACTTTACTGGATTTTCTTTACCGGGGTACATGTATACATAGGCCTAGACCTATTTGCTTTACATGCAGCTGATAGGTAAAGGCACCCCTGTATGATAACTCAAGTGTGTCGTTCATCTTAATGCGGGCTGCCTGGAGTTCACTAACACTTGAAATCCAACAACTACACGTATCTCCGTCAACACAATATCTACACTTAAAAGTTTTAATTTAAAAGAAAGTCTGTTGTGTGACTGGTGTTACATAATCCTGTGTCAAATTCAGTACAATATGCCGTTAGTCTGATAGAATCCTTATGTTGAATTAGTAGAATATATGTGTTATATTTAACAGATTAATCTGTTCCAATAGCAGAATATATTCTAGCATCACTCAGACAACAGACTTTCTGTTAAAATTAAAACTTCAATTCTCTTAATGTGCCACTTGTCATTCGTTACCAAATGTAATTTTCCACAGCAATTCTCAACATTCAACTATTTCCTTTTATATCAGCTACACTCAACGACAAACAACTATGTTTTTTCGAAATCATCCATTGCATCCACAAACAATTACCTTTCCATAGGGGCTATCGCCATCCACAAGCAAATATTTTTTTCCCTTAGTAGCTATCACCATCCACAAACAACTACGTGGATATCGCCGTCCACAACGATCCCCACCCACGGCGGCTATCGTCATTCATCAACAGCTGTTGTTATCATCTAGAACTGTTTTCGTCCACAGTAAAGCTATCGTATTTTATGAACGTTTATTTGCGCCCATAGCACCGTCCTATATGAAATAACTATTTCCACCCATAGTATAGTGACCATAGAAAGTTGCGAGGAATGATCTAGGCGAATAAATTAAACTATTCAAATCTAACCCGTCTAAGTTTTATCGTCCTTAATAAACGTATGTATATAATTTTATAGAACTATACACAAGATTAGATAGCCTTCACATTTGTGGAACTATGGTGTAGCGGACTGTTGACAGGATGTTGTAGAACTTGTGCACAACAAGCTGGTTATAGCTGCTGAGGCAACTGACATGTAGGTGTTGCCAATATGACTCCCAGTTTAACCCACGTGACGTAATGTCAATGACGACATAGCAGTAACTCCATAGATAGACTGAAGTAGCGTAAAATTTTAAACTCCGGCCCAGACTTTTGAGCTTTATTTTTTGTTTTCCAAAAAGAAATATAACTGCACGTGGGAGATTTTTACAGTGTATTTATTCTAATAGGCCCTGCATTGTGACATATTGTTATAATACAACTTAGATGCTACAATTATTTATTTATTAGCTTAGTGCTTTACGCCGTACTCAAGAATATTTCACTTATACGACGGCGGTCAGCATTATGGTGGGTGGAAGCCCTACAGAGCCCGGGGGAAACCCACGACTATCTGCTGGCAGACCTTCCCACATAAGGCCGGAGAGGAAGCCAGTGTGAGCTGGACTTGAACTCAGAGCAACAGCATTGGCGAGAGACTCCTGCGCGCTAACCAACTGAGCCACGGAGGCCCCCAGATGTTACAATTACGGTACTTAACCAGTATTGTGTTTACTTTTAAGTAAATGATGTCATGTTCACCATGATACATGTCCAAACATACAAAACATCTCAATCGCATCATGTTATAACAGTATGGACGGTCTAACTGAACAGCTGTACTGATGCTATCTAAATATTTGCAGCAGAACTTGTACATGTTCTAATGTACCTGTATGGTGTGGCTGCCACTAATTTCTATTCTAAACGAATAGTTTACCTTCAGATCAGAATCAACCATACAAAGCCATTCATGGAGAAGCACAATAATGACATTTATGTGTTGAAAGCATGTTAAAATTTCATTCGTATTTGTCAGATCTTGTCTGTATTTTTTTGTCTATGCTTATCTATTTTGCTATTCTGGGCATCAAATCTTCTACCTCTATGAACAGAATTAGAATGTTAACTTTGTTAATATTTTATTTGCGGACGGTACCAAGAAGGATTTCTTCTCTCGAAATACAAATGGTCTCTGTGGTATTATGGGGCCTCCGTGGCTCAGTTGGTTAGCGCTCCAGCGCAGCTTAATGACCTGGGAGCCTCCGCGGTCGCTGGGAGTTCAAGTCCGCTCATGCTGGCTTCCTCTCCGGCCGTACGTGGGAAGGTTTCGCAGCAACCTGCGGATGGTCGGGGATTTCCCGAGGGCTCTGGCCGATTTCCTCCCACCATAATGCCGCCGTAGTATAAGTGAAAAGTTCTTGAGTACGGCATAAAACACCAACCAAACAAATAAATCTATGGTATTATATCTAGTCAACTTGGAAAACCTCAGACATGATTCTGTCTATTCCCTTAGGCTTAATCAGTAATATACGCTTTATATCTTCGTGGGGTTTCTTCTACATGTAATCGCATGGCGTGCTGTTAGTGTAAAACAATTTACTCTCCTCGTCCACTGACCAGCATGCCAATTGCTTTGATTGATTATGACGTCATTTGACGTAAACACAGTAGGAATTATGGATCATTTTACAGATAGTTGTCTCATTCTTACCAGCTTAGCCTTCAGAAATACAGATCTGTACTCGTTCATTAACTAACCTGAAACTCGATTCTTTCGCGTATGCTTTTCTCAAAATATCAAAGTTGTACGCTATAAAAACATGTTTCCTGTAATCATTCAATAATTCTTACTTTAGATCACCTAGCTTTCGTGAATAGTAAAGACGTCACAATTAACACAAATGTATCTGTTACATCGGCGGCAAGCCAAACTTCGCTAACCGCCATCTTTAATTTGAGTCGGCCGCATTTTCCGAAAAAAAAAACTCGCAGAATGATTTTACTGAAACCAATGAATTGTACACCAAAGGGAGTCTTAACTTTAATTTGTGTGTTAATAATGAACAGAAATGATCCACAATCAATTACATTGTGAAAAACAAGGCCCTCACTTTGGGAAGAACAGCCGAGCCCACCCTAGTAACCAAGTTATGTGATTTGAAAATGGCAGCTTGCGAAGTCCTGATGCTGTCAGAGTGGATTCGTCGGTTACATTTGTGTTATTTGCGATGTTATGACCTGTATTTTTATTTCAGAATTACTTTAAGGTCATGGGACATCTCTTTTTGTGGTGTATAGCGTTGGCACTTTGGCGACAGCGAAGACGACAGGGCTCAGTTCCAGTTTAGTGAATGGCATGGTTCAGAGTGGTTAATGTGGAAGGTAAGTTGGGAACATGGCCAACCGTTTTTAGAGCTAGTTGAATGTAGGAATATATAGACACAAAAAAACCAACAACATTAGACTATAACCAGTCGTATTTTCCGTTAAGAGTATTTTGTTTTCGAGAACAGAATAACCTACGTATCACTCCCCATAGTATAAATTCTACATTTCTACCCAAATCTTGTATTACATTACATCTCCTTGAATAGGTTATTCTATGGCCGCGATGTTGTTCGCTAAATAGGTTAAATTAAAAACGATAAACCAAATCTGTTTGTCTATGAAGGCTTTTTCTTTAGATCTTTTCATGATTTGTGCTACCTACGTGTAGTTTTGTCGCCATTTATGTTATGACACAATGTTATATTATCAGCAGCATGTAAACATTCCCTATATGCTGTTAGGCTACACTGTACTCACCATTGGATAGAGCAAACCGGCATCCTCAAGAATGTTACATTGGCGATCGAGGAACTAACCTAAGACACATTGCAATAAATTTCTGGTGAATAACAGCCGTTCTCACAAGCTAACTTTGTGACGTTACAATACTAACGCCCGTAATACACAAACAACATGGCTACATGAATGACTTTCCCTTTCTTTCTCAAAATTGATATGTGCTTTGAAATGAGCCAAAACGAGCTATGGAAAACCTGGAAGCTCCAACTGTTCTCATTTCAACGGAATTATCGAATAACTACTTACATCACAAGTGGACAGTCTCCTTCACATCTTAGGTTCGGCTGACACCAATCAATCCACACCAAACTACAAGACCTACCCAAACCTGCCCCGGACACTGACGTTCGTATTTAAAACAAAACCGCAAAACGCCGAATGAAAGAATCTGCTGATCAGCGTAGTTCAGCCAGATCGTCCCGCATCCAGCTTGGTGACTATGTGCTACATTAGCAAAACGAGATGAACAAGTGTATATGTCGTTTCAAAGTTACACCATTTGTTGTTAAAAAGGTCAAAGCTTCTTGATATCTGTCCGTAATAACACTCAACAGTTCTATCTTCAAGCGTGTGAGCCCCAGTACGACAGCATATTCCAGAAACGATAATGATGAGGAAGATGACGTCACGGACTTTCCGATTGATCGCAGAACTACCGAACAATCTCAAACTCGATCACGGTATCCACAAGGAGACAGAAAACTAAGCCGATTTCTCATATAAGTAATTTAAACTGTTTTGTATTTTACTGTCTTTTACTGACATATCATGTGCGTTTTCCTTATAACTTTACTATGAACTGTTGTTCTAACAGAACCAGAGTTGAACATTTGTGACTTGGTAGTATCCGACGGATACGTATGTCCGACAACATTTTTTGGTATAGAATCCCAAGCATAGTATTGTTTATGCGCACATCAGTGTTAATGTAACGCTGACATCTAAAATAAAGGGAGAGATGTAGTATCTTCGTAGTCCGTCCCGGGCCATTGTGAATCCTAGTTTTAGGAGACTATGTACGTTCAGCGAACGTCGAATACGTGCGATCTGTCTCCACGTCTTTGTCCAGTTTACACCGACACCCATTAGTGTGTTACACATAACAAAATCATGCACCAAGTAGTAATCATCTACGAATTTATAAAACCATGTAGACATTTAGATATTAATACAACAATTAGAGGCGTATTATTAATTTTATAGTTTTTTTATTCCCGGGTTATTCTAAACAAGGCGTATAATTCATTTTATTTCATTTATATTTTTTATTCCCGGGTTACACTAAAAATAGCAATTTCATGCAAAAATACAGATAATGTGTACCCCAAGCACACATTAGTTGCAACACATTTGCACAGGGACATTAATGTGTGCCTTGCATACTTCAGTTTGATACACCTATACTTTTAATGGGTACCAAATCGTATGCCAGTGATACACACTTTGTCGCGAGCCACACAAACACACTCGTCGAAACGGTACACTTTTGCTTTTTAAGAATAAGTGGCATTATGCACGATTATGACGCAGAATGACAGAGATTCTAAGCACACCACCCATATTTCCTTACAAGAGGCCTATAATCACAGCACAAACATAAAAGAGTGATTTTTGCCCTATGACCTTGTGACGCTGACTGAAATGGTCAACAACACACATAAGAAACATTGAAACCATACAGCCTGAGATATGTAAATAGAACATACAATAGAAGTCCATATGGTATATTGTTAACCTATTAAGAAAACTATCCCCTTTTGTCGTAAATTCGGCTTGGCAAGAAACATTTGTTGGCTTTATACAAAGGCAGGTTCAGGTTAGATGTACCATCTGGAGAGTCTGTTGTTTCCTATAAATTCTGCAAAGACTTATATATATATATCTTTAACAGCCTTACAAGAGTTGTTCAAAGCCAGTAGATCATCAACATGTGGCCTACTGAATGGCCTGCGCTGCCCTAGAGGTGGCGACAACATAAAAATTAAACACTGTTCAGATAAAAGAGTGAGAAAAGTTAGTGGTAAATATGTTCTTCAATATTTTTTCGACTTTTTAAACAGAAAAAGACCCTTAGAAAAAAATGTGTATGGTGGGTAATTGTGACTACCTTTTGGTACATACAATCGTTGTGTAATAATGTTATAATGAGGATGTAGCACATGTTTAATAATAATATTTGCACTAGAATTCAGTCTTTGCAACTAACAGATATATTTTTAATATATTCATAAATTTTACCAGAATTCAGGTTAAATGCATATATCTGGATGCAAACAACAAATTTACATTTAAATAAATTTATTGGACGTGTATCACATCATTTTTAGAAGACTATTATGCAACGAAGAGATATGTTTAAATGTGGTCCCAAATATCCACCATACAAATTATTTTCACATGCCATTTTCCTGAAAGAAAAATCGACAAAAATATTCAAAGGCCATATCTGTAAATACGTTTTGACTCCCATTCATCTTATTTTGGCATGATTTTCATGTTTTCTTCTCCTTTAAGTAATATGCGATAAACATACTACTAGTATATAGGTAAATAAACTTATCGATTTATTTGATTGAGTTCTTTTTTGTCGTACTCAAGAACATTTCACTTACAGAACGTCGGAGAGGATTCTGGTGGGAGGAAACCGGGCACAGTCCCGGGTAAACCCACGACCATCAGCATGCTGCCACATCTTCCCACGCACAACCGTACAGAGGAAGCCAGCATGAGCTGGACTTTAACTCACTTCAACCGCATTAGTGAGAGGCTCCCCGACAATTGTGCCTCGCTGGTGTGATAGCCTCCTCGCCCACGGAGGTCGCTATTGATAAATAAATCCCTGGCTTCTTTTCAGGGTGACACTATACTGTGTGCTTTCATATCAGTACAACATTATGTCCTTACAGCTACGTACAAAGAAGTAGAAAGACACAACACTGTGTCAGGGAATTTTCCTCGACCCACCACCCCGCTTCCAAAAATGGAATTGACCAAAGGAACAGCATCTTCAAAACCCTACAGTTCGCCATAAACAGTTAGAGTTAATCAAGAGATACAAATGAATACTTACACTGAGCTTCTGTTTTAACCAGGAGAAGCACGTACCCTGTTAGAATTACCGACAGAGATCGACCCCATGTTCTCAGAATAGCCATACTACCTGGTCTTAAAAACCCTTCAACAATAAAAACAGAGGAAACAGGCTTTAAAAGAGAAAACAAAAATGATGACAAACCAGGTGAAAGAACATAAACACTTGCTGACAATATTTCTTTTAAGAGAAAAGGTTATTAGGACATACTTTTGTGTGGTGGATATTTGAGACCATTTCTTGGTATCTATGGTCTTTTCATCACAGTGTTCCAATTTATTTGATTTTAACTGTCTTGCATGTATCTAAATACATGCATTTAACCGGAATTATGATAATATCTATGAATATATTAAAATATAAAAGTGATCAAATCAAGGTTGAATATTATTCTTAACAGACCAAATTCTAGTGCAAACATACTTAGTAAACATGTGTTGCGTCCTCATTGCTAAGAATATTACGCAAATACAATATGTACCAAGAGGTGCTCCAAAATACCCACCATACAAACATGTTCTCAAGTATCTCTTCCTCTTTAAAGAAAAATGGAAATAAAATTTGGATATCACATTTACAACCAACTTTTCGCATTATTTCTTCTGATCTTTAAGTAGTTTCCGCCTTTAACAAGGAGACCAACCTTGTCATTAAACTAAAGTTTTTACCTATTTTGTCTAAAAACTCTATAAAACTTTTTCATATTGCCTTATTATTTAGTGGAAATAAACAGTGGCAAAGCAATTACATGATGAAAATGTGATTAATACCGTTATCCTTGTAATTTTGCCAGGTCTTTGTTCCTACCCTTACTGCTGCCTCGCTTCTCTTTACATTCTACAAATGTAATACTCACATCAGTGTTGACCATTGCCTGATACAAAACAGTCCTTGTATTATCCAAGAAGATATTATGTACACTTGAGAAACTCCCTTGCTGAGCCCATCAACTTGAAACTGATAATCAGACGAGTGTATGAGAAGGTAAATAAAAAAGACATGCGCGTGCCACATATTCTTCCGCTCGATATAGAGGAGTGAGTGAGTGCTTGGGGTTTAACATCGTACTTCGATATAGAGGACCACTCTGTTATATCTTGTTACGTAGGGATTGAATGTTCAAATGAAAGTAGTTTAAAGTAGAATACAGCAACTGGTTATAAATGCCAGGGACGTTTTTCTACAAAATAATGTTACATGAAAAGTCTACGAATCGGGGGAAATTTGAAAATACGCAAAGGTTTAAGGAGTTACTTCCCTTAAAAATGACTGACTTTCTCTCTTGGAGGCATATCGTAGGACGATGTGTGTAGCTCTTTTCCTGAGGTGTTGACGCTGACTTACAAGAATGAGCGACGCGTTCATCAGAGAGGTCCTGTTGACTGTGTTTATCACTTCATGCATATTTGCAGGTACAGTTTTAGACGATATTCTTTCCTCAGGTGTCAAATATTGCATTTTAACTGGTATTATAGTGTGCATTCCTAAATACCATAGCATACTCGTACAAATCACTGGCAGTATTAATAGTATACTGTTAATAGAATGACACATGCAAAATTAACACTCCGTTCTGCACATTTCGTACACGTGTATGTGCATTCGATTTCGCTTAATGAAGACATGATTATTGACACAGTTTTAGTAATTGATAGCGTTCTTATGGCTAAGACATCTGTCTGTCGAGATCAGGAAACGTAATATGTATGTTTGACGTCTATTTTTTTCCTATCTGATAAGGAATCATGTTTTTTTCTGTAAAGGGTGGCACGCCATCTAGGTTTAATAACTCTGAATGAAAGAATTTTTTAAATTTTCATTAGATCTACATCCTGTATCCAGTCAGTCAATCTCAGCACCAGGTGATGTCGTGGCCGGTCGTCCATTTTCCCTGGAGTGCAAGATAAACAGGTCAACAAATCCCCTTTTATCTCTCATATGGTACCGTGATTTTGGTTCTAACTCATCCCGTATATACGCCTCCCGAAACTGTACACCGTCAATACAGACAAAGTCATCAGATGGGTTATCAGGGGGATGTCGACACGACAACGGTGCAGAGGTTTACACAGTCACGATAGAAAACGTCACTCTAGACACGGGCCGGGGCGAATGGAGATGTCAGTATGCAAGCAAGGACAGCGTTACACTGGATATTAAAGGCAGGTACAAATACTCAACTGAACCTGTGTCGCTTACAGTATACGTATATATCTGTACCTGTCTCTGGCACATGTAGTTTAACCGTAATAACACGCTGCCTGAAGTTACACTAAATGAGAAAAAACGTATATAGACCGTTATGCACACATTACGTTAACACTATGTAACAGGAAAGCATGCAGCATTATCCTAGCCCCAACAGATCAGTCAACTTAAATAATATAAATATGTAAATGATAACACCCGGTGTCTTGAGGGGTGTTTTTGCGAGGCTTTAAGTTTCTGCCTTGTAAAAATTTTTACCCTTTCAGTAATACTTTACCAAGAAGTAACTTGAACACTAGGCGGCAAAACGCAACCCCTTGCTTCATTACTGGGGTATTACGAGTTTATGTATACATTGCATTGTAACGGACTAACAACCACCGTTTGCAGTGTGTATAATATGAACATGTGTGTATCGATATAAACGTCCTAAAACCAAGGCTCCGGTTATACATGGGAAGCTCTGGCCTTTGGTTTCTTCCCGGTTTCCTCCCACTATAACGCTGGCCATCGTCGTATATGTCGTATATAATAGTTTTGCTAGCATGAAATTAAATTTGTTAAATGTTTGAATGTGGATAGTGTAATATATATACATATATGTGTATATGAGTATGTATGCAAAGTTATACCCACTTTATATAAAAAATTCATTAGTGTTGTTTAAAATCCATTATGATATTTTGCATTAAATACGTCTCTTCGTCATGCTCAGAAGTGTTAAGCAGGTATCAGGGTATGGATTATAAAGGAGCAACAACTGGCTTGTTTAAACTCTTAGATCAGCGATAGGCCTTACACAAGATCAAACAAAGAAACACGAACACGCTTGAATGAGTTCAATACCTACATTTAAACAAAATAGACAAATAATACAAATAAGAACAATATACAAAACCATACAAATAATTACAAAATATACATAATATCTTACTGATGACAGCGTCCAAATCCGGATAGAATATTCCAGTTTACACAGGCGAGACAGTCCACGTAAATATAGAATCTACAGTTAAGAGGAATTTCCCAGACAAAGTATGACAGTCCGATAAGTGACAAGCTGTAATGGACACGTCGCGCCGACGATGGTTGATCCCCAACTGCCTGTGAAGGTGTAACCTCTCAGGGTGGGCGGATTGACAGTAGCGTCCGCGATGCCGAGCTGGCGATGTATGTTTCACTCCAGGGAAATATACACAAAGTCATTTTCAGGGTAAATTGGTATGAAATGTATGAATAGCACAAAGAGACAATAAGCGAAGCAAACTCCAAAATAACGTTTCAAAAATTAGCAAGTGGTGAAACACAAGCTCACAAGCTACATACAGAAAATGGACTACAAATGACGAATGTTGAATGAAAAAAAGATAATAAAAAATATAATACAATGTTTAAAGACGGGGTTTGTAACATGTAGTGAGCATACAGTTGGTTGGATAAATATTGTGGATGTATACCAACGGTAGTTTATATATAATATAAAATATATTTAAAAATCTTACTTATATTAGTCACAATCTATACAGCAAACAGGTTACATGTAACGCAGTCATTGTTCATTAAAACAGTTTCAACTGAAAAATACAGTGATCTCCTCTAATGTCGTCCAAATCATTCTACTATTATGTAATGTGTTATTTCAATTACAGTGCAGACTACATCGTGCTCAAAATGGAAAATGTAGGTCAGACACCGACCAAGGTAAAATAAAAAAAAGTATGATACAATATTTAAAGAGGGAGTTCGTAACAGCATGGCAGAGCAGTTTGTGATTGTACTTTTAGTAAACGTTGTTTCAAATTGTACAGATGTTGTAATATTCAAAAGTCGGAGTACACCTTGCATTACAATTACAGTAACACATGAAGCCAAAACAGTGAATGTAATTTTTATACTTAGGTTCGTTATCCTTGATTTTATTATAATGTATACGTATTGTGTGCAATTTATCAGAGCGACTTTATATCTATATATGGCGACGTCATATCTATTTTGTTCCTGTAGGTACTATTTTGACAGTGCGTAATGATATTATGTCCAGCAGGATATCAGTTGGTGTCTATCATTCACATATCATGGAGCATGTTGAGTCTAAAGTATAAACCGCTCAGTTGTTGAAGCCAATTACTGAGAGTGCCTAGCAACAAATTTAAAATCATCTGTTATTTTATTATCTGTTTTACCCTCTAAATCATATACCCTCAGCCAGGCATTTTAAGTTTGTTGTTGATTTCTCTTATCTATTTGTGGAAATGCGGAATCTAATCCTGGTACAGATTCATCTGTCGCAAATAGTATATTAACTGTACTTCATTTCAGTATATGAAGTCGTCGTTATAAGTTATCTTATACCATAGATATCTCTGAAGATTTTTATGTCATTTCTATAACAGAAACAAATCTCGATGTAAATATTGATTCTGATACTCTTAGAATTGATGGTTATCATCCATCTTTCAAGAAAGATAGAGACTCATCTCGCGTAAACCCTGGTCAAGGTATTCTGGTAACATTCATTGTGCCCTCTACGGGGAATTGGAATCAGATGTATGTAATTTGAAAACATTGTGGATTAAGATAAAGATATGGTTTTAAGAAATTCTTCTCAACATGTCGTACATAATTCCAACTACAGTCCACTCGCTACGTACAAACCCTGTGAAAGGTTGCTGGAAAATTAGGTAAAGTCATAATGCAGAGATTAGGCATTTTCAGGAAATTGAAATACCAACTTGGCAGAAAAACTCTTAAACAGATATATTTATCTTGTATTAGACTCATGCTAAGTATGGATTATGTGTTTGGAATGGCTATGCTGCTATCAAGTCGGAAAATCTGAAACAGTTGTAACTCACTGCAGCACGCATTGTTAAAGGTCTTCCATTCAACTGCAGCAATTTTTATTATATTTTGAGACAGGGTGGGAGACTTTAGAAAACAGAAGGAAAATAGTAAAGATGAAATTTACGTACCGAATAACTAACGGTGAAGCTCCATTCTATTTACAGTCTCTTGACACTACCAGTTTATGATACGACACCAAATTACTTAGGGAACAGTGTGGAGTATGTTATATACAGGACACGATTAAATATATTTCGTGTATAATTCATTTCTCTTCTGTAATACGAGAATCGAACAACGTTAAATTAGAGGTTAGGAACAAGATAACTATCGAAAGTTTTATTCACTCAATATCAAGGCGAATAACTAACCCAAAGCCATTTAAAGGAAATGGAAAATTAAGCATAATTATTACTCGCATGAGACATAAATATTGTCTTCTAAGTGTTCACATAGTCCAGATACATCTCACCACTCACCCAAGTTGCCTGTGCGGACATCCGTCTGAAGATGCAGACAATCTCAAATTGTCCGTTGTATAGTACAACTAGGGCAAGGGTGATGAAAACAATTCCTACTGATTAAACATGCCAAGGTCTGCTTTGGGAAAAAGACAATGACCCCTTTTTATATAAAATATTTTCACAGCTGTGAGTAGATATATAGAAAAAAGAAAATGATTTATTCTTTAGCGACCCGAATATGACTTGCAATGTTAGATCAAAATGATTTTTCTCTTTCTAGTGCCAGATTTTTTCTTCTTTCATGACCAAGGTTCCGTATGTGTTTGTGTATATAACACAACTCACTTTTTACGTTTGTTACTTTTGCCGTTAATATTATTTTGTTTACGCCTGAAAATACTTAGTATCCAGACGTGTATAAAATTTATGAATATTCCCTGTAGGGAGAAGGGCTTGTAAGTTGCAAGAACTTGTCCCTCATCCCAATAGACGAAAAAGAAAAAAAGAGTGAAACATTTCTACTCCTCTTGCTTTAGACACTGAGTCCAAACCGTAGCTGAAATGTAAACAATCTTCTCATATCCCGCACTCAACTATCAATACGTTAATTGTAGGTTCCCAAATTAGTTTACTTGACGAATAAAGCACTGACGTATCATTAAGAAGATTATTTATAAATAAGTTAAAATCGCGATATACTTAGAGTGAGTTGTCATATGTTATGTTAGTTGAACAAGACAGTAACGTTTGCGTTTTAGGTTGGATAACTGTGTTAGTACCCTATAGATATATACATCTCATGTACACTACAGCCGCCTTCCAGTCGATTACCCTGCGTCCAGCATGGCTTCATGATGAGCGAAAAATCCGATCAGGACTAAGTGGAAAATTGTCCAGCAGGAAGAAATACTCGTTAATATATAAAGATAGGACGGATTTGCCGTAAATAAGTTCGTAACTAACACTGCATGAACACTGGTGAATTCTGATCAAGACGGCAGGATGGTACGCCCATGATGGTACCATGATGGGCGTACCATGGGCCTACGATCAGGTCAGGATGGCACTAGGGATAGGATCAGGTTGCGCGTATGACGGCCGGACAGCCCATGTTTGGCCCGGCCACGATGGGCGTAGGATATTGGACTACGACCCTGCTTCACTGTACAATCTAATATAATGATTCACCCATGTGGTCTTTTCTTTTACATACAACCAGGGTATTGCACACGGATACTAGGACTTCAGACAATGGAGTGGCGTCCGTGGCCGAGGTGCTTAGCATCCCAGCGCGGTGCAATGACTCCGGGGCCTCTCACCGATGCCGTCGGTGTGAGTTTAAGTCCAGTTCATGCTGGCTTCCTCTCCCGCCGAACGTGACAAGGTCTACAACCACTTGCGGATGGTGGTGGGTTTCCTCGGGCTCTGTCCGGTTTCCTCCCACCAAAATGCTGGCCGCTTTCGTATGAGTGAAATATTCTTGAGTACAGCGTAAAACGACAATCAAATAAATAAACAAGTTATACAGTGGAGCGGAAGTCTTCTTTAATGTAGAGTTTGCCTGTACACACGTATTGTTTCTGAGTTTTTGTTGCGAGTACAATTATGTAAAATGAGGCAACATGAGTGTCACTGGCCATTTTTTATATTTGCTGCATGGGAAGATCAAGATCATTGAAGCACCATACTTTGGTTTCAAATTAATGTTCTGTGTGTTCTGCAGTTATGGTTACCCGGGTAACTATGACGAACCCTCCAGATGCAGTGTTCGCCGGTAACCCCACCACCTTAACCTGTGTGTCATCGGCCAGTAAACCACAGGCCTGTATAAGGGCATACATAAGGACGTCCGCTAATATCCGGGAGCTAGACCCAGGATACTGTAACCAGGAATCCAGCTCGGTACAGACTACAACCCGGACATTCACGTTTACAGCTAGTGCCGAGGAGAACGGAGCTAAGCTGTACTGTAACGCCTCCAACAGTGTGACCGATCATCCTGTACGATCACAAGTCTACACACTCAATGTACAATGTGAGTATATGTTATCATACAGAAAATCATTGAGATCATAACATAAAGAAACTACGCCAAGCCAGCGCTGAAAGGTTATTATATTACCTAACAACTAATAGGAGAGTAGTCTAGAAAATGTGGTCTCATATAACTAGCATTGCCCTTTCTTACAAGGAGTTTTTAAATTATTCGTCAACCATAATGTACTTTGGTTTGATTACGTTCCCGTAACTTCTCCTGGCATCCATATAGATCTTTGAATGTACATGTTGTCACATGTCATCACCACCGTGCCGGTGATATCACCATTGTATTGGAGGTTATCACCGCTTTGTCTGTCAACCTGCAGTCATAATATTTCAATTATAATGCAATCTCACGTGGTTTGAACAGATTTTCTGTGATTGACTGCGTAGTTACCTTTATGACCAGAATGCTCACAATCACATTGGAAAAGCTATTGGATACTTACATGTGATCTGTAATTACAGCTTACACAATGGCCGATAAAACCGGGAAATCCAGGGACATACTGGATGGATTTTTCCGCTCGTATAGACATGCTTCGTAAATTTCTAAAAATTCGCTGTGTGTATCCTCGGCTTAAATAAGACGATATGAAGAAAAGTAACTTTAGTGTCGGACGGGTAAATATCTGTCTTCTCGAAACTTCTGTTCCACCCTAGACAGGTTGAACTGACATCACTTGCAGTATATTTATTTCGTAACAATCACCACACATGTGTATTTCATTGCACAGGTGTTCACTCGATGAACATGTATATCTTAATTATGCCATATTCGGCGATGTAGTAATTTATAGTTGCGGAGCAGGGTTAATATATCCTGCAATGCACTCCGAAGTCTCTAGTTTAAAAACTGACATAACGCTTTCTCTTTTACCTCGGATTCTTAATAAGGTTTAATGTGAATAGGATTTGGATGCAATGAATGCCACACTGATGCATGAATACAAACGCCACCGTGATAACACGACGCCATGATAAATTTATATGAAAATTTGAAGCCTTTTGGTAATGGCACTTTGCCCTGGCTACATGGTACAGAACCAGTCCCCATGATGTGATATTTCTGTACAGCCTCGCTCGCCTAGTCAATGCTGTAGTACCCGTACACAGCACAGGGCCATGCAACATGGGCTTGTGCATGTTATTATTGCGTTGTGTGGCTGTGGAAAGAGGATCTTTGTAAAGTGTAATGCCCATGTTCTCACGACAGTCATATGTAGGCTTTTTTTTTAGTAGAAATGCGCGGTTAACATCGATGCTGTACCCTTTTATGGCATATCTTGCCCCTTTGTGTAATTGATGAATGCTGATCAACGGGAAGAAACCATGCAGAGCCCAGAGGAAATCCACGACCATCTGCACGTAGCCTACAGGCCTTCCCACGTACGACCGGAGATGAAGCCATCATGAGCTGGACTTGAACTCACAGTGACCGCAATGATAAAAGGCCCATGGGTCATTCCGCCGCGCTGGCACGCTAAGTTACTGAAACTTAAGCTTCAATGCTTGACACACACTGTATTTACATTGCACCAGTATGACTGTGTACAAAACAGTATCAAAAACACATTAATGTGTAGTTTTAATGTGTAGCAGTAAACGTGTATCACCCAACCTCTCACTGAATGTCACGTGTAAGTCTCTCTTCTTTATCACTACAGCTTTAATGTTAGAATTTTTATAATTCGTTCATAGATCATAATGTACATGTATGTTTTTCTGTTTAATTTCTGTAGTTTCCTCATACATATTATAGTAGAGTCTTAGGCCATTAGATGAAACTACACTAAAGGTTCTCCTATTGCAAAGTATACTGAATGGGCAATGACGGACGGGACAACGACGACGGGCAAACCCAGGCCAAAGATGTGACAGTTTTTCACCCCAAAACGACATTTCTAAAATGCTTCACAGATAAAGACAATATTCTGATATTATATTATTGATCTAGAAACAGACTGGGCGCAGAAGACGAGATATTATTTTTGTTCTAATTTGCCACATTATCGCGTCCAACAGTCTGTGGCTTAAACACTGTAATATATATGAAATTAGTCGTTCCAAATGACTTTAAACATAGGCAAATTTACCAAAATAAACCACGAGAAAAATCAGTAAATATACACCAGCGGATAAGTTGTTTTGTTATGTGGTTTTATAGGACTCATGTTAAGGCAGATTTAAATCCGTGGCGTATGCACACCTTGTGTTTAGTCCACTGCAGTTATAAACATTACACATTTTTCTGTGAACCTAAAACGTACAAGATATAGATCTGGCAAACGCGTTAAAAATGTATAGACTACCTATTGAAAACATTCCGTGCCTAAACATTGTGACCTTGTTACTCACTTATACGGCGAATGTTTACATGTGCTAGGTAACGCAGTACGTACAGGTAGCTGATGTCACTGAATTGGCTACAACCGTAACATATGCTCTATCTGCATGTATATAGAATGCGATTGTGGCACTCAACTTGTCCAGTATTTGTGTTCAGTGTGAACGAAATTGCGGGAGTATCACATCAAAAGACCCTTAGAGACGTCTATCTACAGCTAACTCAGCTCAACTATCTACAGCCTAATTCTCTCGTATGATGGACACACATGCACACTGTAACGGTAGAGGACAAACGATCTTTAACAAACACTGAATTGGGCATATGGTCACCTGAGCTTCTCTGCCTGATGTTGTAAGCAAGGTGCGCTTGAATCCACATGTTGTGTAGCACAGGGATTGATAGGCCAGCACCCATGAACGGCCTTTAACCCATTTGCCGGTGTGATAACAGAGATCAGTAATACACACATACATAAATACCTTGATGAGTGGGAGGTTTTCCATCTGCAGAATTAGTTGTTAAATAAATCAGTTTTCAGGAATATTCTACACTGACTTCCTTTAATGAATTGTAATTTCAGCGTGTGTGTTAACTGATTAGAATTCAACATTCTAATTTCTAACGACGTGTTTGCCTTGGGGATACTCGTACTTGGGGGTACACGTACCTCAAACCTCAGTGACTTTTGCTTTCATTTTCAAATTAACCAGCCCCGATAGCTTAGTTATTAAAGCGTCCCCTCAGAGAGTTATATCCAGGGTCAATTCTGGATCGGGTGACACTAAAGACTTTAAAACAGGAAGTTGTAGCTTACTGGCTTGGCGTGCAACGAACGGTTGAGCCGAATCAGTATAGTGGCTCGCGTGGCGCGGCTTACTTGCCTTCGGTAAGTCGTCACAGTGAAGTAGTACTAGATATAAAAGAGTTGTGAAAATCCCTCGTACAAGAAGGAGGCACCCTACATGCACTCTGAGTAGGCTACTTCTTCGTCCTCATATGACTGAAAACTTGTTATGTACGACGTTAAACTTTAAGAACCCACGCCCTAACTAATTTTCTAATTTCGTACCATTTCATTATTCATTTTCCCTGAGGCTGCTTTAAAAGGAATTGTGTTTATGGAATAGGCAGTATGCACAGAGATTCTGAACTGTCTTACAAATAGTATACATATGGTGTGTTTAAAATGGTTTCCATTCAGAGTGAAGCATGCTTTTCGTGTACGTTTTAATAAGTTAAAATTTCTTTTTTGAAAAAACACATTTTTCGGAGATTAAAAAATCAGTAACAGAGAACAACCGAAAATAAAAGGTCGATGTTGTAGAAAGTATCAGAAAGTATTATTTTACCAAGCACGCTTTTTTTATATTATTTATTATTAATTATTTATATTTATTATTTAAATACCCACCGCCATCCCCCCCTCCAAAAAGAAAGAAAAAAACAAAACATTTACACGCGTTCTGTTTCACATATTGGATGGAAAAGCACGAGCTATTATTTGTTGTAGTTTAACCTCCGGTCGACTAACTTTTTTTTACTTCTTGCACAGAATGAAATAAAATTGCAGATGAAATATTACACCATTCCAAGCGGATAGAAGGCTGAACTCCGTATATATGTGGATGTTATCTACAAAAGTTCACCCTATACATCGATGATTATGAATTGCCTGGACACGACAGTAAATGATGTTTGATTCATTTACTGCTATGTCTTTCATGTATGAGGAATTAGAAAGTGTGCCGATATAAACATCAACGATGCAGTAGTAAAGAAACTGTTGATATATTAACATTAAGAGGTGGCTGTTAATTTGCCATTTTAACATTTGCTTTACTATCTTGGTCCGTCTTATTTATTTTATTGTATAGATGTTATGTTAGCTGTAGACAACTGTAGAACCTTTCTTGGTTCTCTGGTGGTTTGTGGTAAAAGGGAAATGCCCTTGTGATTATTGACACAGAACATACATTTGAGTTGACGACTCTTATATAAGTGTCTCTTTTGACGCATAGATTTATGTGTTCCATTATTAAAATGTTGGTTAACTAGTGCTGGGCCTCTTTCTGGATTTTTACTGTTGACCTTTAATAATAAATAAATAAATAAAATGTGCGCAATAAACTGGGATAATTTCTTGTAAGATACGGCCGTCAAAGCTACAAGTATGCTGGCGTGGTAAAGACAGATGTTTACCTTATACTTCTCCATTTTCTTTCCCAGCCCGACCACAGTTTCCCAGACAAAGCAACCAACAAGCAGCAGCGCTCGGTGAAAATATCAGACTGATGTTTAAGTTTGTGTCTAATCCAGCCTATGTGAACCTGACGTGGTACAAACTTATCAATGGTACAGCTGAAAAACTAACCGTCTCTAACTCATCCGGGAGTAAATACCGAAGTCGCGTGACGGATGCTATCCACAAGTTTCTATTTAACAAGGCCGAAGTCCAGCTTTCAGGTCACTTGGCGGAACTAGAAATCTCTGACGTTAAACGTGATGATTTTGGGCAATACAAATTTGTTGCTGAAAATGACGTGGGATCTTCTGAGACAATCATATCTTTTAACTTAATAGGTAATGTATTTTTCTTACTGGAGAAGGTAGAATTTGAAGGTTACTCAGTTTATATGACTAATCACTTCTTTCACCCACGTGCACACACTTCACAGACCTCCGTTGTGTATGGGAAACAGTCCTGAATACTGCAATAAACACCAGTCAAATAACTAAACATACATGATATACAAATAAATTGCCAGTCACCGCATTTAGATAAAGTTTGCATGCTCAGGTCATAGTTTTTCAATAGTATGGAGAATATTATATATACATCTGCACTGAAACTCAAACTAAAGTAGGTGTATTGCAAGACAAATGTACAACTACTTTTAGCTGGGAAAATTCACACCTTTTGTGAAGTCGTTAGGTCACAAAGGGCATAAAGCTAATTACTAGAAACATGCTATATGAAAAAATAAAAGATGCATATATAGTATAAAAAAGAAAAAAAGTAAAATTTCTTCTTCAAATACATAATCCACTCCACACATTTATGCAGAAGCTATAAGCCTGTGTTATACATTTCTCAGCGTCTACATGGCCGAGGGGTTTAGAAAGCCAGCGCTGGACAATAATGCCAGTGCCTCCAACCTATGCGGTCGCTGTCCAGCTCACGCTGGCTTCCTCTTCGGCTATACGTGAAAAGGTCTTGCAGCAACCTGTGGGTTTCCCCGAGGCCTGCTCGGCTTCTTCCCAATAATGCTGGTCACCGTCGTATAAGTTAAATATGCTTGAATATGGCGCCAAACACCAATCAAACACATAAATATACATGTCCCCACATTGTTTCATTATGAATGTGTTGGTAAATCTGATAAAACCCATTTAGCGTTCCTGGCAACGATACTGAACTTGTCTACGTCTACGATCGATTTAATCATACGAAATGGAAATTCAAAAGCGTCATAAACAAAATGTTGGAAACTTTTTTTGAATTTTCGAAAAGAATTCGTACAACAATTATTAATTGCTGTTTACAAGCCATATAATGCATCTTCAGCTTCAAATATTTGAAGCAATTGATGCACATAACAAAAGTTGTAAACTTGATTTATATCTTCATTCGTTGTTTAATGTTCCAGATCGTCCTTGTCCACCTATTTTAACAACCACATTTTGTGAAAACCGTATGGCCAACGTGACGTGGATTTCCTGTTTCAATGGCGGTTCTACCCAGACGTTTAAACTCCTGTACAAAAAGAAGGCTGGCCATTGGGTTGAATTACCTGATAACATAACAGACCCGGGAGAGGATATGGCTGTGAGCGAGGTGGTGAAGGGTCTCGAGGAGAGGGGAGAATACAGCTTCAGGGTGTACGGTTTCAACAGGTGGAATAAAAGTGACACGGTAGAGACGAGTTGTACAGTTACAGGTAAATGTAAAGGGCAATAAAACAGAAACACAAATTTACACACTTCATATAGACATGGTTCAATCGGTACCGAGTCAGGTAAAAACAAAGGTGACATGGAGAACGTGAACGATTAAAGGTACGTGTACATGTATATCTGAAAACGATAAACATTTTAGTACTAAACATTCTACAAACCCGTTCTAAAAGAATGTTTTGAAAAACAAAGATTATGGTATAACAAGAGAGGAGCATTTGTGCTAGAAGTATCAATAGGAGAATAAAGAATAGCTCATTACTAACGGGAATACATGGAATCCAAACGACAAGAAGATTCGATAATTACGACATTTGTCGAAATACGACCTCATTCAAGCAACCACAACCTCATATGTGTTTCTGGCCACCTGAGTGTTGTTTGTGTTCTACCAGCAGAGTATTACATGTATACTCGCTCTCTACACTCACTTTACATCACTGCCACCACAAGACAAACTAGACCTTTAGCGCACGTAGGCTGTTTTATGTTTAGCTTCATCAATGTGCGGAACTACTTGATCAGCATTCATTCAATAGTTTCAGATGATAACTGAAATGGTATTGTGCATACTTCAAATAAAGATTTATTTATTTATTTGATTGGTATTTTACGCCGTACTCAAGAAAATTTCACTTATACAACGGCGGCCAGACCGGGAGAAACCCACGACCTTCCCGCTAACGGCCGGAGAGAAAGTCAGTATGAGCTCAACTAACAGCGACCGTCAAATATAGAGAATGCGTGCCTATAAGTTGTTATTACAAACACAGGTTGAGAGAGATTTTGTATTTTATGAAATCACTTCTTGCCTTATCACCGAGTCCCTGATGACTTTGGCGCTGTTTATTATTTCTGCACAAACATTTCTAGTGGTGACAGTGATGAAAAGGGTGTGGTGTGTGCGCCGTAAGGAGCATGAGTAATGCCCCTTGTTTTTATTCCGGTTTACTCAGTGGGGTGATTTTCCCCGCTCACTGTCTAATATACTCAACCGTTATGTCGTGCGACAGGTATTACTCATTCAACAATAAATCAAATTATAGATGTAAAAACAACATAAATTTGTGGTAAACATGTATGAATTAGCTTGCCTTAAAATTTATTTTGAACAACATTTACCATTTCTTTTATTAACGTATTCATAAAAGTGTATATACATGTACAATGTAGAGTTCCTTCAAACAGAAGAAGTATAAATGTTTATATATACTCCCTGGGTTTTTAAGACTTTAAACTCGTATTTTACACTTTCTGTTGTAGCTCCCGGTTCCCCTGGTGCCCCCGGTGCCTTAACCGGCCCCCTGGCAGGCGGCATCTCTGGAGCTATCGTTTTAATGGGAGTTGTGCTTCTAGTTGTGGTCATCTTGCGTAGGCGAAAGCAAGGTAATGGCGTACGGTAAAAAAAACCCTTGTTAATTTAAATAGGCAAGGGCATATAAGCCGTAGATGGACAAACGGTAGTACAAAGAGAAGCAAAAATGCCTTTAAATAAAAATTGCATTGTTGCAGTACTACAGCTTTGTAATCTATATTCTCGCTACTGTTGCTTTATTGTTGTGATGTAGTGTACTAACGGATATCAGATGACCTGTTGAATCATTGGATTATTTTTCTTAGTGCGCAGTAGACTGTATTTGAAACCGTTAATAACTCTCTTGTTTGGGTATTAACTGGTGTATTTTTAGCCATATTCTTCTTACCATGCACATGTATAGTGAATCTTTGGTGGTGTTTTTCGAATCAGTTCTGTTTATGTGTAACTTAAAACTTATATTAGGAACAACAGTGGGATTGCGACATGAGCACTGGTGCCATATTCTTCTTACCATGTAAATGTATATTTTCTGACTCCCAATTCATTGTATTCCTAGTGAATCTTTGGGGTAGTGGGGGCGAATTAATTCTTTATATGCATTACTTAAAACTTGTGGTAGGAACAACAGTGACATTGCGGTATGAGCATTGATGTTTTGAAAGCTAGTGCTTAATCTTGAGATAAAATGTTGAAAACATCAACGCAAATGTCACTCTTTCCATGATATAGTCTTTGTAATGTACCGTTCATGTTTCCAAGAAAAACAAGCACCGGTAACAAATAAATGTGGAAATTATTCAAGTAAACATACATACATTGTCAATGCACATTTTGACTATCAAGAAATGTAACGCTTCTGTTCGTACTCTTTCAGGTAGCCGTTCCTCAGGAGAAACAAAGTAAGTTTGACAATCAGATGAATTATTTGTGTGACATATAACGACTTAATGTTAGTATAACTGAGCTCTCAACGTAGGTGTCAAAATATAATAATATTGATATTAATGATGGACGATTCAGTTATACACGCCTTTAAATAAACAAGTGTATAATCGTAACACACCGGAGTTCTGTAGATTAATATTTTAGTATTATCAGTCTCATTTTATCTGACAGGCAGATAAGACCGGATGAGATATCAAATGGTGTGCAATCAACCAGACATTACGAAAACGTTTCAGGTGAGAAGTGTGCATTATGTGAAAGACAATGATTTGTCTTCTAGTTGTGGTCATTTTCAGTGGGCGAAAGCAAAGTTATAACGAACTTTGAAAAAAATCGTATTAATCCAGATAGCAAAGAGCATATAAGCCGTAGATGGACAAACAGTACTACATGGAGAAGCAAAAATTATTTAAAAATAAAAAAATGCTTTTTTTGCGGCATCATACCTTTGCTATCTGTATTCTTGCTACTGTTTTTATTATTTTTGTTTTGTGTGGAACTAACGGATGTCAATTGACCTGTAAAATCATTGGATTATTTTTTACATTCCGCAGTAAACTGTGCAAATTATTTGAAACAGTAGGTTTGCTTTTTTTCTCTTCTTTGTTTATTAACTGAGTTGTTTTTATCCATATACGTCTCACCATGTAATGTATATTTCCTGACTCCCAATTTATTGTATTCCTAGTGAATCTTTGGGGTGGAGGAGGGGGGGGGGGGTATCAAATTAATTCTTCTTATGTATTACTTAAAGCTTGTGGTAGGAACAACAGTGAGATTGCGGTATGAGCATTGATGTTTTGAAAGCCAGTGCTAAGTCTTTTCGATAAAATTTTAAAACATCAATGCAAATTTCACTCTTTCCATGATGTAGTCTTTGTGATGTACCGTTCATGTTTCCAACAAACAAGCTTCCAGAAAGTACTGGTAACAAATAAATGTAGAAATTATTTAAGTACGCATATGTACATTGTCGATACACATCTTGGCTGTCAAGAAATGAAACGCTTTCGGTGTACTCTTTCAGGTAGCAGGTCTTCAGGAGAAACAGGGTAAGTTTGACAATCATATGAATTATTTGTGTCACATATAACGACTTATTGTAAGTATAACTGAGCTGTCAACATAAGTGTCAGAATATAATAATATTAATATTAATATTAATAATAGACATTTCAGTTATACACGCCTTTAAATAAACAAGCGTGTGATCATAACACGCTAGAGTTCTGAAGATTCATTTTTGGTATAATTACTGGAGGCTGTTATTTTTTTCTGACAGGCAGATGAGACCGGATGAGATATCAAATGGTGTGCAATCAACCAGACATTACGAAAACGTTTCAGGTGAGAAATGAGCACTATGCGGAAGACACGATGGTTTGGGATATATTTACTATTTACATTTGTGTACTTATTTATTTATATATTTGACTGTTGTTCAACAATGGCGTTCAGATTTGTGGGTTGAGGAAACCGGGTGCCCGGCGTGAGCCAAGAACGTTTGGTACACTATGTTATCTGACTGAACATTGGTACCTCGTGTTCTGGGGCCTGTCTAATTTTTGTTCGAGAGAAAAACACAATTTATTTTATTTTGTCTCAGTATAAAACCTTTTACATACGAGCTTACCCCTTTTACCTTACTTAATCTATACTTACATACATACTTTATTTTATTTATTTGATTGGTGTTTTACGCCGTACCCAAGAATATTTCACTTATACCACGGCGGCCAGCATTATGGTGGGCGGAAACCGGGCAGAGCCCGGGGTAAACCCACGACCATCCGCAAGTTGCTGAGAGACCTTCCCACGTACTGCCGGAGAGGAAGCCAGCATGAGCTGGTCTTGAACTTACATACACAAGCTGATATCGGAGAGTACAGTGGAACTTACGTTTCCGCAATCTCTGACAACACTATAGACGGACAGGCTTGTATTTAATTTAAAAAAGTAACAATTGAAGTTTTTTTTTCTCTTTTTCCCCCCACAGGTTTAGGGTTTTCCGCAGACGAACAGTAAGTAAGATGCTTAAAGACACTCCAAGACCAGTCGTCACTTACGTTTTACACACTGTATCCTTAGAGGAACAGTTGAAACTGGCATATTGCGTGCTATATATTGGTCGTAACAATTAACAATTTACTGTTAAAAGGATCTGGTGGATTGTACCCCCAAAAAATTGGTTCCCCACGACCAAACGAATTTGGGTACGTACTTAAAAATGTCTAAACGACCACATATTTTAGAGTCAGAATTCCTTTGGTCGCCAGAACAGGGTTCAAGTAAACATTATATAAGATTGGTCAAACCGACCATAACCATTATGGTTACATTTATATGACCGTCAAAATATGGTCCAAGTAACCATTATATAAGAATGCCCAAAACGACCATAACCATTGTGGTTACATTTAAATGACCGCCAGAATAGGTTCCAAGTTACCATTATATAAGAATGGCCAAAACGGCCAAAACCACTATGATTACATTCAAATGACCGCCAGAATAGGTTCCAAGTTACCATTATATAAGAATGGCCAAAACCACCATAACCACTATGATTACATTCAAATGACCGCCAAAATAGTTTCTAAGTTACCATTATATAAGAATGGTCAAAACGGCCATAACCATTATGGTTACATTTAAGTGTCGAAGCAACCAATGCGAATGTGGTTGCATTTTCTTTGTTCACTATAGCAGTGTCATTATTACCAAAATTATACTGGTTGATTTGATACCTCGAATAATGGTGTCTCATAGCTAGTAACATATACCATCTAATTATAGACAAGGAAGAGATGGATATCAATGCTTGTGGTCATAGAATTTAGGGTAATGCACAAAGCTGATCACTGTATCCTCAAGCATGTCAAAAACATTCCGAACAAGATAATAATGAAGTTGGTACAGATCTTTGTAACTGACTAACTAAAAGAAAAACAGCCTATTGACAAACTACAGTTGACTCAAGTAATGACTTTGTAGTCTTTAGTCCCCAGTAAGCTGGGATATAATAGGCGCCCTTAAATAAAAAGTACCTGTCATGCAATTATCAAAACAAAGAATTTGAACAAACAAATAAAATAAGTTTTTGAAAAATTTGGGGAATCAAATGAAAGACATTATTCCATAGGCCTGCCAGCTTCACTTTATCAAAGGACAAGAGTCAGAAATCGTACATCTTACCCTAGTCCGTGTCAAATGTCTGTATGCAGATTTGCAGCTTAGTCGCAAACTATTGGATGAAATATCTTCATGGGAAGGACGAAGCCCTGGGCGCTGGCCGTAAGTCTGCAGTACAAAAACACACCACTATCATTGTATAAAAAGCATTCACATTGAGGAAAAACAGGTGACTGGTGTTCTGTCTAAAAACAATGTTACCTTTCGCCTTTCTTAAGCCAGTCGAAATGCCATAACTAAGATCGCACTTTTTATGTCCTAAAATGTTGTTCCAGATGGAAAGATACCCACAAGGTATGGTTTTTGTCACTTTCTCAGCTATCGTACAACAGATACAACAAATAATAATAAAAAGTGAAAAGAAACTATGTACATCTGAATTTTTTTTATATCCTTGTGGTATTGGAAAATGACAATATTTTGAAGCAGTTATTGCATGAAAACCAATGATAAAGAATCAGTTGATTCGTTAAATATGAGAAATTTATGCGTGGATTGAGCTGACTTTCAAACTCCATTTGAACCAGATGTTAGCCATTGTATTTATCTTCCTGCTATTATCCTTTTCATATCCATGACAACGGGTTATAATGACAAAAATTGAAGATGGGCCCTTCACTCAGTCTTGTAACACCAATCACCCTGTGTCCCAATACAACAAAATCGTTACTTTTACCTTGTCACGCTGTCTTCAGCTAACATACCTCAATTTCTCGTCGAGGTTTGGTTGTTTTTAACTGCTTTTAACCATGTTGTTCTTTTCTGTTTTATTTTGAATGTCTCCATCAAGTCGAAAGCCATTCACAGTCTCATGGTGTAACCTTGTTCCCGCCACAATATGGCTAAAATATTGCCGACGTGGCATTGAGCCATAATCATTCATTCATTCATTCATTCAATTTCTCATGCTCATCAAGTTAAGCCTCTAAAAGGTCAACAACTTTATGTCGCAGATATTTGTCAGGTCCAGTACATAAGGTCAGTTTCTGTGCCAGCCTAAGTTAAAAAAAGAAAAATGCATGTGTTTATGACCAACTTTAACGTCACCTTAATGTTAACTTCTGTGTAATGAAAGCAACCTTTTACATAATTTACAGAACATTTTGTATAATAGAATGCAAGAAAAAGAAAATTAATTTAACAAAGAATGATGATCAAGGCTTATTTATTTAAGTTGAATACCAGGGAAGTGGCTTTTATACATGAATCAGGGCAACGTTACTGGGAAAAAGCTGATTCTTTCAGTGATTGTGCTGACGACGAGTCCTCTACCACGTGACCAATATATTAACCTAAGCTTTACTTGTTTACAATTGACCAGAAGATTCTCAAGCAGTTACTTAACTGTCATTAGTATACAACTTCATTTCCCAGTCTAACAAATATTTGAAGACGATGTATTCACTTATGGACAGAAGCTGTTTTCTGTTTTTTTCTGCTCACGACAATATCAGCAACAACTGAACTTACCTTTCATAATCGTAGCCTGTTTATCTATAAAAAGGGGCCGGTTTGTCCACTGATAAATCCATCACTTAAATAAAGAGAATGCGCAACAGTCGTTTCTTTCTATGAAGTTTCAATCATTCAGGTGAAAATTACTGACGTCGATTCCGTAACACCTTTCGGAAACAAGGGGAAATCAAAGCCACATGGGATACAATCACCTGATTGGTCCAGAGTGACATATGCTGTACCGGGTAGTGACGAACTCCTCGCAGTGCACAATTGTGAAATGGTTTGAACAGATACATACACATGTGCTTCTGTAATAAGATAAGATTTTACATTGAATCATTACATGTTCATCTATCATTTCATTACATGTAGCATCGTGTCATAGCTTTGTGCCATCGTACCATCCCTTTGTGCCATCGTGTCATAGCTTTGTGCCATCGTACCATCACTTTGTACCATCGTGTCATAGCTTTGTGCCATCGTACCATCGCTTCATGCCACTGAACCATCGCTTCGTACCATCGTGCCATCCCTTTGTGCCATCGTGTCATAGCTTAGCATCATTGTGCCATCGCTTCGGGTTATCGCCGGATCTTGTGATGGCCTTATCTGGCCTCCATGTTTATTGAAGCGCTGTTAAAATATTGCATGTAATGTCCTGGTTGGATCATGATTAGACCTGGTAATAAAGGTATCACACTCTGTAGCCTAACCCTATTTTTTTTAAAAAGTGAATCATGCTTCCCGTCTAAGATTCTGGTAGAAGGATCTGGTCAATTTCACCCAACAAATTTTGGTACAGGCGCGTCCGGCCAAATAATGGGTCGACCAAACCTTCAGATTTTCCTTAGCCGCCAGAACAGGGTAAAATTTGCCATTAAAAGATTGGTAAAATACACCAATACAGTTTTGTTTACAGTGTTTGCCACAACCCTTTGGTGACCAAAGAATATGCGGCTAGAGTAAAAGCGACCTCATTAGTTCTCCATCACATGTGAATACATGTGCACTCCATACATCGGCTAAGACAAAACATTAGTTGCTTTGCACCGTGTCACGAGCTGTGTGTCATAAGGCCGGGTTTATTACATGATGTTTGTACCAGTCACGTGTAAGTATTTCTCTCAACCGGTTCAGGCTTATTTTATAATTATTGTAATTGTTCTTTAACCACATGGCAGTATGCTCTATAGCCCGTATTCCGTGCTTTCTGAAGACCCACTGATCAGGATGAATTCTTTCTGCAAGCTGTATGTGCCGACAGCTCACCCACAATTATCATTAACGTATTATTTCGGCTCTTCAGCCGTTCAATGGCTCATCAACGTATTATATCGGCTCGTCAGCCGCCCACCCTTTATATGGCTCATGGACGTATTGTACCAGTTTTCACACACTTTATCACTCCCTCCGTCACCCGTACACTTTATTTAGCTTCATGTCTATCTATTTATATGGCTATCGGCGAAGAAAAGCGTTCCCAAAGGCTAAGAACACGGCACAAAAACCTCGTGCCACAGCTTCACTCCAAGCTCTCCCCACCCCATGAGGTCACACGCAACTTCCCCCTTACTTGATTTCTCTGTGCCATGAAGAATTCTATTTGTCTTTTAATTCGCCCCGCTCAAACAGAGGGAATTTTATTTGGAGTTGCTTCGACCAATAGTACTGGCTACCTTTACCCTATACTGACGACCATAAAAATGCAATCATAATGGTTGTGGATGTTTTGACAAGTCTTTTATTGCTTAGTTTAACCGGGTTCTGGCGACCAAAGAAAGTCTTCATTTTTAGAACTATTAAAAAGGACAAATCTTTACCAAATTTGTTTTAAAACTATTATAATGGCACAGGACTAAAGAAGGGATCTTTTTCTTATACATACCTACAAACCTCTACTAAACGCTATCAGTATCACTTGGGATTCTGCCTGGAAATGTCATGAACTTTGTGGATTTGCAAAGGTGTCATTATTTTATGTGTTAGGAAATTGAATATTGCTCAAGATTTCATGTCCAAACATATCTAGTCATTTCGACCTTTCAGTGTTTGTTCGCCCCATTAGTTGTGGTAAAACAACAGAAAAAAGTCATGTCTCTTATTGCCAAAGCTCACGCAGTATTCAAGACTTCTGTATGTGAACAATGGGCAATATTTCATCACTCTGGTGTGCAGAACACCAAATGCTACCAGTTTCAGACTTTACCATAATCAGGGGGAGAATTCTGAGGATTCGACCAAATCTTTGTTTTTTTGCTGACCATATTTTTTCCGCGGACTATTTCTTTTCTTTGATCAAAATATTTTACTCTCATGACTTTGGCCGCCTGTGATATTCCCTGTGACCAAAATTTTCGATCCTCATTTCTTTTGTCAGAAATCTGTCGACCAAAGTTAGTTTGCTTGCATTGAGCCGATCCTTGTTTCAGTGTTGACATTAAATTTACGTTACCTAGGAGAGGTCATTTTTCAACAATCACAGAACAAGAATAAACCCAAGAATGAAACTTTTCGTGAATCTTAGTTTAATTGCAAAAAGAATTTGTTACAAAAAATATAAATACCGGTTTCATGTATTATATGTGTTCATGACTAGACTCAAAGTTAACCTTCCTTTCACATGTTAAAGCAATATTTTCTTTCGCGTTGAAACATTTAGTAACTTTTACACTCAGTGGTAATCATCCACTTCGTGTAGTGTATTGTTGTAGTTGTTGAATGCTTAAGATTCCATTGAACAAGATGCTTATTTCATCAAAATGTTTATCGTCAATACATTCCCATCTTTTATTAGAAAAATTGGAGTCTATGAAAAGGTGGATCCCATGCCCAACCCAGGTAAGTATACCCCGTTAGAAAAGGTTACAGCTCTCCGTCTGCGTTTAGAACAGCGTATGCTTATTCTTGAAATTTGTTTATAAACGAAAAAGCTGACATAATTTAGACGATCTCTGATATCTCAGCAACACGTCAGTTCAACGACACTCACATGCGTCAAAATGGACATCCCTATTTCAGCGTTTTACCAGTATGTATGTACCAGGTCAGTAATCACATTACCAATACCAAAAATGACGTTTCACACAAGCCCCAAAAAATACATAATAAAATATGTATCTCAGCAGCATTTTGGCTTCAACAGTTTACATATCCAGCGTTAAATAGGACACATTTATAAAGCAAAGTGCCAGAGATCCTAAATGCTTTCTATGTATTCACTTACAAGAAAATTGTACTCATTGTAAAAGTTCAAAAACAGAGTGACGGCTTTCGATAAAATAACCTTGTCCTACGAGTTTCTTGCAGCAATAAATTGTGACGTTGATTAAGAGAGTCAGAAAACACATAGGGTATACTAAACGCCACAAGGCCAGACATGTAGCAATATCCTGTTTCCAGTAGAAGACCGTGTTTCAAGTTGGAAAACATGTTTCCAGTCGGAAAACATGTTTCAAATCAGAAACCATGAATTTCGTATAATGCTATAATGCTTTCTGGGGTTGTATTCCAGACGAGTCATTTTTTAAAATTCGATAAACAAGACAAAACGTTTGCTAAGGACAGACGATATCCGGGTACGACGCGGATAATTGTGCTGTAACTAAACATTTGACAGATACAGGTTCTGATACATCAGTTGGATTAAAAAAAATGAAAAAAAAAAAAATGGTAAGCAGTTAAGCTAGATTTAAACGAGAATAAATCGAATGATGTGGATAATAAGTAATCCTCTTGGTGTACGCATAAACCTGTATAGCTGATGTTTTGGATTTACAACTATCGATACAAAAACCAGTTGCCTATAAATTTTACCTTGATGTTATTGCCTGTCTGGTACTCCAGTTTTTATGATAAATTTTGACATAACCTTACAAAAATGTCATCAAAGCGAATTTACCGTTCCGAGAATACGTATGTAAAGTTTTCATCAGAAATTGGTGAAATTCTTACTTTGGTTGGTGAGAACTTTAGAAGATACAGGAAATAGGTAACAAATATCTAATGAGGCTCACTGGTCCTCAACAAGATGGAGCCAATCTCCCTTACTGTATCGCAGAGTTGGGCCCTTTCCCTATTTTAATAAAAATTATATTTATTTATTTGATTGGTGTTTTACGCCGTTCTCAAGAATATTTCGCTTATACGATGGCAGCCAGCATTATGGTGGGTGGAAACCGGGCAAAGCCCAGGGGAAACTCACGACCATCCGCAGGTTGCTGGAAGACCTTCCCACTTACGGCCGGAGAGGAAGCCATCATGAGTTGGACTTGAACTCACAGCAACCGTATTGGTGAGAGGCTCCTGGGTCATTACGAAGCGCTAGCGCGCTAATCGACAGATCCACGGAGGCCAATAAAAATTATAAATCATTTGACTAGCACTGCAAGTGATCTTAAATAGCCATAGCTTATAGTGTAATTCAAAACGGCAGAGACCACTACTTTAATGGGCAACAAGATTCACTTCACTTTGTAATAAAGTGGTGAACAACGCTCTTATGGTTTATAGACTTCTGAATATGTTACAGCAAGTTCTCGTCTCCAGTGTTGCCCTCGATTCTCATATATGTCCAGTATACCCCAAATACAATTTACTGGTGTTTCTTATTTATAAAGCAATTGTGGATTTTGTCTTCAATAGTGCTTAGTGGTCAGTGAAACGAGGTACAAATAAGCACTTGTGTTCACAGGAATTTTAGTTCACAGTTTAATCGAGTCTATGGTGAAATTCCATATATTTATTCATATACATTACAGTGTATCACCTTTAATTTCAGAAGAAGCAGCACGGGTCTATGCAGAATTAAATACAGCAAGGAAAACCAGCAAAACTGCAAAAGGTCAGTTTTATAGCTGCTAGCAAACCTTTATGTTTTCTCATTAGTGTTTTTGTTTTGTTTTTTTTCAATCTCACAAAAAGGGGATTTTTTCCAAGGCTTTAACAGCCAAAGTATAACGTTCCTTTCATATTAAACATTTCAAATTTGTGATGAGTAGATTATTGTATGTTGCAATACGTGGTGAAAGAAAATTCGTTTACCTGCCATGGGAAAAGGAAAATAACAAGAACAACATGAAAATGTTTTATTACAGTTAATTTTCAGCTCCAGAGGGTTCAGTGTATGATGAAGTCAACTAAACTAAAAGCCAATGAGAAAACAGGCTTAATTTCCTTACACGACACATGGTTGACATTTTATTTCTGCCAAGCGTTCATTATTATTCCAAGAGGACTTCATCCATTCATTAAGCAGTGGAATGAGAAGAATAGAAGTTTGTTCACCAGTTAGATATAATTTTAATGGGATTTGTAGTATATCTTTAATTGACTGGTGTTTCTTGCCGTCCACAAGAACGTATTACTTGTATAAGGCGTTCAGGCTTATGAGTTGAGGAAACCAGAGTGCCAATGCCATGTGGGGACCACCGCTCAACGGCATGTATCTGACAAACAAGGCCGCACTAGAGTTAAAGAAGGATTCGTGTCTGCAGCATTATTTATCATTAGCCGTTTAGCTGGGGACAAAACAGTACTAAATTCCTTACTTCAGACATAACTGCATCAGTTGTAAGTCCGCGACGGTAGGGGATGCGTGAGTTGCTCCTATTTAATGATTTTTTAGAGTAAAACCCTGGTACAAATTGACGACAGGCCGGATTTCACTGGCTTCGTGTGACCGTTTACCGTCAGGATTCTGGTCTTACTCTATATGTATTGTTTTATATTGTACATGCATTTTGCATAAACCAACATTCTGGTGGACTAAGCACCACCCAGGTCTGATTGGTTTACAATGGCTTCACGTAAAAAATATTTGTTATATGTAATTATACCACAGCATTTTAAGTAATTTTAGACCGGAGACGTCTATCAAATCACAATTGACATCACTTGATTTTTTAAATCTAATTTTGCTTAGACTCTGGTCATAGGGGCTTACGGCTTGCCTCTATTTAAGAATCTACATAAACAGTTAAAGTAATACTGACGTACATTGGCAAGATTTACGTTTCATGGAACAACGCTGGTCGCTGCTGTGGATGTACTCTGTGAGTTGTAGTTCTTTTTATCACCTGATTTGTTTTTATACATTGCATTAATGAATTGTGAATCAGGTTGTATTTCATTTTTGTCTTTTTTACATTGTGCCGTCGGTAAAGCTAAGGGTGTTTTCACCCCAGAGCCAAGGAAACGAAAAGTGGATTAATTAACAGTATTATCGTTAATAGGGATTACACTTCCTGAATATAGCACAGATTCTAGTGCTGAAATTTGGCTGAGACCACCGCGCGTTTCGAACCACTTACTAAAAATGACATCTGTACTTGTCTGATATATTCGTCTAAGGGAATTGTGTCATTTGTGATCATCAGAGGGGTAATGCATGTTCGCTGTAAACTCTACCGGTCAACTACTTTCTTTCTTAGTGGAAGACTTATTGGTCGAGTGATCTAGGTGTTTAACATGTATTGCTGGTGATTTGGTGCCTGGCTCTGAGGTCGCTGGTTCGAAACCCGCAGTTGTTTCAACTAAATTTCAGCACTAGGATCTGTGCTATATTCAGAAAGTGTAATACCTTTTAACGATAATACTGTTACTTACTCCACTTTCTAAAAATGACATCTCTACTTGTCTGAAACTAACATATAACTAGATATAATGTCAATAATATATATGAAGTATTAAATAGTGAGGATAAACATGTCTGATATTCTTTTTCATATTACACTAGGCAAAATTGCACAAACTGAAGTAAAAAAAAACCTGAAAAAATCGAATTTTTACAGTTGAAGATTTTGTATGATTAATGTATATAAGTATATATCATTACTATACGCCCCACCCCCGCCCCCCCGGCATCCCCTACGCTCGAAGGCGTTAGGAGGCTTACTGTAATATATAATCCTGTCTGTTCGTACGTCCGTCTGTAGACACGATTTTGTCCATGCATCTCCTCCCCAAAACAACTGCATCGATTTTTATGAAACTTACCATACATCTTGCCTATCATCTCAACTTGTGCGTGTTTAAAACTAATGGCAATTGGGCAATTGTTTTTAGATTTACCCCCATATAGGACTAAGTGCAATAATGGATTTTCATGAACACTGTAATCTCATTACATTTCTCCACTCAAGCTTGATATACCAGTTGTGCAATAAATGCACACCATGAATGGCCCATGAAACAATCTATATGAAGCCAAACCGAGCAACGCGACGTCCTGCCATTTCTAACGCTTTATGTTTGCTCTGATCAGCTTTCTGCATATGGCTTCCTTGGGAAATGACGTTTCGGTTTGAGAATGGATCTTGCGGTTATCGACTTAGGAACGTCTCGTAGTCTGCGACTGATATACGGATGTCGAAATTCACACTGGGTCCTTTATCCATATCCGATTTATTCACATGAAATCTTCTATATTCCCTAAAGGAGTAGCTACCACAATTTTTTTCTACCATGTGTCACATTTTTCCTATTTATTTTCTTATTGTTTAACTGCAGTTTTCACCCATACGACAATAATCTGTTTTATGCGTGGAGGTATGAGTGGCTAAATTAACATTTAATCGAGAATTGTACACATCAATAAATGAATTAGCCATATCGATAAATGAATAAGAGATATTGATAAATGGATTAACGATATTTATCGATAGAGATTTATTGATATCGATAATTTATTTTTCTAAACTGATAATTTTCGATTAATGTTCATTTGGTCCTCCATATAAAGGGTCGGAAATGCTCGGCATAAAACGCTGATATTATGGCAAGTTTTTGACACCTTTCCCACATACAATGTTCAAACATGTACACCATATTGGAGACAGACACAATCGTATGCAACAAATACTGGACTACGCAACGACCACATGAATGTGGTTAATCGCTTATTGTTATCAAGGACCACGCGCTGTGTGGTTCATCTTCAAATTGTGTCTAGTGTAAGTTATACATGCGTCTCACATAAAACAACGTTTGAGACAGAAGTTGTTTGATGGATAAGTAAACAAGTTTGAAATGATGGTAAAATGATATTTCAATGTAAGCGAACACTTGGAAGTTCACAGCCATCCACACGATCTTCTTGAACAGTAAATTGCTCATTGCATGTATATATACATATATAAGATAAACAGTTTCATTCAGGTAGTTCACACGTTTATGTATGCCTTTGTCTTTAAACAGACCAAATTTCTGTGGACACGTTTGGCAATAAGGCTTTTGCTAGGGATGAAGTGACGAATAATAACTCCGGATACGATGACAGCTTGGAAACCGCAGACCTAACCAGGTAAATGTTTGCTGTCTTCTTGCGTTTGTAATTCAGACGCACGTAGAAAGACATCTGATTATACACGACAAAAGTACTCTACGGCTATCTGCAAAGCATGGACGTGACAGGGACACAGGGGCACATTTATTTGAGATGCAACGAAATGAGCTGGTATAACATTATACCATGTACAAGATAGCATTACTTAAGAATCCGCGTCTTTTTGTTACAGAAAATAAAATAACCGTTTCCATGCTTTATGTATGTTCATAACTAGACTCAAAGTTAACCTTTCTTTCACATGTTTGGATAATGTTTTACATCTTTTGAAAGAGCAGTTTTTTGCAGGTTGAAACATTTAGTATGGGTAATGATACATTTTGTGTAGTGTATTTTAGATTTGATGTTACTACATCGCTTAAGATTCAGGTGAACAAGATGCTTATTTCATCAAGCTGTTTATCGTCAATACATTCCCATCTTTTATTAGAAAAATTGGAGTCTGTGAAAAGGTGGATCTCATGCCCAGCTTAGGTAAGTATACTCCATTAAAAGAGGATATAGCTCTCCGGCTGCGTTTATAACAGCGTATGCTAATGCAAAATATATGTAACTCTCATTCCTGCAATTTTTTTATATATAAACGAAAAGCCTCACATAATATAGACGGTCTCTCTGATATCTCAGGCACACGTCAGCTCAATGGCACCTACATGAATCTATGCGCCCAAAACGGACATTCATATATCATCCGTTAGCCAGTATGTACGTACCAGGTCAATAATCGCAATACCAATTAACAAAATGACGTTTGACACAAACCAACAAAAGTCGTTAATAAAATATGTAACTTGTTTTAATGAGATTTAGAAGTGGGCACGTAAGTACACTGGACAAGGCATTGCTCATGGATTTACAACGTTTTGGTTTATTGCCACGACGTCTCGATGCAGATACTAGCATCGTTATCAAGTGACTTAATAAAGATAATAGTATCTCAAGCGACTTGATAACGATGCTAGTATCTGTATCGAAACGTCCTGACAATACACCAAGAAGTTGTAAATCCATAAGCAATGCCTTTTCCAGTATAAAATATGTATTTCCGCAGCCTTTTGGTGCAATAGTTTACATATCCTACGTGACGCCCTCATTCAACACGATGAATATACGGGCTCATGTCATGGGTTAAGCCAGATTGGACACATGCATGAACCAGAATGCCAGAGATTCTAAACGCCTTTCCCATATTCACTTACAAAAGAATTGTAAGACACAAGAGAGTCACAAACCACACAGAGTATACTAAACGCCACAAAGCGAGAAATGCAGCAAAATCATTTTCCTAGCAGAAGATAGTTTCAAGCTGGAGACGATGTTTCCTGTCGGAAACCGTTTTTTCTGTTGGAAACCATGATGCTCTCTGGGCTGGTATTCCAGACGAGTAATTTTGGAAAAATGCTTGGAAAAATATGTGTATTTGTCTATATGTGAATAAAATGAAATGAAAACAGGACAAAATGTTTGCTATGGACCAGATGACATTCGGGTACAACGCGGATAATTGTGCTCTAACTAAACATTTGATAGATACAGGTTATAATATATCAGTTGGGTTGTATGTTGTTGTTGACAAGAATAAAAGTAAGAGTTAAGCTATATATAAACCAGGATTAATTAAATGATAATCTATCTCAAACGCTAATAGAACGGGTAATGAATCATCCTCTTAGTATACGCATAAACCTGTTTAGCTGATGCTTTGGACTTACAACTATTGATACAAAAAACAGTTGCGTATAAATTCTACCCTAATGTTATTGCCTGTCTGGTACACCAGTTTTTATGATAAAATTCCACATAACCTTGAAAAAATGTCATCAAAGCGAATTCCGAAAATACGTATGTAAGGTTGTAATCAGCGATTGGAGAAATTCTTAGTTTGGTGGGCGAAAAATTTAGAAGATACAAGAAGTAGGTAAGAAATGTCTAATGAGGTTCACTGATCTTCTACAAGGTGGAGAAAATCTTCCGTACTGTATTGTACAGTTGGGCCCTTTACCTATTTTAATAAAAATATAAATCATTTTGGTAGCAATGCAAGTGATCTTAAATAGCCATAGTTTATAGTGTAATTCAAAAAGGCAGAGGCCACTACTTTAATGGGCAACAAGATTCACTTTACTTTGTAACTGGTGAACCCCATTCTTATGGTTTATAGACTCCTGAATATGTTAGAGCAAGTTCTCGTCTCCAGTGTTGCCCTCGATTCTCATATATGTCCAGTATACCGGAAATACAATTTACTGGTGTTTTTTTATTTATAAAGCAATCGTGGGTTTTGTCTTCAATAGTGCTTAGTGGTCAGTGAAACGAGGTACAAACAAGCATTTGTATTCACAGGAATTTTCGTCCACAGTTTAATCGCGTCTGTGGTGAAATTCCATATATTGATTGATATACATTACAGTGTATCACCTTTAATTTCAGAAGAAGCAGCACGGGTCTATGCAGAATTAAATACAGCAAAGAAAATCAGCAAAACTGCAAAAGGTCAGTTTTATAGCTGCTAGCAAACCTTCATGTTTTCTCATTTTTGTGGCTATTTTTTCAATCTCACAAAAAGGGGATATTTTCCAAGGTTTTATAAGGTTTCCAAAGTATAACGTTCCTTTCATATAAAGTATCACAAATTTGTCGTAAGTGGATTAATGTGCATTGCAATAGGTTGTGCGTGAAAAGCCGCTTACCTGACATCGAAAAAGGGAAATAACAATAGGAACATGAAAAATATTTCATTACAATTAATGTTTATCTCCAGAGGGTCCAGTCTATGATGAAGTCAACAAAACTGAAAGACAGTAAGAAAACAGGTTTGATTTCCTTAAACGCCACATGGTTTATTTCTACAAAGCGTTTATTATTGTTCCAAGTCATCTTCATCCAATCATCAAACAATGAAATTAGAAAGATAATATTTTGTTGATCAGTTTGACATAATTTTAATCGGATTTGTTGTACATTTTTATTTGACTGGTATTATGAGGTTAAGACTGATGAGTTGAGGAAACCAGAGTGCCAGTGCCACATGTAGACCACTGCTATACGGCATGTACCTCACAATCCTTCTCGCTCAAGGCCGCACTAGAGCTAGAACTGGATTCGAATCAGCTGCCTTATCAATAGCCGTTTAGCTGGGGATAGAACAGTACTTGAAATGTTTGTCAAATCGGTATTATCATAACTGAATTTTTAAAAAGTATTTTTTTTTAAACTACGGTGATAAGAGCTGTAAGACTTGCCTCTATTAAAGCATTCACATAAGCAGTTAAAATAATAATCGTAACTGACGTAAATTGCCAAGATGTAGGTTTTCATCGGACCACACTCGTCTCTGCTCTGGATGTACTCTGTGAGTTATAGTTCTTTTTATCATCTGATTTCTTTTCATACAATGCATGAATGTATGGTGAATTAGGTTGTGTTCCATTTTTGCCTTTTTTCAACGTGCCTTCGGTAAAGCTAAGAGGATTTTCAAGCTAGAGCCAGGTAAACGATGGCACAAGTCACAGACGAAATATCACCACAACTATATATACTTATTGGAAGTATAGCATAGTTATTATGTAAAGTAAAATCCGAACCATTATGTGCTTGTCTCCATACTTATTCAGCCTTTGTACTTTCCATTAAGTCTTAATTAATACCAGATGAGAAATGTTTTGCTGAGCAAAACAGACATGCTCTGTAATTGCTGTAATTATACTTGAGGCTAGGTGTCTATATGTGCTAAAGGTGTTCTATTTATTATTTTAGTCTAATTACATTTTGGGATTATTTGACAGGGAATTCTATGCAAGGTGACAAAACTGGTCGTACCAAAGGCAAACCAAATGATGGAAAAGGTGAGAATTACTTTTTAAATATTTTTTATTTACTGCAAGAAACACTGAACCGAGTCTGAAAATAATATGCAGCAGTGCGGACAAAATAACAGGATATATACACTCAAAGCTTGCCAAAAAATCGCAGTTGCAGACGTGACTCTGAACTGTAAATAGTTGTGGAGTATTTTGGCATTATGTCCTAATACAAAACCAGGCTTTAGTATCACCGTCCTAATATTTACTACACTTCTCAAGCCTTGTTGTTAACGAGCAATAGTTTGATAGCTTTCGCAGTAATGTTACTGTGATGTATTTCCCCACAGTCGGGTATAATTTATCAGGAATACAAATGAACAAAAAAAGAACATTTTTTGGTATTTTCTTATTTTAAACCAAATTGTTATATGTTCGGCTTTATTTTCGTATTCGAATTAAACGTGTACATAAATTATAACCCTGTTTAGAATTAAAAACGGTTGATTATAGCTTTTTCCACATTTGAAAGGGTTTGGAATGTTTACTAGATATTACATCTGTGTATTCAGATTAACAGATGTAGTAATTGTGCCCCGTAATTTAGTTAATCGGGGAGAAAATAGAAACTATGAGACAAATTACTTGAACAGGTGTATTATGAAAACTGAGAAGTGTAAAATATAAAATAAATAATGCTTTTGAGCCACCGGCTTGGAAATAAGAATATAGTTTATAGAAGACAAATCATTTCTGCTATTAGGAAACAGATGTGCTTGTAAAGTAGTTACATATGTATGTACAATGTAGATATACTTACTTTCTTATGCTCTATGGCAGCCAACAATGGACCACCATAGGTCGGTACAGAGTTCAGTCGTTTAGATGTGATCATGTTATTGTCGAGTTTGCATCCACCACCAGCCTACTTTATTATATTACACTTCGTGGATATTAAGAGTTTTCTAAGTCTGTTATATCCCCCTGTACACTAGACACTTTACATCTGCGTTACAAGCACAATCTTTTGTTTTACCACATACATTTTACGTTAATGCAAAGAATATTAAAGATATCAGTGTCAATAATTTAAGGGCACCTTTGACAAACTAATTAATAACTAGATATAATCTCAATAATATCAATGAAATAATAGTGATGATAATGAGACAGAAACATATCTGATATTTTTTTTTCACATTACACTAAGCAAAAATTGTAGAAATTGAAGTAAAAAAACTTAATAAATCGAATTGTTACAGTTAAAGCTGTTGTGTGATTATTGGATATGAGAATACTTCATTATTATACCCCGCTCGACGAAGTTTGTTCGTCTGTGGACACGATTTTGTCCATGCATCACTTCCCAAATACTACTGCGCCAATTTTGATGAAACTTACCATACATCTTGCCTATCATCTTGACTTGTGCATGCACACCATGAATGGCCCATGAAACAATCTATATGAAGCCAAACTGAGCAACATGACGTCCTGCCATTTCTAATGCTTTATGTTTGCTCTGATCAGCTTTCTGCACATGGCTTCCTTTGGAAATGACGTTTTGTTTTGAAAACAGGTCTTGTATCCTTTATTTCTACATCCATATCCCATTTATTAACATGAAATCTTTTTGACCCCCTAAACTCGTGGCCAGCACAATTTGTTCCACCATGTGTCACATTTTTCCTATTTTTGTTCTTATTGTTTAACTGCAGTGTTCACCCATACAACAGCGCTGTCTTATGCGTGGAGGTATTTGTTTATTTATTTATTTATTTGATTGATGTTTTACGCCGCACTCAAGAATATTTCACTTATACGACGGCGGCCAGCATTATGGTGGGTGGAATCCGGGCATAGCCCGGGGGAAACCCACGACCATCCGCTGGCAGACCTTCCCACTTACGGCGTGGAGGTATGAGTGTTTGGCATAAAACACTGATATCATGGCAAGTTATTGACACCTTTCCTACATACAATGTTCAGACATGCACACCATATCGGAGGCAGGTACAATTGCGTGCAACGAATATCGGACTACGCAACGGCCACACGAGTATCGTTGTTTGCTTATCGCCATTCTGCTGGGGATGAAGTGATGTATTATAACTCCGGATACGATGACCGCTTGGAAACTGCAGACCTGACCAGGTACACGTTTGCTGTTTTCTCTCGTTTGTAATTCAGACACACGTAGATAAACATCTGATTATGCATGACAAAAGTACCCTACGGCTATCTGCAAGGTATGCACGTGACAGGGGCACAAGGGCACATTTATTGGAGATGCCAAGAAGTGAAGTGGTATAACACTATATCATGTACATGTAGGCTATACCATTACCTAAGAGTCCGCCTTGAATCCGGGAGACCCGAGGATCAAACCCAAGTCGGGTCATACCAAAGGCTTTAAAAATGGTACTTGCTGCTGCTTGCTTGGCGCTCAGCATTGAGAGGTTAGAGCAAGGAAACATGATTGGTTGGCCCGGTTGTGACACGGTGGGTTGACTCAGTGGGGTGTCATATCATCCTCGGCATGATGGTTCAGTGGCGGCAGTGGCGGCTGTACTTTGGCGGCATGGACTCGCCCTGCCACAAGAAGATACAGTAAATGTACACACACCTAATGAATGCTCATCGTTATATTACTCAAAAACGTATTAAATTTCCACAAGTCACCATGTAAACTGTTAGTGCTATAATTCAGTCACAAACATTTCGTGGCCGATAAGATTAGGTGAATACCTGACCCTTCCTGTGAGAAAGCAACCATGAAAATCTTGACAAATGTTGACCGCCGAAATCTGGATCTTTCTACGTTAGAAGCTGGCAGCTGTGCCTAGAAACGCCATGGGGACGTCGCTCACAGCCTGATCACCACCTGTCTTGTGTCCTCTTGCCAAGAATTTTAAATTCATCCTTAAAACTCAAACCTGCTCCTGATGGAAGCAAAAAGGACTTGATATCCCAAAACACAGAGAGTTACATTCCCAAGAAACGCCGGTGCCAATAGCGTACTCATTTCTGAGAAATTGCTAAGTGTGACGAATCGGAGCAGCTGTGGAGTAAACGGGATAAAACCTAGTATGACATTACGATACAGGTTTCAGGTACTACGATACAAACGTTAAAATAGGTTCACTATGCTCAAATATGTCTTCGGTAATGGAAAAGATGAATTAACCTTTGATGATAGAACGCACAGTTTCAAGACAGTACAGTGTGAACAGGTTCACTAATTGGTTAAGGGTTTGTTGTACAAGATTGATCTGCTGATATTTTAACCGTTATTATCTGTTAAATATCACCTCTTCCAGATGAAAAGTCCTCGCGTAACGGTGGACGCGGATGCGAAACTCGTGGGCAACAAACCCATCACACACCCTTCTGAGAACATGACGACCTACGCCAGCATTGCCTTTGAGGAGTGGGGACCGTCAGTCGTATATGGCGCTGAGAAAGAGTATGGTCATCAGAGTTCCTAAAGCTAAATAGCCTTATAATCAAAGCACAACCCCATTCCTCCTCAATCATCCAGCGGAACGCCTGTGGAAATTATCTGGGAGTGGTCCTCACCGTGTCCGATCTTTCCCAGTCACTAAATGGTATATTTTTAATCTGCTGGCTTTAAACAATCCATGTATAGCAAATGCTGTTGAACATATTTACTGGATTTAAAGGGAACCACAGGTTCTGCAGATGGTATATCTTGTCTGGGCCTATGTTTGTACACAAACCTAAAGGTTTCCTCTCTCGCGGACTGTGCGGCAGGAGAGATAACTGCAGTTTTGGCTTTAGGTTGTCCTTACTTAGACAATATTGTACCGAAGGGGCCTATATATGGCGTGTACATCTCTTGCCTGGAACCATTTGTTAGATCCTGCGTGTTGTTCGACGATCTCAATTAACGCCACAGGTTGATGCTGAGAAAGATGGTGTGTCACGGTTGTTCCATCGGACGCCTTCACTCCAGGTTCTGAAGTCGGTATAATACTCGTGTAAGTAGATGTGGACAGAGCTCTGCTCATAGTACTGTCCAGTTCTGTCTGTGAAGGTACTTTGTCCAGTGCTGGGTTTATGTATTCATCGTATTGAATTGGATAGCTTTGGATATATGAACAGTTGCAATCAAGCGACAACAGAGATACATATTTTATTGTTGACAACTTTGCTGGTGTGAGTATATACTATCTTAGTTCTTTGGTAGCTTGTGTTATACTTTCTTAGTTCTTTGGTCGTTTGTGTTAAGCGTCATTTTGCAAATTAACCTTGGGATTATTGACAAGGAACGTTCTTATTGGTTGATGGCTGGTATAAGAATGCGTTTATCGAATTCTGCGAGTCAGTATGGCAAATCGCGCCCTGTGAACACGGCTTTATGCCGATATAGGTATCTTTGGGTTATTTTCTCTTCTTTCCCAGCCACCTTGCGAATCATTATTGTTATGACAAAATAAGTTAACTAGACGATTTAAGGCCATATAGTAAGTTGACATAACAAAGTAAGTACTACTGACAGGGATGTAATTAGAGCCGGAATGTAGTAACCTATCCCTATATTGACTTTTGCCTGTAAATTACTCTGAAGTAAGACTTGTCAATATAGGGAGTGGGTTCTGGATATGACTTTACCTGGTGTTTTCCCAAAATTTGTTTTGTACAAAATAGTATTTTTGATACTTGTTTTCACACAACAAGATGAAAACAAGATTTTATTGACGATGTAACTCTAGATTTTGTTAATATCACCCTTACATCAAAAACGTTGCATCATCTGTTTGCACTACGTAATTAACAGTGATTGAACGAATAGGACATCACATAAAATATGAAGGCTGCCGTCGTATAAATGAAATATTCTTGAGTACGCCGAAAAACGCCAATGAAATAATATTAATAAATAAGTAAAAAATAAAACATATATATGAGACATTACTTTTCGAAGCCTTAAGCTGTAACACAAGCGCCCAAAAGTCCCTTATTGTCCATTAACATTGAAATTATATACGTCTGTGTTACGTATTAAAATTAATTCGGACTCTTGTCAACTAACCTAAGTTAGGGTTTTATTCCAACTGTTCATGTACATGCGTAAACAGTAGAGAATTACAAGCCCCTTAGCACAAAAAATATGTAGTGATGTTAATTGCAATTTATTAAACGTCTTTGGTCTAAAATTACTGAAAATGTTGTATTGTCATCACATTTAACATAAACTAACATTAAAACAGTGCAAAGGGAGCAGGCCTCGGGGATGCTTAATCCACTAGCAGAATCGTGCTTTAAACAGGAATAAAATATAATTAAGACGTACAGCATAAAAGACGTACTGCAGAAAAACCAGAGCAGCGATGACAGTGTGATACCTGGTAAATGGTGACACGTAACAGGTGACCACGACCTGTTGTCAATTTACTTCAGTTAGTGTTTTATTCTAACTGTTCAGGTAAATGCTTATACAGTAGCAATCTTAATACAACCAACTTTCGGTACCGCGAAGTGGGCATGTAACTTGAAACAATTTTTGGTGGCCTTTGAACAAAAAAATAAAAGAAGAAAAAAGTGAATTCTTCAAGCGCAGCCCCAACCAAGGTCAAACAATGCAATTTTGATGCTGGAAATCATATTTGTATTTCCTAAATGGGTACTTCCCCCGCGTTAGCAGAACTTGTTTTCTATTCTCTTTTTTGTCATAAAAAAACTTTTAACTAAACATTTAAACAATATAACCCATGCGTCCGAACAAGCATTCGTATAATAACCGCCAACCAATACAAGCAAGGCCAATTCCCAAAACGACGTTTAACACAAATCACCAAACAACTAAGAAAGTATATAATGTAGCCATATACCTATACACAGGACAGGAATCATGCAAAGAGAAGCAGTCAACAGTTTTCAGTTATGTTGGAAAGACGCCAGTTATGTGCTAGGTGACTGAGTAAAATCAGTATTGAAAGCTATAACCTAATAGAAGTTGTTCATAGCAAGTGTTTGATTTGCGCTTTGATTGCAACTGTTCATATATCCAACATGGCGATCTAATTCAACACGATGTACAGGGCTTTAACATAGCTTAACATAGTTTAACATAGCCGTCTCCTTCAAGGACGACAGGGTTTTAGCTTCCTAAAATGAAAATATAGTTTAACCCTTATTACTTTCAAAATAACTTGGTCGTTTACGTCTTGCTGAGTGTGAGAGTCTAGGGTAGCTGTCGCATGCCATTCGAAATTGATCTCTCTGAGACGTATTTCAGAATTTTGAATAAAATTACACATGAGACGTGCACAAAGCCTTATAAGTTTGTATTTCTACTAAGTCTGTGTCTATTACTCTAACATATTTCACTGTAAATTGCAATGTATTGTGTATTCTTCCTTGAATTGCAGCTGTTTTACCTTTGCAGTTATTCATTGATTATTTTTAAAATGTGTTTATTTTGTGTGTATACACAACATGAGATGTTTGAGAAGTTATGTTAACACATGCATACACGTGTATCATACTAAACAGGTTACAATCGGGTATTTTAATTGCACCCCAAATGTAGTTCTAACAAGCTCAAACCTTAAAGCACATGTACTTACTAGATTTATTGTACCATGTTATATACTTTTTATAAATGACAATTTTAAACTTTTAAAACTAATAATGTATAATCTATTTGGAGACAAGCTATGTTGTGCTGATATTTGCACACATTTACATGTACATTAAATATGTACTTTACAATAGTATAAGATACTTTTTATTTTCCGCAGTTATCACCCTTAATTTTTTGATATACACTATATTTTTTCTATTTAGGTTTTATATGTTCTTTAATTATGGTGTCTTGATATTTTTAAATAATAATTAGCTTTCAAACAGAATAACACTGTATTCATTGGACTGTCTCAGAAAATGGTCTATACGAACGGTGCATTTAAGGTGTTAGTTTATATATATATATCAATAAATATATGAAGATAACAATGGCACATTTCGTAAGGTGTTGTCTGCAGTCAAAGATTATTGGTGGAATAAATCTTACTAAACTGAACAGTGATGCCTTTAGAGCTCAGAAAACAATTTTGGAAAAATGTGTGCTTTCACAATTCTCTCAATATCAATACCTTTGTCACCTGTTCCTGTAAATGAAGACCAGAGGGGAAAATACAATCATCAATATATTCTATTTGCACTTTCATCAACACTTTAAATCGCCATTTTTCGTCAATAGATCTATATGATTAAAGTATTGCGGGTGAGCGTAAAGCCCGGTTATTCATTCATTTTGTACACATTATCAAATACCCGGTGATAACGGAAAGCCTGTCTTCCTTTTGGGGTCTGCTGTATCATTTTCCTTCTCCTTTAATTTTTGCCACTCGTGATTTAGGAATACATGTAACTGGGCCTTTACAAGCCTAAGTTCAACAAATCCTCATTGTATAAACCTGCCTCTGTGCGAGGTGCGAAAAGGAAGACGTCGTGGTCTTAAACAAAACTCGTGGGGCCTCCGTGGCTCAGTTGGTTAGCGCGCTAGCTCAGCGTAATGACCCAGGAGTCTCCCACCAATGCTATCGCTGTGAGTTCAAGTCCAGCTCATGCTGGCTTCCTCTCCGGCCGTAAGTGGAAAGGTCTGCTAGCAACCTGCGGATGGTCGTGGGTTTCCCCCAGGCTATGCCCGGTTTCCACCCACCATAATGCTAGCCGCCGTCGTATAAGTGAAATATTCTTGAGTACGCCGTAAAGCACCAATCAAACAAATAAATCAAATAAACAAAACTCAACCTCACTGGTCTTATTTGCGCTATGCAGTATTGTTGGATTTCCGCAATATTTGATTCAGAGTAATTTACGGCACAATGTCATTGTTCAGTACAGAAAAAAATTTTAAGTATAAATATATACATATTATTTATAACGTGTATAATCAGAAAAAAGATTTGTGGCAATAGTATTTTTCTACAAATGAGTGAGCATATGCCTCGGTAGTCAGCCAACTTTAAGGGTGTGGTACTTGGACATTTTTGAAGAGCGTAGAAAGTCTTTATTTTCAGCTTAATGATATGTCCTTTTTTAAATTTTTATAGACTATTCGTCGCATTTTACCAGACTAGTGTATCCCATCTATAGGTGTTTTAATTACGTTGTTAAATCAGGAGGCTTGTCAGGTACTTTAACCCACGCACCTGGGTGTTCCCCACCCATAAACATCAAACCTGCATCTGTAACACAATGGGTTATTGAGATTTCTTGTTGCGGAATTATATGAAAGACCCATGTAGGTATTTAACTGCACAAAGAAATATACACTCGCCTCGCTGTTACTATTTGCAATATTTACGTATGTAAACCGAATTATTGGATTTTGTTCAGTGCCATGCACTACTTCCAGAACGTCTCTGAATAGGAAAGGATAGAAAGGTGTGCTCTAGAGATTTGTTTTCTAAATAATATTGAGTTATGGCCAATAGATCTTTAGGAAAAAGACTGAGCCAATTGCTCTGTTTTAGATTACATTCTCGAACATCCAGAATATTTTAAATTTCTCACATTTGAAACAATTACATGCACTCAAGACCAGTGAAAATACTGGGTCGAGTGGGTCGACAACTTACTGGTTGTTATAGCTATGTAGGTCCATAAACCGGGAGTTCTTGGGCTCAAAATACACGTGTTGTTCTTTCAGCGTCCAGATTTCAGTATTTATGTTGATGTTTTCTCTGCTGATGATATTACTTGTTCTTTTCTTTTTTGTGAAATAAGTCGTTTAGTCCACGTCTAGGATTCATCTGGTCAAGACCACCACCTCACCCGGGTCACTGATCATGGCAGTCAGAGTGGCGGCAAGGACCACAGTGATTTAACAGAACACCTGGGCATACCTGTGTTTTATTCAACAAAATTACATATTTCTCCAATGGTTCTCTATTGACATTCTTGGAATATTCACAGATGTCGCTATTGTTTAATATAATCTATACCTGTATATAATTTTTGACTTTTCTAGGATTTACCAGTGATCAGTTTGATGGTGTTTAAATGGCGATATACTCAAAGTTTTCAGAGACATTCTAGCGCCACTAAACATTTCACATAGCATGTACACCTCTGGTTAAAATGTGACGAAACATGCTATGAATTAACAAAATATGTCCTAAAATATACCTTGTCATTTAAGCCTTGAATATGATCACAATAACTATAGATACTCTGTTAAACTCATCCCTATAACTTGCCACGATAGCTCACTATGTCGGACTTTTTGTATAAACTTGGAATCTGCTGGTTGGATGAGCGTACCCGGAACCTGGTCCTTTTACATCTTTTATTATGACTGTATGTCAAATGTGATGATAACACAGCAGTATGAGAAATTCTAGACTAATGACGTGTCATAATTTTTGATACCTACTTCTGCTTGGTCCATGGAGCTAAAAGGCGAGTACATGGCTACTTTTAGGCGTATAGATGTGTGCTGTATGAGTTACTGAATTGATCGCATTAATTTGTAACAAAGGGGACATCACTCCTAAGTACATTTCAAGTGAGCGATTTGGTTAACCAAGTGTGGTAAAAGTGGAATGTTGAGAAAACAAGTGTTTGAATAAATTTAAAATGTAAATATTCTTGATAACGTATATAATCAGAAAAAAAGGTACTGGCATGTATCAGTTGTGTTTTTCTATGCACACCAATGAGTGAGCTTATGTCTCTGTACTCAGCCAGATTTAATCGTATGAAATATTTACATTTTCTCTTTGCCAACACAAGAAATAATAAAGATATTATTTTATTACAGTGATGCGTCCCTTTTAATTTCCATAGGCTATTCTTTGAGCGTAGGCCTGCAAATGTATTCCATCTCTCGCTGATTTGTCTTCTATCTTGAATCAGGAGACTGACCAGGTAGCTATCGAAGGTCGGTGGTTTACTCCAGTCACTCCGGTGTTCTTCACCATTGGTACAGTGGTTTGACTGAGATTGATTGTTTCGGTCTTACATAAGCACTCCATGTATGCAACTAATACCACAGAGAAATATACCCACGCCTAGAGGGGACTCTTTGTAAGGCACAGTGCCCTTGCACCACTGCTGGAACGTCTCTGAATGAAAAAGGATGCAAAGCTTTGGCTTATTGAAGAAGAAAGACGAAGCACCAGTTTTGTGTTGTCTACGGGAAGATAACTCAGTGCTACAAAAATAATACTGAGCTATAGCCCACGGAGCGGAGCTGGACAAAGCAAATATTGTTATGACATTGCTATATTACTATTTTATACTCTCTCAGACAACATCCAGAATTGTGTCTCATTAGATTGGGAATTTCGGACACTTGCAATAAATACATCTGTTGATAATGGCAGTTTGCTCTTTACAAACCAGTCCGTTTGTAACGAAGGACGGCTGTCATTCATTAGAACTTCTGGACATACCTGTGTTATATACTCGACATAGCATAGTGACATGCTCCTTGGTCATTACTCTGCACTGGCTTGCTAACCCCTCGGCCAAGGAGACCTTATTTTCTCCTATAACCTGCCACAATAGGACACTGGGCTGAGTGTAGGACCTCTTGTATTGTCGCATAAATTAGGATTCTGCTGGTGGACTAAGGATCTCCGAGGCCTGGCCCCTTTGCATTATTTATTTTCATTGTATGTTAAATGTGATGACATAACATTATTTTAAGTAAATCTAGACTTGTGATGTCTAATAAATTCTATCTCCACTAAAATATGTTCTACCTAAATCCGTTGTGGCCTTGGTGCTACAGGACGAGTAATGTGCTGTGTTAGGTATATACGCGAAGAGTTAGAATAAAACTAGCTGAAGAAAATACAAACTAACAAGAGTCTATTCGTCGAAATAGACATTCGTATACCAGTCGTCAACCAAGACGGACATTCTAGGTGGATAATCGCAAGTCCAATTTCCAAAACCACGTTTAACAAAAACTGGAAAAGAACTAAGAAAATATATAAAGTACGAAAATACGACGGAATCATGCAAAAAGAAGCAGTCAACAGATTTCAATGATGTTGAAAAGACCCAAAGTGTGTTCTAGGCGAATGAGTGAAAGAGACCGTATTTCACTGTTGTTGCTTCTCTGGTTAAAATCTCTGTGCTTTAAGACTACATTTATATTGTAACAATTTGATTTCAATCGAATTTGATTTTTGATATTCCATCGGTAAACAATGGCTACATGACACGCTCAGAACATTGCCACATGACATTTCCATCGACGCTAATAGATTGACGTATCGACGACATTCTCAGAAGATCTGAATCATCATGACAGGGGGAGAAAGTGCAGAACTCATTTGTCTCTTGACATGTTTTCAAGAGAAAACAAGAAAATAAAGCAACTTGAATCTTTCAATCCAGTTTGGTCGTGCTTTCCCATGTGCACTTCTAAAGCCACATTGTAGCGGTTAACGGTTCTGCTGCTGAATTCTGATTTTATTGGGGTAACTCTCATTGCAAAAATGCTAGATGTACTAATGATGAGATAACGGTACCACCGCTTGCAACACCGTGGACTAGGCTGCCTACTCTCTATACTACAATTCCTCACACAAATTTAGTTGATAGAATTACAGCACTAATTTTATCGGAATTTAATAAAACTGGTCACTGTTACATTAACATCGAAAGCAACAAAGCCTTATTCAGTTCAACTACACACAAGGGTTACCATTCATGGGATGTTTCCTTGTTCCTTGAATTTCTCATTGATAACATTTATCTAAAATTCGGGGAAACCATATACCAACAATGTACAGGCATTCCAATGGCTACAAACTGTGTCTCCCACCCCGACCCCACCCCTTTGGCCGATCTATACCTGTTGTCATATGAATACGAATACATATGAAATCCTCACCAGACCCGATCTTTCTCATTCTCTAATCGGTATATTAAGATATTTCCCCACCTTCACTGGATTTAAAAAAATCTTCAGACTCACCAAATGGCACACCTTATCTAAACGTGTAGAAAGATCAAAACGTTTTTTTCTCTCGCATACTTTGTGACATGAGGGATAGAGTCAATTTTGACACTGTAAATTATACTTACCTGGACAGAAATATACCGAAGGGTCTTGCATATAGCGTGAACATATCTCGCCTTGTAGCATTTGTTAGAACCTGAATGTTGAGTGACAAGTTCAGTCAACATCACAGGTAATTGCTGCAAGAACTAGTGTGTCAAGGTTATTCCATCAAACACCTTGAATCCAATTTTTTAAAAATTTTATAATCAGTACATTTCTCTTAAAGTCAAGTAAATGTGGACAGAGCGTTGAGAGTCGCTGGAGCTGTGCTTTATTACTGTGTATAACTCCGCGTAAGCCGATGGTTCAGAATCTCTGTAGCTCTGCCTCATGATTGTGTATAACTCCGCGTAAGCCGAGGGTTCAGAATCTCTAGAGCTCTGAATCATGATTGTGTATAATTCCGCGTAAGCCGAGGGTTCAGAATCTCTGGAGCTCTGCCTCATGATTGTGTATAACTCCGCGTAAGTCGAGGGTTCAGAATCTCTGGAGCTCTGCCTCATGATTGTGTATAACTCCGCGTAAGGCGAGGGTTCAGAATCTCTGGAGCTCTGCCTCATGATTGTGTATAATTCCGCATAAGCCTAGGGTTCAGAATCTCTGGAGCTCTGCCTCATGATTGTGTATAACTCCGCGTAAGGCGAGGGTTCAGAATCTCTGGAGCTCTGCCTCATTATTGTGTATAATTCCGCCTCAGCCGAGGGTTCAGAATCTCTGTAGCTCTGCCTCATGATTCTGTATAACTCCGCCTAAGCAGGGGGTAGGGGAAAAGTATTTATCGTGTTGAATTACATCGCCACGTTGGATATATAAACACTCACAATCAAAGTACAACAGAGATACATATTTTGTTATCGACAACTGATATTGTAGCTTAGTACACCATTTGAAGACTGATAGAAGACTGATTTAACTCAGTTGCCCAGAAAATATCTTGCGTCTTTTCTGCTTCAATGGAAACTGTTGAACGCTTATCTTTTTTTATGATTTCGTCCTGCTTTCTTCCTATTTTCGTAATTTATATACATTCTTAGTTCTTTAGTACTGTTTGTTAAACGTCGTTTGGGGAATTGGCCTTGCGATTATTGACCTGGAACGTCTAATAAGGTACATAACCCTACATGATTTTGAGACACTTCTAAGTTATATCCCTAATGAGCCAGCCAGTTCTTGCGCTATACTCGCAGTTCTCACAGCTATACCAGTGGGAGTGGTTACCGGTACTAAACCTCAACCCATCTGGCATACACTGTACACATCTGGTTAAAATGAGAGATGAACGCATTGAAGTTCGTTCGAATAATTATTCATCGGGTACAAGTTATAGTTGAGTCCTTTAAACGGCTATTAAGATTACAATAACTTTAGGTACCGTGTTTGACATATTCCAACATTGTTTTCTAATACTTTGAAGAACACTCCCCTACAACTTACCACGTTAGCAAATTGGGCTAAGTGTCTGATTACCTGTATTTCTGCATATTAAAGCTAGAACTCTCATGGTGGACTAAGGATCTTCGAAACCTGGTCAGTTAGATTTTATGTAAATCTAGACTAGTGATGTCCAGTATATTGTTGTGATTAGAAAATCTTGTATACGACAGGAAATGTTTTCCGTGTTTACTGGGCTTGACGTAGGGCACAGACGTCTTAAGCCATATTGCAGTGGCAGTTCTGCGGCTAAATTTTGATGTCATTGGAAAAACTTTCTTTACAAATGTTTCAATTGTAACCATGAAGACACAACTGCAGGAGTGCCGGTTTCACTATGGACTACTAGAGCTTGCACAACTGTGTCTACCGATTCGGCGATCCGTCAGACCCAGGCAACAAGGTGAAACTAACTGATTCACATGTAAATACCTGTGCTGTTTGAGGCACTTGATTTATCTAACAACATAATATACATATAATTAACTTTGTGTAGCTATTAAAAATAATGAGGAATGTTCCGATGTAGAACCTTTTTACTCCTTCTATAGAATCCATCCATTTATAGACATAATTTTATTCTTCTTACTCTCTTTGTATTTTCAACTAAGCGCAAACACGAACCATTCTCTCTTTACAATGGCCTAGCCCTTGTACATGTATCAGGTGAGCCTCTGTAATGTATCTGTTAATCCGAGATGTGCAACAATTATTAAACCATTTTCCGCCATCCGAACGGTCAAAACAATATGTGTTTGCTATCAGATACAGGAGATATACAAATGTGTGTGATGATACTTATACAGTCCCTAACAGTACTTGTCAGAGTGAAAAGCTTGGATGCAGACGAATATCTTACGGCTAATTGGCAAAGAATTACAATACCTAGTGGAGTTTTATGTCAGTGTTATGTGTATATATTTAGTGTACAGAGCAAGATACAGAATGTAGGTGTAACTCCTGAAAAAAAGTTAAAGCTGATTTCACTCAGTCGCCTAGAACATACCTTGTGTCTTTCCTACATCTTTGAAAACTGCTGACCACTTCTCTTTGTATGATTACTTCCTATTTTCGTACTTTACATACTTTCTTAGTTCTTTGATAATTTGTGTTAAACGTCGTTTTGGGAATTGGCCTTGGGATTATTGACCCGGAACTGCTTTATTGGTTGACGGCTGGTATATGAATGTCTGTTTCGATGCATAGACTTGTACAAATATAGATCCAGATAGAATGTACCATCCGGAGAGTGTGTGGTTTTCTTTTATTCCAGCGAAAGTGGGTACATGTCTTTCACATCCTTTGCTACATATGGGTCGTTTAAAACTGGCAGATCATCGATATAACGTTTAGTGAATGGAAAAATTCGTTGCTGGTGAGGATTACATGTGCATGAATGAGGGATTGCACACTGATTGCTGATTATAATGATGAGCGCGAATGAAAGAAAAATAGGTGAAAATTGTCCGCGTCGAGGGATATATCTCGTTAATGATAAAAATTAAATGCATATGCAGACAACCGAGAGTGAAAAACCAGCCCCAGAAATTATACGAGGCCTCTTCCACGCGAAACCGATAGTTGTTGAATCAACGAATATATAAAAGTTATTACGAAATTAGACAACACCTAACGTTGTCTGTGCTTCAGTTTGTTTTGTTTGGCGTTAAGATCAGATATACAAAGAAAGTTTTGTTACAAAATGGTATTACCTCCCTGTGGTGTATGTTATAATTTTATTTTTCTTTTAAAATTATACAGGGTGTTTTGTGCTAATTAAGGTTTTCTTTCAATAAATCTTTTCAGAGGTATTGTCTGACAGGATCAGCTTCGCGTTTTATTCAACCTTAATTTCTGTGAATTTCTTTCGAGCTACCAATCAGGGGCAATACACCAGTGTTGTCATGATCAGCTAGTGAAATTATCCTGGCAGACTACCACTGGCTAATCAGTGCTAATGGTCGAGTAATACTCTAACCTAGCTTATGCTCTCAGTATTTGAAAACCACACTGATTGGTCAACTCCACAGAGTAGCAACCAGTGGCGACAGGTCAAGACCTTGAATGTAATGATCTCAGCAACTCCTTTCATTGTGCACCTACCGCATTCTACACGCAGTCCTTACACGGGAATAAGTACAATTCTCTCTTGTGAAACATTGTCTTCCTCTGTATGTTTTCCTTTCCTGACTTCGATTGCTTACGCCAAAAGAAACTGGATGACTTGAGAAGACGATGAAAGAGTGACCTATCATTTAAATGCGGGGAAAACCAAATAGTTAGTACCTTGTAACAAGCTAACTTCAGTCTGTGTAATTTGAAAACGCTTTAAAAACCCATCTGGAAAAAAATAGCCATTGGGTAATGAATGGCAACGGTATCATCTCATGCGATGTTTCCTAACAACCTAACTTTGGTCGTGTAAGTTTATCAAGAGTTGTCGCATTGATTCTAAATTTTCATCAAACACCATATTATAAACAGATCGTTTAGAAACGCCCCTCTTTGGATGCACTGTAAAATTTAGCTCAATCTAATAAAATAACTTTGGCAGTGTAATTTATTCTCTGATAGTCATCAAATATAACAACGGAGGGTTTTCTCTAGACCAGTAAACTCAAGCCTCTGATTCGTCGCATCCCGTTGTTCAACGGCCAAATAAACCGCATGTTGGAATCTGGTCTGGATGATTCTTTGACCGCATTAAATCGAATTTGTCGAATTGCAGAGGTTTACCACACAGTCTCCTCCATCAACAACCATTACCAGTCATATGTGAAATATTCTTGAATTCGGCGTAAAATGTTAATCACAAACATAATCTAAACAGCTTTACAATGTTTCCTTGTTGGGTGATGTAAATATCCATTGCACGTATGGTCTGTCAAGAATATGTCAAGTCTTTTCGCTTTAATTCATTTTTAATTTTTCTTCAAACAAATCGCTTGGAATCATGCAATTTACTTCGTTAGAGTATTTTTAAGATAGAGTAATCTACAAGAATATCGCAAGCAGTGTGTCTGTGAATTCAGCCTGATACGATGTGAAGTCAAAGCACCATGCTAGATAACCTCGATATTTGAAATAATAGTTGAGTAAAAGCGCTTGAGACACACGACTTAATTTTTGCATTTCTTCATTAATTCTATTTACTGTGCATAAACCATGGAGCTAGAGGGTGTTGCTATTATATAAGCATTTACATGCACACTTGACATGAAAGCTTTACTGATGTGAACTGTCAACAGATCTGATTTAACCCGTGGAAACAGTGCAAGAATAAGGAGGCTTGGTCCATTTGCACTTTTTAATGTTATTGTATGTTAAAGGTGATGACAACACCGAATGTTTTGTAATTCAAGGACTGTGACGACTAAGAAATTGCAGTTAACTTAACTGCATTTTCTTTATTTACGTAATGCTCAAGCCATGGTAACCGGGCCCGATAGCACAGTTGATAAAGCTTCCGCTTCCGGATCTAGGGTCAACCCTGGGTGGAGTCACACCTAAGACCTTAAAAGAAAAAGTTGTAATTTCCTCGCTTGGCGTTCAGCATAAAGAGGGTAGTGCAACGACTGGTTGACCCGTATCAGTACAATGGTTCGGGCGGGTCGGCTTACTTGCCTTCGGTAAGGCGTCACAGTGAAGCAGCAGTAGACAAAAGAGTGGCACAAATCCGCCCTGCCACCAGGAGGCACATCACATGCACTCTAAAGGATTCCTTCGTCGTCATATGACTTAAAAATTGTTAAGTACGACGTTAAACCCGAAGCACTCACTCACTCTTCAGGCTGAATTGCTCCGGCTACGTGTCAGCTATCAAACTGTTGTCGCTGCTTTCGTTTAGAAAGTCCTGTACTTCTTTAATTATATGGTATTCCTGCATAAACCACGATTCTGCTGGTGGACTAAGCGTCCTGAAGCCTGGTTCCCTTGCATTGTTTTAAGGGGGAGGGGGTGATATACTACAGTTTTAAGCATTTCAGCACCAATAAATGCTAACAATGTTTCAGCTCACTTCCAAGGGAGTGTACTCTAATAGGCTTCTGCGCTTACTGCCCAGCGGCGATTCGTTTTCTTTTATACAGTACCATATATGAGAGCCGGGATGCAACAAGTGATTGTTAATTTTATCATGATTGTGAACCGTCTGTGTTTTATGCTTTAATTCAGTTAAGAAGTCGCAAGGCTGATTTATTCCTCATTTAGGATTGTTTCCGGAATATGTCCATTACTTGCACATCTGCACTGATTAATTTTACACGCCACTGGACTATTTGACCATTGCTCAGTGGAAGAATCTTTGAACCACTTTTTACTTAGTTGTAATTATTTCAGGCAGTTTCGTTTCAAGCTACAACAGTCGGTAACCCCATTTAAGGGTAAGCACCTTCCAGTGCACCCTTTTCTTACTACAGGCAACAGGGCGCCATCGATTCTGAACGCTCTGTCCGTATTTACTTACAAGATAATTACTATTGCTGTAAAACAGAGAAACTAAGAGTCAAGGCCTATTTACATCCTCAAAAAAACAAAATCCCCAATTTTGATTACATTAACGGTAGCCCCGTATGCATATATTTCTCAGCCTGAGGATGGTCGTGGGTTTCTCCGGGGCTCTAAACGGTTTCCTCCCACCATAATGTTAGCCGCCGTCTTATAAGTGAAATATTCTTGAGTACGGCTAAAACACCAGTCAAATAAATAAATAAACACATTTCTTGATGCCAGCAAAGCATTTGATTGTGTTGTTAACTGGGCTTAAAAAAGATAATTGATCGCGATTACCGTTTGGTCTCATGTACAAAAGTTTGCAGTCAAAATGGGGATCATCTTTCTTTAATATTACCAATGGTGTTAGGTAGTATGGAATTCTTTCGCCATTTCTTGTTTGCTTCATTCTTCGTCAAAAACGTAACTTGTGTGTACGTGCAAATATGTTTCTAAAGATATTCGTTAAATGTTTTACTATAGTTAAGAAGTCACTATTCCAGGCATATTGTTCAAGTACATTTGTACAGTTTTCAACTAAAACTGCATTTAATCAAAACCGAGTACGTATAATAAGATCCTCCGCTAATCTACCGATATAGAACTTTACATCTTCATTGTTACCTGTTGGAGGGGGGGGGGGGGAGGGGGGAGGTTGGAGGCTCCGTGGCTCAGTTGGTTAGCACGCTAGCGCAGCGTAATGACGCAAGAGCCTCTCATAGTGCGGTAGCTGTGAATTCAAGCCCATCACATGCTGGCTTCCTATTCTGGTGTACGTGAGAAGGTCCACCAACAACCTACGGATAGTTGTGTGTTTCCACCGGGCTCTGCCCGGTTTTCTCCCACCATAATGCTAGCCGCTGCCGTCTAAGTGAAACGTTCTTGAGCACGGCGTAAAACACCAGTCAAATAAATAAATAAATAAATAAATATTGCCTGTTGTACATTAATGTAGCCAAGAGGTCATGTGCTTTTAACATTTTGGCGTTTCTCTTACTTCTGTTCCAAAACATTTTCATATGTACCTTGGTGTCTGAAACAAAGCATTATTATTATTAAAACCCTAATCCTTGTGACAAAAGGGCAGATTTCACTGGTAATACTATGACACAGTCAGACGTACAGCATACAGAGTAATACCAGAGCAGCGACGGCGGTGTAGTAGCTAGCTAATGGTCACATGTAACCGGTAAAATACGGTCAACGTTTACCTCAGTTCTGTCTAACTGTCGATGTGAATGATAAAATAGTAGCAACTTACAAGTCCCTAGAACTATGGCTTTAGCGGAATTAGGTAAGAAAAAGCTGTTCTGTCCTTACTCTTTCTGTTGTAGTATATTTATGTTACAACATTGCCAATATAGGCTTAATTTTTACATTTTCAAATAACATTGCCTGGGCTTAACTTTTCAAGCGGGAGACAGAGGAAACCAAGTACATTCCGATGCTGTTTCCCGAAAAAAGTCGTGACATATACTATCCTATCCAGTAAGGCAGCAGTGTAACTTTATCACGAATGATACCAACCTGTTAAAAAAAAACTATTTGTCATGTTACCGCCGAAATTCTTGTAAAATCAGCATTAAAATTTCTGTAACCCCACGAAGTTACAATGAGAAAAAGAAAGAGTTGTTTTAGGGGAGACAACCCTAGTGAGCATATGCATTTGTGATTTTGCTGTTGAAATTGATCTAAGTAGTTCACAGCATAATACCATGTACTAGCTGTATAAACTTGTTTGACTAAAGTGTAGAAAGGAAAACTGTTATTGGATATTGTTGTCTGTTAATGGTAAGTTATAAAATGAATGATAATCACTACCATACACTGACACACAGGATTATTTAAGTCTGGTCTCTGGTCTGGCTATTTTTTAAACTAGTGTCCCAGTAACTTTGTGATTAAGTGAAAATCCGATGTACATGGCGGCCATTTTGGAATGTATACCAAGCAAACGGGGTTGAGAAAACTATCACTGTGTTGACAATGTTATATGTGCTAAGGGACAAGCTGATAATCATTTAAACAGGACATAAACGACGGTATTCCGATGGCGGGATGGACATGTATGCGCTAAGCGGAGAACCGAATTACGCTACAAATGGAGAAAAGGTTATCCTTAATAAAGAAGATTATTTGTCCTGTGGTAGGTAGATTTGTAAATGTGCACATTTAGTAAATAATACTGCGTCGCTGAACATGACCGGACATTTACTGTGCGAGTAAATACGACGTCATCAAAAGGAATTTTAAAGGGTCATCTGGTTGTCATGGATACTTTCAAGGCTGTAGATAAGGTCACGCGCCTTATTCATGGGAAACTCCATACAGTTTTGTCGACACAAAATATTTTGAAGCGAGGTAATATTGATAGATTAATTAATTGCTCTGGCTATCATAAGTAAGACAAGCTGCAACTTCTATGCACGTCTGCTGCCTCTTGACTTTTTGATGTCTTCGAATTGATGCATATTCTGCATTTGTTTCCAAAATTGGTGTTTACAACCAGACCAGATGTGCATACACGTATTGGTCCTTTATAACTGAGGTAATACTAGGTGGTTTGCAATAACCTGCATAGCTCTAAACATGCTACTGAGGGTAGTGTTAGGTGTATTCTGTCATCACCGTTGCCCTTTGATTCGGCTAGCAAATATATTTATTTTAAGACAGAGAATATACATATTTGTGTATCGGTTTAACTCACAAAGGAGAGTACCCAACCGTAAAAAAACCACTAAGTTACATTTGACAGTACATAGTAGTACCGAGTGATAGGTTAAAATCCGTGACATCAAACAGACTGGCAGGTAAACAGTGACCTACATTTTAGAAGTTCGAGCAAAAATAGGCCTACTGTTAGGCATTTGCGTGTATTTTTTTTAGTGTCTTAGGCCCACAGCTAGGCTGTTCAAACATCGTAAAATACAAACTGGCGAATGATACGGCATTAATGTAATGCTATAAATAAAGGTTATAAAAATTCACCTATATAGTGGAATCAGTCATATAAAGTGTTTACGGTAATGGGACTTTAAAATGATTATTTATGGAATTGTTTAAACTGATATTATTTAAGTTTAGGGCAATGTAACAATTTCATGCTGAACCACGCCCTTTGGTCCTGATACCTGTGTACATGAATACGATATTATCAAAGTACTCTCTGATTCCAGAGGGTATATAAAATGTATTAAATTGCATGACATTTTCCCAAAAGATTTACAACAAAATGTAGTACCATTTAAGTGGAATTGTTGAAAATTGACAGTCATATTGGCCATTCCGTGAAAGATCTGGTGTCTGACGCAATTCTTTGATTGGAGACAATTGACTGTAGATATGTACTAATGAACAGCAGGAAGAACAAAGGGCTTTTCCCGGAAATTTAATTTCATATCTTTCTTTTCCATTCTTCCCAGTTTAACGAAGCACGCCTCTAAGCTATTTGGAATATTACATGAAACACTCCATATCGTCGACCATCCAATAGACATTTCCGCGTTATTCAGGACAAATTACAGCCGTAAAGCGAACAAAACCGACTTTAGGAAATTACTTAAATCGCACATGGACTAAATATATGTATAATTACTGGTGTTCTGAAGATTTGTACTAAAAATGGTCATGACGAAAGCAGGGATTCAAGACTTAGAAACTGGTGCAAGATTTTCGGCTTGAAAGTAAACATAAAGTTTGCAACTAAAGCTGAATTAATTAGTAAAGTATTATTCCTAAAATTTTCTTAAAATATTTTTAAAATTTTTTACTCCGCTTATCAACAAAATAAATAGCAAACAATCGCCAGTACCGGGCCACACATTTGGTGACGCCATTTTACTATGTTATAGCAATCCAGAGTGACGTCACAAAACCTTTTATTCTTTGGTACCATCGGTATTAAACAATGTGACAATGAGAAAATACAAACACAAACGGCTCATACCCAACCAAAGTGTATCTCTGTTCTATGTTCAAAGGGCCGATGTTTCGGATTAGTTTGGCGCTCGGACAGGATGAAGTTCGTGGACACAAGCGTAGTGTTATAGCGGTCCTGTTCGTCCTCATCGTGTATGGCCAAGCTGACTGTACCAACTTCAGGGAATTTACCGAAAAGCAGGACCTTCTGATTGATAACAGACTCTTTCATTCAAATTTTGGGAAGATCTTTTCGAAATAAATCTGGCTTTGATAAGGAAAAATAATGCAAGTCTCAATAATTTTCTTCAAGCTATTACTCTCCCGAGGAGGTTTTCTTGCCAGCCCACCCTAACAAGTTACTCCACTATCCTGACTAACATGTACTTGTGACACGGGCAGCCGTTATCAGTTCATTGTTCAAAAATGTATTTATTTATATATTTGATTTGTGTTTTACGCCGTACTCAAGAATATTCATAGTTCAGAAATGTGTGGCCCAAAATACTTCGGTTTAACACATAAACTAAACGCAAAATCGAATTTATTGCATCGATATTTGTCTATCCACTATAAAAAAAAAACACACTACAATCGAGATCTAATTGTTTTTTTATGACGTGATAGACAATTACCACGTGACAATTTTAGCGCTAGTGATTGACCAAGTTAATAAGGGCTTATACAACATGGCTCTTCGGAGTAAAGTCAGTGCCATATCCCCAATGCTGAACTTCATCTCCCGGCTTTCAAAACTTTATAGAATTTTTTTCAATTTTTTGTGCGATAGCTGTACCCTATATCATTTTTTGAATGTAAATAAAGTGACAGACTTAATGTCCAAATGTCTACAAAATGTGCTTTCGAAAGTTACCTGCTGGTTTTCAGTTGCGTTGTTTTGTTATAGCGGATTTTATGTTATCTTTCCCAGTTAACCTTTCAGTGTTTATAGTCGAAAGCTCTGGTGATATTTATTCCAATTTTGTCAATGAAGGTACGATTTAAATGTATTTACAGTAGATAATACTGAAGGACTTTCGAATTATATGATAAAGATACCGTGGTTGGATAATATTCCTTGTGACGGACAGTTTACTCCCTCTCTTTATCATGTATTTAGTTTTATTTGGTGTCGGTTCCCTCTTATCATTAAAATTACTTATCATTATATATCTGGTATGTCCTTTGTTGATAGATGAATGATACATTGTATATGAATGCGGGATTCGATGCTTAATTACAACTAGCAGTTGGAATGTGTCTCAACTAGGTTAAAACAATAGCTATTTATTCTGTTAAAACACCAAACACAAATGATAAACCCGTCGATATGACGAATAACTTGCACATCAGTATTATGGACATAAATGAATATTGGGATATCCCATGACAAATGTTCATTGCTTTTACTGGAGTATCACGACTTAATACATAGACCGTTACAATATATACTTGTTTAAATAGTGTCAACAGATACATTGTAAAGTGTAATCCCCAGCGAGCAAATATAAAAGTTACAGGTTAGTTGGAAAGTACAAACCCGAAAAGCTCCATACACGCATTTATAAATAAATAAAAAGAGCCTGACTTAGCCTTGAGTGTGGTGTATTACCACAGAAAAACATGGTGGATTAGGCAGAGTGGGACAGGTTTTTCCAGACATCGTTTAACCTTGTATGTCACATTATCTGCTTGACCCTGAATAATGGGAAGGTCACTTGTCAGGACTGGTGAAGGCTCCAAATATTCAGTTGAAGGTGACCTAGCTTTATTTCTTAAATTCCGCTGGTTGTGGCTGTTTTGTCATAGGCTGATACGGATAACTCAACAGATTATTAGTACTTGGGGCAAGGCTGTCTACCTGCACAGATATGTTGGTCAAACGTTGAACCAGACGCTTTGAAAGAAAGCAACAAATCGATTGTCATCTTGGGACATACCGTCAGTTGGCAACAACACAGAACCGCCAATGTAGTTGTAATTTGATCCAAATCATCATATTGATCTAATGTCGAATTTAGATTTCATTAAGTTACATACCTGTAATCAAAAGAATTTTGTAAGTATGATCAACTGTTCAGTATCAAGGCGTTGGAAGTTACGCCAAACAAAAAAGTGTGCTGTGGACGGCTTTATCTAATATCACATAAGTGAAATATTCTTGAGTACGGCGTAACACACCAATCACATAAATAAATAAATCTAATATCATATCAAGTGTAGCAGTAAAGTTGTTTAGTTCTACCGTAACGTTCAGAGTTGTTTTTGATATGTAAACCACGTTTAAATTCTTTACGCAAAATAAATAATATAAATCTACATGATTAGTGTGAATTGAAAGTATGTTTCAAAGGCCCTGCCTAAGCAGTGCATGTCTAATGCGATGTGTTTCACATGGAATAGCGAGAAAAGTTCATGCCTGGAATATTCATTGTCTGCCCGGCATCATTGAAAACTGATGACCGCTTCTCTCTTGTGTGTTACCGGCTTTATTTCTTATTTGTATAATTTCTTACATACCTTTGTCTTCGGGAGTCAGTGTTAAACCTTGTTGTGGAAATGGATCTTGCGATTATCGACTTTTAACGCCCTTTACGGACTAAGAATGGTATAGGAATGTCGGACTTGACGCTTATATTTAAAGAGCAACAATGATCAGCTATTTATTTATTTTACTGGTGTTTTACGTTATACTCAAGAATAATTGACTTACCCTTACAGCGACTAACATTGTGTGTGTGTTGGGGGGGGGGGGGGGGGGAGGAATTGGACAGAACACGGGAAACCCGCGATCATACGCAGGTTGCTGGAAGACCTTCCCACTTACGATCGGGGAGAAAGACAGCATGAGCATAACCCCTGTGTGTTAGGATGTTGCCTTTAGTTATTTCATTGTTGAATAAACATGTGTTCGCAGAGAGATTGTGTAACGCTTTGTCTGGGTGGTTGTATTAACTATGGAAAACTGTGCTGTCACGGCTCCATACATGGGTATAGGCTATTTCCTAAACGGAGATCAATCGCCAAAACCATGAAGCCAAACTAAAAATTGACAACTGTAGGGTTCGTTAACTTTGTTGTCTAGCCAGCCATTGCTGATACGAGTGTTGACAGGTACTGAAATTCCCAATAGCATTCTGCGTTTTGACATTCTGAGGCCGAGAGAAAATACTAGGTGACTCTCCCTCACGTTCTAAGTTGTGATTTACTGTGTCTGTATGCACGTAACTCGTCATACCGTCTGTCCTCAGAACACATCGCTTAAATTCAGCACATTCTGAATGTAGGTCACTCAAGAGTATAGCGCGCAATGGTACACTGGAGAGCTTATCATATGTTAGTACTTGTAGATGATCTGCTGCGAGATATATAAATCTGCTCGCATATACACTGATTTATTATCACATGAACAAAGTGAAACGTTCCTCAAAATATTCACACTCCATTAGCTATTACTGTGTCGATTGCCTACACAATAGATACTTTCACAACACAGGTTATCACAAGTCACAGAGTGAGTTCCAAATTATAGTACAAGGTAACCTGTGGTCAAGTAACCCAAGTAAACGAATGCATTGCTTTTCATCAGTTATAGGGGATTCCATGCTTAAACTACTGGCTCTAAAACGACGTGCCTTTCTGTGAGAGAATGGACCACGCTCATATGAACTCATTATATACTAAAGATCATTGGTAATGAAATTATTGTTATTATATGTACTATATGGCCTCAATCAGATTCCCAAGAAAGTATGCTCATTCCTGGTTTCAAAAAATTCGTTTCCAGCTATAACCAACTCTGCAATCTCATTGTGTGGACTTTACCAGCGTGTATCGCGTAGTTTGTCAGTTACGAAGTATGATTGTGATTAACCCTTCTTTGAGAACAACAGAGATTTTGAACAAAAACTCTGTATTTTTGCGACCGAAGAGCTACGAACATATATAAAGCAAAAAATTAGGACGGATGCATTTACAGAGAATAGCTCAGCAGTTTTAAATAATGACGCAAAGAATGTTTCTGGCGCAGGAATTATGAGTATGAAGATCACGTATCATTCTACTTTATAAATTATCGTTAATGATGCTATGTACAGTATCTCAGTTGAGCTTTGAATGTAATTGTTCATATCGGCCTATTCAACGTTTGGATCTGATTCAACACGTTCCATATACAAGTATAATAGGGTTTAGCGAATATGTCTCAGTTAAAAAGAAGATTGCTATCTGGAAGGGCTGTTCCAAGTCGATAATAGCAATATATTTATTTACTTATTTAAATGATCTTTTACGCCGTATTTAAGATGACTACAGCATAAATTGAGAACAGGAACGACGATGTGATTCTTTGCAGATGGTGAACCTGTGAAATCCGGCCTCTTGTCAACTTACCTCAGTTAGGATTTTATTCTAACTGTTCACAAAAAAGCTTAAATAGTAGCAACTACACAATTGCTAACACCTTGGCCGAAACATACATGTACAAAGGTAAGAAAAAACGCAATGACGTCTGCGATTTATTAGAAGTCACTGGTCTCTGATTACTCAAAATGCTATGTTGTCATCACATTAAAATAAACATTCCAAAAACATGTCCAAAATAGCCTAGCATACAAAATTCTAAGAGCGTTAATCAGAAATATCAGATAGTTACAAAATAAAGGTGGTGATATGTAAGGGAGAAGCAGTCATCAGTTTTCAAGGGTTTGGGTTTAATTTAATATTCACACACTACACTGTATTTCTATGAATCATTTCCTTCAGTGTCTTAGGAAAACAAGCCAACGATAGATATTCAGATAACAAACGCATTGCAATCCAAGGGAAGAGTTTAACGACTTTTGAAAGTGTGCAAACCATTGACATGTGTTGGCAAATAGTCTTGGCTTAAACTATTGTGCAGAGTTAACATGCATATATCACTTCCTGTGTTTCCACGGAAATCCGATGGGTCCATTTTGTAGCTGTGTGTTAAGTTCAGATTCCTGAAGTATTAACTGACATGGCCACTGGCATGGCCTAGCGTGTGTCAAATAAACATGTAGCTGTCTCGGATTAGTTTATTTCCGAGTGGTTTAAACCATATTTCCTCTAACCATAAACCTGCCAGTACACACATGCAAACATCAAGTCCAAGAGACACCAAAGTACCTCCCCAAATATGCCACACTGTGATTGTTATATACGAAACATAATATGACGCTCACCGGGAAGAATAGCACGAGGGACAATCGTAGGTGAAAACCATAAAATACATGCATATTTAAGTCCTTAATTGTTGATTTCCACCAGATATATTTCCATTGCATAGTTTGTATTATGAAGGGGTTTCTAATTTACTGGTTTTTTTTTGTTAGTTTAATTCATCTAAAACTTTTTGTTGTCATGTTTTGATAGTCATTGCAAAAATATCTTTGTTTTTTTTAAAATTATTTCTTTATTTGATTTCTGCTTTAAGCCGCACTCAAGAATATTTCACCTCTACGACGACGGCCAGCATTCGCATACTGTAGGATAGACGCACAGACAGACGCACAGCACTAATACCCGTTTATTTTTGGAATTCAATCTCATACACCATGTGAATACCTTTGTGATTCAGTGAAGTAGACCGATCCACTTCTAACCGCAATCCAGTCTGAGAACATCAAACTTCGCAAAGCAGAATAATCCACATAAACCATGGTATTTTAACTCTAGTTAAGCACAGGCGTGTCATAAAAACTCTTCATTTGAGGGTTCACCCTAGACATACTCAAGCCACCTGGATACCTAAAGCGAATCACCGTAGCGTGGTCTTTATTCCATTTACTTCGTGATAGGTCAGGGCAGGCTGTAGAGATACATGTGCTTTGGTATGAGTTCAGATTAAAGCATAGGCGCAAGTTTACAAAACCTGAGACTGCCTATTGATCCACCATAAAGGGTTGTGTGTTAAAAACCACCTAGTATGCAAAAGGCCTCTTATTTCTATCTGGACTCAAACTGACAGTTACCATGACCACACCACCGACAGCCTACTTTTAGTCACGACGTACGGTCAGAGTTAGCCGTGGATTTGAACATACCTCACTGTACATGAAAGCAAACTCTCCCAGTATATCTGACAGGAAAATGTGTATGTACATATTACGCATACATCCGCACGTTTCCAAATAGGCCGAAACAAAATAGGTCGGACTGTGTTATATGCTGATCGAAGCACAGACAGAAATAGCTTTACTTCGCAGAACTCCATTATTGCTTTCTACGAAATGTGTGAATGGAGGACCTCGGATTGATGTGACCTGATTGAAGCAGGTGTTCGTTCATGCATATTACCAGTATGTAGTCGCATGGTTTGTAACAAATACTAAGCCCTGTGCCTCCATGTCTTTATGTTAACCCTGAAGCTCACCCAAAAGTAGTGCCTGTCGAAACAAGCATATATATGTATGAACAAAATGATAGACATTGATAAAATGATTATTTCTTTTATATGATTTATTATCTACAAATCTAAGGCAAATAAACAACTTTCACACAATAGTCACCAAGGGTTAAACTATTTAGAATTTATACACCAAAAACTGATGATGACATGTGCTATATAAAAAGAGTCAAACTCGATCATATACATATAGTTGCTGCAATCTGCATGTACATTTTTCGTGCTTTACAAGAATATCTGACATGTAAAGCGGTGCCAAAACAGTTGAATATAAATACATGCATGAACTAGCTGTTGCCATGAGATATTTGAACAGCACAGAAAAATCACTCAGACAAAAGAGAAAATTTGTGATGTTGATAGTACTCTAAAAATCCAAACAAACACCAAAACATTTATCTCCTGTTTTCATTTCTTTTTTCTTCAGTGACTATATATCTAAAACGCGAGCGATGTAAATGATAATCTGATTGCATTTACTGATTGTTGATTGTCTCCACAGTTTGCACCAAAGCTTCTACGACGAGCTTTCCAAACATTTGTTATTTTCATATTCGTGGATAATATAAAGCCTACTGCAAATACCGAATATGAACAAGAAATAATGTGGACAATATCTATGCAGACATCAGACTCTCTACTCTGTTTCCGAGAATGACGTGTTTGATTATAGAGAGATGTTCACATACTATTCAGTTGATATGCCCAGTTGATATGCCAAGTTCTAGAAGTATACTTAGTGGTAAGAAGCGCATGGCAATAAGTGCACTTCTCATCTCTATGACATACGTTGTCATCGTAGTTAAGGGCTTACTTAGCTATTAATGCGCTTTTTGAAACCGGGACCTGCACTTATAACCTACAGTATGCGACCTATGCTGTAGAGAAGACAACAGCATCTCGATATCAACCTTATATCTATTCAGTGAGAAAATGTCATTCGGGTGTTCACATACTTTTACAACCGATCATGAGTGTTATTAAGCTTGTATAAGCATACGTAAAAGCTTTGTTTAATGATGAAAAAAGTTGACAACTGATCGATAGAAATTCACCCAAGAAGATCATTTTGTTTAAATTACAGGCAAGCACCGGAGGAGTCTCACCATTGTATGGTAAACATCACCGCTCCACCGAATTTAACCTACACAGCATCTTGACATTTCTGAATATGCATGTCCATATTAAATACACAACATCCAGTTCAGCTCAACCCTACTGTTAGCTGTATCCTACATGGACAGTTGTAGAGATTATCACAGATAAAGTGGGAGACAGATGTAATCCCAGATGCCAAAGACAGCAGCACAAAAGGCGCAGGTATCACTGTAAACTGAAAAAATTCCTTCTTTTTTTCGCATATTCCTTTACCACTGCAGATATGCAGACACCGGAATGGACGACAGCATTATATTATCTTAAAGTCTGGTTACCGCGTGGTTAGACACAAACGATGATTGGCTAAAACTCTCCAAGGAACAGGCTCTTTATCTTACTATATAACATTCACCCCTCAAACGTTTTGTTTGACCTTGGAGGAGTTTTTTGGTCCTAGCTTTGTACTATACTTGACGATCTACGTCTGTATGTCCACTCAACTCCCATGGTTTCATCTAGCTCGGCCAGGGTGTTCCATTCGTTGGCTTCATGTGGACATCATTCCCTGGTTTTTCTGTGTTTTTACCCTCCTACAAAAACGAAAAAAAGGGAACCAGTTTAGTTAGTAAATGTAAAAATGATTTACAAAACTGTAAGTCGTCAGATGATGCGCAACATAAATAAAGAATGACCACTGCAATACAGACGTATAGTACATGCACTTATCAAAATAACATCAGCTAAATGATGGCGGGTAATTCTTTTGGTTGCTGGAGAAAGGCATCATTAAAATGTGACAAATGTACATACCCTAGCTGTAAACAATTGTACATGTAAATACATTGACAGCTCCTGCGTAACATCATCATCATCCTAGTTAATATATTTAACAGCTGATTTCCCAAAGATGTGTGACACAAAGCTAACTGGGAAATCGCCAAGACTGACTTTATTGAAAACGTAATGCGCATATGATTGTTTACTCACCTTGCAATAAGTAACCAATCCAACAACCTGAACTAGTGCAAACAAGACCCTGCCGGAAATCTCCAATCCTCAAATGTCTGAAGCTGATTCTGACTCTGTAAGAACATTGGAGAGTACTAATCCCTACTAACGATTCACTGAAGTGGTTCGTTTTAGTGGCTTCATATATATTCAGCTAAATTAAAATGTTCATTGTTCACGTAATGTTGATTAAATATAAGAATCGTATTAAAACACCTTGGTGTAAAAATAATGAAGTAAAAATATATAACTGGAATTTATCAAGAGTCACTGTTCTAAAATTACTTAAAATTTTCATTACATTCGATATACAATAACATATTAACATTCCCAAAGGACTCCAAGATAAACAATTTTGGTTAGATTTTGTAGGTAACATATAGCATAAAAATCATCATTGATTGGCACTTTTATTTGTATCGTTTTATTTGTATGTCTTCCAGCTCCAGTACCACTGTCTACACAGATACGACCGCAACGACGAGAGCTGTAGTACTAAGTATCGCTATTTCCTCCCATCCTGAACGGAATATGGGAAATTTCAGTCAACAAAATGGTGATCATCTTATGTTTCACATTTAATATACATTATATATATGATTAAAATCTCTAAAACAGCAAGTGTATGCAACAATTGAGATATGTTGCATTTTTGCGACACGTCAAACCCATGTTTATTACTTTGCTATAGCGTTTGTTAAGAAGCTGGCAAGCATTATTCTGGGAGGCTCTCCTCTCAGAAGCTATCTTACTGCGATGACACTTATGGTACTCTAATGACTTTACAAAGACTGATCGGCAGAACATACTACGACTGCGGGCAAGATGGTACCATTCTGTTGGATAGGTGGGCCCTGAATCCCTGCCGGAGGAAGGACATGGGGTGGGGGGGGGGGGGGGAGTGTTCCCAGCAGTTATCAAAGGACAAGGCTTAATAAAATTCGGAAAATAAAGAAGTGTGATCAAAACGGAGGACGTGTTGCACTTTGAGTATCTTGTTTAAAATGGGTAACTCTGCATCCTGGGATAAAGGAATTGTTTTTTTTAATGCGAGTGCCATCCAGTGCAATATAATTTGTGCTTAATATCCTTTTATAGGCACACTCAGGAAAGACGAAAAAAAAGCTGAAAAATGTGCAGAAAAATGTTTCCGAGGACAATTGCCTATTACTTAATAGACATAACCCTAACACATCACATGTTGAAACAAATTCCTTTTTAGCACGCTCCAATTAACAAAACATTAATCAGATGATGCTCCACGCGGTGTCTTTTTTTAATCATACCATTTTGCCGGAAAATGAACTCATCAAATTTTCGGGCAAAATAAGTTAAATGAAAAAACTAAGAGATTTACAAGCACTGAAGCACATAATAATGGGGTAAATTACATAAGTGTTGTTCTAATCTGTTTTGATGCAGCCTATAATAAATGACTTGTGTTAGGGCCAATTACCTCAGTACCACGTAACAGTCAACATTTCATTAAATGCTTGCGGTTAATAAAAGCAGTCTCTTTATGCACACTATAAGGTCGAATAACTTTAACTTTAGATTAAACAAAAACAGGTAATACACATACTATTGGATTTTAAAGTCATGTATATACGGAGCCGTAAAGACAGACATACTAAAATGCTTCTTTAGTTATTCCAAAAAGAAGAATTAAATAAACTAGAGATTTATGCCGTAAATTGCGGAGCAGTACCAAGCCTTAAAGGGGTCAAGCAAAAATAGTTTCGTTCATGTAAAAAAGAAAATGCCGAGGCATGGTGAGAGATAAATCTTGACTTGCGTTGGCCAGATACTGAACCTCAACTCAACGTTGTACATGTATCAAAATCGAACAATAGCAGACGCAGTTTTTTTACACAAGACATCGACATTAACCAAAAAAACACAGGAACTTTAGGCACGAATACAACTGGCTTTCAAACTGTACACAAAATTTTAGAAAATTCCACAATATTTAGACCAGTTATTTCACTCAACCAAACCACCGATGAGGTTTACAGAATTCATCACACATTCAACCTATCAAGTTGGTTTGGTCTGAATTATTGTATGCACATATTAACCTGTGAGCTTCATGATTCTTCTCATATTACTTTTCATGATATGAGCAAATTACTGAAAACCTGGCCCTAGCTCATCCAATCCGAATGAACAAAACTCGCGGTACTCATTAAATATGTAAAACTATCCACGTCTCTCATATAGTAAGGTGCATGCATCACTTTCTCAAGTTCCCCTCGTAGTTTTTAAGAAATGAGCACACATAAACACCGATCGCTATATACACGTACACGTACCTAATCTTTCCAGCAATAATTTGTCAGTACATATCGAAAATGAAAACGATACATGTCACCCACGCAGTGTTGCCAAAATGTGATGTTTTCATAACTGTTAGTACAGTGCAAAGATGATGTTTACGCTCATCTTGGTTTAGGAACAAAGCAAAATACGTAACATGGTATTCGAAAACGTACTTACGTGTCACAACTGATCTCCAGTGGTCAGTCTGGACAATATGTAACACAATTCCGCGATCCCGTTTTGATGGTTGTTGTCGAGAGGCATCGTCGAGGAATACCGCTCACCCTGTACAGATGCTTTTGGTTTGAGGAGTGGGCAAGTTGGCCTAAAAATGAAATGGGATTGCTAATAAAAGAGATAATTAGACCCGTGTTGGGTACTATAGCGCTGCCATGTATTGTTATATTGGGTTAGGCATTAATCAGAATACTACAGCATGGGAAACAAAAATATAGAGCAGGTCCGACTGTGTGGTAGTTGACAGATGGGCATATGTATAGCCGGTGAAAGCCGACATCTTGTTATTTACAGGTAGAGTTTTATTCTAAGTGTTTATATAAATTATTAGGTGGATAGCAGCTTTAACGCACCCTAGCGCCATGGCCTAAGTAAACTTAGGTCATGGTAAAACAACGCTGAAATGTGAGTAATAGCTGGTCACTGTCCACGAGTTACTCAAAACGGTATGTCACTATACCCAATAAACAGTAACATGAACACATTACCAAAGATCATGCCTTAGGAATGCCTAATCGTACAAGGCGTGAATTTTAACCATAAACCATAGAACCGAAAAGCATGTGTCCTAACAATAAGAATAGATGGGTGCTGTCAAATTAAAAAAAATGACCTAACCCATAATATACGTTTCTGTTAACCAAGGATTTGTTGAATCAGCTAAACACGACGTACATGTACCGTCTTTCTTACCACCGATTGACCGGAGTTAAGCACAACAATGAGCAAGCTGTGTGAATAAAATGTATTATTTTCTCTTAAGACCTTTCTCGTAGGAAATGAATAAAACGGCCACAAAGCCGTTTGTTTCTAACGCACGCGTGGACAATACATAGAATATTAATCGTGTGGGATCTGCTGGTTCAAAAGGAGAGAAAAGTTAAAACATTGTTGCAAAAACCTTTTCCACGTGTGAACAATGTGGCAGACATAAACATTATTAAAAATAACAAATACTAAAATCAATATACATTTAGAGGCCTTCATTAAAATGTATTCACTATACCAAAATATTGTACGAGATGTCCAGAGCGTCTTCTACACACACTGTACTGCATGTCACACTCCCCGTGTAACCACTGCTTGTGTTGAAGACAGTTCACATTTACCGCTGTAAGGTTTACTGGTCAAACAAACGAAACCAAATTATGAATGCACACTGATAAGGTGAATGTTAAGAGTTAAAATTATGTGTATACACGTGCAGCACGAATATCATAGCGTAGCAAATCTGAAGGCAACTGGCGTCATCATTTCCCAAAAATTCATATGTGAAAGAAAAGGATTATTGCTTGACAACTTTTTTACGAGACCGCAAAGGGTACATAGTTCGATAACAGTGTTCACACAGTGAATTCTTCCAATTTCACATTCCTTGACAAAGAGCCATTAAACAGCAAAGTCGACAGAATAAGAAGTCCAGTTGTTGTAAAGGTTCACGCAGGGTTCATGTCTGAAAACTTTGTTATATACTGGACAGCCGTTAATCATGCTACGTGGGCGCGAGCGCGATTAGATGTTAATATAACACAAAACAATAGAAGACAACTAGAGCCCAAAGATTGTGAAATAGGTCTATTGCTCTTCTTCTATTTTTCTTGTAACTGATGACCAGTTGTCTCCTGGTACAATGCATTGGTCTTCTTCACCCCCAAAGGGCCTATCAGTTATTCTGTCTGTAATGGAGGACCCGGTCCCACCCCATTGGCAGTAACTCAAGGGGTGAAGCAGTGCTACAGATACAGGTAGTGCGGTACTCCGTACTTTCCCAAGAGAGTCTACCGCAGTACACACTTCGCTATTTGGAGTCCCCGAAAATCGGAGACACGCATGTGCATACATGTATGGGCCTATATAGACCTACAGGTACAGAGATTCTTGTAGTTACATATAAGACTACAAGTATATGCATGTACATGTTGAATACCCAGAATTACGACTTTCTAGACTAAATTAGAGTTATTTAAAATAAATTAATTATTTCAGCTCTTCCTCACGAGAAATTAATCTAAATGACGGTCATAGGCCTACATGTATTTATTACACCTCAAGTTGTAGGCCTACTTGGTTTATTCCAATAACTCACTCACTTACAACTTCACCTTTTCATTTTGTTTAGTTAGCAGGGGTTGGCATATTATTTCATTCTATGAAAACTTGCCTTACGCCTAATTTTACCTGACGAAATATTTCTGTATACATGCACAACAGCCCTTTTGTTCATAATATAGTATGAACTATAGCAGTATAGTATAAATCTGCAGTGTTTCTGAGCATTATCTGTTTTCGTGATCGTTGTATTTCATTACGTTAGCTTCTCTCCTCAGAAATCCCCGATACATATACACGTTGGAAACGCTCGATGACACTTAAACACAGCACAAATAACTGACGATCGGTGTAGAAATAAAACCATACTTATACATATATTAGGATGATTTAAGCCAGTGCGGTAGCAGAACTTGCTGTATAGTAACCCAAATGACCATTTTTTTGGCCTTGCTATCTCTTCCTTATGGCAAACACCAAAGAATGTCACAAATACAAATATCACAGTAGTCATTACCCACGACTGAAGGTAGTGGTGCATGAGCTTTTGCTGTAACCTGTCGTGGAGAGCTTCGCGCACGTAAACTAATATGGAGATTTACTTTCCATTTTGACAGGACTGCTTGCTTTAAATTTCGCATGTACGCTATAGCTTTGAGGAATTAAGGCGTATAAGTAAGGCGTATTCAATAAGCTCTGTTTTAATTTTAGAAGCGTATCACCTAATTTGTCAGCGCATTTACGCCTGCACACCCCTTATCTGCAGCACTGGGGTCAAGGTCAAATGGCATACCCGCCTTCTGATAACTTCCAATTCTTGCCTTTCACCATTTTGAAAGCGCTCGATTGCCGTAAGGTAGGCCTAAATATTATTAGAAGCTGTTAGATACATAAACGTAGGCCACCTTACATGGTGTAAATCTTTTAGCTACATACGCTATAACAGGCAATCAGGGTTCCGACTAGTATGTGACATTTACCCTCAAGATCCTCAAAATAGCGCAAGCGCATTCGATAACCTTTTGTGACAAGAAACTAAACGAATAATAGATGCGGACACGACTAAAACATAATTAATTTTTTTATTCTATGCATAATCATAATATATAAATCCCAACAAAACAATGAAGAAAACATCACAAAGGGAAGCTAATATTTGGCCATAACACACGGTCTATTTCGTTAAACCCACTGACACGGCGTACTTGGGTGAAACTACTTCCGGCAATTTCTTCACAGTTTTTTATTCATCTAAAATGGGCCTCTGGCGATTCCCACCAATAGACCCATAAAAATAGTACTATTACTTCTTGTAGGCATAATGAGATCTGAATTCATTTTTTAAGAAAATTACTTATTTTAGTTGTCATGTTTGAGACTGAAAATGTGGAGAAGACCGTCTTGTAGGAGACACAGTTAGATTCGTTACATCTTGCACATGTTTGCATTTGCTGAGTATTAGTAATATTTGATGTTTAACAGCAATGTCTCAGTGTACGTATACTCAGGATATTGGTACTTAAATCTGCACTGCGTATCGTTGAGAGACCAAGAAAATAGTGGGTGGACGTGGAATATGTAGAGAATAGTCATAAACATGATGCATGTGATAATGGAAGAAATACAAACCTAACGATCTCCTCAACATTTTGACTCTAAGGAATAATAATTGAAATGAATAAATGAATAAAAACTTATAAGGACACAAAAAACTTACAGTAACCGGTGAAAAACGGCATCTTGTCACAACTCAAAACATCCAACTCCCATCATTTCTGCACATAGTTTTATCATTTTTATCTTCTATCGCTTTGTATTATATTGACATCTTTGCCTGCCTGCATCTGAGTAGCATGACATAAGGCTGTCCAGTATCTAACAAAAGGAATCTCTGAATGTCGATGTTAAGTCAGACAAGGAACTATTATGTATAATATAGAAGCAAGTGGATACAAGTACATGAAGTTTAACAACATTGTATGTAATAAGATACTTTCTGTGACAACCATATATGGTAATACCAGCTCTCAAAAAGGCAACGTGCCATATCGCAAAGACAGACAGGCCCACATGGCCAAATTTCTATGTCGACTCTCTCTGTGTGACCCACAATTTTCCATGAATTTAACGTCCAAATTTCGTCTAGAGAGTCACCTATACTCAGCTGTCTGCAAAATCAGTCATACTCGCTACCAAAATTGCCTTCAGTCAATGACACGCAACAGCACAAGCTCTACACATTGGTATGTTTTAAGTTCATGTTCTTGCTAGAAAAAGGAACTTAGAACAAATTTTCGAATTTATAACATTGAAGTCTTTCAGCTCGGTTTGACGGCAAGTACCAATTGCCTCGGGTGACGTCATAATTATACCCAAACCTGTGGCATGCTAGGTATTTGGCGGAGTTTTGAAGGAGGGTGACACCAGTTACCTGTAATACTAAACTCTCGTTCCTTCGAGCAAATTGTTCTGTGTTTACGCTATTTTTCACAGCCAATTTATAATTATCTAGTTGACTTTAGACTTCTTATCCTCATATTATCAAGGAATAGTTTATTTGTTTATGCTTTCTCACTTTACTGGATTTTCTTTACCGGGGTACGTGTATACATAGGCCTAGACCTATTTGTTTTACATGCAGCTGATAGGTAAAGGCACCCCTGTATGATAACTCAAGTGTGTCGTTCATCTTAATGCGGGCTGCCTGGAGTTCACTAACACTTGAAATCCAACAACTACACGCATCTCCGTCAACACAATATCTACACTCAAAAGTTTTAATTTAACAGAAAGTTTGTTGTGTGACTGGTGTTACATAATCCTGTGTCAAATTCAGTACAATATGCCGTTAGTCTGATAGAATCCTTATGTTGAATTAGTAGAATATATGTGTTATATTTAACAGATTAATCTGTTCCAATAGCAGAATACATTCTAGCATCACTCAGACAACAGACTTTCTGTTAAAATTAAAACTTCATTTCTCCCAATGTGTCACTTGTCATTCGTTACCAAATGTAATTTTCCACAGCAATTCTCAACATTTAACTATTTCCTTTTATATCAGCTACACTCAACGACAAACAACTACGTTTTTTCCAAATCATCCATTGCATCCACAAACAATTACCTTTCGATAGAGGCTATCGCCATCCACAAGCAAATATTTTTTCCCTTAGTAGCTATCACCATCCACAAACAACTACGTGGATATCTCCGTCCACAACGATCCCCACCCACAGCGGCTATCGTCATTCATCAACAGCTGTTGTTATCATCTAGAACTGTTTTCGTCCACAGTAAAGCTATCGTATTTCATGAACGTTTATTTGCGCCCATAGCACCGTCCTATATGAAATAACTATTTCCACCCATAGTATAGTGACCATAGAAAGTTGCGAGGAATGATCTAGGCGAATAAATTAAACTATTCAAATCTAACCCGTCTAAGTTTTATCGTCCTTAATAAACGTATGTATATAATTTTATAGAACAATACACAAGATTAGATAGCCTTCACATTTGTGGAACTATGGTGTAGCGGACTGTTGACAGGATGTTGTAGAACTTGTGAACAACAAGCTGGTTATAGCTGCTGAGGCAACTGACATGTAGGTGTTGCCAATATGACTCCCAGTTTAACCCACGTGGCGTAATGTCAATGACGACATAGCAGTAACCCCATAGATAGACTGAAGTAGCGTAAAATTTTAAACTCAGGCCCAGACTTTTGAGTATTTTTTTTTCCTTTTCCAAAAAGAAATATAACTGCACGTGGGAGATTTTTACAGTGTATTTATTCTAATCCTGCAACTGAAGTAGGCCCTGCGATGTGACATATTGTTATAATACAACTTAGATGCTACAATTATTTATTTATTTGATTAGTGCTTTACGCCGTACTCAATGGTGGGTGAAAACCCTACAGAGCCCGGGGGAAACCCACGACTATCTGCTGGCAGACCTTCTCACGTAAGGCCGGAGAGGAAGCCAGTATGAGCTGGACTTGAATTCAGAGCAACCGCATTGGCGAGAGACTCCTGCGCGCTAACCAACTGAGCCACGGAGGCCCCCAGATGTTACAACTACGGTACGTAACCAGTATTGTGTTTACTTTTAAGTAAACGATGTCATGTTCACCATGATACATGTCCAAACATACAAAACATCTCAATCCCATCATGTTATAACAGTATGGACGGGCTTACTGAACAGCTAAACTGCTGCTATCTAACTATCTGCAGCACAACTTGTACATGTTCTAATGTACCTGTATGGTGTGGCTGCCACTAATTTCTATTCTAAACGAATAGTTTACCTTCAGATCAGAATCAACCATACAAAGCCATTCATGGAGAAGCACAATAATGACATTTATTTGTTGAAAGCATGTTAAAATTTCATTCGTATTTGTCACCTCTTGTCTGTATTTTTTTTGTCTATGCTTATCTATTTTGCTATTCTGGATATCTTCTTCCTCTATGGACAGAATTAGAATGTTAACTTTATTCGAAATACAAATGGTCTCTATGGTATTATGGGGCCTCCGTGGCTCAGTTGGTTAGCGCGCCAGCGCAGCTTAATGACCTGGGAGCCTCTGCGGTCGCTGTGAGTTCAAGTCCGCTCATGCTGGCTTCCTCTCCGGCCGTACGTGGGAAGGTTTCGCAGCAACCTGCGGATGGTCGTGGATTTCCCGAGGGCTCTGGCCGGTTTCCTCCCACCATAATGCCGCCGTATTATAAGTGAAAAGTTCTTGAGTACGGCATAAAACACCAACCAAACAAATAAATCTATGGTATTATATCTAGTCAACTTGGAAAACCTCAGACATGATTCTGTCTATTCCCTTAGGCTTAATCAGTAATATACGCTTTATATCTTCGTGGGGTTTGTTCTACATGTAATCGCACGGGGTGCTGTTAGTGTCAAACAATTTACTCTCCTCGTCCACTGGCCAGCATGCCAATTGCTTCCACTGATTATGACGTCACTTGACGTAAACACAGTAGGAAGTATGGACCATTTTACAGATAGTTGTCTCATTCTTCCCACAAATGTATCTGTTACATCGGCGGCAAGCCAAACTTCGCTAACCGCCATCTTGAATTTGAGTCGGCCGCATTTTCCGAAAAAAACTCGTAGAATGATTTTACTGAAACCGATGAATTGTACACCAAAGGGAGTCTTAACTTTAATTTGTGTGTTAATAATGAACAGAAATGATCCACAATCAATTACATTATGAAAAACAAGGCCTTCACTTTGGGAAGAACAGCCGAATCCACCCTAGAAACCAAGTTATGTGATTTGAAAATGGCAGCTTGCGAAGTCCTGATGCTGTCAGAGTGGATTCGTCGGTTACCTTTGTGTTATTTGCGATGTTATGACCTGTATTTGTATTTCAGAATTACTTTAAGGTCATGGGACATCTCTTTTTGTGGTGTTTAGCGTTGGCACTTTGGCGACAGCGAAGACGACAGGGCTCAGTTCCAGTTTAGTGAATGTCACAGTTCAGAGTGGTTAATGTGGAAGGTAAGTTGGGAAGAAGGCCAACCGTTCTTAGAGCTAGTTGAATGTAGGAATATATAGACACAAAAAACCCCAACAGCATTAGACTATAACCCGTCGTATTTTCCGTTAAGAGTATTTTGCTTTCGAGAACAGAATAACCTACGTATCACTCCCCGTAGTATAAATTCTACATTTCTACCCAAATCTTGTATTACATTACATCTCCTTGAATAGGTTATTCTATGGCCGCGATGTTGTTCGCTAAATGGTTTAAACTAAAAACGATAAACCAAATCTGTCTGTCTATGAAGGCTTTTCCTTTAGATCTTTTCATGATTTGTGTTACCTACGTGTGGTTTTGTCGCCATTTATGTTATGACACAATGTTATATTATCAGCAGCATGTAAACATTCCCTATATGCTGTTAGGCTACACTGTACTCACCATTGGATAGAGCAAACCGGCATCCTCAAGAATGTTACATTGGCGATCGAGGAACTAACCTAAGACACATTGCAATAAATTTCTGGTGAATAACAGCCGTTCTCACAAGCTAACTTTGTGACGTTACAATACTAACGCCCGTAATACACAAACAACATGGCTACATGAATGACTTTCCCTTTGTTTCTCAAAACGAGCTATGGAAAAACTGGAAGCTCCAACTGTTCTCATTCCTAGGGAACTATCGAGCAACTACTCACATCACAAGTGGACAGTCTCCTTCACATCTTAGGTTCGGCTGACATCAATCAGTCCACACCAAACTACAAGACCTACCAAAACCTGCCCCGGACACTGACGTTCCAATTTAAGACAAAACCGCAAAACACCGAATGAAAGAATCTGCTGATCAGCGTAGTTCAGCCAGATCGTCCCGCATTCAGCTTGGTGACTATGTGCTAGATTAGCAAAACGAGATGAACAAGTTTATAAGTCGTTTCAAACCTACACCATTTGTTGTTAAAAAGGTCAAAGCGTCTTGATATCTGTCCGCCATAACACTCAACAGTTCTATCTTCAAGCGTGTGAGCCCCAGTACGACAGCATATTCCAGAAACGATGTATGATGAGGAAGATGACGTCACGGACTTTCCGATTGATCGCAGAAATACCGAACAATCTCAAACTCGATCACGGTATCCACAAGGAGACAGAAAACTAAGCCGATTTCTCATATATGTAATTTAAACTGTTTTGTATTTTACTGTCTTTTACTGACATATCATGTGCGTTTTCCCTATAACTTTAATTATGAACTGTTGTTCTAATAGAACCAGAGTTGAACATTTGTGAGTTTGTAGTATCGGACAGATACGTAAGTCCGACAACATTTTTTGGTATAGAATCCCAAGCATAGTATTGTATATGTGCACATCAGTGTTAATGTAACGCTGACATCTAAAATAAAGGGAGAGATGTAGTATCTTCGTAGTCCGTCCCGGGCCATTGTGAATCTTAGTTTTAGGAGACTATGTACGTTCAGCGAACGTCGAATACGTGCGATCTGTCTCCACGTCTTTGTCCAGTTTACACCGTCACCCATTAGTATGTTACACATAACAAAATCATGCACCAAGTGGTAATCATCTACGAATTTGTGAAACCATTTAGACATTTAGATATTTATACAGCAATTAGAGGCGTATAATTCATTTTATAGTTTTAATTCCCGGGTTATTCTAAACAAGGCGTATAATTCCTTTTATTTCATTTATATTTTTTATTCCCGGGTTACACTAAAAATAGCAATTGCATGCAAAAAATACAGATAAGCACACATTAGTTGCAACACATTTGCACAGGGACATTAATGTGTGCCTTGCATACTTCAGTTTGATACACCTATACTTTTAATGGGTACCAAATCGTGTGCCAGTGATACACACTTTATCGCGAGCCACACAAACACATTCGTCGAAACGGTACACTTTTGCTTTTTAAGAATAAGTGGCATTATGCACGATTATGACGCAGAATGACAGAGATTCTAAGCACACCACCCATATTTCCTTACAAGAGGCCTATAATCACAGCACACACATAAAAGAGTAATTTTTGCCCTAAGACCTTGTGACGCTGACTGAAATGGTCAACAACACACATAAGAAACATTGAAACCATACAGCCTGAGATATGTAAATAGAACATACAATAGAAGCCCATTTGGTATATTGTTAACCTATTAAGAAAACTATCCCTTTTTGTCGTAAATTCGGCGTGACACGAAACATTTGTTGGCTTTATACAAAGGCAGGTTCAGGTTAGATGTACCATCTGGAGAGTCTGTTGTTTCCTATAAATTCTGCAAAGACTTATATATATCTTAAACAGCCTTACAAGAGTTGTTTAAAGCCAGCAGATCATCAACATGAGGCCTACTGAATGGCCTACGCTGCCCTAGAGGTGGCGACAACATAAAAATTAAACACTGTTCAGATAAAAGAGTGCTAAAAGTTAGTCGTAAATATGGTCTTTTTTTTTTTCGACTTTTTAAACAGAAAAAGACCCTTAGATGGTGGGTAATTGTGACTACCTTTTGGTACATACAACCGTTGTGTAATAATGTTATAACGAGGATGTAGCACATGTTTAATAATAATAATTGCACTTGAATTCAGTCTTTACAACTAACAGATATATTTTTAATATATTCATAAATATTATCATGATTTGGATTAAATGCATATATCTGGATGCAAACAACACATTTACATTTAAATAAATTTATCGGAGGTGCATCACATCCTTATTTAGAGTGAGTGAGTGAGTGCTTGGGGTTTAACGTCGTACTCAACAATTTTTCAATCATATGACGACGAAGGAATCATTAGGGTGCATGCACGTGTAATGTGCCTCCTTGTTGCAGGACGGATTTCCACCGCTCTTTTATTTAGTGCTGCATCACTGAGACGACTTACCGAAGGCAAGTAAGCCGCCCCGCCCGAGCCATTATACTGATACGGGTCAACCAGTCGTTGCACTATCCCCTTCATGCTGAACGCCAAGCGAGGAAGTTAAAACTTCCTCTTTTAAAGTCTTAGGTGTGACTCGACCAAGGATTGATCCTGGATCTACCGGTCCCGAAGCGGACGCTCTACTAACTGTGCTATCAGGGCCGGTGTTCCTTATTTAGAAGATTATTATGCAACGAAGAGATATGTTTAAATGTGGTCCCAAATATCCACCATACAAAATATTTTCACATGCCATTTCCTGAAAAAAAAATTGAAAAAAATATTCAAAGGCCATATCTGTAAATAAGTTTTGACCCTCATTTACCTTAATTTGGCATGATTTTCATGTTTTCTTCTCCTTTAAGTAATATGCGATAAACATACTACTACTATGTAGGTAAATAAAATTTTTGATGTATTTGATCGGTATTTTATGTCGTACTCAAGAACATTGCACTTACAGAACGTCAGATAGGATTATGGTGGGAGGAAACCGGGCGCAGTCCCGGGTAAACCCACGACCATCAGCATGCTGCCACATCTTCCCACGCACAACCGTACAGAGGAAACCAGCATGAGCTGGACTTTAGCTCGCAGCGACCGCATTAGTGAGAGGTTCCCAGATCATTTTGCCTCGCTGGTGTGCTAACCTCCTCGGCCACGGAGGCTGCAATTGATAAATAAATCTCTGGCTTCTTTTCAGGGTGACGTTATACTGTGTACTGATTTCAGTACAATAATATGTTCTCACAGCTATGTACAAAGAAGTAGAAAGACTCAACACTGTGTCAGGGAATTTTCCTCAACCCACAACCTCGCTTTCAAAAATGGAATTGGCCAAAGAAACAACATTTTCAAAACCCAACATTTAGCTATAAACAGTTAGAGCTAAGCACGAGGTACAAATGAACACTTACACTGAGCTTCTGTTTTCACCAGGAGAAGCACGTAATCTGTTAAAACTACCGACAGACATCGACCCCATGCTCGCCATGCTATCTGGTCTTAAAAACCCTTCAACAATAAAAACAGAGGAAACTGGTTTTAAAAGGGAAAACAAAAATGATGACAAACCAGATGAAAGAACATGAAAACTTACTGGCAAATATGGTCTTTTTAATATTTCTTTTAAGAGAAAAGGTTATTTGAAAATACTTTTGTACGATGGCTATTTGAGACTATTTCTTGGTATGTATGGTCTTTACATGACAGTGTTCCAAATAAGGATCTGATGCATGTGTAATTAACTTATTTGATTATAACTGTCTTGTATGTATCTAAATACATGCATTTAACCGGAATTATTGTAATATTCATGAATATATTAAATTATAAATGTGATCAAATTAAGCTTGAATATAACTGTTAACAGGCCAAATTCTAGTGCACACATACTTAGTAAACATGTGTTGCATCATTGATAACGTTATTACGCAAATACAATATGCACCAAGAGGTGTTCCGAAATACCCACCATACAAACACATTTTCAAGTATTTCTTCCTCTTTAAAAAAAATGGAAAAAAAATTTTGGATGTTACATTTACAACCGACTTTTCGCATTATTTTTTCTGATCTTTAAGTAGTTTCCGCCTTTAACAAGGAGACCAACTCTGTCATCAAAATAAGTTTTTACCTGTTTTGTCTAAAAACAGTCTAAAACTTCTTCATATTGCCTTATTATTTAGTGGAAATAAACAGTAGCAAAAGAAATACATGACGACAATGTGATAAATACCGTTATCCATGTAAGTTTGTCAGGTTTTTGTTCCTACCCTTACTGCTGCCTCGCTTCTCTTCACATTCTACAGATGCGATACTCACATCAGTGTTCACCACTGACTGATACAAAACAGTCCTTGTGTTATCCAAGACGATATAATGTACACTTGAGAAACTCCTTTGCTTAGTCCATCAACCTGAAACTGATAATCAGACGAGTGTACGAGAAGGTAAATAAAAAGGACATGCGCGTGCCATATATTCTTCCGCTCGATATGGAGGAGTGAGTGAGTGCTTGGGGTTTAACATCGTACTTCGATATAGAGGACCGTTGTGTTATATTTTGTCACGTAAGGATTGAATGTTTAAATGAAAGTAGTTTACAGTAGAATACAGCAACTGGTCATAAATGCCAGACACGCTTTTCTACAAAATAATGTTACATGAAAAATCTACGAACTGTGGGGAAATTTGAAAATACGCAAAGGTTTAGGGAGTTACTTCCCTTAAAAATGACTGTCTCTCCTGGAGGCATATCGTAGGACGATGTGTGTAGTTCTTTTCCTGAGGTGTTGACGTTGACTTACAAGAATGAGCGGCACGTTCATCAGAGAGGTCCTGTTGTCTGTGTTTATCACTTCATGCATATTTACAGGTACAGTTTTAGACAATATTATTTCTTCGGGTGTCAAATATTGCATTTTAACTGGCTAGTGTGCAGGTCTAAATACCATAGTATACCGGTGCAAATCACTTGGGCAGTATTAATAGTATACTATGAATAGATTAACACATGCACAATTAACACTGCATCCTGCACATTTCGTACAAGTGCATGTGCATTCGATTTCTTAATAAATTAATCGTTAAGACATGGTTATCGACACGATTTTGGTAACTGAGAGCATTGTTATGGCTAAGATATGCTATGGCTATCTGTCGAGATCAGGAAACGTAATGTGTGTGTTTGATGTTTACTTTATTGTTCCCTTCTGATAACGAATCGTGTTTCTTTCTGTAAAGGGTGGCACACCATCTTGGTTTATTAACTTTAAATGAAATTTGTTTTTTAATTCTCATTAGATCGACATCCCGTATCCAGTCAGTCAATCACAGCACCAGGTGATGTCGTGGCTGGTCGTCCATTTACCCTGAAGTGTAAGCTAACCAGACAGCCAGGCAACAAATTTCCTCTAATCTGGACCCGTTATGTTGGTAAGACCTCAACCCGTATATACTTCTCCATTGAGTGTGCATCGTCAATAGAGGTATCACCAGAATCACCAGCCGGGTTATCAGGGCGATGTCAACACGAGAATGGTGAAGAGGTTTACACAGTGACGATACAGAACGTCACAGAAGACACGGGCCAGGGGACATGGATATGTGAGTATGCAGGCGGGAAAGACAACGTTACACTGGATATTAAAGGTACGTACAAATACTCAACTGAACCTGCGTCACATACAGTATGCATGTATCTCGATACACGTCTCTCACACATGCAGTTTAACCGTAATAACACGCATCCTGAGGTGACACTGAGTGGTAAAACGCATAGGAGCCCTTGTGCACACTTTTCGTGAACACCATGTAACAGGAAAACATGTAACATTATCCCAGCCGCAACAGACCAGTAAACTTGAATAATATAATTATGTAGATAACATCCAGTGTCCCTATGAGTTTCTGCCTTGTAAAAATCTTTACTCTTTCAGTAATACTTTACCAAGAAGTGATTTGAACCCTAGGAGAAAAGATGCAACCCCTTGCTTCATTACCGGGGTATTACGAGTTTATGTATACATTCCACTGAAACGAATCGACAACCACCGATTGCAACGTGTGAAATATACATGTGTGTATCGATATGAACGTTTTAAAACCAAGGCCCCGGCCATACGTGGGAAGCTCTGCCAGCAACCTGCAGGTGGTTGTGGGTTTCCCCCGGTTTCTTCCCTTCATAACTCTCACCGCCGTCGTATAAGTGAAATGTTCCTGCGTTCGGCGTATACATATATACAATCAAGGCTGATAATTGACTAGTTCACAACTACGCAGGCAAGTACATGAGAGTTATCCCCCCTTTGCCGTGAAGTGAGTAAACTTTCTCAATGAGCACTGTTTAATATTATTTATAGACACCCCACCGATGTGCTCTAGCCCTGGCTGGGATGCGACTCGATCTTTTAAACTTATTTTTATTGACGTTCGTCTACTGGGATGAGGGACAATTTCTTGCAACTTACTACTCCCTACAAAGAATGTACATAAATTTTATTCATGTCAGGTTACAAAGGGTACAGGCGTAAAGAAAATAACAAAAGACACATACATAAACAGTGAGTTTAAGTGTTAAGTATACAAAAGACTTACAGAATCTTGGTTGTAATACAAAAGTATAACGAAGCGTGACACTATAGAAAGCAACAATGCATTTTGATCTAACATAGTTGGTCATCTTCAGGTCACTAGACAAAAAATATTTTTGTTTCCATAACATACCTACTCAGAGGTGCGAAAATATCGTTTGATAAGGTGGGATCATTACGTTTTCCCCACAGCAAATCTTGGGATGTCAAATCAGTAGGAAGTGTTTTCATCGTTCTTGCCATAGTTGTATTATACAATGGGCAATATAATAAAAAAATTGCCATATCCTCAGATGGCTGTCCACGCCGACTGGAGAGTTGTCTTTGAACTAGGTCAACACACATAAGACTAAATTTATGCCTCATTTGAGTAATATTTATGCTTAATTTTCTATTTCCTACAAATTGTTTTGGTTTAGTTATTCGCCTGGCGTATTTTTTTTTCTGCCTACTTGTTGGAATCATAGGCTGAGTATCGAAAATCCTGTATGTGATTAACTTGGTGCTTATATCTAAACTCTGTCATCTTAAATGAAGAACTACGCATCCCAAATTTAGGTGCAAGGCTTTTAATTGAGTAAATAGTATATTTTGTTCATAAGTAACCGGTACAATCATTCGTTACCTGATAGCTTCAAGCTTAAATTTTGTTTTCGTAACCTGTGGGGACTCCCCCCCCTCCTCCCCGATTCATACATTGAGGAGAATAAATGCCAAGGATATGAGTATGTAGCAGTCATGTGTATATGATCAATTATGAAATGTTATCCTGAAAAAATATCCTTTAACAACCAGCTTTTTATGTCTGGTTATATTTCAGTATCTAAGAATAGTTTTGCTAGCATGAAATTAAATTTGTTAAATGTTTGAATGTGGATAGTGTAATATATATACATATATGTGTATATGAGTATGTATGCAAAGTTATACCCACTTTATATAAAAAAAAATCATTAGTGTTGTTTAAAATCCATTATGATATTTTGAATTAGATACCTGTCTCTTCGTCATGCTCAGAAGTGTTAAGCAGGTATCAGGGTATGGAGTAAAGATGAGCAACAACTGGCTTGTTTAAACTCCTAGATCAGCAATAGGCCTTACACAAGATCAAAAAAAGAAACACGAACACGCTTGAATGAGTTCAATACATACGTTTAACAAAATAGACAAATAATACAAATAACAACAATATACAAAACTATACAAACAATTACAAAAATATACATAATATCTTACTGATGACAGCGTCCAAATCCGGATGGAATATTCCAGTTTACACAGGCGAGACAGTCCACGTAAATATAGAATCTACAGTTAAGAGGAATTTCCCAGTCAAAGTATGACAGTCCGATAAGTGACAAGCTGTAATGGACACGTCACGCCGACGATGGTTGATCCCCAGCTGCCTGTGAAGGTGTAGCCTCTCAGGGCAGGCGGATTTACAGTAGCGTCCGTGATGCCGTGCTGGCGATGTATGTTTCACTCTTGGGAAATATACACAAAGTCACTTTCAGGGTAAATTGGTATGAAATGTATGAATAGCACAAAGAGACAATAAGCGATACAAACTCCAAAATAACGTTTCAAAAATTAGCGAGTGGTGAATCACAAGCTCACAAGCTACGTACAGAAAATGGAGTACAAATGACGAATGTTGAATGGCGTGAAAGCTGATATCTCAAAGCTTGGTAAAATCCTTCACGAAGAATGACAGTAATATGACTGCTCTCAAGTGGACTTAAGTAAATGACTGCGAGCTTTACAACTCCGTCACTGATACTTATAGACTAACGTAAAGAAAATTCAGGATGGTTTGATCGTAAACATGTTTACCACACCGATACATGTTTCCAGAAGGTATACTCTATTTACAATGACACGAAACTCATAACACTGAAGCCTTGCTAACGCCCGACTGAATTACAGTGCCGGCTATAACATACACAGAGGGGAAAATGTAGGTCGGACACTGACAAATGAAACAAAATAATAAAAAATATAATACAATGACGGGGTTTGTAACATGTACTGAGCATACAATTACTGGATAAATATTGTGGATGTATACCAACATTAGTTTATATATAATATAAAATATATTAAAATCTTACTTATATTATTCCCAGGTTACATGTAAAGCAGTCATTGTTCACCAAAACAGTTTCAGCTGAAAAATACAGTCATCTCCTCTAATGTCATCCAAATCATTCTACTATTATGTAATGTGTTATTTCAATTACAGTGCAGACTATATCGTGCTCAAAATGGAAAATGTAGGTCAGAATATAAAAATAAAAAAGTATGATAAAATATTTAAAGACGGGGCTCGTAACAGCATGGCAGAGCAGTTTGTGATTGTACTTTCAGTAAACGTTGTTTCAAATTGTACAGATATTGTAATATTCAAAGGTCGGAGTACACCTTGCATTACAATTACAGTAGCACATGAAGCCAAAACAGTGATAGTAATTTTTATACTTAGGTTCGTTATCCTTGATTTTATTATAATGTATACGTATTGTGTGCAATTTATCACAGCGACTTTATATCTATATATGGCGACGTCATATCTATTTTGTTCCTGTAGGTACTACTTTGACGGTGCGTAATGATATTATGTCCAGCAGGATATCATTCATAAATCATCGGTAATGTAGAGTCTAAAGTATATACCGCTCAGTTGTTGAAGCAATAAATTTAAAATCATCTGTTATTTTATTATCAGTTTTACCCTCTAAATCATATAGCCTCAGCCAGGCATTTTAATTTTGTTGTTGATTTCTCTTATCTATTTGTGGAAATGCGGAATCTAATCCTGGTACAGATTCATCTGTCGCAAATAGTATATTAACTGTACTTCATTTCAGTATATGAAGCCTTCGTTATAAGTTATCTTATACCATACAGATCTCTGAAGATTTTTATGTCATTTCTATGACAGAAACAAATCTCGATGTAAATATTGATGCTGATACTCTTAGAATTGATGGTTATCATCCATCTTTCAAGAAAGATAGAGACTCAGCTCGCGTAAACCCTGGTCAAGGTATTCTGGTAATATTCATTGTGCCCTCTACGGGGAATTGGAATCAGATGTATGTAATTTGAAAACATTGTGGATTAAGATAAAGATAGGGTTTTAAGAAATTCTTCTCAACATGTCGTACATAATTCCAACTACAGTCCACGCGCTACGTACAAACCCTGTGAAAGGTTGCTGGAAAATTAGGTAAAGCCATAATTCAGAGATTAGGCATTTTCAGGAAATTGAAATACCAACTTGGCAGAAAAACTCTTAAACAGACATATTTATCTTGTATTAGATTCATACTAAGTATGGATCATGTGTTTGGGATGGCTATGCTGCTATGAAGTCGGAAAATCTGAAACAGTTGTAACTCACTGCAACACGCATTGTTAAAAGTCTTCCATTCAACTGCAGCAATTTTTATTATATTTTGAGACAGGGTGGGAGACTTTAGAAAACAGAAGGAAAATAGTAAAGATGAAATTTACGTACCGAATAACTAACGGTGAAGCTCCGTTCTGTTTACAATCTCTTGACACTACCAGTTTATGATACGACACCCAATAACTTAGGGAACAGTGTGAAGTATGTTGTACATAGGACACGATTAAATATATTTCGTATATAATTCATTTTTCCTCAGTAATACAAGAATCGAACAACGTTAAATTAGAGGTTAGGAACAAGATAACTATCGAAAGTTTTATTCACTCAATATCAAGGCGAATAACTAACCCAAAGCCATTTAAAGGAAATGAAAAATTAAGCATAATTATTACCCGCATGAAACATAAATATTGTCTTCTGTGTGTTCACATAGTCCAGAGACATCTCACCACTCACCCAAGTTGTCTGTGCGGACATCCGTCTGAAGATGTAGACAATCTCAAATTGTCCGTTGTATAGTACAACTAGGGCAAGGGTGATGAAAACACTTCCTACTGATTAAACATGCCAAGGTCTGCTTTGGGAAAAAGACAATGACCCCATTTTATATACAATATTTTCACAGCTGTGAGTAGATTTATAGAAAAAAGAAAAAGATTTATTCTTTAGCGACCCGAAGATGACTTGCAATGTTAGATCAAAATGATTTTTCGCTTTCTGGTGCCAGATTTTTTCTTCTTTCATGACCAAGGTTCCGTATGTGTTTGTGTATATAACGCAACTCATTATTTACGTTTGTTACTTTTGCCGTTAATATTCTTTTGTTTGCGCCTGTAAATACTTAGTATCCAGACGTGTATAAAATTTCTGAATATTCCCTGTAGGGAGAAGGGCTTGTAAGTTGCAAGAACTTGTCCCTAATCCCAACAGACGAATGTAAAAGAAAAAAAGATTGAAACATTTCTACTCCTCTTGCTTTTGACACTGAGTCCAAACCGTAGCTGAAATGTGAACAATCTTTTCATATCCCGCACTGAACTATCAGTACGCTAATTCTAGGTTCCCAAATCAGTTTACTTGATGTATCACGCACTGACGTATCATTAAGAAGATTATTTATAAATAAATTAAAATCGTGGTATACTTAGAGTGGGTTGTCATCTGTTATGTCAGTTGAACAAGACAGTAACGTTTGGTTTTAGGTTGGATAATTGTGTTAGTACCATATAGATATATACATCTCATGTACACTACAGCCGCCTTCCAGTCGAATACCCTGCGTCAAGCATGGCTTCACGGTCGGTGTATGGTGGGTCCACCATGGTCGGATCACGTTGCATTATACGTTTATGATGGGCGTAAAATCCGATCAGGACTTGCGGAAAATTGTGCAGCAGGAAGAAATACTCGTTAATATATAAAGATAGGACGGATTTGCCGTAAATAAGTTCGTAAATAACACTGCATGAACACTGGTGAATTCTGATCAAGACGGCAGGATGGTACGCCCATGATGGTACCATGATGGGCCCACCATGGGCATACGATCGGGTCAGGATGGCACTAGGGATAGAATCCGGTTGCGCGTATGACGGCCGGACAGCCCATGTTTGGCCCGGCCACAATGGGCGTAGGGTATTGGACTACGACCCTGCTTTACTGCACAATCTATTATAAATGATTCACCCATGTGGTATTTTCTTTTACATACAACCAGGGTTTTGCACACGGATACTAGCACTTCAAACAATGGAGTGGCGTCCGTGGTCGAGGTGCTTAGCATCCCAGCTCGGTGCAATGACTCAGGGGCCTCTCACCGATGCAGTCGCTGTGAGTTTAAGTCCAGTTCATGCTGGCTTCCTCTCCGGCCGAACGTGACAAGGTCTACAACCACTTGCGGATGGTGGTGGGTTTCCTCGGGCTCTGTCCGGTTTCCTCCCACCAAAATGCTGGCCGCTTTCGTATAAGTGAAATATTCTTGAGTACAGCGTAAAACAACAATCAAATAAATAAACAAGTTGTACAGTGGAGCGGAAGTCTTCTTTAATGTAGAGTTTACCTGTACACACGTATTGTTTCTGAGTTTTTGTTAGACGATTATGTAAAATGAGGCAACATGAGTGTCACTGGCCATTTTTTATATTTGCTGCATGGGAAGATCAAGATCATTGAAGCATCATACTTTGGTTTCAAATTAATGTTCTGTGTGTTCTGCAGTTATGATTACCCTGGTAACTATGGCGAACCCTCCAGATGCAGTGTTAGCCGGTAACCTCACTACCTTAACCTGTGTGTCATCGGCCAGTAAACCACAGGCCTGTATAAGGGCATACATAAGGAAGTCCGCTAATATCCGGGAGCTAGACCCAGGACACTGTAACCAGGACTCCAGCTCGGTACAGACTACAACCCGGACATTCACGTTTACAGCTAGTGCCGAGGAGAACGGGGCTGAGCTGTACTGTAACGCCTCCAGCAGTGTGACCGATCATGCTGTACAATCACAAGTCTACACACTCAATGTACAATGTGAGTATATGTTATCATACAGGAAATCATTGAGATCATAACATAAAGAAACTAACCAAGCCAGCGCTGAAAGGTTATTATATTACCTAACAACTAATAGAAGAGCAGTCCACAAAATGTGGTCTCATATAACTAGCATTGCCCTTTCTTACAAAGAGTTTTTAAATTATTGGTCAACCATAATGTACTTTATCTCGATTACGTTCCCGTAGCTCCTCCTGGCATCCACATAGCTCTTTGTACATACATGTAGTCACATGCCATCACCATCGTATCGGTGATATCACCATTGTATTGGAGGTTATCACCGCTTTATCTGTCAACCTGCAGTCATGATATTTCAATTATCATGCAGGCTCACGTCGTTGGAACACAATTTCTGAGATTAATGCGTAGTTACCTTTATGACCAGAATGCTCACAATCATATTGGAAAAGCCATTGGATACTTCCATGTGATCTGTAAATACAGCTTACACAATGGCCGATAAAACCGGGAAAGTCAGGGACATACTGGATGGATTTATTCGCTCGTACAGACATATTTCTTAAATTTCTAAAAATGTGCTGTGTGTATCCGCTTAAAGAAAACGAAACCAAAACGAAGAAAACTAACTTAGGTGTTGGACATTTAAATATCTGTCGTCTCGAAATTTTTTTTTCACCCAAGACAGGTTGGACTGACGCCACTTGCAATATATTCATTTCGCCACAATCACCAGACATGAATATTTCATTACGCAGGTGTTCACTCGATGAACATGTATATCTTAATTACGACATATTCGGCGATGTAGTAATTTATAGTTGCGGAGCAGGGTTAATATATATTGCAATGCACGCTGAAATCTCAAGTTCAAAAAATGACGACATCCTTATGTTAACATAACGCCTTCTGTTGTACCTCCGATTTTTAATATGGTTTAATGTGAATAGGAATGCCACGTTGAAACATAAACACAAACGACGCCACGGAGAGTAGAAATTTAGAGTGTCGAATTTAAGAGAGCGTTCCATCCAAATTGGAAGCTTTTTGGTAATGTCATTACCCTGTGCTAGGTGGTACAGAACCAGTCCCCATGATATGATATTTCTGTATAGCCTGGCTCGCCCAGTTAATGCTGTAGAATCCGTACACTGCACAGGGCCATGTTACATACGCTTATGCATGTTAAAATTGCGTTGTGTGGCTGTGGAAAGAGGATCTTGTAAAGCGTAATGCCAATGTTCTCACGACAGTCATATGTAGGCTTGCACCAGTATGACTGTGTAGTTTTAATGTGTAACAGAAAACGTGTATGACCCAACCTCACACTGAATGTAACGTGTAAGTCTCCCTTCTTTATCAATACAGCTTTAATGTTAGCATCTTTATAATTCGTTCATCGATCATAATGTACATGTATGTTTTTCTGTTTAATTTCTGTAGTTTCAGTATACATATTATAGTATAGTCTTATGCCATTAGATGAAACTACAGTAAAGGTTCTCCTATTGCAAAAGTTTGGACAATGACGGACGGGAAAACGACGACGGACGAGCCCAGGCCAAAGATGTGACAGTGTTTCACTCCAAAACAACATATCTGATATGTCTATCACATAAAGACAGTATTCTGATATTGTATTATTGATCTAGAAACAGACTGGGCGCAGAAGACGTGATGTTGTTTTTTTTCTTATTTGCCACATTATCGCGTCCAACACTTCGTAGCTTGAACACTGTAATATTTGTGAAATTAGTCGATCAAATGATTTCAAACATAGGCATGTTTATCAAAATAAACCACATACACCAAAAAGACAGAACAAGAAAAATCAGTAAATATACACAAGCGGATAAGTTGTTCTTGTTATGTGGTTGCATATGACTCATGATAAGGCAGATTTTCATCCATAGGGTATGCACACCTGGTGTTTAGTCCACTGCAGCTATAAACGTTACCCATTTTTCCGTGAACCCAAAAGTACAAACAAGATAAAGATTTGGCAAACGCGTCAAAAATGTATAGACTACCTATTGAAAACATTCTGTACCTAAACATTGTGACCTTGTTACTTAGTTATACGGCGAATGTTTACATGTGCTAGGTAACGCCATATGTACAGGTAGCTGATGTCACTGAATTGGCTACAACCGTAACATATGCTCTATGTGCATGTATATAGAATACGAGTGCAGCCACTGGACTTGTTGCCCGGTATTTACACAAGGAGAAGTGGACTAGTAGAGACGAAAAACTATGGAAGCGGATAGGTGTTGTCGCCTCGACTTCTCGTGTTGTCACCTCAAACTGGCGTCTTTGGAATCCTCAGTCGTATTCCATAGTATGTAGATACGGTTGTACTACATGCACTCACAAACGCAATACTTGGCCACATGTCGTACATGAAAAACTTTAACATAGTCTTTTTTTCCTATATTTCACCTGGAACTTCGACTGACAATATTTTACCAGTTTTAACTATAAAGATTGTAGTTACGCAGCAATTAAACCTTTTTGAATGTGAATCCTTTCAATAGGTCAATTATTCTCTGTCTGATTAATGAAAGTAGTACAAAAGTGGATAAGCTGTACACACCGCACAATTTGATCAAACAAAAACATTATTGTCCTGTGGATTATGAATTATCCGGGTTCAAATTGTGTTTGTCACGTAATCGTCAAATTTTTTTCTGAAATCACTCAAATTTTCTTAAAAATTTAACATGAGGCCCTACTCCTGGTAAGATTGCAAAAACATGTCACTGCAGTTTGAGGTGGAAACGGCTTCAAGCGTGCAACAGTGTATTCTGTCTGTCTTGTTGTCATCTATGAGCAAGGGATCAAACACGCATAATCTCTATACTGGCCTATAGTTTTAGTCATATTGTACATGTACGTGATACCTGACAGTCTCGGGTTCAAGTAAAGGAGTCTATTTTTTTCATTTTTGTTTCGTTTCTTCTCTTTTTTGTGTAGCTACAATGTATCATTACTATTAACAATATAATTTATAACAATCATACACAGATGATCCCCGGAGCTGCTGTCCTCGACAGATATGTACTAGTATTGTTCATAAGTCGGTAAATGTTTGAAAAAGAATAACTTGCGATTTTATTTTACATTAGTGATTCGAAGAAATCCATTGTGTTCACGAGAGAAGATATAACCCTACTGTGCGCTGGCTCATTCGTGGAAAGCGTTGCTCTCACAGTAGACGATTGACCCCAATACAATAAACACGTGTTACATGAATCCAGTTTTTTCACTTGTTCCGCTGCTGAGTTTGTTGGAGTACACTTAAGAGCAAAGAACTATTTTATTCTGATTTCCATCCACTCATTAACTTGAAAACCGCCGTACACATATTTATGTTAAGACACAATCAATGTTGTGGGCATCTGTGATAATAGCCAAACTTGCCCCTCACAAACACTTTTGTATCAACAGTTTCTTTATTTATTCATATCTGCACACTTTTCATTTCACTATACCTGAAAGAAAAATCTGTTTCTTCGAGGAACTCGTCTACAACATAAAACAAAAAGTTACAATTGAAGTAGATCGCCAGCGCTGGGCCAGCAAAACTGTAGATAGATATCAACACCGGTGTTGAGCGACAGACTATTCTCGTCGCTTCTGGAGATGGATGGATTTGTCAGTGCTTTGGAGGGGTTTTCAGTTCATAATACCGGTAGGTGTTCATGACATGAAGACACCCAGCGACGGTTCCGCGGCCGACAAGATAGGCAGACGGCTAAAGTGAAATGTTTTTTTTTTTTAAATGTAACATATTGTCTTTAAAATGCAAATTACTGACAAAAATAGCATTAATATTGTGGCTAGGGAACATTATGTGTGAAAATAAAGCCTTGTAAATCTCTTTAAACATCGTCAACACTCGAACCAAGGCAATTAAACAAAACGTTAGGAATAAATCACCAGTGATGACGTTAATTCTAAACAAACCTATGTACATCTCACATGCAAGGTCAGTGTTGTTCTGAGTGCCTGTATCAACGCTTTATATCACTGTCACAAGCTTGACCTTTGGGCCGGTGCGACGCACCTAGACTTCTTTAGGCTAAGCCTTATCACTTGTGTTGGCAATAAAAATGTTTCTTACAATAATGTTGTGGATACTTTAGAAAAATCAAATGGATGTGTATTAAGGATTATTAGAAACAAATGTTGAGACTGTTTGGCGTTTCCTGACATCACTGCCTCATCACCGTGATCTCAATGACCTCGGCGTTGTTCAAATATTCTACAGTACAAAATCTGCTAGAAGTGTCAGTTATGTAAAACGAATGTAGAGAGCGGCACATCAGGTGTAAGGAGTATGGGTGGCTGTGGTGTAAAGAAAGCGTAGAGAGCCCTGTAAAGAGTTTGTAGCAAAATGTCGTATCCTATATATCAAGACCTGTAAATCATTAATATATGTAGGCCAAGATATACTACCCTTGACGAAGCATTAGATATTTTAATTCACTGTTTGTCATAAAATGTTCAGTATAAACAAGACACAATTCAGTATAATTTTGTGTAAATATCACATCAAAAGGCCCTTAGAAGCACCTGTGCCATGTATGCCCGATTTATACGTGGCTGAATGAACAGTCACCTCAGTAAACCACCCTCTGTGAGCAAGTTACTGACAAACTTTAATTCTCTGCTGTGCTGTACATATATCCATCCAACATTGACAGAAGACAGGTCATATTTAACAAACCTTAAACTGGGCAAATGGCCTGACAACATACATGAATAATATAGATATATTATACATCTTTGTGAAGGACCATGTTAAGTAATTGTTCGCCATACAATGTTCATTGTGAACAAAATGGCGGGAATATCACATCAAAAGACCCTTAGAGACAGTTAGGTCTATCTACAGGTTGAGGAAACAGTAGTCCCCGTATCAATCACCCCAATTTTAGCAAATCACTGAGATTACCTAATATTGTAACCAAGGTGCCCTTGAATCCCCATGTTGTGTATCATTTGGATTGATAGGCCAGCACCTTGTGCTCTCACCCGTGAACCCTTTTGAACCCATTTGCCCTTTAACAGAGATCAGTAACATACATATACATAAATACCTTGATGAGTGGGAGATTTTCCATCTGCAGAATTAATTGTAAACCAAATCAGTTTTCAGGAATATTCTACACTGACTTCCTGTAATGAATTGTAATTTCTACCTGTGTGTTGGAACTGGTTAGAATTCTAATTTCTAAGGATGTATTTGCCTTATGGGTACTAAGCAGTTATACATACCTCAAAGCTCAGTGGTATTTTTTTTTTTTTCATTTTAAAATTAACCTGCCACGATGACTCAGCTGGTACAGAGCGTCCCGTTCGAGAGTTATATCCAGGGTCAGTTCTGGATCGGGTCACACCAAACACTTTAAAAAAGGGATGTTGTAGCCTAGTCGCTTGGCGTGCAACGACTGGCTGGCCCTAATCAGTATGATGGCTCGGTTGGCGCGGCTTACTTAACTTCGGTAAGTCGTCCCAGTGAAGCAGTGCTAGACAAAAGAGCTGTGGGAATCTGTCCTACAAGACGCAGGCGCATTACAAACATTATAAGGACTCCTTTGTCGACATATGACTGAAAACTTGTTATGTACGACCTTAAACTTTAAGAACCCACACCCTAACTAATTTTCAACTTTCGTACCATTTCATTATTCATTTTCCCTGAGGCTGCTCTATAAGGAATTGTGTTTATGGAATAGGCAGTATGCACAGAGATTCTGACCTTTATTACATATAGTATATATATGGTGTGTTCAAAATGGTTTCCATTCAGAATAAAAGGCATGCTTTTTGTGTACTTTTTTGTACATATTTGGGAGATTTAAAAAAATCAGTAGTAGAGAACAACCAAAAATGCAAAGCCAATGTTTGCAGAAAGTATCAGAAAGTATTATTTTACTAGGGAGACATTAATTATATTATTAAGTTAAAGATGTTTGGTTGATTAACTGCTATGTCTTTTATGAATGGTGAATTAGAAAGTGTACTTCATTGACATAGAGCGAAGAAACTGTTGATTTATTACCATTAAGGGGTGGCTGTTAATTTGCCATGTTGAACTTAACTGTGTACAGTAATGGATCCTAAACGGTGTCTTCTCGAATATAAAATTTCAACAAGGACCCGTTAAAAGACACAGCTCTTGTCATAGAATTCCAAACACACTTGAGCATATGCTTAGCCGTATATATAGTAATGAGAGGTTAGTATTGTTTTAACGAAGAGGGGGCCTCCGTGGCTCAGTTGGTTAGGGTGCTAGCGTAGCGTAAATACCCAGAAGCCTCTTTCCAATGCGGTCGCTGTGAGTTCATATCCAGTTCATGCTGGCTTCCTCTCCGGTCGTACGTGGGAAGGTCTGGCCGCACCGTGCGGATGATCGTGGGTTTCCTCCCGCCATAATGTTGGCCACCGTCGCATAAGTGAAATATTCCTGAGCACGGCGTAAAACATCAATCAAATAAATAAATAAATTTTAACAAAGACTGAAGGTGTTTAAAAGAGTTTTGGTTATTATCTGCTATAAATCTATACTATGACTCTGCTCTATACTATACTATAACGGAGGCTGCTAGAAAGACATTGGAGAAAATGATGCAACTGAGATAAACAATTTCACTTGTTGTTTTAATTAATCACTTTACAGGCTATAATGTTTTGTCCAGAACTGATTTTATACACTCCCGGAAGTATTCAGCAGCAACATTTGTTTTACTAACTCGGTCCCGTCTTATTTGTAAATACCCGTTTTTGACAGGGATCCAGGCTAATAAAGTTTTTTTTATTTACTTGTATAGATATGTGAGCTGTAGATACCTGAAACATTCAAGTCTATGATTAACTTGTACTTGTATAAGATTTGGTTATACACATGCATTTAGATTTTAGTGGCTTTAATGTTTCCACGGTTATAGTTAGTTCTTTGTTAGTTTGTGTTAAAACTCAGTAAGGGAAATGATTGCGATTATTGACCCGAAATATACATTTGAATTGACGACCCTTATATAAATGTCTCTTAGATTTAGCATAGATTTATGTGCTATGTTGATCAAGTATTGGGCCTCTGTTTTGTTTTTATCTTTTCACCTTTAAGAAAACTAAATAAATAAATAAATTGTGCACAATAAACTGATACGGCCATCAAAGCTGCAAGTATGCAGGCGGGGTTAACGCAGATGTGTACCTTATACCTCTCCATTTTCTTTCCCAGTTCGACCACTGTTTCCCAGACAAAGCAGCCAACAAGCAGCAGCCCTCGGTGAAAATGTCAAACTGATGTTTAAGTTTGTGTCTAATCCAGCCTATGTGAACCTCACGTGGTATAAACTTATCAATGGTACAGCTGAAAAATTAACCATCTCTAACTCAACCGAGAGTAAATACCGAAGTCGCGTGACGGTTGCTTACCACACGTTTCTGTTTGACAAGGCCAAAGTCCTGCTTTCCGGTCACGTGGCAGAACTTGAAATCTCTGACGTTCAACGTCATGATTTCGGGAAATACAAATTTGTTGCTGAAAATGACGTGGGATCTTCTGAGACCATCATGTCTTTTAACTTAATAGGTAATGTATTGTTCTTGCTGGCCGGGTAAAACTTGAAGGTTAGTCACTTCATATGACTGATCACTTCTTTCACCCACGTGCACACATTTAACAGACCTCCTTCATGTACGTGAAACAGTTCTGAATACGACAATAAACACCAGTCAAATAAATAAACATACATGGTATATAAACAAATTACTAATCACCGCATTTAGATGCATGCTCAGGTCATTGTTTTTCAATAGTATGAAGTAAGTTACATATAAATGCACACTGTAACTCAAACTGAAGTAGGTGTATTGCAAGACAAATGTACAACGACTTTTAGCTGGAAAAAATTCACTTTTGTGAAGTCGTTAGGTCACAAAGGGCACACAGCTAATTACTAGAAACACGCTATATGAAAAAATAAAAGATGCATATATAGTATAAAAAGAAAAAAATTTCTTCTTCAAATACATAATCCAGAAGGTATAAGCCTGTCTTATACATTTCTCAGCGTCTACATGGTCGAGGGGTTTAGAACGCCAGCGCTGGGCAATAATGCCACTGCCTCCAACCTATGCGCTCGCTGTCCAGCTCACGCTGGCTTCCTCTTCGGCTATACGTGAAAAGGTCTTGCAGCAACCTGTGGGTTTCCCCGAGGCCTGCTCGGCTTCTTCCCAATAATGATGGTCACCGTCGTATAAGTTAAATATGCTTGAATATGGCGTCAAACACCAATCAAGCACATAAATATACATGTCCCCACATTGTTTCATTATGAATGTCTGATAAAACCCATTAAGCGTTCTTGGCACCGATACTGAACTTCTCTATGTCTACGATCGATTTAATCATACGAAATGAAAATTCAAAAGCGTCATAAACAAAATGTTGGACACTTTTTTTTGAATTTTCGAAAAGAATTTGTACAACAATTATTAATTGCTGAATACAGCTTCAGGGTGTACGGTTTCAACAGGTGGAATAAAATTGACACGGTAGAGACGAGTTGTATAGTTACAGGTAAATGTAAAGGGCAATAAAAGCAATAAAACAGAAACACAAATTTACACACTTCATATAGACATGGTTCAATCGGTACCGAGTCAGGTAAAAACAAAGGTGACATGGAGAGCGTGAACGATTAAAAGTACGTGTACATGTATATCTGAAAACGATAAACATTTTAGTACTAAACATTCTACAAACCGGTTCTAAAAGAATGTTTTGAAAAACAAAGATTATGGTATAACAAGAGAGGAGCATTTGTGCTAGAAGTATCAATAGGAGAATAAAGAATAGCTCATTACTAACGGGAATACATGGAATCCAAACGACAAGAAGATTCGATAATTACGACATTTTTCGAAATACGACCTCATTCAAGCAACCATAACCTCACATGTGTTTCTCGCCAGCTGAGTGTTGTTTGTGTTCTACCAGATGAGTGTTACATGTATACTCGCTCTCTACACTCACTTTACATCACTGCCACCACGAGACAAACTAGACCTTTAGCGCAAGTAGGCTGTTTTATGTTCAGCTTCATCAATGTGCGGAACTACTTGAACAGCATTCATTCAATAGTTTTAGATGATAACTGGAATGGTATTGTGCATACTTCAAATAAAGATTTATTTATTTATTTGATTGGTATTTTACGCCGTACTCAAGAATATTTCACATTTCATACAACGGCAGCCAGCGTGGGAGAAACCCACGACCTTCCCGCTTACGGCCGGAGAGAAAGTCAGTATGAGCTCAACTAACAGCGACCGTCAAATATAGAGAATGCGTGCCTATAAGTTGTTATTACAAACACAGGTTGAGAGAGATTTTGTATTTTCTGAAATCACTTCTTGCCTTATCACCGAGTCCCTGATGACTTTGGCGCTGTTTATTATTTCTGCACAAACTTTTCTAGTGGTGACAGTGATGAAAAGGGTGTGGTGTGTGCGCCGTAAGGAGCATGAGTAATGCCTCTTGTTTTTCTTCCGGTTTACTCAGTGGGGTGATTTTCCCCGCTCACTGTCTAATATACTCAACCGTTATGTCGTGCAACAGGTATTACTCATTCAACAATAAAGCAAATTATAGATGTAAAAAAAAAATAAATTTGTGGTAAACATGTATGAATTAGCTTGCCTTAAAATTTATTTTGAACAACATTTACCATTTCTTTTATTTACGTGTTCATAAAAGTGTATATACATGTACAATGTAGAGCTCCTTCAAACAGAAGAAGTATAAATGTTTATATATACTCCCTGGGTTTTTAAGACTTTAAACTCGTATTTTACAGTTTCTGTTGTAGCTTCCGGTTCCTCTGGTGCCCCCGATCCCTTAACTGGCCCACTGGCAGGCAGCATCTCTGGAGCTATCGTTTTAATGGGAGTTGTGCTTCTAGTTGTGGTCATCTTCCGTAGGCGAAAGCAAGGTAATGACGTACGCTAAAAAAAACCCTTATTAATTTAAATAGGCAAGGGCATATAAGCCGTAGATGGACAAACGGTAGTACAAAGAGAAGCAAAATTGCCTTTAAATAAAAATTGCATTGTTGCAGTACTACATCTTTGTAATCTATATTCTCGCTACTGTTGCTTTATTGTTGTGATGTAGAGTACTAACGGATATCAGATGACCTGTTGAATCATTGGACTATTTTCAGTAGACTGTGTTTGAAACCAATAATAACTCTCTTGTTTGTTTATTAACTGGTGTATTTTTAGCCATATTCTTCTTAGCATGTACATGTATACTCCTAATTTATTGTATTTCCTAGTGAATCTTTGGTTGTTTTTTTCGAATCAGTTCTGTTTATGTATAACTTAAAACTTATATTAGGAACAACAGTGGGATTGCGACATGAGCACTGGCGCCATATTCTTCTTACCATGTAAATGTATATTTTCTGACTCCCAATTCATTGTATTCCTAGTGATTGTTTGGGGTAATGGGGTCGAATTAAATCTTCATATGTATTTCTTAAAAGTTGTGGTAGGAACAACAGTGAGATTACGGTATGAGCATTGATGTTTTGAAAGCCAGTGCTAAATCTTGAGATAAAATGTTGAAAACATCAACGCAAATGTCACTCTTTTAACGATGTAGTCTTTGTAATGTACCATTCATGTTTCCAAGAAAAACCAGCATGGGTAACAAATAAATGTGGAAATTATTCAAGTAAACATACATACATTGTCAATGCACATCTTGGCTATCAAGAAATGTAACGCTTCTGTTCGTACTCTTTCAGGTAGCCGTTCCTCAGGAGAAACAGAGTAAGTTTGACAATCAGTTGAATTATTTGTATGACATATAACGACTTATTGTAAGTATAACTGAGCTCTCAACGTAGGTGTCAAAATATAATAATATTAATATTAATGATAGACGATTCAGTTATACACGCCTTTAAATAAACAAGTAAATAATCGTAACACACCAGAGTTCTGTAGATTAATGGTTTAGTATTATCAGTCTTATTTTATCTAACAGGAAGATGGGACCGGATGAGGTATCAAATGGTGTGCAATCAACCAGACATTACGAAAACGTTCCAGGTGAGAAGTGTGCATTATGTGAAAGACAATGATTTGTCTTCTAGTTGTGGTCAATTTCAGAGGGCGAAAGCAAAGTTATAACGAACTTTGAAAAAAATCTTATTAATCCAGATAGCAAAGAGCATATAAGCCGTAGATGGACAAACAGTACTACATGGAGAAGCAAAAATTATTTTAAAATAAAAAAAATGCATTTTTGGCGGCATCATACCTTTGCTATCTATATTCTTGCTACTGTTTTTATTATTTTTGTTTTGTGTAGAACTAACGGATGTCAATTGACCTGTAAAATCATTGGATTATTTTTCACATTCCGCAATAAACTGTACAAATTATTTGAAACAGTAGGTTTGCTTTTTTCTCTTCTTTGTTTATTAACTGAGTTATTTTTATCCATATACGTCTCACCATGTAATGTATATTTCCTGACTCCCAATTTATTGTATTCCTAGTGAATCTTTGGGATAGTGGAGGAGGGGGGGGGGGGTATCAAATTAATTCTTCTTATGTATTACTTAAAGCTTGTGGTAGGAACAACAGTGAGATTGCGGCATGGGCATTGATGTTTTGAAAGCCAGTGCTAAGTCTTTTTGATAAAATTTTAAAAACATCAATGCCAATGTCACTCTTTCCATGATGTAGTCTTTGTGATGTACCGTTCATGTTTCCAACAAACAAGCTTCCAAAAAGTACCGGTAACAAAATGAATGTGGAAATTATTTAAGTACGCATATGTACATTGTCTATACACATATTGGATGTCAAGAAATGTAACGCTTGTGTGCGTACTCTTTCAGGTAGCCGGTCTTCAGGAGAAACTGAGTAAGTCTGACAATCATATGAATTATTTGTGTGGCATATAACGACTTATTGTAAGTATAACTGAGCTGTCAACATAAGTGTCAAAACAAAATAATATTAATATTAACAATAGACGTTTCAGTTATACTTGCCTTTAAATAAACAAGCGTGTGATCATAACACGCTAGAGTTCTGAAGATTCATTTTTGGTATAATGACTGGAGACTGTTATTTTTTTCTGACAGGCAGATGAGACCTGATGGCGTATCAAATGGTGTGCAATCAACCAGACAATACGAAAACGTTTCAGGTGAGAAATGAGCACTATGCCGAAGACACGATGTTTTGGGATATATTTACTATTTACATTTGTGTACTTATTTATTTATATATTTGACTGTTGTTCAACAATGGCGTTCAGATTTGTGGGTTGAGGAAACCGGGTGCCTGGCGTGAACCAAGAATGTTTTGTACACTATGTTATCTGACTGATCATTGGTACCTCGTGTTCTGGAGCTGTATAATTTTTGTTCGAGAGAAAAACACAATTTAATTCGTTTTGTCTCAGTAAAAACCTTTTACATACGAGCTTACCCCTTTTATCTTACTTAATCTATACTTACATACATACTTTATTTTATGTATTTGATTGGTGTCTTACGCCCTATCCAAGAATATTTCACTTATACGACGGCGGCCAGCATTATGGTGGGCGGAAACCGGGCAGAGCCCGGGGGAAACCCCCGACCATCCGCAAGTTGCTGAGAGACCTTCCCACGTACGGCCGGAGAGGAAGCCAGCATGAGCTGGACTTGAACTTACATACACAATCTGATATCGGAGAGTACAGTGGAACGTACGTTTCCGCAATCTCTGACAACACTATAGACGGGCAGGCTTATATTTAATTTTAAAAAAGTAACAATTGAAGATTTTTTTTCTCTTTTCCCCCCACAGGTTTAGGGTTTTCCTCAGACGAACAGTAAGTAAGATGCTTAAAGACACTGCGAGACCAGTCGTCACTTACGTTTTACACATTGTATCCTTAGAGAAACAGTTGAAACTGGCATATTGCGTGCTATATATTGGTCGTAACAATTAATACTTTACTGTTAAAAAGATATGGTGGATTGTACCCCCCCAAAAATTGGTTGTCCACGACCAAACGAATTTGGGTACAATCTTAAAAATGTCTAAACGACCACATATTTTAGAGTCAGAATTCCTTTGGTCGCCAGAACAGAGTTCAAGTAAACATTATATAAGATTAGTCAAACCGACCATAACCATTATGGTTACATTTATATGACCGCCAAAATATGGTCCAAGTAACCATTATATAAGAATGGCCAAAAAGACCATAACCATTGTGGTTACATTTAAATGACCCCCAGAATAGGTTCCAAGTTACCATTATATAAGAATGGCCAAAACGGTCATAACCACTATGATTACATTCAAATGACCGCCAGAGTAGGTTCCAAGTTACCATTATATAAGAATGGCCAAAACGGCCATAACCACTATGATTACATTCAAATGTCCGCCAAAATAGGTTCCAAGTTACCATTATATAACAATGGCCAAAACCACCAGAACTATTATGGTAACATTTAAATGACCGCCAAAATAGGTTCTAAGTTACCATTATATAAGACTGGTCAAAACGACCATAACCATTATGGTTACATTTAAGTGGCTACCAGAATAGCGTCGAAGCAACCAATGCGAATGTGGTTACATTTTCTTTGTTCACTATAGCAGTGTCATTATTACCAAAATCATACTGGTTGTTTTGATACCTCAAATAATGGTGTCTCATAGCTAGTAACATATATACCATCTAATTATAGACACGGAAGTGATGGATATCAATGCTTGTGGTCATAGGATTTAGGGTAATGCATAAAGCTCATCACTGTATCCTCAAGCATGTCAAAACATTTCGAACAAGATAATAATGATGTTTGGTACAGGTCTTTGTAACTGACTAACTAAAAGGAAAACATCCTATTGACAAATTACATTTGATTCAAGTAATGACTTTGTAGTCTTTAGTCCCAAATAAGCTGGGATATAATAGATGCCCTTACATACAATGTACCTGTCTTGCAATTATCAAAACAAAGAATTTGAACAAACAAATAAAATAAGTTTTTGAAAAATTCGGGAAATCAAATGAAAGACATTATTCCATAGGCCTGCCGGCTTCACTTTATCAAAGTGCAAGAGTCAGAAATCCTACATCTCACCCTAGTCCATGTCAAATGTCTGTATGCAGATTTGCAGCTTAGTCGCAAACTATTGGATGAAATATCTTCATGGGAAGGACGAAGCCCTGGGCGCTGGCCGTAAGTCTGCAGTACAAAACACACCACTATCATTGTATAAAAAGCATTCCCATTGAGGAAAAACAGGTGACTGGTGTTCTGTTTAAAAACAATGTTACCTTTCGCCTTTCTTAAGCCAGTCGAAATGCCTGAAATGTTGTTCCAGATGGAAAGATACCCACAAGGTAAGGTTTTTGTCACTTTCTCAGCTATCGTACAACAGATACAACAAACAATAATAAAAAGTGAAAAGAAACTATGTACATCTGAATTTTTTTTATATCCTTGTGGTATTGGAAAATGATCTGACAATATTTGAAGCAGTTATTGCATGAAAACCAATGATAAAAAATCAGTTGATTCGTTAAATATGAGAAATTTATACGTGGATTGAGCTGACTTTCAAACTCCATTTGAGCCAGATGTTAGCCATTGTATTTATCTTCCTGCTATTATCATTTTCATATCCATGACAATGGGTTATAATGGCAAAAACTGAAGATGGGTCCTTCACTTAGTCTTGTAACACCAATCACTATGTGTCCCAATACAACAAAATCGTTACTTTTACCTTGTCACGCTGTCTTCAGCTAACCTACCTCAATTTCTCGTCGAGGTTTGGTTGTTTTTAACTGCTTTTAACCATGTTGTTCTTTTCTATTTTATTTTAAATGTCTCCATCAAGACGAAAGCCATTCACAGTCTCATTGTGTAACCTTGTTCCCGCCACAATATGGCTAAAATATTGCCGACGTGGCATTGAGCCATAATCATTCATTCTTTCATTCATTCATTCAATTTCTCATGCTCGTCAAGTTAAGCCTCTAAAAGGTCAACAACTTTATGTGGCAGACATTTATCAGGTCCAGTATATAAGGTCAGTTTGTGTGCCAGCCTAAGTTTAAAAAATAAAAGGAAAACGCATATGTAAATAACCAACTTTAACGTCACCTTAATGTTTACTTCTGTGTAATGAAAGCAACCTTTTCCATAATTTACAGAACATTTTGTATAATAGAATGCAAGAAAAAAAAATTAATTTAACAAAGAATGATGATCAAGGCTTATTTATTTGAGTTGAATACAAGGGAAGTGGCTTTTATACATGAATCAGGGCAAAGTTACTGGGAAAAAGCTGATTCGTTCAATGATTCTGCCGACGACAAGTCCTGTACCACGTGACCAATATATTAACCTAAGCTTTACCTGTTTACAGTTGACCAGAAGATTCTCGAGCAGTTACTTAACTGTCATTAGTATACAACTTCATTTCCCAGTCTAACAAATAATTGAAGACGATGTATTCACTTATGGACAGAAACTGTTTTCTGTTTTTTTTTCTGCTCACGACAATAACAGCAACAACTGACCTTACCTTTCATAATCGTAGCCTGTTTATCTGATAAAGAGGGGCTAATTCGTCCACTGATAAATCCATCACTTAAAAAAAGAGAATACGCAGCAGTCGTTTCTTTCCATAAAGTATCAATCATTCAAGTGAAAATTACTGACGTCGATTCCGTAACACGTTTCGGAAACAAGGAGAAAACAAAGCCACATGGGATACAATCACCTGATTGGCCCGGAGTGACATACGCTGTACCGTGTAGTGACAAACTCCTCTCAGTGCACAATTGTGAAATCATCTATCATTTCATTACATGTAGCATCGTCTCAGCTTCGTGCCATCGTACCATCGCTTCATGCCACTGAACCATCGCTTCGTACCATCGTGCCATCCCTTTCTGCCATCGTGTCATAGCTTAACATCATTGTGCCATCGCTTCGGGTTATCGCCGGATCTTGTGATGGCCTTATCCGGCTTCCATATTTATTGAATCGCTGTTAAAATAGTACATGTAATGCCCTGGTTGGATCATGATTAGACCTAGTAGTAAAGCTATCACACTCTGTAGCCTAACCCTAGTTTTTTTTAAAAAGTGAATCATGCTTTCTGTCTTAGATTCTGGTAGAAGGATCTGGTCAATTTAACCCAACAAATTTTGGTACAGGCGTGTCCGACCAAATAATGGGGCGACCAAACCTTCAGATTTTCCTTAGCCGCCAGAACAGGGTAAAATTTGCCATTAAAAGATTGGTAAAATACACCAATACAGTTTTGTTTACAATGTTTTCCACAACCCTTTGGTGACCAAAGAATATGCGGCTAGAGAAAAAGCGACCTCATTAGTTCTCCATCATATGTGAATACAAGAGCACTCCGTACATCAGCTAAGACAAAACATTAGTTGCTTTGCGCCGTGTCACGAGCTGTGTGTCACTAGGCCAGGTTTATTACATGATGTTTGTACCAGTCATGTGTAAGCATTTCTCTCAACCGGTTCAGGCTTATTTTATAATTATTGTAATTGTTCTTTAACCACATGGCAGTATGCTCTATAGCCCGTATTCCGTACTTTCTGAAGATCCACTGATCAGGATGAATTCTTTCTGCAAGCTGTTTGTGCCGACAGCTTACCCACAATTATCATGAACGTATTATATCGGCTCTTCAGCCGTTCAATGGCTCATCGACGTATTATATTGGCTCGTCAGCCGCCCACCCTTTATATGGCTCATCGACATATTGTGCCAGCTTTCACACACTTTATTACTCCCTCCGTCACCCGCACGCTTTATTTAGCTTCATTTCTATTATGTGTATCTATTTATATGGCTATCGGCGAAGAAAAGCGTTTCCAAAGGCTAAGAACACGTCACAAAAACCTCGTGCCTCAGCTTCACCCCAAGCTTTCCCCACCCCATGAGGTCACACGCAACTTCCCCCTTACTTGATTACTCTGTGCCATGAAGAATTCTATTTGTCTTTTAATTCGCCCCGCTCAAACAGTGGAAATTTTATTTGGAGTTGCTTCGACCAATAGCACTGGCTACCTTGACCCAAAACTGACGACCATTAAAATGCAATCATAATGGTTGTGGTGGTTTTGACAAATCTTTTAATGCTTAGTTTAACCAAAGAAAGTCTTCATTTTCAGAACTATTAAAAAGGACAAGTCTTTACCAAATTTGTTTTAAAATTATTATAATGGCACGGGACTAAAGAAGGGATCTTTTTCTTATACATACTTACAAACCTCTACTAAATACTATCAGTATCACTGGGGATTCTGCCTGGAAATGTCATGAACTTTGTGGATTTGCAAAGGCGTCATTGTTTTATGTTAGGAAATTGAATATTGATCCAGATTTCATGTCCAAACATATCTAGTCATTTTGACCTTTCAGTGTTTGTTCGCCCCATTAGTTGTGGTAAAACAACAGAAAAAAGTCATGTCTCTTATTGCCAAAGCTCAGGCAATATACAAGACTTCTGTATGTGAACAATGGGCAATATTTCATCACTCTGGTGTGCAGAACACCAAATGCTACCAGTTTAAGACTTTACCATAATCAGGGGGAAAATTCTGAGGATTCGACCAAATCTTTGTTTTTTTGCTGACCATATTTTTTTTACGGACTATTTATTTTCTTTGATCAAAATATTTTACTCTCATGATTTTGGTCGCCTGTGATATTCCCTGCGACCAAAATTTTCGATCCTCAATTCTTTTGTCAGAAATCTGTCGATCAAAGTTAGTTTGCTTGCATTGAGCCGATTCTTGTTTCAGTGTTGACATTAAATTTACGTTACCTAGGAGAGGTCATTTCTCAACAATCACAGAATAAAATAAACCCAAGAATGAAAATTTTCGTGAATCTGAGTTTAATTGCAAAAAGAATTTGTTACAAAAAATATAAATACCGGTTTTATGTATTATATGTGTTCATGACTAGACTCAAAGTTAACCTTCCTTTCACATGTTAAAGCGATATTTTCTTTCGCATTGAAACATTTAGTAACTTTTACACTCAGTGGTAATCATCCACTTCGTGTAGTGTATTGCTGTAGTTGTTGAATGCTTAAGATTCCATTGAACAAGATGCTTATTTCATCAAAATGTTTATCGTCAATACATTCCCATCTTTTATTAGAAAAATTGGAGTCTATGAAAAGGTGGATCCCATGCCCAACTCAGGTAAGTATACCCCGTTAGAAAAGGTTACAGCTCTCCGTCTGCGTTTAGAACAGCGTATGCTTATTCTTGAAATTTGTTTATAAACGAAAAAGCTGACATAATTTAGACGGTCTCTGATATCTCAGCGACACGTCAGTTCAACGACACTCACATGCGTCAAAATGGACATCCCTATATCAGCGTTTTACCAGTATGTATGTACCAGGTCAATAATCACATTACCAATTCCAAAAATGACGTTTCACACAAGCCCAAAAAAAAAAAATAGATAATAAAATATGTATCTCAGCAGCATTTTGGCTTCAACAGTTTACATATCCATCGTTAAATAGGACACATTTATAAAGCAAAGTGCCAGAGATCCTAAATGCTTTCTATGTATTCACTTGCAAGAAAATTGTACCCATTGTAAAAGTTCAAAAACAGAGTAAAGGCCTTCGATAAAATAACCTTCTCCTACGAGTTTCTTGCAGTAATGAATTGTGACGTTGATTAAGAGAGTCACAAAACACATAGGGTATACCAAACGCCTCAAGGCAAGACATGTACCAATATCCTGTTTCCAGTAGAAGACCGTGTTTCAAGTTGGAAAACATGTTTCCAGTCGGAGACCATGTTTCAAATCAGAAACCATGAATTTCGTATAATGCTATAATGCTTTCCGGGGTAGTATTTCAGACGAGTCATTTTTTAACTTCGATAAACAAGACAAAACGTTTGCTAAGGACAGACGATATCCGGGTACGACGCGGATAATTGTGCTGTAACTAAACATTTGACAGATACAGGTTCTGATACATCAGTTGGATTAATAAAGGTAAGCAGTTAAGCTGGACATAAACGAGAATAATGTGGATAATGAGTAATCCTCTTGGTGTACGCATAAACCTGTATAGCTAATGTTTTGAATTTACAACTATCAATACAAAATCCAATGTCCTATAAATTCTACCTTGATGTTATTGCCTGTCTGGTACTCCAGTTTCTATGATAAATTTCGACATAACCTTTAAAAAATGTCATCAAAGCGAATTTACCTTTCCCAAAATACGTATGTAAAGTATTCATCAGAAATTGGTGAAATTCTTACTTTGGTTGGTGAGAACTTTAGAAGATACAAGAAGTAGGTAACAAATATCTAATAAGGCTCACTGGTCCTCAACAAGATGGAGCAAATCTCCCTTACTGTATCGCAGAGTTGGGTCCTTTCTCTATTTTAATAAAAATTATATTTATTTATTTATTTGTTTAATTGGTGTTTTACGCCGTTCTCAAGAATATTTCGCTTATACGATGGCGGCCAGCATTATGGTGGGTGGAAACCGGGCAAAGCCCGGGGGAAACTCACGACCATCCGCAGGTTGCTGGCAGACCTTCCCACCTACGGCCGGAGAGGAAGCCATCAAGAGTTGGACTTGAACTCACAGAAACCGCATTGGTGAGAGGCGCCTGGGTCATTACAATGCGCTAGCGCGCTAACCGACAGAGCCACGGAGGCCAATAAAAATTATAAATCATTTGACTAGCATTGCAAATGATCTTAAATAGCCATAGCTTATAGTGTAATTCAAAACGGCAGAGACCACCACTTTAATGGGCAACAAGATTCACCTCACTTTGTAATGATCTGGTGAACAACACTCTTATGGTTTACAGACTCCTGAATATGTTACAGGAAGTTCTCGTCTCCAGTGTTGCCCTCGATGCTCATATATGTCCAGTATACCCCAAATATTATTTACTGGTGTTTTTTATTTAAAAGCAATCGTGGATTTTTTCTTCAACAGTGCTTAGTGGTCAGTGAAACGAGGTACAAATAAGCACTTGTATTCAAAGACATTTTAGTCCACACTTCAATTGCTTCTATAGTGAAATTCCATATATTGATTGATATACATTACAGTGTATCACCTTTAATTTCAGAAGAAGCAGCACGGGTCTATGCAGAATTAAATACAGCAAAGAAAACCAGCAAAACTGCAAAAGGTCAGTTTCATAGCTGCTAGCAAACCTTCATGTTTTCTCATTAGTGTTTTTGTTTTGTTTTATTTTCAATCTCACAAAAAGGGGATATTTTCCAAGGTTTTAACAGCCAAAGTATAACGTTCCTTTCATATTAAACATTTCAAATTTGTCATGAGTAGATTATTGTGCATTGCGATACGTTGTGCGTGAAAGGCCGCCTACCTCCCAGCGGAAAAGGGAAGTAACAATAGGAACGTGAAAAATGTTTTATTACAATTAATTTTCAGCTCCAGATGGTCCAGTGTATGATGAAGTCAACAAAACTGAAAGCCAGTAAGAAAACAGGCTTGATTTCCTTACACGACACATGGTTGACATTTTATTTCTGCCAAGCGTTCATTATTATTCCAAGAGGACTTCCTCCATTCATTAAGCAATGAAATTAGAAGAATAGAACTTTGTTCACCAGTTATATATAATTTTGATGGGATTTGTGGTATATCTTTAATTGACTGGTGTTTCTTGCCGTGCACAAGAACATATCACTTGTATAAGGCGTTCAGGCTTATGAGTTGAGGAAACCAGAGTGCCAGTGCCATGTTGAAACCACCGGTCAACGGCACGTATCTGACAAACAAGGCCGCACTAGAGTTAGAGAAGGATTCGTGTCTGCAGCATTATCTATCATTAGCGGTTTAGCTGGGGACAGAACAGTACTTAGTTCCTTACTTCACACATCACTGCATTTGTTGTAACAAGTCCGCGACGGTAGGGGATGCGTACGTTGCTCCTATTAATTGAATTGTTAGAGTAAAACCCTGGTACAAATTGACGACAGACCGGATTTCACTGGCTTCATGTGACCGTTTACCGTCAGGATTCTGGTCTTACTCTATATGTATTGTTTTATACTGTACATGCATTTTGCATAAACCAACATTCTGGTGGACTAAGCACCCCCATCAAGGTCTGGTCGGTTTACAATGGTTTCACGTAAAAAATATTTGTTATATGTGATTATACCACAGCATTTTAAGTAACTTTAGACCGGAGACTTCTATCAAATCACAATTGACATAACTGGATTTTTTAAATCTAATTTTGCTTAGACTCCGGTCATAGGGGCTTACGACTTGCCTCTGTTTAAGCATTTACCTAAACAGTTAAAATAATACTGACGTACATTGGCAAGACGTACGTTTCATGGAACAACGCTGGTCGCTGCTCTGGATGTACTCTGTGAGTTGTAGTTCTTTTTATCACTTGATTTGTTTTTATACAAGGCATTAATGAATGGTGAATCAGGTTGTGTTCCATTTTTGCCTTTTTTTCATTGTGCCGTCGGTAAAGCTAAGGGTGTTTTCATGCCAGAACCAGAGAAACGAAAACGAAAAGTGGATTAAGTAACAGTATTATTGTTAATAGGGATTACACTTCCTGAATATAGCACAGAGTCTCGTGCTGAAATTTGGCTGAGACCACTGCGGGTTTCGAACCAGCGACCTCAGAGCCAGACACCAAAATGACATCTCTACTTGTCTAAAACTAACATATAACTAGATATAATGTCAATAATATATATGAAGTATTAAATAGTGAGGATAAACATGTCTGATATTCTTTTTCATATTACACTAGGCAAAATTGCACAAATTGAAGTAAAAAAAAACTGAAAAAATCGAATTTTTACAGATTTTGTATTATTAATTGATATAAGTATATATCATTACCATACGCCCCACCCCGCCCCCCGCCATCCCCTACGCTCGAAGGCGTTAGGAAGATTACTGTAATATATAATCCTGTCTGTTCGTACGTCCGTCTGTAGACACGATTTTGTCCATGCATCTCCTCCCCAAAACAACTGCGCCGATTTTCATCAAACTTACCATACATCTTGCCTATCATCTCAACTTGTGCATGTTTAAAACTATTGGCAATTGGGCAATTGTTCTTAGATTTTTTAGATATCGACTTAGGAACGTCTTGTAGTCTGCGACTGATATACGGATGTCGAAATTCACACTGGGTCCTTTATACATATCCGATTTATTCACATGAAATCTTCTATATTCCCTAAAGGAGTAGCTACCACATATTTTTTCTACCACGTGTCACATTTTTCCTATTTATTTTCTTATTGTTTAACTGCAGTTTTCACCCATACGACAATGGGGTGTTTTATGCGTGGAGGTATGAGTGGCTAAATTAACATTTAATCGAGAATTGTACACATCAATAAATGAATTAGCCATATCGATAAATGAATGAGAGATGTTGATAAATGGATTAACGATATTTATCGATAGAGATTTATTGATATCGATAATTTATTTTTCGAAATGGATAATTTTCGATTAATGTTCATTTGGTCCTCCATATGAAGGGTCGGAAATGCTCGGCATAAAACGCTTATATTATGGCAAGTTTTTGACACCCTTCCCACATACAATGTTCAGACATGTACACCATATTGGAGACAGACACAATCGTATGCAACAAATACTGGGCTACTGTTGTACATGCGCCTCACATAAAACAATGTTTGAGACAGAAGTTGTTTGATGGATAAGTAAACAATGTAAGTTTAAAATGATGTTAAAATGATATTTCAATGTAAGCGAACACTTGGAAATTCACAGCCATCCACACGATCTTCTTGAACAGTAAATTGCTCATTGCATGTATATATACATATATAAGATAAACAGTTTCATACAGGTTGTTCACACGTTTATGTATGTCTTTGTCTTTAAACAGACCAAATTTCTGTGGACACGTTTGGTAATAAGGCTTTTGCTAGGGATGAAGTGACGTATAATAACTCCGGATACGATGACCGCTTGGAAACCGCAGACCTAACCAGGTAATTGTTTGCTGTTTTCTTGCGTTTGTAATTCAGACGCACGTAGAAAGACATCTGATTATACACGACAAAAGTACTCTACGGCTATCTGCAAAGTATGGGCGTGACAGGAACACAGGGGCACATTTATTTGAGATGCAGCGAAATGAGGTGGTATAACATTATACCATGTACATGGATAGCATTACCTAAGAATCCGCCTCTTTTTGTTACAGAAAATAAAATACCGGTTCCATGTTTTATGTATGTTCATAACTAGACTCAAAGTTAACCTTTCTTTCGCATGTTTGGATAATACATCTTTTGAAAGAGCAGTTTTTTTGCAGGTTGAAACATTTAGTAAGGGTAATCATACATTTTGTGTAGTGTATTGCAGATTTGATGTTACCACGTCGCTTAAGAATCAATTGAGCAAGATGTTTATTTCTTCAAGCTGTTTATCGTCAATACATTCCCATCTCTTATTAGAAAAATTGGAGTCTATGAGAAGGTGGATCTGATACCCAACTCAGGTAAGCATACCCCGTTAGAAGAGGATATAGCTCTCTGTCTGCGTTTATAACAGCGTATGCTAATGCAAAGTATATTTAATTCTCATTCTTGCAAATTTTTTTTATTAGCGAAAAGCCTCACATAATTTAGAAGGTCTCTCTGATATCTCCGCAACACGTCAGCTCAATGACACCCACATGAATCTATGTGTCAAAATGGACATCCTATACCAGCCGTTAACATTTATGTACGTACGACGTCAATAATCGCAATACCAGTTCACAAAATGACGTTTGACACAAACCAACAAAAGTCGTTAATAAAATATGTAACTTGTTTTAGTGGCATTTAGAAGTGGGCACGGAAGTACACTGGACAAGGCATTGCTCATGGATTTACAACGTTTTGGTTTATTGCCATGACGTTTCGATGCAGGTACTAGCATCGTTATCAAGTGACTTGATAACTATAATAGTATCTCAAGTGACTTCATAACGATGCTAGTGTCTGTATCGAAACGTCCTGACAATAAACCAAGAAGTTGTAAATCCTTACGCAATGCCTTTTCCAGTATAAAATATGTATTTCCGCAGCATTTTGGTGCAATAGTTTACATATCCAACGTGGCGCCCTCATTCAACACGGTGAATATACGGGCTCATGTCATGGGTTAAGCCAAATTGGACACATTCATAAACCAGAATGCCAGAGATTCTAAACGCTTTTTCCATATTCACTTACAAAAGAATTGTAAGTCACAAGAGAGTCACAAACCACATAGAGCATACTAAACGCCACAAAGCGAGAAATGCAGCAAAATCATTTTCCTATCAGAAGATAGTGTTTGAAGTTGGAGACGATGTTTCCTGTCGGAAACCGTTTTTTCTGTTGGAGACCATGATGCTCTCTGGGCTGGTATTCCAGACGAGTAATTTTTATAAGTTGGAAAAATATGTGTATTTGTCTATATGTGAATAAAATGAAATGAAAACAGGACAAAATGTTTGCTATGGACCAGATGACATCCGGGTACGACGCGTATAATTGTGCTCTAACTAAACATTTGAGAGATAGATATCAGTTTTGGTTGTATGCTGTTGTTGACAAGAATAAAGGTAAGCAGTTCAGCTATATATAAACCAGGATTACTTGAATGATAATCTATCTCAAACGCTAATAGAACGGGTAATGAATCATCCTCTTAGTATACGCATAAACCTGTTTAGCTGATGCTTTGGACTTACAACTATTGATACTAAAACCAGTTGCCTATTAATTCTACCTTGATGTTATTGCGTGTCTGGTACTCAGTTTTCATGATAAAATTCCACATAACCTTGAAAAAAATGTCATCAAAGCGAATTTACCGTTCCAAAAATACGTATGTAAGGTTGTCATCAGCGATCGGACAAATTCTTAGTTTGGTGGGCGAAAAATTTAAAAGATACAGGAAGTAGGTAACAATTGTCTAATGAGGCTTACCGGTCTTCTGCAAGGTGGAGAAAATCTTCCCTACTATATTGTACAGTTGGGCCCTTTACCTATTTTAATAAAAATAGAAATCATTTTAATAGCAATGCAAGTGATCCTAAATAGCCATAGCTTATAGTGTAATTCAAAACGGCAGAGACCACTACTTTAATGGGCAACAAGATTCACTTCACTTTGTAATGAACTGGTGAACAACACTCTTATGGTTTATAGACTCCTGAATATGTCACAGCAAGCTCTCGTCTCCAGTGTTGCCCTCGATTCTCATATATGTCCAGTATACTTGAAATACAATTTACTGGTGTTTTTTATTTATAGAGCAATCGTGGATTTTGTTTTCAATAGTGCTTAGTGATCAGTGAAACGAGGTACATAAAAGCACTTGTGTTCACAGGAATTTTAGTTCACAGTTTAATCGAGTCTATGGTGAAATTCCATATATTGATTCATATACATTACAGTGTATCACCTTTAATTTCAGAAGAAGCAGCACGGGTCTATGCAGAATTAAATACAGCAAGGAAAACCAGCAAAACTGCAAAAGGTCAGTTTTATAGCTGCTAGCAAACCTTTATGTTTTCTAATTTTTGTGGCTATTTTTTCAATCTCACAAAAAGGGGATATTTTCCAAGGTTTTAACAGCCAAAGTATAACGTTCCTTTCATATAAAACATCACAAATTTGTCGTAAGTAGATTAATGTGCATTGCAATAGGTTGTGCATGAAAAGCCGCTTACCTGACATCGGAAAAGGGAATAAACAAAAGAGAAAAGAACATGAAACATATTTCATTACAAATAATGTTTAGCTCCAGAGGGCCCAGTGTATGATGAAGTCAACAAAACTGAAAGCCAATGAGGAAACAAGTTTTATTTCCTTAAACGCTACATGTTTGATATTTTATTTCTGCCAAGCGTTTATTATTATTCCAAGCCAACTTCATCCAATCATCATGCAATGAAATTTGAAAGATAATATTTTGTTAATCAGTTTGACATAATTTTAGTCGGATTTGTTGTACATTTGTATTTGACTGGTATTATGAGGCTAAGACTGATAAGTTGAGGAAACCAGAGTGCCAGTGCCACATGTAGACCACTGCTAAACGGCATGTGCCTCACAAACCTTCTCGCTCAAGGCCGCACTAGAGCTAGAACTGGTTTCGAATCAGCTGCCTTATCAATAGCCGTTTAGCTGGGGATAGAACAGTACTTGAGACGTCTGTCAAATCGGTATTATCATAACTGAATTTTTAAAAAGTATTTCTTTTTAAACTACGGTGATAAGAGCTGTAAGACTTGCCTCTATTAAAGCATTCACACAAGCAGTTAAAATAATAATAGTAACTGACGTAAATTGCCAAGATGTAGGTTTTCATCGGACCGCACTCATCTCTGCTCTGGATGTTCTCTGTGAGTTGTAGTTCTTTTTATCATCTGATTTCTTCTCATACAATGCATGAATGTATGGTGAATCAGGTTGTGTTCCATTTTTGCCTTTTTTCAACGTGCCTTCGGTAAAGCTAAGAGGATTTTCAAGCTAGAGCCAGGTAAACGATGGCACAAGTCACAGACGAAATATCACCACAACTATATGCACTTTTTGGAAGTATAGCATAGTTATTATGTAAAGTAAAATCCGAACCATTATGTGCTTGTCTCCATACTTTTTCACCATTTGTACTTTCCATTAAGTCTTAATCAATACCAGATGAGAAATGTTTTGCTGAGCAAAACAGACATGCTCTGTAATTGCTGTAATTATACTTGAGGCTAGGTGTCTATATATGCTAAAGGTGTTCTATTTAATTTTTTAGTCTAATTACATTTTGGGATTATTTGACAGGGAAATCTATGCAAGGTGACAAAACTGGTCTTACCAAAGGCAAAGCAAAGGATGGAAAAGGTGAGAATTACTTTTTAAATATTTTTTCTTTACTGCAAGAAACACTGAATCGAATCTGAAAATAATATGCAGCAGTGCGGACAAATTAACAGTATATATACACTCAAAGCTTGCCAAAAAATCGCAGTTGCAGACGTGACTTTGAACTGTAAATAGTTGTAGAGTATTTTGGCATTATGTCCTAATACAACTCCAGGCTTTAGAATCACCGTCCATATATTTACAAGACTTCCCAAGCCTTGTTGTTAACGAGCAATAGTTTGATAGCTTTCGAAGTAATGTTAATGTGATGTATTTCCCCACAGTCGGGTATGAGCAACATGCACAAGAAAAGAACACTTTTGGGTATTTTCTTATTTTAAACCACATTGTTGTATGTTTGGCATTATTTTCGTATTCGAATTAAACGTGTGCATAAATTATAACCCTGTTTAGAATTAAAAACGATTGATTATAGCTTTTTCCACATTTGAAAGGGTTTGGAATGTTTACTAGATATTATATCTGTGTATTTAGGTTAACAGATGTAGTAATTGTGCCCTGTAGTTTAATTAATCGGGGAGAAAATAGAAACTATGAGACAAATTACTTGTACATGTGTATTATGAAAACTGACAAGTGTAAAATATAAAATAAATAAGGCTAACTTTTGAGCCACCGGCTTGGAAATAAGAATATAGCTTATTAGAAGACAAATCATTTACACTGGACACTTTACATCTGCGTTACAAGCACAATCTTCTGTTTTACCACATACATTTTACGTTAATGCAAAGAATATTAGAGATATTGGTGTCAATAATTTAAGGGCACCTTTGACAAACTAATATATAACTAGATATAATGTCAATAATATCAATGAAATAATAGTGATGATAAAGAGACAGACACATATCTGATATTTTTTTCACATTACACTAGGGAAAAATTGTACAAATTGAAGTAAAAAACTTAATAAATCGAATTGTTACAGTTAAAACTATTGTGTGATTATTGGATATGAGTATATTTCATTATTATACCCCGCTCGACGAAGTTTGTTCGTCTGTGGACACGATTTTGTCCATGCATCACCTCCCAAATACTACTGCGCCAATTTTGATGAAACTTACCACACATCTTGCCTACCATCTTGCCTTGTGCGTTCATACCATGAATGGCCCATGAAACAATCTATACGAAGCCAAACTGAGCAAAATGACGTCCTGCCATTTCTAATGCTTTATGTTTGCTCTGATCAGCTCTCTGCACATGGCTTCCTTTGAAAATGACGTTTTGTTTTGAAAATAGGTCTCGGAACCTTTATTGCTTCATCCATATCCCATTTATTAACATGAAATCTTTTTGACCCCCTAAAGTCGTGGCCAGCACAATTTGTTCCACCATGCGTCACATTTTTCCTATTTTTTTCTTCTTATTGTTTAACTACAATGTTCACCCATACAACAACGCTCTGTCTTTTGCGTGGGGGTATTTATTTATTTATTTATTTGATTGATGCTTTACGCCGCTCTCAAGAATATTTCACTTATACGACGGCGGCCAGCATTATGGTGGGTGGAATCCGGGCATAGCCCGGGGGAAACCCACGACCATCCGCTGGCAGACCTTCCCACTTACGGCGTGGAGGTATGAGTGGCCAAATTAACATTTAATCGAGAATTGTATTCATCAATAAATGAATTAGCCATATCGATAAATAAAGTAGCGTTGTCGATAAATGAATTAACGATATTTATCAATAAAGATTTATTGATATCCATTATTTATTTATCGAAATAGATAAGTTTCGATTAATGTTAATTTGTTCCTCTATATGGAGCGACGGGAGTGTTCGGCATAAAACACTGATATCATGGCAAGTTATTGACACCTTTCCTACATACGATGTTCAGACATGCACACCATATCGGAGGCAGGTATAATTGTGTGCAACGAAAATCGGACTACGCAACCGCCACACGAGTATCGTTGTTCGCTTATCGCCGTCAAGTACCACAAGCTGTGTGGCTCATTCTTTTGTTCCTCACATAAAACAACGTTTGAGACAGAAGTTGCCTGATGGATAAGCAAGTAATGTAAGCTTAGAATGACGTTAAAATGAGATTTCAGTAAAAGCGAACATCTGGAAAATCCACAGCTATCCAGACCATCTCCTTGAATAGTAAATTGATATTCTATACACAATAATGCAGATAAAAAGCTTTCTGAGATAAACAGTTTCGTGCAGCTAGTTTACACGTTTATGTGTCTCTTTGTTTTTACACAGGCCAAATTTCTGTGGACACCTTTGCTAATGCGGCTTCTGCTGGGGATGAAGTTATGTATTATAATTCCGGATACGATGACCGCTTGGAAACCGCAGACCTGACCAGGTACACGTTTGCTGTTTTCTCGCGTTTGTAATTCAGACACACGTAGATAAACATCTGACTATGCATGACAAAAGTACCCTACGGTTATCTGCAAGGTATGCACGTGACAGGGGCACAAGGGCACATTTTTTTGAGATGCCAAGAAGTGAGGTGGTATAACACTATAGCATGTACATGTATATCATTACCTAAGAGTCCGCCTTGAATCCGGGAGACCCGAGGATCAAACCCAAGTCGGGTCATACCAAAGGCTTTAAAAATGGTACTTGCTGCTGCTTGCTTGGCGCTCAGCATTGAGAGGTTAAAGCAAGGAAACATGATTGGTTGGCCCGGTTGTGACACGGTGGGTTGACTCAGTGGGGTGTCATATCATCCTCGGCATGATGGTTCAGTGGCGGCAGTGGCGCCTGTACTTTGGTGGCATGGATTCGCCCTGCCACGAGAAGATCCAGTATATGTACACACACCTAATGAATCCTCATCGTTATATTACTCAGAAACATATTAAATTTCCCCAAGTCACCATGTTAACTTTTAGTGCTATAATTCAGTCACAAACATTTCGTGGCCGATAAGACTAGGTGAATACCTGGCCCTTCCTGTGAGAAAGCAACCATGAAAATCTTGACAAATGTTGACCGCCGAAATCTGGATCTTTCTACGTTAGCAGCTGGCAGCTGTGCCTAGAAACGCCATGGGGACGTCACTCACAGCCTGATCACCACCTGTCTTGTGTCCTCTTGCCAAGAATTTTAAATTCATCTTTAAAACTCAAACCTGCTCCTGATGGCAGCGAAAAAGGACTTGATACCCCAAAACACAGAGAGTTACATTCCCAAGAAACGTCGGTGCCAATAGCGTACTCATTTCTGAGAAATTGCTAAGTGTGACGAATCGGAGCAACTGTGGAGTAAACGGGATAAAACCTAGTATGACATTATAATACAACTTTCAGGTACTACGATACAAACGTTAAAATAGGTTCACTGTGCTCAAATATGTCTTCGGTAATAGAAAAGATGAATTAACCTTCGATGATAGAACGCACAGTTTCAAGACAGTACAGTGTGATCAAGTTCACTAATTGATTAAGGGTTTGTGGTACAAGACTGATCTGCCGATATTTTAATCGTTATTATCTGTTAAATATCAACTCTTCCAGATGAAAGGTCCTCACGTACTGGTGGACGCGGATGCGAAACTCGTGGGCAACAAACCCATCACACACCCTTCTGAGAACATGACGACCTACACCAGCATTGCCTTTGAGGAGTGGGGACCGTCAGTCGTATATGGCGCTGATGAAGAGGACGGTTATCAGAGTTCCTAAAGCTAAATAGCCTTATAATCAAAGCACAACCCCATTCCTCCTCAATCAACGAGCGGAACGCCTGTGGTTTGGACAACAAATTGTGCCCCCTTTTGGCTGACCTACACCTGTTCTGGTATGAAGACGACTATGTGCAGAAATTATTTGGGAGTGGTCCTCATCGTGTCCGATCTTTCTCAGTCACTAAACGGTATATTTATAATCTGCTGGCTTTAAACAATCCATGTATAGCAAATGCTGTGGAACATATTTACTGGATTTAAAGGAAACCACAGGTTCTGCAGATGGTATATCTTGTCTGAGCCTATGTTTGTACACAAACCTAAAGGTTTCCTCTCTCGCGGACTGTGGGGCAGGAGAGATACCTTCAGTTTTGGCTTTAGGTTGTCCTTACATAGACAATATTGTACCGAAGGGGCCTATATATGGCGTGTACATCTCTTGCCTGGAACCATTTGTTAAATCCTGCGTGTTGTTCGACGATCTCAATTAACGCCACAGGTTGATACTGAGAAAGATGGTGTGTCACGGTTGTTCCATCGGACGCCTTCACTCCAGGTTCTGAAGTCGGTATAATACTCGTGTAAGTAGATGTGGACAGAGCTCTGCTCATGGTACTGTTCAGTTCCGCTTTGTCCAGTGCTGGGTGTATGTATTTATCGTACTGAATTGGATGGCTTTGGATATATGTTGCAATCAAGCGACAACGGAGATACATATTTTATTGTTGACAACTTGCTGGTGTGAGTGTATACTATCTTAGTTCTTTGGTAGTTTGTGTTATACTTTCTTAGTTCTTTGGTCGTTTGTGTTAAGCGTCGTTTTGCGAATTAACCGTGGGATTATTGACAAGGAACGTTCTTATTGGTTGATGGCTGGTATACGAATGCGTTTATCGAATTCTGCGAGTCAGTATGGCAAATCGCCCGCTGTGAACACGGCTTTATGCCGATATAGGTATCTTTGGGTTATTTTGTCTTCTTTCCCTGCCACCTTGCGAATCATTAATTGTTAGCATAAAATAAGTTAACTAGACGATTTAAGGCCATATAGTAAGTTGACATAACAAAGTAAGTACTACTGACAGCTATGTAATTAGAGCCGGAATGTAGTAACCTATCCCTATATTGACTTTTGCCTGTAAATTACTCTGATGTAAGACTTGTCAATATAGGTTGTGGGTTTTGGATATGACTTTACCTGGTGTTTTCCCAAAATTTCTTTTGTACAATATAGTATGTTTGATACTTGTTTTTACACAACAAGATGAAAACAATGCACAGATTTCATTGACGATGTAACTCCAGATTTTCTTAATATCACCCTTACATCAAAAACGTTGCATCATCTGTTTGCACTACGTAAATAACAGTGATTGAACGAATAGGACATCACACAGAGTATAAGTTCTGTCGTATAAATGAAATATTCTTGAGTACGCCGTAAAACGCCAATGAAATAATATAAATAAATAAATAAAAAATAAAACTTATATATGAGACATTACTTTTCGAAGCTTTAAGCTGTAATACAAGCGCCCAAAATTCCCTTATTGTCCATTAACATTGAAATTATATACGTCTGTGTTCGGTATTATAATTAAAGCGGCCTCTTGTCAACTGACCTAGGTTAGGGTTTTATTCCAACTGTTCATGTACATGCGTAAACAGTAGCGAATTACAGGCCCTTTAGCACAAAAAAATATGGAGTCATGTTAATTGCAATTTATTAAACGTCACTGGTCTAAAATTACTCAAAATGTTGTATTGTCATCACATTAAACATAAACTAACACTAAAACAGTGCAAAGGGACCAGGCCTCGGGGATGCTTAGTCCACTAGCAGAATCCTGCTTTAAACAGGAAGAAAACATAATTGAGACGTACATCACAAAAGACGTACCGGAGAAAAACCAGAGCAGCGATGACAGTGTGATACCTGGCAAATGGTCACACGTAATAGATGATCACGATCTGTTGTCAATTTACTTCAGTTAGTGTTTTATTCTAACTGTTTAGGTAAATGCTTATACAGTAGTAATCTTAATACAACCAACTTTCGGCACCGCAAAGTGGGCATGTAACTTAAAACTATTTTTGGTGGCCTTTGAACAAAAAAAAAGGAAGAAAAAAGTGAATTCTTCAAGTGCAGGCCCCAACCAAGGTCAAACAATAAAATGTTGATGCTTGAAATCATATTTGTATTTTCTAAATGGGTACTTCCCCCGTGTTAGCGGAACTTGTTTTCTATTTTCTTTTTTGTCATAAAAAAGAAAAGATTTAACTAAACATTTAAACAATATAACCCATGCGTCCAAACAAGCATTCGTATAACAACCGCCAACCAATAAGGACTTTCCATGTCAATACAAGCAAGGCCAATTCCCAAAACGACGTTTAACACAAATCACCAAAGAAGTAAGAAAGTATATAATGCAGCCATATACCTATACACAAGACAGGAAAAAACTTAGGGTGAAGGCATTTTACGGAATAACCTTGACACACAAGTTTTTACTGTAATAACTTGTTACGTTGATTGAAATCATCACACAACTAACAGCATCTAATAAATGATAATAGGCGAGATATGTACACGCCATATGAAAGACCCGTCGGTATATTGCTGGTAAAGGTAATTTACATTGTCAAACTTGAAACTATCCCTCTTGTCGTAGGTCGGAATAAGATGTACCATCTGGGGAATCTGCATCTTTCCTCTTTGCTATATATCGAGTCTTTAAAGCTAGCAGATCATCAATATGCCGTTTAATGAATGAGAATAATCGGGCCTGGTGAGAATTACTCCTTGATAGTTCCTACATATAGTCGTATTCATATGAGAACAGGTGCTAGTGATCTTATACCCTGACTTAGGGAACTAATGAACATGCGGTATTCCACTGAGCGACTTGTTGTATTCCAGGCAACGGTATTCCTGATTGGATAGCTCAGTTCCCACGAGTTAACAGTATATAGTTTTTTCATTGTCTTTTACCATTGCCAAGAAAATGAATGAAAAATAAAAAACTGTGTCAATGCGGTCATTCCTTGATAACATGTAAAGTTTGTGTGGAGATTGAATACGTGATCGGATAGTTTGTTCCAGAAGGTTTTGTGAGAGCGTATATATCGTCATACCAGCACTCGAGTTTAACATAGCCGTCTCCTTCAAGGACGACAGGGTTTTAGCTTCCTAAAATGAAAATATAGTTTAACCCCCAATACTTTCAAAATAACTTGGTCGTTTACGTCTTGCTGAGCGCGAGAGTCTAGCGTAGCGGTCGCATGCCATTCGAAATTGATCTCTCTTAGATGTATTTCAGAATTTTGAACAAAATTACACTTGAGACGTGCACAAAACGTTATAAGTTTGTATTCCTACTAAGTCTGTGTCTATTACTCTAACATATTTCACTGTAAATTGCAATGTATTGTGTATTCTTCCTTGAATTGCAGCTGTTTTACCTTTGCAGTTATTCACTGATTATTTTTAAAATGTGTTTATTTTGTGTGTATACACAACATGAGATGTTTGAGAAGTTATGTTAACACATGCATACACGTATATCATACTAAACAGGTTACAATCGGGTATTTTAATTGCACCCCGAATGTAGTTCTAACAAACTCAAACCTTAAAGCACAAGTACTTACTAGATTTATTGTACCATGTTATATTCTTTTTATAAATGACAATTTTAAACTTTTAAAAGTAATAATGTATAATCTATTTGGAGACAAGCTATGTTGTGCTGATATTTGCACACATTTACATGTACAATAAATATGTACTTTATAATAGTATAAGATACTTTTTATTTTCCGCACTTATCACCCTTAATGTTTTGATATACACTATATTTTTTCTATTTAGGTTTTATATGTTCTTTAATTATGGTGTCTTGATATTTTTAAATAATAATTAGCTTTCAAACAGAATAACACTGTATTCATTGGACTGTCTCAGAAAATGGTCTATATGAACGGTGCATTTAAGGTGTTAGTTATATATATAAATAAATATATGTAGATAACAATGGCACATTTCGTAAGGTGTTGTCTGCAGTCAAAGATTATTGGTGGAATAAATCTTACTAAACTGAACAGTGATGCCATTAAAGCTCAGAAAACAATTTTGGAAAAATGTTTGCTTTCACAGTTCTCTCAATATCAATACCTTTGTCACCTGTTCCAGTAAATGAAGACCAGAGGGGAAAATACAATCATCAATATATTCTATTTGCACTTTCATCAACACTTTGAATCGCCATTTTTCATCATTAGATCTATATGATTGAAGTATTGCGGACGAATGTAAAGCCCCAGTTATTCATTCAATCATTTTGATAACGGAAAGCCTGTCTTCCTTTTGGGGTCTGCTGTATCATTTTCCTTTTTCTTTAATTTTTGCCAATCGTGATTTAGGAATACATGTAACTGGGCCTTTACAAGCCTAAGTTCAACAAATCCTCATTGCATAAACCTGCCTCTGTGCGAGGTGCGAAAAGGAAGACGTCGTGGTCTTAAACAAAACGCGTGGGGCCTCCGTGGCTCAGTTGGTTAGCGCGCTAGCGCAGCGTAATGAACCAGGAGTCTCCCACCAATGCGGTCGCTGTGAGTTCAAGTCCAGCTCATGCTGGCTTACTCTCCGGCCGTAAGTAGAAAGGTCTCTTAGCAACCTGCGGGTGGTCGTAGGTTTCTCCCAGGCTATGCCCGGTTTCCTCCCACCATAATGCTAGCCGCCGTCGTATAAGTGAAATATTCTTGAGTACGACGTAAAGCACCAATCAATGAATAAATCAAATAAACAAAACTCAACCTCACTGGTCTTATTTGGGCGATGCAGTATTGTTGGATTTCCGGAATATTTGATTCAGAGTAATTTACGGCGCAATGTCATTGTTCAGTACAGAAAAAAAATGTTTAAGTATTAATATATACATATTATTTATAACGTGTATAATCAGAAAAAAGATTTGTGGCAATAGTATTTTTCTACAAATGAGTGAGTGTATGCCTCGGTAGTCAGCCAAATTTAAGGGTGTGGTACTTGGACATTTTTGAAGAGCTTAGAAAGCCTTAATTTTCAGTTTAATTATATGTCCTTTTTTAATTTTCATAGACTATTCGTCGCGTGTTACCAAACTAGTGTATCCCATCTATCGGTGTTTTAATTACGTTGTTAAATCAGGAGGCTTGTCAGGTACTTTACCCCACGCACCTGGGTGTTCCCCACCCATAAACATCAAACCTGCATCTGTAATACAATGGGTTATTGAGATTTCTTGTTCCGGAATTATATGAAAGACTCATGTAGGTAGTTAACTGCACAAAGAAATATACACTCGCCTCGCTGTTACTATTTGCAACATTTACGTATGTAAACCGAATTATTGGATTTTGTTCAGTGCCATGCACTACTTCCGGAACGCCTCTGAATAGGAAAGTATAGAAAGGTGTGCTCTAGAGATTTGTTATCTAAATAATATTGAGTTTTGGCCAATAGATCTTTAGGAAAAAGACTTAGCTAATTGCTCTATTTCAGATTACATTCTCGAACATCCAGAATATTTTAAGTTTCTCACATTTGAAACAATTACATGCACTCGAGACCAGTGAAAATACTGGGTCGAGTGAGGTCGAGTGGGTAGACAACTCACTGGTTGTTATAGCTATGTAGGTCCATAAGTCTGGAGTTCTTGGGCTCAAAATACACGTGTTGTTCTTTCAGCGTCCAGATTTCAGTATTTATGTTGATGTATTCTCTGCTGATGATATCACTTGTTCTTTCCTTGTTTGTGAAATAAGTCTTTTAGTGCACGTCTAGGATTCATCTGGTCAGCACCACCACCTCACCCCGGTCACTGATCATGGCAGTCAGAGTGGCGCCAAGGACTACTGTGATTTAACAGAACATCTGGGCATACCTGTGTTTTATTCAACAAAATTACATATTTCTCCAATGGTTCTTTATTGACATTCTTGGACTATCCACAGATGTCGCTATTGTTTAATATAATGTATACCTGTATATAATGTTTGACGTTTCTAGGATTTACCAGTGATCAGTTTGCTAGTGTTTAATTGGCGATATACTTTAAAGTTTTCACAGACATTCTAGCGCCACTTAACATTTCACATAGCATGTACACCTCTGGTTAAAATGTGACAAAACATGTTATGAATGAACAAAATATGTCCTAACATATACTTTGTCATTTAAGCGCTGATTACGGTCACAATAACTATAGATACTCTGTCGGACTGATCCCTATAACTTGCCACCATAGCTCACTATGTCGGACTTCTTGTATAAACTAGGAATCTGCTGGTTGGATGAGCGTACCCGTAATCTGGTCCTCTTACATCTTTTATTATGACTGTATGTCAAATGTGATGATAACGCAGCAGTTTGATTAATTCTAGAGTAATGACGTGTCATAATTTTTGATACCTAATTCTGCTTGGTCCATGGTGCTAAACGACGAGTACATGACTACTTTTAGGCGTATAGGCGTGTGCTGTATGAGTTACTGAATTGATCGCATTAATTTGTAACCAAGGGGAGATCACACCTAAGTACATTTCAAGTGAGCGATTTGGTTAACCAAGTGCGGTAGAAGTGGAATGTTGAGAAAACAAGTGTTTGAATAAATTTTAAAATGTAAATATTCATGATAACGTATATAATCAGAAAAAAAGATACCGTCATGTATCAGTTGTGTTTTTCTATGCACACCAATGAGTAAGCTTATGTCTCTCTGCTCAGGCATTTACACTTTGTCTTTGCCAATACAAGAAATAATAAAGCTATTATTTTATTACAGTTTTCTTTCCCTTTTTAATTTCCATAGGCTATTCTTTGAGCGTAGGCCTGTAAATGTATTCCATCTCTCGCTGTTTTGTCTACTACCTTGAATCAAGGGGCTGACCAGTTAGCCGTCGAAGGTCGGTGGTTTACTCCACTCTCCCTCGTGCTCTCCACCATTGGTACAGTGGTTTGACTGAGATTGATTGTTTCGGTTTTACATAAACACTACATGTATGCAACTAATACCACAGAGAAATATACCCACGCCTAGAGGGGACTCTTTGTAAGGCACAGTGCCCTTGCACCACTGCTGGAACGTCTCTGAATGAAAAAGGATGCAAAGCTTTGGCTTATTGAAGAGGAAAAGCACCTTGTTGTCTAAGGGAAGATCACTCAGTGATACAAAAATAATACTGAGTTATCGCCCATGGAGAGGAGCCGGACAAAGCAAACATTGTTATGATATTGCTATATTACTAATTTATATTCTCTCAGACAACATCCAGAATTGTGTCTCATTAGATTTGGAAACAGATGAAAATACTGGGTGAAGTGAGACTCAAAATCTACTGGTTGTCACAGCGGTGTAGCTGAAAAGTCGTGAGTTCCTCAGTTTGAGATACACATGTACTTCCAGTGCCCAGAATTCAGTATTTGTGTTAATGTATTCTCTGTTGATGGTGGCAGTTTGCTCTTTACAAACCAGTCCGTTTGTAACGAAGGACGGCTGTCATTCATTAGAACTTCTGGGCATACCTGTGTTATATACTCGACATAGTTACAGAATTCTTCATTGGTTCCTTAAAACATTATTGGAAAATGCAAGGATTTGCCTATTGTTTAATATGATCTATATTCGTGCATACTTTGTGGACATTTTTAAGATTTACCAGTGATCAGTCCTTCAGTGCTTGGGATATGCTTGCAGTTTTCACAGATGTTTCAGTGCCAGTGGAAATTAGACATCCATCTATTTGACCTAAAATGTACACATCTAGTCAAAATGTCACGTGAGCACACCAGAGTTCGATCAGATAACTATTCATCGGGTACATTTTATAGATATAGATAAAACATTCTCAAATATCAAAAGTTCTTTAAACGGTGGTGATTATTACAGTAATTACAGGTGCCGTGTTTGACGAATTCCAGCATCGTTTTGTAACCTTTAACACCTTTCTCCTATATTTATTTAAATAATTGATTAGTGTTTTACGCTGCACTCAAGAATATTTCACTTGTACGACGGCGGCCAGCATTACGGTGGGAGAAAACCGGGGAAATCTTGACCATCCGCAGGCTGCCAGCAACCTTCCCACATTCGGCCGGAGAGGAAGCTAACTTGAGCTGGACTTGAACTCACAGCGATCACATTGGTGGCAGGTTATAACGCTGCACTGGCTTGCTAACACCTCGGCCAAGGAGACCTCCTTTTCTCCTATAACCTGCCACAACAGGACATTGGGCTGGGTGTCGGACCTCTTGTATTGTCGCATAAATTAGGATTCTGCTGGTGGACTAAGGATCTCCGAGGCCTGGTCCCTTTGCATTATTTATTTTGATTGTATGTTAAATGTGATGACATAATATATTTTAAGTAAATCTGATGATGTCTAATAAATTCTGTCTCCACTAAAATGTGTTCTACCTAAATCCGCTGTGGCCTTGGTGCTACAGGACGAGTACTTTGCTGTCAACCAAGACGGACATTCTAGGTGGATAACCGCAAGTCCAATTCCCAAAACCACGTTTAACGGAAACTGGAAAAGAACTTAGAAAATATATAAAGTACGAAAATACGACGGAATCATGCAAAAAGAAGTCGTCAACAGATTTCAATGATGTTGAAAAGACCCAAAGTGTGTTCTAGGTGAATGGGTGAAAGAGACCGTATTTCACTGTTGTTACTTCCCTGGTTTAAATCTCTGTGCTTTAAATCTATACTTTATATTGTAACAATTTGATTTTCATCGAATTCGATTTTTAATATTGCAGGGGTATACAATGGCTACATGTCACGCTCATTTCCATCGACGCTAATAGATTGACGTATCGACGACATTCTCAGAAGATCTAAATCTCCATGACAGGGGATAAAGTGCATAGCTCATTTGTATCTTGACATGTTTTTGAAGAAAATAAAGCAACTTGAATCTTTCAATCCAGTTTGGTCGTGATTTCCCGTGTGCACTTCTAAAGTCACACTGCAGCGGTTAACGCTTCTTCTGCTGAATTCTGATTTTATTGGGGAAAGTCTCATTGCAAAAATGCCAGATGTACTAATGATGACACAACAGTACCAACGCTTGCTCTACCATGGACTAGACTGCCTCTATAGTACAATTCCTCACAAATTTACTTGATAGAATTTCAGCACTACTTGTATCGGTATTTAATAAACAGAAATATACCGTAGGGTCCTGCATATAGCGTGAACATATCTCGCCTTGTAGCATTTGTTGGACACTGCGTGTTGAGTGACAAGTTCAATCAACATCACAAGTAATTACTGCAAGAACTAGTGTGTCAAGGTTACTCCATAAAACACCCTCAATCCAATTTTAAAAAAAATTTATAATGGGTACGTTTCTCTTAATCTAAAGTAAATGTGGACAGAGCGTTAAGAGTCGCTGGAGCTGTGCCTCTTGACTGTGTATAATTCCGCCTAAGCCGAGGGTTCACAATCTCTGTAGCTCTGCCTCATGATTGTGTATAACTCCGTGTGATCCGGGGGTAGGGGGAATGTATTCATCGTGTTGAATTACATCGCCACGTTCGATATATAAACACTCACAATCAAAGCACAACAGAGATACATTTTGAACGATTATTGACCTGGAATGTCTAAAAAGATACATAACCCTACATGATTTTGGGACATTTCTAAGTTATTTCCCTGATCAGCTAGCCAGTTCTTGTGCTATACTCGCAGTTTTCACAGATGTGCCAGTGGGAGTGGTTACCGGCACTAAACCTCAGCCCATCTGGCATACACTGTACACATCTGTTTAAAATGAGAGATGAGGGCATTGAAGTTCGGATAATTATTCCTCGGGTACATGTTATAGTTGAGTCCTTTAAACGGCTATTAAGATTACAATAACTTTAGGTACCGTGTTTGACATATTCCAACATTGTTTTCTAATACTTTGAAGAACACTCCCCTACAACTTATCACGTTAGTACATTGGGCTAAGTGTCTGATTACCTGTATTTCTGCATATTAAAGCTAGAACTCTCGTGGTGGACTAAGGATCTTCGAAACCTGGTCAGTTAGATTTATGTAAATCTAGACTAGTGATGTCCAGTATATTGCTGTGATTAGAAAATCCTGTATACGATAGGAAATGTTTTCCGTGTTTACTGGGCTTAGCGCAGAGCACAGACTTCTTAAGCCATATTGCAGAGGTTAACAGTTCTGCGGCTAAATTTTGATGTCATTGGAAAAACTTTCTTTACAAATAATTCAATTGTAACCATAAAGACACAACTGCAGGAGTGCCGGTTTCACTATGGACTAGACTGTCTACTAGAAATTGCATAAGTGTGTCTACCGATTCGGCGACCAGTCGAACCCAGGCAACAAGGTGAAACTGACTGATTTACATGCAAATATACCTGTGCAGTTTGAGACACTTGATTTGTCTAACAACATAATATATATATATATATGTGTGTGTGTATCGGAACATTTCTCATTATTTTTAATAGCTACACAAAGTTAATTATATATATGTATATATAGACTTGATTTGTCTAACAATATAATATATATATATATATATATATATATATATATATATATATATATATATATATATATATATATATATATATAATAATGAGGAATGTTCCGATATGAAACATATTTACTCTTTATATAGAATCCATCCATTTATAGACATGATTGTATTCTTCTTACTCTCCCTTGATTTTCAGCTAAGCGCAAACACGAGAACCATTCTTTCTTTACAATTGCTTAGCCCTTGTACATGTATCAGGTGAGCCTCTGTTAATCCGAGATGTGCAACAATTATCAAACCATTTTCCATCATCCGAATGGTCAAAACAATATGGGCCGAATTCATAAAGGTGTTTTAAAGTGCACACGCGTGTAAAAGCACTAATCATGCGATTATCGCCTATTTAATCTTACACTGGACAAGGCATTCTTATGGATGTACAACTTCTTGGTTTATTTAACACAACGTTTCGATGCAGATACTAGCATCGTTATCAAGTGAATGACATCAAAATTACTACTGCGCTTATATATAGCAAGAGATGCAAATGTCAACAGATAAAACAAAAATTAATTAATTAAGACCAAGTAAAAAAACCATCCAGAAGTCCTCGCAACTCCAACTCAATCAACAGCCTAGAGTCCACGTGGAAGGCCCCGGTATACGAATCAACCTCCCCTACATTGGTCCAACCAGCCACAAAATAGCCCGCCTAATAAAACAGCCAACTGGAATAGAAACAGTCTTCAGAAGCCTGACCTCACTAAAGACCCACCTACATGCCACAGGAAAGAAGACACCAACCAAAACCCCAGCCACCCAAAGAGTTGTCTACCAATTAAAATGCAGTTGCAACAACTCCTACATAGGTGAAACAGGCAGACCGCTTCAAACCAGAATTAAAGAACACCAATCATCAGTACAGAAACTTGACTCCAAATCTGCATATCCGACCACATCCATGAAAACCCATCCCACAACATCAACTGGAATACAGTCAGGACACTGAACATGAATCAGCCCCATTGGAAGAAACGAAAACTACAGGAAGCCATCCAGATTAAGAGATTAAAGCCCAGCCTGAACAGAGATCACGGCATCTACCTCCCTCAGCTTTATGATCTGCTAATCCTCCAAACCGCTCAGGAACCCCACCGAGCCTAGTCAGTACGCCAACACCACCCCAGGACACCTTAATCCCCTGAGCACTGTTTACCCTCTTTTGTTTTATCTGTTGACATTTGCATCTCTTGCTATATATAAGCGCAGTAGTAATTTTGATGTCATTCACTTGATAACGATGCTAGTATCTGCATCGAAACGTTGTGTTAATAAAACAAGAAGTTGTACATCCATAAGAATGCCTTGTCCAGTGTACTCCTCACCGACTTCTAAATGCCACTTAAGCAAGCTATTTAATCTTAGTCGCCGATTCACAAGATGTGATTAAATGACACCCGATCAAAATTTAACCACACGCGTCTAAACAACAAAGGAATGTTTAATTGTCAGTGAGGGGTATGTTTAACTGCTCCGACTAAGTACTTTACATAGGGAATCGCTCTAAGTTTAGTGCACAACGGTGCTGACATGGATGCCCTAGCAGTGTTAGAGTTTGCTCAGGACGAGGCAGGGGAAGAGGTACAGATGCGCCGTGATCATGGGCATGCCGTCAGGGTTTTTGAGACTAGAATAAATCCCTTAGAGAAATACGATGATACAAAATTCATAAGACGTTGCAGGATCTCGAAAGAATCGTTTCGTTGGCTGCTGAATTTATTACAAGATGACCTTCTGCCCGCAACCAGGAGGAATCATGCACTAACTCCTCTTCAACAGTTAACAGTTGCAGTACGATTCTATGCGAGAGCATCGTTTCAGATGGATGTTGGGGACGTGTGGAGTGTCACAAGCTTCGTGTTGCAGGGCTATTCATCGTGTCACTGCCGCGATTTGTGCCAGGAAAAGGCAGTTTATTCATTTCCCCGACACACTGCAAGAAAGACGAGTAGTTGCAGCTATCGATGGCTCCCATGTAGCAATTGTAAATCCTGGTGGCAGGGATGCTTTACGGTTTATAAACAGGAACGGATATCACAGCCTCAACTGTCAGCTTATGTGTGACCATCAACTTATCTTCACGAACGTTGTTGCCAGATGGTATGGTTCAGCACATGACTCTCGGGTATTTGAGGAGTCGGAACTATTCCGTAAATTCCAGACAGGAGAATGCCAAGGTATTTTGCTCACTCCTATTCGCAATCCGATGACACCAGCAGAGATTCGTTACAATACTGCTCAGAGAAGAACAAGGGGAGTGATTGAAAGAGCATTTGGGATTTGGAAGAAAAGATTTCCATGCATTTCCAAGGGAATGCATCTGAGGTGTTCAGTAAGTAAATGCAATGTCAGTTTATTTCACAAAACCACAATAAACAATTTGTCCGCAGAAACTGTTTGGAAATTATTGAAACAATACTATCCGTTTTTGCTTAATATTTTCCTGAATGAGAGGAGTTCTGAAATTGTTTCAAAGTATAATCCATTATAATACGGTGGTTTAGTCGGGTGTGACGTAGAACATTTTCTGACGACACTAAAATAATAACGTTCCCTCACATAAGTCACTTTTATTTCAGCTTTATTTCATATACGGTACTTAGATTTCAATACGTGTACATTAATCGCCGCTTCAATTTCAGCTGGACCACAACATGGCTATTATAGTTGCAACTGCCTGCTTACATAACCTGGCAAGACGACGACATGATCCTCTGCCTGAGCCCGAGCCTGAGCCGGACCTGCCGAGACAAAGCCTTGAGGAACCAATTCGACCACTGAACGCGGTTGAAGCGGACTTACGAGGCAACCTATTTCGACAGATATTCGTTGTGCAACATTTCCATCAGTGAGCAAAACAAAGCAAACAGTTTCTGGACAATGTCTTATTTAATTCAAAGATAGAAATCATTTTACAATTCAATACGCTTGCGTCTAAGTTTTTCTTTGTAGTAATCAGATTTCGCTTCGTAGGCTTTTCGTTTGCATATTGCTGCCTCTTTTTGAAGTTCAATCAACGCCATCTTTGCTTCATGTTCCTCTTTTAGGTAAGAAAATACTTCAGTCGTCTTCTGCAGTACCGGTCCCGACTCATGACGTGTAGCTGTTGAGGATGTCTTTTTTCCCTGAAAAGTGCAGTAAGGAATACATATGGACAATGTAGATGACAGCAGCTCAAGTGCGAAGTGCAACCCTTTAAGAAACACATCTTACCCAGTTGATATGAGGGTAGGCTTGGATGGTTGGGTATTCTGCGTTATATCAAGGGCGCCACGACCTTCTAGTTCCTCGTGTTCTTCGGCAGAAGAAATGTTCTCGGAATATTCTCGATTTGCCCTGTAATAGAACAATGATATATGCACTTTGATTATTTAAAGAATAAATAACAATGTTTTAAGAAGAAAAACCTGCTATGGTGCCCATTTATTGTTCGGTATTAAACACTTTGGAATATTCTTTCCTTCCTGATTCACCATACAATCTGCACATAAGGTCCGGTTTACAGTGAAAATTATACTGCAGACAGTTCTATGAGGCACACAACCGGTGCTGGATAAGTCAGAAAATAAAAGCTGTAATAATTACTGTACTATCAAGATACCACATTGCGATGAAAAGTTTTGAAATACCTTTCTTGTAAGTCCGCCGTGCTAGTCGATGCTGTAACATTATCGATGTCTGTTTGTGTTTGTGCCAATCCTTCAAACATTGGCATTGCATCATCATCTACATCGTATTTGCTCCAGATCCGCAGCAAATGATTGCCAAGATAGCCATGATTTCAGGGCCAAGTTCACCAACATCAGCCGCTCCACCACCAGTTTTGTGCAGATCGATTTTTTTCGCTCAACCATCGCTTTGCCTTTGTTTTCATCCTCCTCCACAACTCTCGTAGATCCTTCGCAGACGATTTTGGTAGTTCGGGATAATTAGCAGACATTTCTTTGGAGATTTTCTCCCATGCTGCCTGCTTCTTTCTGTTGGCCGATGTGTCACAACTCTTATCTTCTACGACAGTGTGGTCGACCTTAATTATCTCAATGAGGACCCATTCGCTGCTCATAGGAAAAAATTTCCCCTCTCTTCTTTCCTGACATTTTGGATGAATTGAAATGCACAGTACATTCAGCGTGGTATCGTCGGTTTAGTGTGACCATATTTCAAACATCACACTGTTGGCGCTGTTTGAGTATGTTTCACTCCCGCTGTCTATTTGTATTATACTTACTTTTATGACGTCTTACACCACGCATACCGTACCGAACAATGAGACGACAGGCATTCATTCACAAGTAATCGCGGACAGCTAAACGGACGATCATCGAAGCTCTGACTTATCGTTTAGACAGTCGTTTAGCTGTCCGCGGACAATAGTGTTTTATCCTCCGTGTAAAAAGATAAGTGCGTTTTAACTGCACACACCTTAAACGACTTTTATGAATTCGGCCCTATTTGTTTTTGCTATCACGCAATTCAGATACAGAGATATACTTATGTGTGTGATGATACTTATACAGTCCCCTAACTCTGTGTGTGTGATGATACTTATAGAGTCCCTAACTGTGTGTGTGTGTTGTGTGTGTGTGTGTGTGTGTGGTGTGTGTGGTGCATGTGTGTGTGTGATGATACTTATACAGACCCCTAACACTACCTGTCAGAAGTGAAAAGCTTGGACGAATATCTTATGGCTGATTACAATACCCAGTGGTGTTTTATGTCAGTGATGTGTGTATATATTTAGTCTACAGAGCAAGTTATAAAATGTAAGTGTAACTCCTGGAAAAAAGTTAAGGCTGATTTCACTCAGTCGCCTAGAACATACCTTGTGTCTTTCCTACATCTTTAAAAATTGACGACAATTTCTCTTTGTATGGTTACCTCCTATTTTCGTACTTTATAAACTTTCTTAGTTCTTTGATAATTTGTGTTAAACGTCGTTTTGGGAATTGGCCTTTGGATTATTGACCCGGAACTGCTTTATTGGTAGATCCAGAGAGAATGTACCATCTAGAGAGTGTGTGGTTTTCTTTTATTCCAGCAAAAATGGGTAAATGTCTTTTACATCCTTTACAACATGTGGGTTGTTTAAAACTGGCAGATGATCGATATAACGTTTAGTAAATGGAAAATTTCGGGCTGGTGAGGATTACATGTGCATGAATGAGGGATTGCAAACTGATTACTGATTATAATAATGAGCGCGAATAAAAGAAAAATAGGTGAAAACTTTTCGCGTCGAGGGGTATATCTCGTTAATGATGAAAATTAAATGCATATGCTGACAACCGAGAGTGAAAAACCAGCCCCAGGAAATTATACGAGGCCTCTTCCACGCAAAGCTGATAATTATTGAATCAACGAATATATGAAAGTTATTACTAAATTAGACAGCACCTAACGTCGTCTGTGCTTTAGTTTGTTTTGTTTGGCGTTATGATCAGATATACAAAGAAAATTTTGTTACAAAAATGGTATTACCTCCCTGTGGTGTATGTTCTAATTTTATTTTCTTTCTAAGTTATACAGGGTGTTTTGTGCTAATTAAGCTTTTCTTTCAAATAATCTTTATAGAGGTATTGTCTGACAGGATCACCTTCGCGTTTTATTCAACCTTAATTTCTGTGAATCAGTCCTGCCGGTCATTGTTTCGAGCTACCACTCAAGGGCAATACACCATTGTTGTCACGATCAACTAGTGAAATTATCGTGCCAGACTACCACTGGCTAATCAGTGCTAGTGGTCGAGTAATACTCTAACCTAGCTTATGCTCTCAGTATTTGAAAACCACAGTGATTGGTCAACTCCACAGAGTAGCAACCAATGGCGACAGGTGACGACCTTGAATGTAATGATCTCAGGAACTCCTTTCATTGTGCACCTATCGCATTGTACACGCAGTCCTTTTACGGAAATAAGTACAATTCTCTCCTGTGAAACATTGTGTTCCTCTGCATGTTTTCCCTCTCCTAACTTCGATTGCTCACGTCACCTGAAACTGGATGACTTCAGAAGACGATGAAATAGTGACCTATCATTTAAATGCGAGGAAAACCAAACAGTTAGCACCTTGTAACAAGCTAACTTCAGTCTGTGTAATTTGAAAACGCTTTGAAAACCCATCTGGAAAAAAAGTAGCCTTTGGGTAATAAATAGCAACGGTATCGTCTCATGCGATGTTTTCTTACAACCTAACTTTGGCCGTGTAAGTTTATCGAGTGTTGTCGCATTGATTCTAAATTTTCATCAAACACCATATTATAAACAGATCGTTTAGAAACGCCCCTCTTTGGATGTAGTGTAACATTTAGCTCAATCTAATAAAATAATTTGGCAGTGTAATTTATTCTTTGATAGTCATCAAATGTTTTCTCTAGGCCAGTAAACTCAAGCCTCTGATTCGTCGCATCCCGTTGTTCAATGGCCAAATAAACCGCATGTTGGAATCTGGTTCTTGATGATTCTTTGACCCCATTAAATCGAATTTGTCGAATTGCAGAGGTTTACCACATAGTCTCCTCCATCAACAACCATTACCAGTCATATGTAAAATATTCTTGAATTCGGCGTAAAATGTTAATCACATACATATCTAAACAGCTTTACAATGTTTCCTTGTTGGTGATGCAAATATCCATTGCCGTATGGTCTGTCAAGAATACTTTAAGTCTTTTTGCTTTAATTCATTTTTAATTTTTCTCAAATAATCGCTTGGAATCATGCAATTTACTTCGTTGGAGTATTTTTAAGATAGAGTAATCTACAAGAATATCGCAAGCAGTGTGTCGGTGAATTCAGTCTGATACAATGTGAAGTCAAAGCACCCATGCTAGATAACCTCGATATTTAAAATAATAGTTGAGTAAAAGCGCTTGAGGACACATGACTTTATTTTTGTATTTCTTCAGTGATTCTATTACTGTGCATAAACCATGGAGCTAGAGGGTGTTGCTATTATATAGCATTTACATGTACACTGGACATAAAAGCTTTACTGATGTGAACTGTCAACATGATCTGATTTAACCGTGGAAACAGTACAACAATAATGAGGCTGGTCCGTTTGCACTTTTTAATATTATTGTATGTTAAAGGTGATGACAACACCGAATGTTTTGTATTCAAGGACTGTGACGACTAAGAAATAGCAGTTAACTTAACTGCATTTTCTTTATTTACGTAATGCTCAAGCCATGGTAACCGGCCCCGATAGCACAGCTGTAGAGCGTCCTCTTCCGGATCTAGGTTAAATCCTGGGTGGAGTCACACCTAAGACTTTAAAAGAGAAAGTTGTAACTTCCTCGCTTGGCGTTCAGCATAAAGAGGGTAGCACAACGACTGGTTGTCTCGTATCAGTACAATGGCTCGGGCGGGGGCGGCATACTTGCCTTCGATTAAGGCGTCTCAGTGATACAGCACTAGGTAAAAGAGTGACAGAAATCCGCCCTGCAACCAGGAGGCACATCACATGCACTCTAAAGGATTCCTTCGTCGTCACATGACTGAAAAATTGATTAAGTACGACGTTAAACCCGAAGCACTCACTCACTCACTCTTGAGGCCGAATTGCTCCGGCTACGTGTCAGCTATCAAACTGTTGTCGCTGCATTCGTTTAGTGAGTCCTGTCTTCTTTAATTATATGGTATTCCTGCATAAACCACGATTCTGCTGGTGGACTAAGCGTCCCGAAGCCTGGTTCCCTTGCATTATTTTAATGTGATTGTATGCTAAATGTAATGACAATACAGCATTTTGAGTATTCTAGACCAATGATTTCTAGCAAATCGCAGTTATCATCACTGCATCCTTTTTGCCAAATTCTGCTTTAGCCATGGTGCCAGAGGCCTGTAATTTGCTACTATCTATGCGTTCACAAGAACAGTTAAATTAATCCCTATCGACTGAGTTAAATCTGACAAGAGTCCGTATTTCACCGGTTATGTGTGACCATTTGCCCATTACCATACTGAATTTGCAGCTTTGGGTTTAGTCCACGTGTACGTCTTTAATAGTGTTAGAGAAGGATAATAAACATTTAGTCATTTTGTTATTAGTTATTCGAAGAGAGTAGTATAGGCTGTGTTGTTGTATGGCATTGTAAAGCAAAATGCTCTTCACGCCCATTGTCCAGCATGCAACTTGCTTTTGATTAATTATTACGTCACCCGAAAGAATGAGTTCTTGGTGTTTAAGCTGTAAGTGTAACACGTGTAAGATGGAGTGTAACATTATGTATACAAAAGCATTCTAACTGCAACTTTTGGCAATAATATGACTTCCTACGTATCAATGTGTAGAGCTTTGATTGTTACATGACACTGACTAAAGGCAATTTTGGTAGCGAGCAAAGGTGTTTTGCTGGGATCTCGTTGACAATAACTTTTACAGGCCCTTTGTGAGAGCTTACTAAAGAAACAGAGCTAACTCTTGTGAATATTAAATTATTATTGACACGTCCAGATGTGCTGGAGGAGAGGGGGGAGGGGGGTGATATACTTCAGTTTTAAGCATTTCAGCACCAATAAATGCTACAACGTTTTAGCTCACTTTCAAGGGAGAGTACTCTAATAGGCTTCTGCGCTTACTGCCCAGCGGAGATTCGTTTTCTTTTATACAGTACCATATGGCCTCGGACCCCCATTAATTTTCCATAAGCGACAATGTTAACGTCTAGCGCTGTAGCTCAGTCCCAAACATTCCGTGGCCATTAAGCTTTGGTGCATACCTGGCCCAGCCTGTGAGAAAGAAGCCATAAAAATCTTGACATAGGTTGACCGTCAAAATCTGGACCTTTCCATGCCGGCAGCTGGGAGGCGTGCCTAGCAACGCCAAGGGGACGTCACTCGCAGCCTCATCACTACCTCATACCTTGTGTCCTCTCGCCCAGAATTTCAAACTTTCATCAATAAAGCTCATACCTCCTCAAAGTTTAGACAGTTTCCAGCATTTTAATACCAAGCATGCACCTGTGCACCAAAAATGGACGCCTGGGAGCAAAAAAAGACTTTATACCCTAAAATTCACAGAACTACAATCGTCCCTACCGAAAAACGGAAGTTGTAATGGGGGTCTGTGTCCTATCACACCAGCCACCTTTTTTCGAAATCAATAATTTTTGCACCACACAATTCCTGACACTTCTGAACCTCACAGGCAAAATTAGGGCTTGATACATGCAGAAACTTTGGAGTTGAATGAGTTCAAGTTGGGGTACCCCCATCTTGAACATGTGTCTTTTTTCCAGGGTGAAAAAACTCTGAGGGGTAAACTTTGAAGCCTTGCAGTGCATATACCGTTCGAGATATCTCCATCAGGTCAACTGTTTTGGAAAGACAAGATATTTATCTGCAAGAAAAGTTAAAAAAATCACATTGACAGAGCACTTTAGACTTTTCAAAAGCAACCATTTAGAGAAATATACATTTTTAAGAAGACTTTTCTACTCAGAGCAGCTTTAAATATCAAAGTTAAATATCAAAAGTGTCAAAGCATACATCAAAATATAGGTAATTTATCTCACAATTAAATGTCAAAATATAAGACATTTGCTTCAGCAACTATGTGAAAAAAATTGACTGACAGTGTGGTAGGGGGTATCAAAGCGGATTGTCACGATTTCGGAACAATCACTTGTGACCAAAATCAAAGCAAGAATAATGCCTCAAGGTGATGAAGACCTACTCACAGGCACTTTTTTAGTGGACAGGACTTAAGAAAAGACTAGTATCCCAGTTCCCCACTGAATAACATGATGAAACCCTTTAAAAGACCACCCAGCCAGGCACCCCCCCCCCTGCCCTCCTCCCCCATGACTGCTGATTGGCTGACCAGCTCACCATGCAAAAACCTCCCTGCACCATTGCTGTTGTCTCACAGCAGGTTATTACTCTGCACAGTAACATCAAAGGGTGTCACATTGGCATCTACAATATATAAACAGAAAGGAAAAATATGAATTTAACATTTCCAATCAGGCAGCCACCAAGTACACCTATATTGGTCAGTCTGACAGTTAACAAGGCAAACAATCTACCCCAAAATACCATGAAGGGAGACAGAAAGAGGAAACAGTCTAGATTTCAAGCTGGAAAGGCCCAGAATGGCTCAAATAACCTGTCAGCAGTTACAGACATGCTGAATCCTGTGCATGGGTGTTCCTTGATGGACACAGATTTCCAGCCCAATCAGGAGGCTGTAAGAACACACCAGCCTGACACAAAGAGAATACAGCGGCCAAGACGGTGCAAGGTAGATTCCACGGCTGGATCAGACAGAGATACACATGAGCGGGAATGGGCTGCTGAAGGAATGCGACTCATAGATATACAGAAAATGGTGTGTATATGGAACAAAGTTATGCTTGAGCACAGTGAGACCAAGGACCACTGTCCACTGCCCAGGTTAGAGATAGCTGCAGAGAAAAAGTGGGGTTTAGCCTGGGCGTTCAGTTTTAAGTGCTGTGACTGTGACTATGTATCTGGCTTCCACAAATTCTACAAAGAGGTAGAATGCAACAGACCTGGCCAAAAAGCTGCGGCGGTGAACCGAGCTCTTCAAGTAGGCCTCCAGGACACACCAATGGGGAACACCCGAGCCAGACTCCTATTTGCAGCGATGGACGTGCCGCCTGCCACTCGTAGGAACATGCATCGCACTGCAAACCATGTCGCATCTGCAATCGCAAAGCTGAACAGAGAGGATATGGCAAATAAGGTGGAAGAGGTAAAGGCATACAAAAGGCAAAGAGGAGAGGATGACAGCACAATAGATCTGGCCACAGACACTCGCTACAACAGCATTACCATAACCAGTCCCAAGAAACCGGGCCAGAATGCTTCACAAGCAATTTCCCTGGCTGTGGAGACATCAACAGACAAGCAATACATTGTCTCCGCAGCACTGAAGAATAAATTGTGTTGGACTGGGTCCTGGCTAAGAGGAAAAGGCTTCCAAGTAAAGTGCCCTGGAGGAAACGAGGAGTGCACAGCGAACACAAACCCACATGCCCCCTGGTCCGAGTATAATATGGGGAACGAGATTGGCGAGGGATTGGCGAGACAAGGTGTTTTAGCCAAACATGTAACCACAGACGGCGACTCCAGGTCAGCCAAGGGAGTGGAGGACGGCATCCGACTGGTCGAGCCACTGTGGGAGGTCGAACGGTTAGCAGACCCCACGCACCTTGGTAGATCCCAGTTCAAGAAATGTAACCAGGCTAACTTCAGCGATGCCATGTTCGAAGGACAGGGCCGAACGAGGGAAGCCAGGAAGAAAGCACAGAAGGTGTTGAGTCAGGATGTTAAGACCAGGTGTAGCTTGATATTTTCTCAACTTATGTCTGAGCACATTGGTGACATGAGGAAAATAAAAACTTGCCTACCCAGGGTTGTGGATGCAACGGTCAGGTGTTACGGTGGGGACTGTTCCAAATGCCGCAGGAACAGTGTGGTTTGCTCCGGAGGGGAAACCAGCAGCTGGTGGGAGAGGTCCCTGTTTTTATCCACCAGTAAACTCTGCCCTTTTAACATGGATGACAACGACAGGAAACTATTGACCGAAGTACTGCACATGAGGTTGAGCGAGACAGCCGTCACCAGTCTCCGGATGAACACCAGCACTCAAAAGTGCGAAGCTGTCAACAGATCACTCAGCGTCTCCTTGCCCAAGAATGTAAACTACAGCAGAAATATGGAGGGGAGGGCGGCGTCCACAATCCACAGACTTAACAATGGCCAGGACAAGTCCACGGCTGCCAAACTTCAAGCTGTCGGCGCCAGTATTTCACCTAGGAGCGAGAGAACAGTACAACAGATTGAAAGGGTGAACCAGTACCACAAGGTTTATAAGAAGCGACAGACAGTTAAGGGGAGATCACTCCGCAATACAGCCAGAAAACTTCGAGAGCACATTGAGTACAGGCTTTCAAATCCAGAAGAAAAAAAACTGACTATGCCAAGGGACAACTGGACAACACCCAAACAGATCACACATACACTAGATATTTGTAACCGCCAATTTTGTATATAATTTGTCACTGCTGTTGTTGCTTATGAAAGAAATTAAAAAATGATAACAGAAATTGAGCAAAATCTAAAACAATCTGTTATTTATTATTTTTAATGAGGGGAAACCAACCTGCTCAGTCTTAAATGCAACATGCAACTTGCATACTGCCCATGGCCGAGACAGCAGTGCTGCCTGTTATTGTTAACACAATGTGGTTCCAAGCTTATGTGGTCCACATTTACACAGCGTGTGTTGTGGCACACGTGTGAACAATCAAGCTTGGGATCTAAATGTGACAGCCCCTGTCTGGCCATATAAACAAGTCTACTGATGTGTTTCTTCTTCCATCGATGTGTGACGGGGTCTTTGTAGGAGGCAAGACCATATCGACCATCCCTCGTCAATGGTCCAGTCCACACTCGACAGGCTCCGTTTTCACTATAAACACTGAAACTTTCAATTTTTGCAGCAATTTCTGCTCTGAACGTCTCCATTTTCAAGCGTAGGAATACTAGAACGTTGCATGTTGTTCATTTCAGGATGCCTATACACATGCTACCCTACGCTGAACAGCATTTTACCGATTTTTCATCAAAATGGATATTTTCAAAATGTAAATAGCCCCAAGAAGCTATGAAACGGCCCAATCAATGCAAAACACATCACAGACATACCCACCAAAAATTATCAGGCTGCTGCGAAATCTAAGCGCATAGTGACATTTTTCACATTTTGGTGACTTCGTCAGTACAGGCCTCGGACCCCCATTAATTTTCCATAAGCGACAATGTTAACGTCTAGCGCTGTAGCTCAGTCCCAAACATTCCGTGGCCATTAAGCTTTGGTGCATACCTGGCCCAGCCTGTGAGAAAGAAGCCATAAAAATCTTGACATAGGTTGACCGTCAAAATCTGGACCTTTCCATGCCGGCAGCTGGGAGGCGTGCCTAGCAACGCCAAGGGGACGTCACTCGCAGCCTCATCACTACCTCACACCTTGTGTCCTCTCGCCCAGAATTTCAAACTTTCATCAATAAAGCTCATACCTCCTCAAAGTTTAGACAGTTTTCAGCATTTTAATACCAAGCATGCACCTGTGCACCAAAAATGGACGCCTGGGAGCAAAAAAAGACTTTATACCCTAAAATTCACAGAACTACAATCGTCCCTACCCAAAAACGGAAGTTGTAATGGGGGTCTGTGTCCATATATGAAGCCGGGATGCAACAAGTGATTGTTAATTTTATCATGATTGGGAACCGTCTGTGTTTTATGCTTTAATTCAGCTGAGAAGTCGCAAGGCTGATATATTTATCTATAGGGTTGTCTCCGGAGTATGTCCATTACATGCACATCTGCACTGATTAATTTTACACGCCACTGGACTATTTGACCATTGCCCAGTGGAAGACTCTTTGAACCACTTTTTACTTACATGCAATAATTTCAGGCAGTTTCGTTTCAAGCTACAACAGTCGGTAACCCCATTTAAGGGTAAGCACCTTCCAGTGCACCGTTTTCTTACTACAGGCAACAGGGCGCCATAGATTCTGAACGCTCTGTCCGTATTTACTTACAAGATAATTACTCTTGCTGTAAAACAGAGAAACTAAGAGTAAAGGTGTATTTACGTCCTCAAAAAAAAAAAAAAAAGAAAATCCCCAATTTTGATTGCATTAACGGTAGCCCCGTATGCATATATTTCTCAGCATGAGGATGGTCGTGGGTTTCTCCGGGGCTCTGAACGGTTTCCTCCCACCATAATGTTAGCCGCCGTCGTATAAGTGAAATATTATTAAGTACGGCGCAAAACAACAGTCAAATAAATAAATAAATGCATTTCTTGATGCCAGCAAAGCATTTGATAGTGTTGTTAACTGGGCTTAAAAAAGATAATTGATCGTGATTACCGCTTGGTCTCATGTACAACAGTTTGCCGTCAAAATGGGGATCATCTTTCTTTAATGTTACTAATGGTGTTAGGTAGTATGGAATTCATTCGCCATTTTTTGTTTGCTTCATTCTTCGTCAAAAACGTAACTTGTGTGTACGTGCAAATATGTTTCTAAAGAAATTCGTTAAATGTTTTACTACAGTTAAGAAGTCACTATTCCAGGCATATTGTTGAAGTACATATAGTTTTCAACTAAAACTGCATTTAATCAAAACCGAGTACGTATAATAAGACCTTCCGCTAAACTACCGATATAGAACTTTACATCTTCATTGTTACCACTTGGAGGGGGAGGGGGGAGGTTGGGGTCTCTGTGGCTCAGTCGGTTAGCACGCTAGCGCAGCGTAATGACCCAGGAGCTAGCTAATGGTCACATGTAACCGGTAAAATACGGTCAACGTTTTCCTCAGCCATAGTTCTGTTCTAACTGTCGATGTGAATGATAAAATAGTAGCAACTTACAAGTCCCTAGAACTATGGCTTCAGCGGAATTAGGTAAGAAAAAACTGTTCTGTCCCTACTGTTTCTGTTGTAGTATATTTATGTTACAAAATTGCCAATATAGGCTTAATTTTTACATTTTCAAATAACATTGCCTGGGCTTAACTTTTCAAGGGGTAGACAGAGGAAACCAAGTACATTCCGATGTTGTTTCCGGAAAAAGTCGTGATATTTACTATCCTATCCAGTAAGGCAGCAGTATAAATTTATCACGAATGATATCAACCTGTTGAAAAAAACTATTTGTCATGTTACCTCCGAAATTCTTGTAAAATTAGCATTAAAATTTCTGTAACCCCGCGAAGTTACAATGAGAAAAAGAGAGTTGTTTCAGGGGAGACAACCCTAGTGAGCATATGCATTTGTGATTTTGCTGTTGAAATTGATCTAAGTCCTTCACAGCATTATTACATGTACTAGCTGTATAAACTTATTTGACTAAAGTGTAGAAAGGAAAACTGTTATTGGATATAGTTGTCTGTAAATAAAATGAATTATAATCACTACCATACACTGACACACATGAGTTTTAAAGTCTGGTCTCTGGTCTGGCTATTTTTTAAACTCGTGTCCCAGTTACTTTGTGATTAAGTTAAAATCCCATGTACATGGCAGCCATTTTGGAATGTATACCAAGCAAACGGGGTTGAGGAATATACCACTGTGTTGACAATGTTATATGTGTTAAGGGACAAGCTGATAATCATTTAAACAGGACAAAAACGACGGTATTCCCATGGCGGGATGGACATGTATGCTCTGGTCCGAGAACCGAATTACGCTACAAATGGAGAAAAAATTAATAAAGAAGATTCTTTGTCCTGTGGCAGGTAGATTTGTACACGTGCACATTTTGTAAATAACACTGCGTCGCTGAGCATGGCATTTATTGTGCGTGTAAATACGACGTCATCAAAAGGAATTTTAAAGGGTCATGTGGTTGTCATGGATACTTTCCTGGTTGTAGACAAGGTCACGCACCTTTTTCATGGGAAACTCCAGCACGTCTGCTGCCTCTTGACTTTCTGATCATTTTGATGTCTTCAAATTGTTGCGTATTCTGCATTTGTTTCCAAACCTGGTGTTTGCAGCCAGACCAGATGCGCATACACGTATTGGTCCTTTATAACTGAGGTAATACTAGGTGGTTTGCAATAACCTGCATAGATCTAAACACGCTATTGAGGGTAGTTTTAGGTGTATTCATTCTTCACCGCTGCCCTTTAATTCGGCGAGCACACATATGTTTTTCAAAGCAGACAATATACATATTTGTGTATTGGTTTAACTCACAAAGGGGAGTAACCAATCGTAGAAAACCCACTAAGTTACATTTGACAGTACATAGTAGTACCTGGTGATAGGTTAGAGGCCGTGACATCTGACAGACTGGTAGGTAAACAGTGAACTACATTTTAGAAGTTCGAGGAAAAATAGCCCAACTGTCCTTTGCGTGGGGTTTTTACTTTCTTAGGCCTATAGCTAGGCTGCTCAAACATCGTAAAATACAAATTGGTATTAAGTAAATAAATATGTGCTCGCAGAGAGGTTGTGTAACGCTTTGTTTGGGTGGTCGTATTAACTATACAAAATTGTGCTGTCACGATTCCAGACATGGGTAAAGGCTATTTCCTGAACGAAGATCAATCACCAAAACCATAAAACCAAACTAAAACTTGACAACTGTAGGGTTTTTTAACTTTGTTGTTTAGCCAGCCATTACTGATATGAGTGTTGACACGTACTGGAATTACCAATAGCATTCTGCGTTTTGACATTCTGAGGCCATGAAAATTCCAGGTGACTCTCCCTCACGTTCTATGTTGTGATTTACTGTGTCTGTAGGTACGTAACTTGTCAAACAGTCTGTCCCCAGAACACATTGCTAAAATTCAGTTCATTCTGAATGTAGGTCACTCGAGAGTACAGCACGCAATGGTACACTGGAGAGTTTACTATGTGTCAGTTCTTGTAGATTATCTGCTCCGAGATATATAAATTTGTCCGGATATACACCTATAGAGACGACATTTATTATCACATGAAGAAAGTGAAACCTTCCTAAAAATATTCACTCCCCATAAGCTAGACCTGTCCATTGCCTACACAATACAAGAGAAAGTTAAGTAGCATCTGAAAGCCTCTGCCATTCATATTGCCATTTCTATACTTAAGTAGGCTTAAACCCTAAAGGCGAGGCGCTAAACTGTGCGTTGTGGATATATATTGATGTTTCAACTATCTAGATACTTTCACAACACAAGGTATCCCAGGCCACAGAGCGAATTTCAAATTCTGTTACAAGGTAACCGGTGGTCAAGTATTTATTTATGTATTTACTTATACGACGGCGGTGTGGTCAGGTAACCCAATAGTATGAAATTGTTTTTCATCAGTTAAAGGGGATTCCATGCTTAAACTGCTGCCTCTAAAACGACATAGCACATAGAGAATGTGTCACGCCGATATGTACTCATTATATACTAAAGATCATTCATAATGAGGTTATTGTTATTATATGTACCATATTGTCTCAATGAAATTCCCAAGAAAGCACGCTCATTTCTGTTTTCGAAAAATTCACTTCCAGCTATAACCAACTCTGCAATCTCATAGTGTTGACAATCATTTGAACTTTGCCAGCGTGTACCCTCCTAGTTTGTCTATTATGAAGCATGATTGTAATTAACCCTTCTCTGTGAACAACGATATCAACATTAAACCACACTTAATTGTGATCTGGTCTTAACTCCTTCCCTCCATGCATTCTAGGTATAACTTTGGCTACAAAGATAACATTACAAGTTTGACACTGATACATGTCTCAAGACATTGGATACCGATGGAAAACTAAGGGAATATACTTTTAACTTTCTGGAGTCATTGTTTCCAAGGTTAAGTAATAGTAATCAAGTTTATGAGATGGTCCGGTCTCTATGTGTCATCGTGATATCTACTGTGGTGTAAAGCTATATCCATTCTTTCCACGTATGATATCCGCTGAAGTGGCTTAGAGAGGCCATAATTATTAATTCACTCTATGTATAATATATGTTTCAGGTTGTTAATGTGTATTTTGCACTTCCTGTTGTGGTATAAAGGGGTGACACAGATGTGGTCAAAAACAAAATAACTGCATGGCAAGATCATTATATGAATGGGTAGAATTTTTGACTCGTATGCACATCTATATTTGTACATGTATTTTACTCCAGATGTGAACATTTTTCATAAAATACTCTAAGTGTCCCAATATTCGAAGGGACATTCATTGCAGATTTGCAGTTTCCGATGTTATCACAATGCTCGAACCATTCAACAATTTCTTTTCTGAAAACTACAAAGTTGGTTAATAATTTGACCGAGAACATTGTTTGGAAATTACTGAACACTTTACCATGCAACAAAAACAATTATTATTTCATTTCACTTGATTTACATTTGTTGCAGCCAGATTGGGAAAGAGCATTTGTATTGTCACTGAGTATAGATATACGTTAATAACATTCTCTTTGATAGTATGAGAGCATGATAATGGCTGAACATCACGTGGACAATATTTCAGCCATATTTTGGCGACCGGAGAACTACGAAAGTATTTAAAGCAAAAAGTTAGGACTGATACATTTACAGAGAATAACGCAACAGTTTTAAATAATGACGCAAAGAATGTTTCTGGCGCAGGAATTATGAGTATGAAGATCACGTATCAGGCTAATTTATAAATTATTGTTAATAATATTATATGCAGTATTTCAGTTAAGCTTTGATTGTAATTGTTTACATCGCCCTATCCAACGTGTTGATCTGATTCAACACGATGCATGTACAAGCACAATCCCAATTTTAGGGTTTATCGGAATTAGACTCAATTACAAAGCAGATTACTATTTGGATGGGGTGTTCCAAGTCGATAATCGCAATATAATTATGTACTTATTTAAATGATGTTTTATGCCGTACTCAAGGTGGCTACAGCATAGAGAGTAAATCCAGAACAGGAACGACGATGTGATACTTTGCAAATGGTCAACCGATGAAATCCGGCTTCTTGTCAACTTACCTCAGGGTTATATTCTTGCTGTTCACAAAAAGCTGAAATACTAGCAACTACACAATTGCTAAAACCTTGGCCGAACCATACATGTACAAAGGTAACAAAAAAGCATTGACGTTGTCTGCGATTTATTAGAAGTCAATGGTCTGTGATTACTCAAAATGCTATGTTGTCATCACATTAAATAAACATTCAAGATACATGTCCAAAATAGCCTAACATACAAAATCAGGCCGTTTGTAAGAAATAGCAGATAGTTACAAAATAAAGGTGGTGATATGTAAGGAAAATATTGTGGTGATATGTAAGGGTCGCTCCATGACACCCTGAAGGTGTTTAAAGGAATATGTTTCACACACTATAGTTTTCGTAGCAATGATTTTATCTTCCCATATTCTTCCCGGAGAGGAAATGACTTATGATAAAAAATTTAAAAAAAATTCAATATACATGATCCAACAAATGCCAGTATGCGAAATATACACGTTCATTTAGTGCTATCGAAGTAGGAACAACATCAAACTTTGTCCTCATGTCGTTAATTTGATAAGGAATTGCTAGGAATTGTGCCATTGTGTTACACTGTGTCAAAGACAATCAAAGGAAACGTAATTTTGAAAAAATACATTTTTGAGCCATGAGACTTGGAAGCGTGAAGTCGATATTGTATGAGCATATCATTACGGTCCCCGACGCTTCGGTTTGTACTTACAGGCTAGATATCCCATACTGCTGGCTATATATGAATCGCTTCCTTCAGTGGCTCTGGAAGACCAGCCAACGAAAGATATTCAAACGCATTGCATTCCAATGGACGAGTTTAACCACTTTTGAAAGTGTGCAAACCATCGACATCTGTTAGCAGATAGTCTTGGTTTAAAAAATTGTGAAGATTTAACATGCATATATCGCTTCCTGTGTTACCACGGCAATCCGATGTGTTCATTTTGTAGTTATGTGTCATGGATTCGCTACACATTTAAATCCATGTCAAATAAACATGTAGCTGCCAAAGAGCAGTGGTTTACACATGAGTGCTGTAAACCATATTTCCTCCAACCGTAGACTGTTGATTTCCAGCAGGTATATTTCCATTGCACATTTTGTATTATCAGGTGGTTTCCCATTTACTGGGGTTTTTGCGGGGGTGGGTGGGTGGGGGGTGGGGGGGGGGGGGGGGTAGTTTATTCTATGTAAAATCTTTGTAGTCTTTTTTTGATACTCATTGAAAAAATATTTTTGTGTCTTTAGATATATTTTTTTATTTTTTTTTAAGCCGTACTCAAGAGTATTACACTTCTACGACAACGGCCAGCATTTGCGTATTGAAGGGCAGACACTCATACAGACGGACAGCACCAATACCCGATTCACTGAATTAGAACAATCCAGGGCAAAACGCAAAAAAGTGTGAGTATATCAAACTTTGGAATGCAGAATAGTCTACACAAAGCATGGTATTTTAGCTGTAGTACATCATAGGCGTGTCATAAGAACTCTTCAGTTGAGGGTTCACCTTAGAGCTACTCGGAGATCTATACCGAATCACCGTAGCGTAGACTTTGTTCCATTTACTTCGTGCTAGGTCAGGACAGGTTGTAGAGATACCTGTGTTTTGATGTGAGTTAAGATTAAAGCATAGACGTAAGCGTACAAAACCTGGGGCGGCTTTTTGATCGACAAAAAAGCGTTGTGTGCTAAAACCCATATAATCTGGAAAAGGCCTCTTATTTCTATCTGGACTCGAATTGACAGTTACCATGACCACACCTGCTTTAAACGACAGCCTAGTTTTAGTCGCGACGTGTGGTCAGGGTTAGCCGTGGATTTTAACATACCTCACTGTACATGAAAGCAAACTCTACCAGTATATTTGACAGAAAAATGCGTATGTACGTACTTCGCATACATCCGCACATTTCAAAAAGAGGCCAAGGTATATTTGACAGAAAGATGCGTATGTATATATTACGCAAACTTCCGTACATTTCAAAAGAGGCCGAAACAAAATAGGTCGGTCTGAGTCATACGCCTATCGAAGCACAGACAGAAATAGCTTTACTTCACAGAACTCCATTATAGCTATCTACGAAATGTGTAAATGGAAGACATCGGACTGATGTGACCCAATTGACGCAGAGGTTCGTTCAGGTGTTACAAAAACTATCCGTGTATCTTCCTGTTTCTATGGTGACCCTGAAGATCACCACGAAGTGGTACATGGCGAAACAAGCATACATAGGTATGAACAAAATGATAAACATTGATAAAAAAGCATGTCAATAAGCTGCAATAAACGTGTCATTATTTCGTGCTTTACAAGAATATTTGACATGTAAAACAGTGCCAAAACAGTTGAATATAAATACATGCATGAAATATCTGTTGCCATGATATATTTGAACTGCACAGAAAAATCACTCCGACACAAGAGAAAATTTGTAATGTTGACAGTACCTTACAAATCCAAAAAAAAAAAAACACCCAAACATTTATCTGCTGTTTTCATGTCTTTTTCTCCATTAACTATGTGTCTGAAAGAACACACTTTGTAAATAATATTCTAATTGTATTTACTGATTGTTGATGAATATATTTTCTTCACAATTTGCACCAAAGTTTCTTCTACTAGCTTTCCAAAAATTTCTTATTTTCATGATCGTGGGTAATATAAAGCCTATTGCAAATTCTGAATATGAAGAGGAAATAATTTGGACAATATCTATGCATACATCAGACTCTCTACTCTGTTTCCGAGAATGACGTGTTTGATTATAGAGAGATGTTCACATACTATTCAGTTGATATGCCCAGTTGATATGCCAAGTTCTAGAAGTATACTTAGTGGTAAGGAGCCCATGGAAATAAGTGCACTTCTTATCTCTATGACATACGTTGTCATCGTAGTTAAGAGCTTACTCCGCTAGTAATGCGCTTCATGAAACCGGGAAATGCATTTATAACCTACAGTATGCGATTTATTTATTTATTTATTTGATTGGTGTTTAACGCCGTACACAGGAATATTTCACTTATACGACGACGGCCAGCATTACGGTGGGTGGAAACCGGTCCCCCGCAATATGCGATTCATGGTGTTGAGAAGACAGCAGCATATCAGTATCAATCCTATATCTTTACAGTGTGAAAATGTCATTCAGGTGGTCACACACTATTACGACCGATCATAAGTGTTATTAATCGTGTAAAAGCATACGTAAAGGCTTTGTATAATGATGGAAAAAGCTGATAACTGATCGATAAAAAATCACATAAAAGGATGATTTTGCTTAAATTACAGGCAAGCACCGGAAGGGTCTCACCCTTGCATGGCAAACATCACTGCTTCACCTAATTTAACCAACACAGCACCTTGATATTTTTGAATGTTTTGCCATGTTTTTTTTCTCTGAAACCTAAATATTCATGATCATATAAAAGGCAATTCTGCTCAACTTTACTGTTGGCTGTATCCTACACGCACAGTTGTAAAAGTTATCACAGATAAAAAGTGGGGCAGATGTAATCCCAGATGCCAAAGGCTGCAGCACAAAAGGCGCAGATAACACTGTGTATGTCAGGACGCCAAAACACAACAAAAATACAACATTATGGTGCATCCAGGATACACTTCTGAGAAATAAATTGATAAAATTGCTTCTTTACACCTTTTTCACATATGTTTTAACCACCGCAAATATGCGGACACTAGAATGGACGACAGCATTATATTATCTTAAAGTTTGGTTACCGCGTGGTTAGAAACAAACGATCACTGTATAAAACTCTCCAATTAACACGTTTTTTATTTCAATATATAATTTGCTGTCAACATTCACCGCTGAAACGTTTTTGCTTGAACTTGGAGGGATCATAGCTTTGAACTACATTTGAAGACCTGCGTGTTTATGTCGACTCAGCTCCCATGTCCTCTTATATTCCAGGTTTCTTCTTGCTCGATAAGGGTGATCCGTTCGTTGGCTTCATGTGGACATCATTACTTGGTTTTGCTGTGTTTTACTCTCCTACAAAAATGAATAATAAGGAAACAAATTGAGTTAATACATGTAATGAATGACGACTGCAATGGCCATGTATAGTACATACACTTGTCAAAAACAACATCAATTAGATCATGACGGTTAATTCTTTTGGTTGCTGGAGACAGACATCATTAAAATGTGACTGTTGTACATACCCTAGCTGTAAGCAATTGGGTAACATCATCATTCTATTTAATATATTTAACAACTGAATCTACCAAGAGTGACAGCTTTTCAGCTGTTTTAAATAATATGCCTTACCTTTGAAAATAGTGTATAATCCGGCAAATAATTACACAAATATCAAAACAAATTACGTGTAAATGTACATTTCAAAAATAATGTAAACCATTAGAAATCACCAGTTTGGACGTGTCCTTGTCTGTCTGACACATATTTGTCGTGTGTAGCAGTAAATGACAGAATATGCTTGGATTTATGGTATCTATATTATTACATAGTGTTACAGCTGGAAGGCTTTTGACAGAGCAATAACAATAGCTGCACATACCATTAGATTTTATTAAAATACACTACGTACTCTAAATCTAACTTTAACAGTGACTGTGTACAATTGTGCACATCGACAATGGCATATGTATCAACTGTAAAGCTGATATACAATTTGGGTACTGCTGGAACACATAATTATGTGGACATGCAGTGTTGCCACAATACTGGATACCATTCATAAAAAAGTAGGCTTGGGTACTGACAGACACTACGTATTGGTTTTCACCTGAGTTTGAGGTATTTGATCGCGGTTATATACCTGGTAAGCAGTTACATCATAGAGCGAGGGCTTCAGCCGGAGGTTTATTATGTTACTGCTTACGAGGCGTATAAACCGAGATCAAACACCTCGAGCGAATGGCGATAACCTTCTTACATAATGACGCCATTATTCGACCTTTATGCTATCTAAATAAATTGGCGCTGTTCATGTCGACTAGAAGTCTAGGAGAAAAACACGGACCAAAGCTATCAGTTTAGGTTGGTCCCGATGACAAGTGAAATAATGATTAATATATCTGGATTTTACTTTTTGTGCCTGTTTTACACAGGACAACAACCAACCCAGTAATAAAACCCTCAATGCACATGTGAGATACACAGCACACATAATCAAGACTACAAACTTAGCAAATACCTAGACATTCTATCTTATTTTCTTGTAAAACAATGGCATGGGTAGAAAATACAGAACTTTTTTGAACTGTTCACGTATCGGCCCAGACAATAACCCTTCTGTATCCCCAGAAGAACAGTTAGGAACTGTCTGGAAAGTATTCAGTCAAATTAATTACTTTTGATGTCTGTTACATCTTGTAAGCGTAGTGATTTCCCAAAAAGTAAAATGTGGTGCCCTAGATGTACACGGAACTATTCTATATGATAATTTATACATGTCAAGAACAGAAAGAAATTTGCACGCTTGTCCGTGTTATTTGTAAGCCATAGTCATGCAATCATTCTTAGCACATAACAAGGTCAATCTTAAATACTTTTACGTTGTGAATATTTGGTTTTTATTCAATGTTATTGTGGGGTTTTCATAGAGATGTGGTAGAATAGAATTTTTGTATATATGACATTAGTCAAAGCTTTCATATGTCGATTCAATGTCCTGTACATACATACACATATTAGTTCACATGGCGACTCCATACCATGGAATGATTTGCGCCAAGGTAATAAGATGTGTTTCAAGGATTCAGGCTGCTTTAATTAACCGTAGTCAATCCACAGAGAGCTATTTCCACAAGCTTGTAGCCTAAAATCTGTGGATCCTACATAAATAATTCCCCACAGCTTTAAAAACTAACCTTGCATTTTTCGGTGGACAATTCCATGTCCTGTACGCTTTAGGGTAATATGGAAATTTCCAGAGGCTGTGAAGCGAGACACAGGTCTATTAGTTTATTATCCAATTGTTGTCTTCCCTCTGACAGCACATATCAGATAGCGTGGAATTCTATCTTATCGGTATGGTCTCAACTTATGTAAACCACCACTGGAACATATAAACTCCCTTGTACACCGATTACCGTTGCTGTTGTTTCCAGAAACTGGCAATATGCAAAACAAAACAGTCGCCGGCATCAATATGGCCAATGTATATGTACATGCAGTATAGGCTGACGTAACATCATATGTGCAAATTGCCTACATAATTTTTTGGCCGCAACTACTAATCTAATCTAAGCACATGTTTTGTAATATATGTCGACTCGCTCTTTTCTGAGTAAAGATGCATTTTCTATGTCGGTATCTAATGACGTGTGTCCTACTGAAATATGACTACAAAATTTTTTATATCTAGATTTAAATATTATCATATCATAAATATCTCTCTTTTGTCTGACCCAAAGGAGTAATGTATTTTAAAAGCAATATGTGACATTTATGTGACAAGCTGTAAATGTTATTATCACGACTCTGTCATACTTACAATTGTTCGAATGTACTGAAAAAGAAAACAGAGTAAATGTCATCGGTTAATCAAGGTTAGGCGACATATAGTTAATTCCAAAATACTTAGAGTAAAATACATATACTTGTACCTAGGGATAAAATATTATGCATGGTTTTATGTGACTTGTATCAGGAAGTAAAAATAATGAAAATGATGAGAGAAGTCCAAGGTGGTTACTGTTAAGCGACGTCTTAGCAACAAACAGGGACAGTGGTGAGAAATGTTACCTTATAAACGACACAGATATTAACTTTTGTAAACATTTTTTGTCAAGGGAGATGGTAAGGAAAGGAAACAAAATAGACCTGCTAACACCAACACACAAAGCTTCAGACACAAATAATATTTATTTGATCGTTGTTTAGCGCCATTCTTATGGAAATATTTTCTAACTTTTCACAATTACTAAGGAACAGAGACGTGTATAATGCATGTGCAGACATGTACCATATTAGTGGAGAAAAACGTAGAGTGCATAAACCGGCACACGAGCGCAGCCTAACGTTTATCGTCACCAAGGCCTCCCACACAGTGGCAGAGAGGGGATCTACAGTCTAATATTTATCGTAGTTTGGCTAACACCTTAGCCACCACCATTCTATGTATCACGTATTATTTACGTATGGAATCCATGTAGAAAACCCTATACAAGTTAACCGTCTCTTTCTGTAAATTATGTTCCAAATGCAGATTCAGACGTACACATACATAAATATTTACATCTTCTGTAAATATAAATTAAAGAAAACCTGTGAAATTGTTCTCAAAAGTTCTCAAAAATGTACCGTCTCAAAAGGGCCTTTTTATTATCGTTGTTGGTAATCATATTGTTGTTATTGTAATTATTGTTTTCCTATAATAGTTTTTTCTATCAGCCATCTGAACAATACTGAGGCTGTGGGTGAAGTACCTGATAGATCAAAAATAAGTTTCATAATACACAAATGACTTCTCACAAATCTCCGTTTCCTTATTCGGTATTTGAGAAATACCATCTACGATATTTCAGTGAATGATGTAGAAATACGGAAACCGTAATTTAGGTAATTTTACTGAAGCTGAAGATAATTTTAAAGACTTGAGAAATAGATTTATCTTTTCATTTACCCATCAAAAATTCAACTATTCAGCGGGAATACATCGAAAAAATATTTACCTTGTCAATGATATTGCACATACACTTACATTCGAAATTAAGACTATTCAAATTAGACATGTGCACAAACAGAACAAATGACCAGAAAGGAGGCAAAGTGACACACAAGATATACATCCTTGAAATTCATCTTTAACATGGTGGATGAGATATTGAGACTCTCTGCATCCGTTTTTAGACAATTCGAACGACATTGTTTTTGGAACAAAACGCAGAACAAAGTTTGCAACAAGACCCTGTATCTGGCACGAGGCGAGGAAACAACACGATTAAAGACAAGTAAATAATGAAAAAACGAGCGTGTCAAAACCAAGTAAATGTAAGGGCAGTCTTACCACGGCTTGTACCTATCGATGGAGTTTTGCTCGTTACGGCCGAAGAAAGACTAGATGCTTCTGAAAATTGTTTTAGAACAACATTGTTCACCATTCAAGTGAATAGCATTGTTGGAACATTGTACATGCAAATGACAGACAGTGACCCTTGTTTGACACAGGACCAACGCGGTTTAAGTTTTGTAGTGGCTTGCTGTTGTATAATTACAAGCACAATCTTAGAAGGTTTCCAGCATTTCAGTCCTGTCTGTCGAGAGGGCAGAATTATTTGCACCGGTCTTTGTCTAAGTTGACCATAAGACTGGAACATTCATAATATGATTATTCCTTACACGCACAACAAACAAACCACGGGGCGACTACTTGCTCCCCACTGGGTTGCCTGTGTAGAACTTTATAGCCAGCCTTGTGAAAGTGCCCAGTGAGAGCTTGTGTTACCATACTAACACAAATGTAGAGCTTGCAAACATACAAATAATGTCGAATGACCTAGACATTACAAACAGAAATTGTGGTGGCCACATTGCTTTGGGTTGATTTCTCAATATAATCTTCATGTATAATGTTGTGCTGTATTAACAAGCCCACCACCTGCTAAGAACAAAATCTTACCAGTTGTTGTTGGTGTGGGAGGGATAGTTGTTGTCGTAGGCCCTGAAAGAAAGTTCATTTACTGTTAAAACCCGGCATGCATGTTTACTGATCAAACAACACAACTAATTTTTTTAATCTGGTTCAAAATTACTGTAAGCAGTTATTTCTACATGTAGGTTGTACAGCTTTGAAGTGAACATAACGACTACCTCTATATATACATGTACACAGAAAAAGAAAGAAATACGGCACAGGTATCACCGAAAAATATTTATTTTTTAAAGTTTGGAAAACAGGGACGATGGACCTCAACATTAGGGAAATAGCATTGACGGTCATTGTTTACGAGTAGCCATGTTGTAAAAGCCCTTGTCAAACATTTTCTCTCATGATTGTTGAAAAATAACACTTTAAGAGGCTTTGGGTACATTCATACAACTTCAGTCAAAACTGACCACGTGTTGCACTTTGAGTGTCTTGTTTAAACTGGGCGACTCTGCATCGTGGAATAAGGGAACTATCTTTTTTATTCCAAGTGCGATCCAATGTATTATACTTTATGCTTTACATCCTTTTTATATGCGCATTTAAAAGATACGAAATTAAAGTTGAAGAATGTGCAACAAATCGTTTCCAAGGGCAACTGCCTACATTTTTGAGGCTGTTATTTAATAGAAACGACTCTATCACATCTAATATTCGACAAAATTCCCTTTTAGCACGTTCTAATTAACGAAACTAACATTAATAATTTCATACTTAACGCGATGCTTTGGTTTAATCGTATCATTTTGCTGGAAAATCAACTCAACAAATTTTGAGGCATAATAAGTTAAATGAAAAAAAAAACAAATAAAAGAGATTTACAAGCACTGAAGCACATATTAATGGGGAAAAGTACATGAATGATGCTCTAATCTGTTTTGAAGCAGCTTATAATAAATGGCTTGCGTTATGCACAATTGCCTCAGTACAACATAACAGTCAACAATTCATAAAATGCTTACGGTTTATAAACGGTCTCTTTTTGCACACTGTAAGATCGACTTTCTTCAACTTTAGCATGTTTGAATGACGTCTTTCAGCATGTAATATTTAAGAATGTAATAATCCAGTAACCGTCAAGTGCATTGATCGGCGAATCGATTATTGGAGCTAACGTTTAGAGTGTATCTTTTACTTTATTTATTTCATTTGTGTTTTACGCCGTATTCAAAGATATTTCCGTTATACGACGGCGACAGCCAGCATTGTGGTGGAAGGAAACAAGTAAATAAATTATGGCAAATAAGCAGGTTGGCAAATAAGTAACAATGTACAAATGCAACAAGAAAATGAGCACAGCAAAAACACTTAGGGTTGGCAACAGGTGTACCTGTCACATTAAGAAATCTACAACGATCATGCTTACCACTATTAACGACATTGTCAGAAACAGGAGTGTCAAGGGTTAGATTAGCAGTGCTCTGAACCGAATCAGTGAAAGTGACATCAGTAGTCAAGCTGGTTAGTGTCGTTAGCTCTGTGGTTGATGTGGATTATACGAGTGTCTCTGTAAGATTGTGGGTAACATTATGGAGAGTTGGACCCGACGTTAGAAGTTATAACTTTATTTACACTTGAGATAGGTTTTTACTGCATTTTACACCTTTTTTGCTGTTTTTACACCTTGCTGTATTACGCGTAATTACATGTATGTCAATCGCACTTGATACATATAATGTTAGATCTGAATGACATACATGTAATGGCAAATATACATCCGAATCAACTTGTTTATAAACACTTATCAGGAAAATAAAAATAAAAAATGCATAAAACCTAAGCAGAATAGGGAGTCGTATTTGGACATGCAAAAAACTCTTTTTTGGTCATTCCAAAAGGAATGAATAAAATACACTTTGGATTTATACTGTAACTACGGAGCAGTACGGAACCATAGAGTCATGCAGACTATATATTTAGTCATTTTAAACAAAAAATAACTCGGTGATTTATCTCGCACAGCGAGATAGTTATGATGTAAGAGACAATCCAATACAATGTTTGTGTCATTTCCAAAAAAAAAAAAAAAAAAAAACTCGAGACGTAGAGATGAATCAGAACTTTGTTGATCACATTCTCAACCTGAACTCAACATTGAACTGGCATTGATTTGTCAGTGTATATCAAAAATAGAACTGATACATGTATCTATTAGCTCCAGGGAGTCATGCTTTCATAAGTGATTTTCTATTGTGTACATATTGGGCACTTAGGACAGTAGCAATTCTGTCTCTGGTATCATTCCGTTTCAAAACAACTAAAGATAATGTCTATACTGGGTTAGACACAAAGTACAATACGTGACAGGTTATACTAAAACGATCATACTTACGTATCACAACTGATATGCAATGGTCGGTCTGTGTATGGTTACAGTTTCCGCTAAACAATATGTAACACAGTTCCGAGATCCCGCTATGTAGGTTGCTGTCGAGAGGGATCGTGGAGGAATACCGAGCCCCAGTTGGGCACCCTGTAGTGTTGCTGTTGGTTTGAGGAGTAGGCAAGTTGGCCTAAAAATGAAATGGAACTGTTCAGAAAATAGACAAAATTAAACCTATTTATAGAGTACTAGCATGCGATTATGTATTACTATACTGTAGTACTCACAAACAACAATTGTGTGATTCATGTACCACACCCACAAATAACATGTATATTAGCGGTACACACATAAATGCGCACGTCACTGTGGATGTGTTACCTGAATTATACAGTTTGTGTACTGCTGGTACACAAAATGAAGCATATTTGCATTTTGGCCACCGGTTTTACAGAGTACATGTAGGCGCCAAACAGAAGGCTATGCGCAGTAAAACTAAGAGCAGCTCCGACAGTGTGACAGTTGGGGTATGGTCACCTGTACCGCCGATGAACGCTGTCCCCTTGGCATTTACCACAGCTACATTTTTATTCTAAGTATAAATGTTTAAATGGAAAGCAACTTGCACTCACTCTAGCATCGTGACTTAAGTAAAATTAGGCAAAAAAAGAGTTTAATATATTTGCAATTTATTACGTCACTAGTCTCGAAATATCCTAATAATATTCGATGGATGCCGTCAAATTTCAAAAATAATTGACGTATACTGTAACACATGATTTACTCTTCTTATTTTTGCGAGTTAGTCAGACACCAAGGCCATCTACTGTGTCATTTATTACTAACTGATTGGAATTCAGTGAAATGCATTGATGAATAATAAGTCAACATTGTGGTTAAAATACATCCTTTTCTCATCAAGCTTTTCTCGTAGAGAATGAAGTAAGTGACCAAAGAAGGGACAGAACACTAAATCTGTGTTGCTTTTGTCCAAGAAAATTACATTTAATTTTGTGGAATTCACTGGTTCGAAAAAGGGTTGTAATTATTAGAACAAAACGCTTGGATGCATTATTGCAAAATCTCATTCAACGCGTAAACAATATCACACATAAGTAGATAAAAACACAAAAGTGACACCTGATGAAATCGACATACATGTTAGAGCCTTATTTTAAAGTTATTTATCATGGTGGCTTCCTCTCCAGCCGTATGTGGGAAGGTCTGCCAGCAGCCTGCCGATGGTTGTGGTTTCCTCTGGGCCCTTCCCGGTTTCCACCCACAATAATGTTAGCCGCCGCCGTATTAGTAAAATATTCTTGAGGAAGGCGTAAAACATCAAGGAAATAAATAAATAAATAAATAAATAAAGTCATTTACCATACCGAAAGATTGTAGGAGATGTCCAATGCGTCCTCTACACAATCTGTAGTGCACGTCACTGACTCCGTGTAACCACTGCTTGTGTTGATGGCAGCACAGTTCACATTTACTGCTGTAAGATTTGCTGGTCAAACAAACAAAACAACAGCTATGAATGCATCCACTAATTTCATAGTGAGGAAATTCTAAAACTTTAAATTTTGTTTCATCAAGGCATTTAGCGTTATCGTTTTGGAAAAAATTCATATTTATAAGTTTTGTGAAAGGATTATTGGTTGATAATTTTTATGTGACCACAGAGGGTTAACAGTTCTTTAACACTTCGTGTTTATACACAAATTTTTTGTTAGAATTTCCTAATTTCATATTCCTTGACATAAAGCAATCAAACAAGATAATTTACAGAGCTAAGTCCTTTTGTTTTTCTAAATGCTCACGAAGGGTTCATGTCTGAAAGCTTTGCTATTTACTGAACAGTCTTGAATCATGCTATACAGACGTAAAAATGCAGGCAATTGCCAAGATGTCAACATCATACAAAATAATAAAATGATAATTAGAACCCGTGAGTTAAAAGGTTATTGTGTAGCGCAACTGCTATATTATAAGCTATTCGCTGCACGCATGATGTGAAGATCAATGTGCTGTAAGGCAGTGGATGAAATGGTTTCTGTTCTGACCCTGGCTGAACCAGACCTGCGACAGAAGTGCTCGCTCTCCGGACAAGATGGCTATGAAAACTGATTGCTTACACTCATTTTCACTTGCCATGCCACGACACAACCATATTTTTGAAGAATTTATCGTAAACATGTATATTGAAATGGTACTGCACTAAAAACAACACCTGTTTCAATCAACACTCATACATTTTTATTTTTTTCTTATACATTACTGCAATGAAGTGAATGAAAATGGTGACTTCAGAATTGTGTTTTCATTCATGTCTCCTTGTTGATTTATTGAATTACTACCCGTAGTGCACTCGAATATTCGTCTATAATAAGTGCAGATCTTTCATCTTGTCGCAAGAATTTCAAAAAAACGTACTTTTCACAAACGTGCACCTAACATATTTATTGAAAGAAGCTTGGAAATAATCTGCCAGATTTTATATAACTATAACAGCAAATCCACTCAGATAATCTTTCACCTTGGTGCAAGAGTGCAAACCAAAGGACATTTGCTCAAACATTTGCTTAAGGTTACCCCCTTATTGTGTGTGTAATACCCAACTGATGACTTGTGAAGGTCCTAATTTGTACCTCCATGATGTGATAAAACGGATTCGTCTTCAAGATGAACTAATATAACCCTTGACACGAGGAAAAATCAGCGATGACTAGTTGATGAAAAGTTGTTGACCAGCAAACCTTCAGTTCAAGTCACATGAGTCCGCCTACCGCTAGTTCACCAAGTGCAGAATGCTGCCATCTAGCACGAATTGTGTTTAAAACAAAGGAAGTAGGCCTGTCGTCATATTGCATTCATTTGGTTTCATTTGTTGCAAGTTACAGTTTATGAGTGAATGTTAGTGTATATTGTGAAACACTACGCTGATAGTGTTGGATCCTACGCCCATCATACGCTGATCCTACGCTATTAGGATCGAGCGGTGTGGTATGTAGTGCGCACGGCGGGAAAGTGTCCCTTTGAAAGTCGAGTATAGTAGCCGAAAGTTTTAGCTGCTGATTTGGCCTCTCCGTGTGTGGGGTTGTTTATAAATGTTTTGTTTTAACACGGAATGCTTCTCTGGTGTTAACTATGTACAACGTCGCAAATATCGAAATTGACAGGTGGTTTCCTGGATAGACTAGACCTCACCGAAGACATCGCAGTTGCATTGACCCGATTAATAAATTATTGACCCGATTGGTCAGAGCGGAAAGCTGATGGCTGCATTTAGTGCAAGTTTAAGTTCGATAGAGCGAAATTTATTCCAAACTTCTTGCTTGCACTTATTTATTACGTTTTTTTCACAAGTATTAAAACATCTTGGGAGTATAGATTATTTTTATGTTCGCGCAGGTCACTTGCTCTTGCAGGCAAGTCAAAAAACGTGATTCACTTGTTCAACGCCGATTTCATTTGCATTTGACTAGCGGACAAAAGATAAATGACACCAACGAATACGTATTTCAATTTCGGTAAATCGGAGGAGTGCAGTGGTTTGTGGTCAGAAATTTTAGAATCCCGAAAAAAGAAATTCTTGCCAAAAAAATAAAAATTGAGTCGGTCCGAATTTAGCCACTCGATTACGTTATCCGCAACAAACATTCTTTAAATCATAGACTGGCTGAACAACTTGAAACGGTGCCCTTTTGTATTATTCAGCTAAAAGGTGCCAACAGTCAATTTTAGATACCAAAATAGCAGAAAACCTTAAAGAGATACTAAAACACACCGCGACAGTACACTTTAAAACTGGAACTATTTCGGAAAACTGGTGGCAATTTTCACCACCTCAGAAATGCTTCCGGATCCCCCCCAGAAGACAAATCTTTATTTTCACCAAACGTTGTCCAGAGCGGCCAATAAACTGAACCGTGGATCTAATTTCTACAGACAAAGTTGTCAAACCCAATCTCTTACAAAGAAGTTATCCATAAAGTCTATATTGCATCATAAGTTATCCGGAGGCTCAGGGTTATAATTTCACAACCAATTTTACACTTCTAAACACGTGGATAACGATACAATATTTATCAAATAGAAAGCCATTCTTGAGCATATGTAAAGCTGAGCTAAGAAATATCATGCAAGTCATATCGTATGCAAACAGCGCTGTATGGTGACATGACGTGACAATGACGCGCCTTGGAATGCAGCGTCACAAGGAAAAATGATTTCAGTTGAACTCGTCAAGTTCATTTACGTCACCATGACGCGCCATAGAATCATGAATCGATGAATTAGTAGTTACATTAGCGGGAAGGAGGACTGGAGGTGACATGACAGAGCTAGATGGTCTAGGCTTTGTTGATGATAAACTGGCAGTTACCGGAGCGGGAAGTATTGCAGGTGGTTGTATTCCAGAGACAGGCACACTAGGTTTTGTTGATAACATACCAACAGTCATGACTTCCCCGTTACTAATGTTTCATTCTTGGATACACACTGATACACAGCAAGGCTCGACACACTTTTGTGACCCGTGACCGCCATAATTTGTGACGCGCTGAAGTTGAACTGTGAAAGTATTATGGCTCATGTGGCACCATTGTGTGATATGTATATATTTGGGACAGATTGCAATGCTCACTCAGTTTGGACATGACGGGTAACATAGTGTCCTTCCCAAGTGCTTTCCTAGTAACCAGACACTTTCTTCATCTAGAAATGATTTCTTTGGGTGTTGCCAGAGCCTTCCAGATCAGTATGCAATTTACTGATATATGTTTGAAATCAAGTCTCTGATGATGTCAGATTTCTTACAGTGGGGCGGGGCTTTCAGATAGCGATTTAATCCATACCGGAAACTTTCTAGGTAATTTGTTTTCTAGTGAGGACCGTCTTCTTTGCGACAGTAAGTGTAACAGTGCGATAAAGCCTCATTAAAACTCACGGGGTCATAGGCCTCAAAATCCACATCTTGTTTTTTTTTTTTTTCGAGAAGGTATTCGCGAAATATAATTCGCCGCGATTTAATTACACTTTTAATCGACTATGGAATAAGTTTGGCATTTTTTCTAACAGGTCTTCGCTGGTATGAGATGCAACTCGCTTCTTGCCGCCTGGAGACACATCAACGTTATCCTCTATTTTTAGCGACAGACAGCTTCCGCTGACGACAATGGGCAAGTGAGTTATACCTCTTATTATAATCCTGCGCGGTAGATTTATTGCGCAGGGTATATGCCCTCCCCCCCCCCCCCAAGTTGATTCATATACCCTTTGTGGGTGTGTTCGGCATCTGTGACAAGTGTATGTTATCATATTAACCTGTCTGATCGGCCAGTGGCATTCGAAAATCACGCATGATGTAGGGACAATGTGCATGTACTTCTTGTCATTCCACCTCATAAAATTCATACCTCTTTTTAGTAGCTACGTTATCTGTTTATTAACGTCATGCTCTGACCAAACATAAGAAAACTTATATACCAATCTAATTTCACATAATCCATGCAGGGTAAAATTCGTTAGATTGCCCCAGCGAGCAGCAGGGAATTCGTGCTTTATCTTTGTCGATAAATCATTGTTTTAAACAAACTTAGTTTTAACCAATACTTTGCACAGGATTACAGCATTGATCACTTAATTAACATATTGACAATGGCAGTAATTTGATTTGTTTTTCTTAGATCAGCAAGTGTCCATGTTACTTACCTGTAAAGGTAAGGGGAGTGGAGAGTGGTTACCCCATCTGAATATGTGTACAGGAAACATTCAGTTGACACCCCCCGATGCCAGTAATATCCGGTCTTTGCCATTCCATCGGATCTTCAGGAAGTGAATTGTACTGGCCAGTGATCTCTATTTGATTTCCAATAAATCTGCTACGTTCTCCTGTCCTTATTTAAAGGGCTGTACTTCATGGAAGTTAAAAAATAAAAACAGAAAGATATGAATTGTTTTCCTGAAATTTATATCAAAAATCCAAATGTAAAAAAAATGATGTGCCTATCTGAGCTGCAAGGCAAACGTCTCTCATAAATACTTTAGGCTGATGAGTTTTACAAGTGTTGACGGCTCTCTCTCAAAAGCAATGATGACTTCAAATCTGGGACAGGCCAGTTGGGTTAATTATCTGAGCAATGCATATCAGCGAAGGGAAACATTCACAGATCAGGGCGCCCGAGGGGCTTCTCACCAATACTTAGCTCATGCTACCTTCCTCTTACGTCGTACTCTGAGATAGGCTTCAGAGTCATACCTGTGTCACACAGCTATAGGCCTTCGTTCTCACTCTTACAGCTGCCTCATTTCAGCTCAGTTTCAACATAAGTAATACCCACAGCAGTGGTCAACATTATCTGATAAAAAACTATCCTCATGTTCTGCCGAGAAACTCGTGTGTTCAGTTCATCAACCTTGACATGATAACCAGTCAAGTGTGCTAGAAACTAGATGGAGAGGGCATGCGCACTCCACTTTGACTTCCGCTTGACAGTAGAAGCCAGGACTCAGACAAGTTATGTTATGTTTCGCTGTGTAAAGGGATTCAGCGTTTACATGTAATCAGCGTTGTGTAAAACACACCAACTAGTCATTATTTTGGATTTGAGTTTATACAAGGTTCTCTACAGAATATATTTGTATATAAGATTTACGTATTCTCGGAAAATTGTAAACGGTTACAGGAGTTACTTACCTTAAGAGGGACTGCCACTTTTTCCCTGAAGGCATAGTATGACAAGATCTTTTCTGGAGGATTTAGTGGAGACATACACGAATGAGGGACGAGATGATAAGAGAATTGGTGGTGACCGTGTTTATCACTTCATACATACTTGCAGGTATATTTGTTGATGATTATATTATTGCTTCAACTGCACACTGCTATATTCTATGGAGAAAGTTTGAATTTCTTATTGTTAGCGAAATGATCACCAGTGTTTCTAGTCTACATATCTAATAGCCCAGCATATACACATCACCGATATTTCTTTTAATATCATACGTTATATGTACGTTGTAGTCGTATGAAAATAGTACATTCTGCCCAGGTTGCACATTAACGCTGGAATGCTTGTGATAAATTAAACGCTTTGATATGATTCCCTGAACGCCGGTGCCCATCATTTGCCGTCCATGTTTACTGGAACGAGATGTCTTATGACTGAAGTAGGTATCGTAGACAGAAAGAGACACAAATCCTGTGCAAAATGCCTATTCGTCTATGCCTATCTGATATTCAGTTTACTTTCTTCTGTAAGGGTTACTATGGCTTGATTTCTTTTATTGAGAGAGATTGTTATATTCTGATTTGATCCAGCTGACTCCATTCAGTTAATCACAGCACCAGGTGATGTCGTGGCCGGTCGTCCATTTACCCTGGAGTGTACGATAACAAGACAAACAGGGAATAAATCTTTTCTCAGCTGGAAATATGATGATCCACCAAGTCACAACGCATCCCGTATATACGCCACCCGTGAGTGTAGCTTGTCAATTCAGCTAGCGCCACTATCACCAGCCGGTTTGTCCGGGGGATGTCAACACGTCAACGGTAAAGAGGTTTACACAGTGACGATACAGAACGTTACAGAAGACACGAGCAGGGGCAGATGGATATGTCTGTATAAACAACAGGTCGACCAGGTTATTCTAGATGTTAAAGGTTGGTTTTAGCGCATATTTATGTTTACAAGTTTGTGTCGTATCAGTTTATTAGTTATACGTGAGTCTCATATATTAACTATAACTATAACTACAAGAACCTAAATGTATTCTAAATAATAAAAAAAATATATTTGGTTATGTACATGTAGATGCAAGAGTAACCTGGATGTGTAGGAGCTGTAAATTTCGAACATTTTGGAAATGTAAATGCGTGTGAAAATCTTCGGTATTTGAATAAGTATTCATTGCCAAGTTTCATTATACTGAAATGTTGACTGATATTATATGTTGTTCTGGTGCTGAGAAGTAAGCTAAACAAATATTAATCCTTCGCCTCATTGCCGAGATAACTAGTTTGTACCTAAAATTGGGCCTACATGTGTGTGTATTATGTAAAGAATAATACACATTGCACTCAAACGAACTAAAATTAAGGCTGAAAATTCACTATTTCACGGTCGTAAGTGAGAGGGTCTGCAGCAACCGGCGGATGGTCGTGGCTTACATTCGGGCACTGCCCGGTTTCCGCCCACCATAATCCTGACCGCCGTTGTATAAGTGAAATATTCTTGAGTACTGCGTAAAACACCAATCAAATAAATAAATAAACCACTATTTCACACCCATGCAAGGCAAACGGCATGAGTTAACCCCCCTTCATCAAAAACCAGGGCAATTTTTTTTTTTATACGTAAGGATCATCGTCTAAGCTTGAGGTGTTCTGATAGCAGTTTTACACAGTCGTAATCGGTTACACAACAGTCGGAGGGGCTTTAGCCCTAAGGTCTATTATGTTACCGCTTACCAGGCGTGTAACCGAGGTCAAAGACCTCAATCGAATGGTGATAAATTACTCACATAATGACGCTATTGAGGTCTTAATTTCGCGTACTGTTTAATTTCTAGGGACAGTTCATAGAACATGCATAGGCATCAGACATTTCTTTTCGATTTCTTTAATAGAACGGTCATTTAGCAGAAGGGCATGTTTAATAGGTCAGTGATGTTTTCAAAAACTTCACATGCGGTGGCCTAGATGGACACCTGATAAAAATGGGAAATGCTTGTCCATGCTATTTCTCAGCAAATAATTAGTCCAATCCTTAATACTCGTGGATTTATGTATATGTTGTGTACATTTGCTTTTTATAAGGATTATTTTGAGTTTTCAAGTAGATATGGTAGATTGCAAATGTTTAGGTATGTGACATGGGGAAACGCTAAAATATATGCTTACTAATATGCTATGAGGCGGCAAAGTGCTCGTCTCTTCTGTAAAGAAGGAATAATGTTTGTCGTTGTGTGGAGGACACAAATAATTTAAGCTCTCTCGGTCTGTAGCTGTGGTATTTCTTTTGGCGCTACTTATCGGAAAGCACGGAAATCATGTCTGACCGGTATGTGAACTTGTTTGAAGCCAGGAGTGATAAGAACTGTATAGCTCCCACTAACTTCTTACGGATGCTTTAGTATGAAGAATAATAAAAGAGATGATTGGTAACTGGTTATGTGCTGTCATGATGGGAGTACATCGATAAATTGCCTTTAAAACCTGATGGTTCAGTATATCATATTTTATGTAATATGTGATATCCTGGGGCCTCATGAACCTTAATGACTCCGGCTAATCTAGTATGTTATGTCTGATGGCGGTAGGTGGCGGTGGATGGTGGTAGATTGGGACCATAGTGAGTAATTCACCTTAAAACGTACTGGTTCAGGAAATGTTTTATCATGTTTGGGGCCTAGTGAATACTACAAACCCGTATTAATATCCTTGGGTAGGAATGTTTTACTACGAAAACGCATCTAAGAGGTGATTGAATTGGTGACGGAATGGGAATAGTCATTAATTCCTAGGGCTGTGTTTCAACAAAGAGTTGTCTCAGAATCAATTTTACCTGGTTATACGACGATATAGAAGGAATATAGCCACACTCACTTGAAGGTTTTTCGTGACGCAAGCCCCCTATTAATCTATTTTCTTATGACTATAACTGAAGAATTGATTAAACCTGGTCATACGACAGTGGAACGGGACATAAACAGTAAATGAATGTAAAACTTATTGACTCACTGTTTTCCTTATATGATAGCTGGACAAACATGCAAACAAAGAAACATGTATGATCTCAAACAAAATGGGAAACACAATATTATTACAGGGTTGATTTGACGGATTAACGGTGTACATCAAGAATTACGTCGTCGTAAGCTTTGGGGATTAGAAACCCTTGGTCTCTGTTGATACCTGGTTTGGTCTCCCGGAATACAATCGCTTCCGTTGGTTTTACTGTTGTGGTGTTGGCTATGTTAGTCTTGATGGATTTTACATTGTCCCAGTCCCAGATTGTACTCTTATCTGGGTTCCATATGGGCGTGATCTGGGCACCTGGGCATGGGTTTGTCCAGATATATCCCGTATGAGGCTCACATGAGGAGAATACGGGAAAATTCCAGTTATTTTTCCATTAAAGTCCCATATGGGTTCCTTAGGGTAAAATTTGTGTAAAAAGAAGATGTCTTCCCACATTCACTCATTTTAGGACTCACATGGTTAAACCTATTTAATGTCCATTTAATTTAAAGTATATGGGGCCAACATCTGGCCAGAATGTTAAAACTGTACTTTGTGCGATGAAGCCAAGACCTGTCCCATCTTGTTGTGTTGACACTGATAGGGTGTGGGAATACTTTTGCTCGTTCCTTAATGACACGTTGATGTTTGATCTCAAGAACCTCCTTGATTGGGACCAACAACGTCACTGACGTCTCAGTGTGTGCTAGCTTACGCCCATCACAAACTCCACTGGAATAATATGAAACCCATGAAGACTAACATAACCAAGACCACAACAAGAAATCTAATGGTGGCGATTGTGATTGTGGCAACAGTTACTGCAGTTATCACATTACCTACATGTATCGTGATTTCTGCTTTGTTTTTTGTTTTTGTTTTTGTCTAAGCTAAAAACGTTGAACGTCATGTTGCTGACAAGCCTCAAATAAAGACAACTGGAGACTTTCTACGCTTTGAGAAGGATATGTAGAGCATATATCGATGCCTGTGTGTCGATGCTATTGCTTGAATGCAGAGTATTGAAAAACTAGGTACAATATATACCCCAAATTTTACCCAATTAATAAAGAGATATTTACCTTTAAAAGTTTTGGTCTTTTGTCGACACTATTACCTTCCTCCTGATCCTGTGTTTGCGTGATTGTGAGTGTGTGTGTGCGTGTGTATGTGTTTTAACAAATCCGTTTCTCTTTCAAGATACTATTCAATACATGTATAATGCCTGTTTCGTACCAATCAATCACATCAGCTTAATGCCACATAAACACTACTGTGAAAAGCTTTAATTACCAGGTAAAACTATGACCTTTGAAATTGCACGGGAAATAGTAATTAGAACTAATAAACACATTAAAAAACTTAGCACTTCAAAATGTTACAATATTGGGAAAATACATTGGTGGTTTACACCATAAAATTATGTGTGACCTTGAAACGTGATGAAATTTAACTGTTGCAGAGTGATTACTTTTGGACAAAATATTTTTATTTTACAACGGCCATTTGGCCCCGATTGTTGTTCGACATGTTGTGGCACACATTGTTGCATTCTATACCTGGTTACCTCGTCTTACCAAGTTGTTATACATTTTGAAAGTATCATTGCCATGGTTGTATCAAGAGACAAATGTTAATTTGCGGCATGCCCTAATGTGTATATTTAGTAATGTTAGGCAACTGTTATTTTCAAAACATCTGCCAGAAAATAAAACAAGCAAATGGCTGGATGTGCATCCTGAAGAACTTCGGTGTGGAAAAGTATATTTTTAACGCAATTACCTCCTGTAACAATTGAAAAGTCACATCCAAATGTTTTACAATAATAATCTGTTTTAAGTTTGGTAATGAGTAGAGCAGACAAACTATGTCATTTAATTTTGGCGTCTCCAAATTCCGACCTGATTTTTAAAATCGAGATGGATAAGAAACTAAGCCGGAAATCCGACATTAAACCAGATAATGTACTTCTCATTTCAGATAAATTTGAATGTCTTTGATATTCATGACCCTAATAAAAAAACAAAACAGGTAACTCATGACAGAAACATGCTACAAGACAGACATCGAGCAAGACGGTTAGGTCAGCTTTTGACAAATTTATTGCTGAATGACTACAAAACTGGAAAAATGGATGACTATTAACTTGTGACTAAAGTCAAGTTAAGAGGTTCTTAGCTAGTAATATCCCCGAATAATTCGTACACATCAGAAGGCTGCATTCCAACATCAAATACAGCTAACGCTGAAATGTTAAGCTAATGTGCACCAAAATGTAGTCACCAGAGGCTTGATTACTGTAGTGATATTGATGCACCTTAAACACATGTTTTGATAAAGACTGGGAACTGTGCGGGCTGATTCATTGAGTGGCCAGTTCCCCGTTCGCAAACAATGCCGCTAGGTTTTACATAGTAGTATTAAAAAATCACCTAATGTGATTACCCCACCGTTTGCAATAACTGTGATTAGACAGCTGTACCTTCAGGTAGTTTAGATAACATGTACACTTTGTAAGATTTTGTAGGAAAGTTGTGTCCTGACGAGAAGATTGTGTTTAGACTATCTGATGCTTTAATTCAAAAGGGAAAAATTAAAACAATGAGCAGTGCACTATACTGCACAGATTAAGATTCGAAGAAATTTTTGAAGTGACTTTTAAGTTGTTGAAAGAGAGGCTGTACAACGGCCGGCGATTTTACATTTACAACGAAACCAAAGGTTAAAGTATAAAGGGTAAAAACCAGAGCAGCGACGGATGTGTGATGATTGGCAAATGGTGACGCGTAATTCTTGTCATTTTATTTTATGGCCGTTCGTGTAAAATGCTTAAAGATGTGTAGATAATTGCATTAAAGTAATACTTTTTCACCCCAAGGTTATGATATTTCCTTTTGACAGAGGAAAAGCGGCGACGGTTGTAGATAAATAAAGGCAGATTCATCTTATATATACATGTTTTAGAAGCTCTCCGAACCATGCAGTTTGCTGTTATATTGGTCTGTTTTAATGCCGGTCAATTTACCACAATGTTCAGGGTAATCGTGCCGAAATACTACATTCAGGGAAAACGGGTTGATTTTAGCTGAGCTTTACTATACTAAATTCAATCATATATGCAGGCCAAACTCAGGCTTTTGAAATAGGTAACCTAAGCGACGTGAATGAGTTTCACAATAAACAACATAGTTATATAAACATCGCAAACAGGCATACATGTAGTTCTTCAATTCCATTAAAGGAAGTATATTGAGCTTAACCTGTTATAACATTGTGTGAACCTCGTTGGTGTATCAAAGCGAGTTATTTGCCCTCGGCCTCGTAGAGTAAGGCTGAAGCAACGAAAACTGAACACAACACTCATATAATAACATAGTTGGTCTAAACGAACAAGGCGGTACCACAACCAGCGAATCTGCGCTTGCAAAATCTATAAGGGTCTTCCATAAATGAACACAGTCTATTCAGCTCGAATATGATTATGCTCTTTTATTTCTATTCCGTTAGTTTCAAATACAAACTACTTAAACTAATATATACCCACGAACTGAAACTAGTTCACAGTGGTCAATTTTACAAAACGTTTACGCACTGAGGTGGGTAAAAGGAGCAAAGATTCAACGTGCGGAAGTTTAAAATCAGATCTTTTATGCAGCCATGGCATGCATGATGTTGACAGACTCTGATTCTACAACAGCTTTGCGGTGTGCACATTTATTGAGATATTACCCTTGACACGTCGTTTAACCATTACTAAACGACAGTTATGAGGTGACCCTGTTATTTCTCTTTAACGAATCTTCATATTGTGCACAGTCGTATTCTGGAAATTACAGTATGACGGAGAACTTGGTGTACAGAGGCTGCAAAATCAGCATTACATGGTGAAATAGTGCACAGTATTATTTGGCCTGGATCTTGTAAAGCTGTGTCTTTCTGCACCATCCCGACTTTGCATAAGACACCCATACAAAACACTACATTTGCGATGCAAATGCCATATTATATTCTACCGTGACGCCTGTTCATATCATGGAATAGGACAATATGTCAAATGTTTACTCCTTCTATCGTTTGAGTAGTAGCATGAATATTGTCAGTGACTTGTTTAAGACAGGGAGAGCACACAAAATGTATCGAATGTACAATGTTCGAATGTTCAAACGAGCATTAAAACTAGTATTGGTCCACGTGAAACAAATTTTCCTACAAATTAACTACCCTGTTCTTAGGCAGGCCTATACAAACACCATGACAACCACACAAATTGACTCAAAAGACATATTCAATGCCTATCCAACTTCGGCCGTCATCTTGATCCATTGGGTTGCCTTAAATAAGTGGTCGATGTGGACACTCAAAATGTCATTCAAGGGTGATAATTTTTAGAATCATCTGCTTGAATTTAGGCTGACAAAGGTTGCCATCTGAAGGCCAAATACACTAAAGGAGCGTTAAGGCTACGAGCTCGCGAACTGCTATGGTATAAGCTCGCAAAATGTGTTTAGTTTTCTTGAACAAGTGTGATTGCCATGGACCTTTTTAGTTTGGTGCACCTCAGAATAGGTTAGTTTATTACAGAGATCACCCGGTTGAGGTTCAATAATGCCAGGGTAGTTCTGAACAGCGGTTAATGTTCCATACCCTAAATCCGACATATTTTAATATAGATTGAGGTTATCCACTATTTCCTCCAAGCTATGGAGAGGGATTTTTCACCACTTAATGCTGCTGTTAGGGTTATTCCGCGCAAAATTTCAATGTTACTTCAGAAGATCCCCCCATGGAGGGCGCTTGGAATTTAAACATTGAAAGCGGTTTATTTTGCTAGTTGCTAGGGTGTGCTAGTAGTATTATACTAGTATCAGGTAATAACGTTAACGTTTGGCTCTGACACGGAAGACTCAATCTTCCGAAAATCTACGGCACTTATGGCACAGTTTATATATATATATATATATATATATATATATATATATATATATATATATATATATATATATATATATATATATATATATATATATATATATATATATATATATGCGAATAAACACAATGGTAATTACATATTAACATGTATGAAATATTGGCGTTACGACATTTATGTTTTACGAGCTCCCCAATAAAACCAAACAACATTGACCTTGCAAAGAAAATTTGTGACATTCCCATCCCATTGCCAAATTCTCAAAAAAAATCGCTCTAAAAAGGCTAATAATCACGTTGTTGCATGTTATATATGAAAAGTTCATCACTATGAGTAATGCTAGATCAGTGTACTCAAACATAAAATTGCAATTAAAAAGTTAGAAATTTGTGATGTATAAAGGCCTATTGCTAATAATAACAATAACTGCTACTGTTACAAAGATCACAGTTGAAGGATCGATGGGAGAGTGTATATTTAAAGTCAACGTGAACAGGGAAAGCTTTAGTTTGCAATCTTTTCAATTTTTACAATACACGACTGCCGAAACCAAAATGCAAACGCGGAATGCAATAACGTTCATTATATTAAGTTAGTTGCAAATTAAATGTTTGTGGAATTAGTTGCACATATCGCTCTCAGGTGTTTATTTTAATAGCAATTGGTTCCCTGTGGTTGTTGGTTGCTAGGAATAGTATATTGTTTGCTCTTTGACAAGACTGTTAAAGGGTACATTTTGCATAAAGAATATTCGAGTGGGTTTATCAAGAACATTTTAACACCTTATAGCTTGGTTTAAATATACGTTCTGTGTTTTTTGTCTACAGTTATGGTCACTCGGGTAACACTGAGAAACCCTCCACATTTAGTGTTAGCCGGCGACTCCATCAATATTACCTGTGTGTCCTCTGCCAGTAAACCACGGGGTTGTGTAAGAGCGTACCTACGGAATTCCAGCAAAACTTGGGAACTAGACGCGGGTGACTGTATCCAGAACTCCAATACGATAGAAGCCACAACCCGCACACTGACGTTTACAGCTAGTGCCGAGGTGAACGAAGCTGAGCTGTACTGTAACGCCTCCAACAGTGTAACGGATACTCCTGTACAATCACAAGTCTACACACTCAATGTGGAATGTATGTATACATGTTGTTATACCGTACATCATTGAGATCACAGAATAAAGAAACTAGCCAACCCAGCGCTGAAAAGTTATTATCGTAATTACAGGTATCAAATAATGGTAGTGTACTCGACAAATCGTGCTCTCATACATACAATTTGCTTTACACTTTATGACAAGTTTATAATTTACTGGTCATCGACGATGTTGCTTACGTTCGTATAAACCCCGCTGATATCCATACATCTCTTTGTATGTACATGTAGTCATATATAATCACCAATCTATGGGTGATTATCACCATTGTAACGAAGACTAACGAAAACTTAATTATAGTCTCATATGTAAAAGGTACAATTATTTCAACCCTTCACACGTTTGTTGTATCTCCGAAAAGAGTATTTTCTCAAGAATAATACCCATGTTCTGTTCAGTCGTATATACATGTAGACTTATTTTAGAAGAAATCCACGGTTAACCATGACAATGTAGAGATTTACCTGGACCCTGTGCGTATAATACAAGCTCTGAACAATGATCAACACATTAAGATCTATATATCAAGGCTTAATCTTTAATGGACTTTTGTTCAATGTTATTTGTGTGCATACGGTGTATTGCGGCTTCCATACCCGAGGTGTTAGAATACCACTGTGGCGCAATGTCCCAAGAGCCTCTCGTCAATGTGGTCGGCATGAGTTCTAATCCTGGTCATGCTGGCTTCCTCTCCGACCACACATGGGAAGGTCTGTCAGCTACATACAGATGGTTTCCCCGGTTTCTTTCCGCCATAAGGCTGGCCGCTGCTGCTTTAGGGAAATATTCTTGTGAAGTGAATAAGTAAACACAGTGTACTCACTGGGATATACTGTGCTTTGTGCTTTTGTTTACTAATGATCGGCACAACCTACACTCCGTCGGTGTACTAAAACTGAATGGTACTTACAGATTAATATAAATTAGCAGTCGATTCTATTGCGTCATTGTTTGTACGATGTAAGCTAATATTAATTATCCTATTGTTTTTATAGGACTATCAGCTGCGCGTACTTGAAAAAGAAGATATATTCATGTTTTTGTATATTATACAGTAGTAAACGTTCCTCACACAGATCACCCAAAGAGTGGCGTCCTCCTATCAGGTTATGTTAATAACACAGCCGTGGAGTCGGGGAAAACACTGACCTTGACCTGTCAAGTGGGAAAGGGGAACCCCTCACCAGCACTCAGCTGGTCATCGGGGTGTGTTCAGATAAGCCCAGTTCCTCGTAACATTGGAAGTCAGCAGATCAGTATCGGTATACCCGTCAATCCGTCCCTGAACCAGAAGACGTGTGTGTGTAAGGGGAGTCAGGACGGGTCGTTGTCAAGATGGACGGAGCAGAAGAGCAGAACATTTAATGTACAGTGTAAGAGTTTTGATTAAATATAATATGTCTTAGTTTTCAGACATTACAACAGCAGTTTTTGTGGATATCAGTTATGTAAATGGGGAAGTTTAAGGTAGATAAAAGTCAAATACACAGACGCTGGACGAGGGGAAGTAGAAAAGTTCTCGACCTGCTCATTATGTAGGTTACAACTTGATTTATTTATTTATTTGATTGGTATTTTACGCAGTATTCAAGAATATTTCACTTATACGACGGCGACCAGCATTATGGTGGGAGGAGACGGGGCACAGCCCGGGGGACACCCACGACCAACTGCAGGTTGCTGCCTGGCCGGCCCTCTTATGGCCGGAGAAGAGGTTACTGCTTGAGTATATCCATATCAATGCATAAGGCAAGTTACAATTTACTAATACCGTCACAAACTCGCTATACACGAAAACTGGTGGCCATACAATTTTACATGTAAAGTTGACCGTCAGGTATCGACTTGGGTAGAACCTCACAACACAACAGTATTTTTTGTTGGTTCTTAAGCGCACATGTATGCCGGGCTGAATAAAAAACATCCCCATGTGTGACAAATCTTCTTTAAAGGACACATAAAATGTTTTTGATTTATTTATATGGAGAATATGATGTGACCAAATATATACCAGTACAACATTGCCTCTCAGCTTTCTTCTTGGGTCGTGAAAATGACTTTCCACTACGATTTTTCTCAGGCTCCAGCGATCAGTCCGGAAATTAAGTAGCCATTGTGATGATGTCACCAGGGGTAGCTGTCAAAAGCTGTTGGAGGAAGATTTCAAATTCATTTCAAAGCTGGTCGCGCGTTTTTAGTATGTTCATCAATGACGTCATATCAAAATATGTGTATATCCGACATTGACGGAAAAATGCATAAAATTATGAAGAACTATCAAACGTGCCTCAAAAATGAAAAAAATGTTTTGCATATCTTTCCTCATTTTTGTTAAAACTACACTCTTCGTTTGACAGTACCTTTTCATGTATACTTTAAGCACCTCAGACCGAGAACTTTTCAGCTTTCCATCCTCTCCTTGAATATCTGTAATAACAAAATTGAATATTGTACGTGCTGGACTTGCATATGTACTTGGAATCTGAAATAATCAAGGTAAAATGTCAGAGACATTGTCTGCAGGAAACAAACCGTTGCATTATTAATAAACAGAAAGTCATGAAGCGGTGCTCGAAATCTATGCTGTTCACCTTTCCTTCAAGTTATTCTCTATTGTTTGGCCTGGTAATACGCCACTCAGTAATATCTGCTAAAACTTCTGCCGACTGCCTATGCACGTACCAAGCTTCGTATAAATATTTGTAGCTAATAATTCACGTTTAAGTACAGGTTATGTTTTTACTCGGCTTTATGTCAGTACAAGTTAGCAAATTTACAGTGACAAATAAACCATGTATTTGTGTTCCACAATACTTCAGGGCAAGCAAGGAGATTTATCACGTCTGCCATAACAACCATGACACTATATTTATGTGATATTAATGACTGTAATACTTGTGTGTTTCGGCCTCGGAATGTCACTCAGTCGGTACCCGGCTTACTCCCAGTACTTTGGCTTACTCCAGTCACTGAGGGTTACTCCGGGCACTGAGGTTTACTCCAGGAAATGAGATTTACTCCGGGAAGTGAGGTTTACTCCGGGCACTGAGGTTTACTACGGACACTGAGGTTTACTCTGGGCACTGATGTTTTCTCCACCCACAAGCCTGACCACCGTAAAATATGTGAAACATTCTTTTAATACTATGCTGTCAGCCCTTTGTATTGTATTTGTATTTAAGGTACATGTAACCTACGTCACGCTTGTTTATGTATACAGTTGGGCCTGACAGCGTGCAGCTCCGAGCACATTCCGGACAATCGGGAAACAAAGTTAACGTCAAAGAAAACAGCACCGTGACGTTTACGTGTAACGCTAATGAGTCCAATCATGCTGCAGTCCACTCCTGGTACAACAGCGGCAGTCCTGTAGCAGCAGCAGAGCTATCAGAAGTAAGCTCACAGCGAGGGCCAAATCACGGGTACTTGACCACACGGAACTATACAGTGAGGGTTGATCGATATCACGATGGTGACGTCGTCAGATGTGAGGCTCAGAGACCTGGTAATGGAGGCAGTAAACGTGTATCACCAAACCTCACACTAGATGTCACATGTAAGTTTCTCTTCATTAAACTTACAGCTTTCAGGTAAAATTCTTTAAAATTTATTCAGTGATCATGTCTACGTATTTTTATTTCTGTTGGCTCAATTTAAATATATGCATTATTACGTCGACCTAGTTCGACGAAATCGGGCTGGATTAAAATAAATAGTATCCAATTACAAGGTACATCTATATATTTGTACATGTAACATAGAGATGAAAGCTTCTCTCCCCAGTCGAGAGCGACATGTTTTTAAAAATTGAGAAAAATATTCAGAATATTTTATATTATTGATGTAGAAACAAAATGTGACGCATACGACGTGATATTAACTTTGTGCTCATTTGTCATGTAATGGCATAAAATATATTTCACGGCACTTCATAGTCACAGTACTTTTTATATATCAAGTTAAAAGACGCAATTGACATAAAATATAGGCTTATTTCTGAAAAAAAAACGAATGAGTACGGTGTAAAACACAAATCAAATAAATCAATAAAAAAGAGAAACATACACGCAAACAAAACAGATTTTTAAAAATCTATAAATATACACCTGCAGATAATTTGTTCTTAATTCGGAACCGATATAAACTTGATAGATACAGTATTGCTTGATCCTAACGATATATGTGGCACAGATGTGGGTCAGAATATAAGCGTAGGAAGGGTGTAATATGACTGCAAGACGTTCACACTAAACACCGATCGTGCAGACAAGGTGGGTGTATCATCCGCGTATGATGGGCGTAGGATCCTACCATCATCCACGTAGAATATGACAACATACGTTCAAACATAAACTCATCAAACTTTTAAGAAAATCCGTGTTGTTCGACACAGTACCTTGTTTGTTCTTTCGGAATAAATAAAATATTCACAAACGATCTAGTTCTCGACATGGTTACTAATTCGCACATAATCATGACATTACACAAATCGGGTTTTCACAGATTCCACAATTATTCGGTGAATGTAAAAACATAATGTACATGTACAATGCACGATTTTTTTTTGCGGTGCAAATTTTGTCAGGAAGTCAAGTGAAGCGCAAAATATAATGCATAGACATAACAGAACTAATTCGTGATCATTTAAAGGACAAGACAGCAGCTGGCTAAAACATATTTCAGTCGAAAGCAAGCTTTCTAAAAGTATTATACTTTATTATTATAGTGATATTTCACCGAAGAATATGTTGAACAAAATGGCAATACTGCAAAAATGTCTGGTGTGAATCCAGGTAGCCATCTTGAGAATTTTATCCAATCAAACATGTTGCTATCAGATTGCGCTACCACAGCTGTGATGTAGCCTTTACCCATTAACTCCATGAAGTGACATTTATTTATTTTTTTTGTTTGGTGTTTTACGCTGTACTCAAGAATATTTCACTAATACGACGGCGGCCAGAATTATGATGAGTGCCAACCGGGCAGCGCCCGAGGGAAACCCACAACCATCTAGATTTAGTTACGTGTAGCCGTGAGGCCATTTACGTAAGGCCATTTCACACACTGATGTGGGGCAGGTCTATGTGCGGACCATCACAGACGTAAAACCGGTTGATTTACAAACCGTTTAATATCCAACGACGGTATTCCAAATTTTGTCAGAGAGCAGCACACCTTCTCGGCCTAAACGGCATTCATCTTAGGCCTACTTAGACACACTGTTCAAATTATACAAATACATTTTTGTCATTCATAATAGTGTGTAGTCAGCATGCAGTTGCTAAATAACAAATATCAGAGTCGGTGCAAAATTCAGTCGGAATGCCGAAAGTTTATGGAATTGAGAAGACATACCATGGGACAATGCTGTAAAATTAATTAAATCTTATCATATAATTTTTTCTCTCAATTTATTAGAACCGAAGAATTTAAATTTTGCCGTTTGCTTTTCTCGCATACAAAGGATGGTTTTTTTCTGTTTTCTTTTTAAAAATACAGTAAGATTATTCGTGTTTAAGCCGAGTTGCTTTCTTTGACGTCTGTGACAACTAGGTCAGCACTGCTCTCATCTTAGAAGCCACCACTACAAAATTGAGGCATAAAATCCAGCGACAGTTGAATGCCTAGATTAACCTCATTGGTGTTTAGATTTATTTCCGTTTGTGTCGGAACTGAGCATGAATCCAGCTGTACAACAATCATACTGTAATTTTGTAAAGAAGGAGGAAATATCCTTCCAGTGTGTGCAGTATGACGAAGTATCACCATACTCTGAACATTCGCACGGGCCGAACTACTTTTTGCACCGGGTCTCTGACGTAGGTCCCTCTAAACGGGAATTTCTATGCAATGCTGACTGCTTTATAAAAACATGCCATTTACTGTTTTTAAACCCTCGGGAAAAGTCTTTTCCCTACATTTTAATTATATATGTAATAACTTGTGTTGTCTTCTTGTGTCGTTTGCTTTGAGATTTGAGATGACCAGATTCCATTCAATGGCGCTTACAGCTGTCAGTTCAGGTCAGATTTACATTTAAAACCATCTGCACATTAAGTGTTATTGTCATTTATTTCGGCATCAAATACCGCAGAAAATCTTCCAGACTCATGGACTCATGTGTCTACTTCCCCATTGCAGAACAATGCTTTTTTCACAGTATTTCACACGCAACTAGAACCATGACACTTGCACAAGTACAACCATAAGGGTATTCCAGGGTGCATCCTTCTCAAGCTGCACATTCCACTTGAATTTCGGCAAAGTTCCGATAGCCATTAACTTTGATAACAAACTTTCCTATGTAGAAACTTCAGTAGTTTTAAAACACTTTCTGCCACCCACACTGGCGTGCTGCTCACTACTTTTGAAACTTATTAATGTCACACGTTCACTTATACAGTAGGTCAAGTTCTTTGTTCCAAGGTTTACCACTTGTCGCCACTGGTCAGTTCCATTCCAGATGAAGCTCAACTTTTTTGTTTTTTAAAAATTGACTGTATGTTAAAAGGAAAATATTTTTAAAAGCACGGTTACACGTACAGGATGTTTATAAATTATATTTTCATCATTCTACACGAATTTGCTGCTACAATATACTACACAAAGCAACAGAGTACGAGATTATCAGTACGCTGTGCTGATCTACATCGTCGTGTCGCTCTCGTTCTCTGCGCTTGCGTTGCCTCGCGCTGCCTCTGCCTCGCCCGTCGATACGGCAAAGCAACTGCAGAAAACGAGACCGATACACACAGTGTACTGATAATCTCTATGAAAGGGGAGAGTCCAGGGAAAGTGTATGTCGTGGAAGCTCTGCTAACTTGCATTGCCGCAGTTTTAATAAACAAAGGAGTTTTATAAGTCTAGCCCAACCCCTGTAGGCAAGCGTCCAGGGGACGCTTCAATATGCCCCGGAAGCTCTGCGCCTTAGTTTTTCGTATAGACCAGTTTTCAGCATTCCAAAGTAAACTGGTGCCCTCATTGTTGAGAATACAGAGCCGTAAAATTGACCAACATTTATAAGATTAAAAGCCAGTGCCCTGATTCCAAGCCGGTCGGTATCCGACTTTTATATCACATGAACAGATAAGCGTCTTTGGCGTCAAGAGACAGAAGATAAAGAATTTCAAAAGTATTGATATGATTTTGAATACATTCTTCTTTACCTCATGGTAAAAACCAAAGATAAATTAGTTCTAAATTGTATGGTTATTAAATATTGTGTGTTTAATCAGACGCAGGTATGGATAAACAAAAATCATATATGTAGGTACTTAATCTGTTTGATTAAGAATTGATGATTTTCATCAATTCTCAATGGTCTTTGATATTGATTTGGGTAGAGTAAATGTGGGAGATTAGAAATTTTTGCCCTAGGCCCTTCAACATATACGCTGAATCTTCTGCTGGATCATACTGGACATAACGGAATTCTCAAAGTACCAAGACGCATGATCGTTTTGTTCTTTTCCCCACTTTGGCATTGTACAGGAACACATGTACATCCTTATTGACAGGTTATAGTCACTGGAGACTGTTTCTGAGGATAAATATGATGCGTGGCACAACAGTTTTTGTGTGTGCCATATTTTAAGGGATCTGACAGTAGGAAACCATATGATATCGCCATTGCACACTGACGTGAGATTTTACTGATTACTTTACTTAGCAAAGGAAATATTATCTTCATGTTTATAGGAGTATCAGCTTAAACGCAGCGAACAATTTTGCCTATATACATGTACGACATTTAGTTTGTGTCCAGCAGCAGGAAGGACCAGGTTTGTATTCGTATGATGTTGACAATGTCTAGTGTAAAATGTGGAAATGTAACATACCTGTACGGTGTGTATTGTGTATTTTACGTCCATTTTGACTAAACACCTGAGGAGAGCATACGTTTTCATTTTTTCTACATGTACATGTACTAACCGTTTACTCGCGATACATCAATCGAGCTTTTTAAAAATGTTATTGTTCATCATTTTGTCACTGTTTTTAGAATTGGACATATATGTGCACTGCAGATCGTTTGGTACTTCTATGAACCTAATATTTGTACATTTGTCTTTTGCAGTCCTTTCCATCTGGTATTTAATGCATTTTAATAGGTTTCAAGATTTGTTGTGAAGAGTAATAGCCTTTTTCTGTCTCTATTTGCACTTTCTCTTTTTCTCTCTGTATGATATGTAAGTCTACCATCGTTGTTCGTCTTCTATTTTTACTTACGGTCGTCAAACAGACGACAACATTCTGTCCGACAAGCGGTATATTTTTTAAGACAAGAAACGAAATTGCGACATGCACACGCACCACATAAAAACAAACACCAGTATGATACGTAGGCCAACTGCTTTAACTATACATCACAATGTAACGGACGCCGTTACCACGGAAGAACCGCCCGTTTTCTCTATTTTGTGTATTCCACAGAAGACAGGATGACATTCTCCTTTTTTGTTCTATTTAACAGTATAGCAGACAAAACACACATTTACGTTAACATTTTTTGCACGTTTGTCGGATGTTGATGCAGTTTTGACACAGTGAAACAAAATAATTACTTTGTTTAACTTACAACACAGAAACACGCTGCAGATAACTCCATGCTCGTTTTCATACTTAACTTTTTATCGACATAGCACTTATTGTACATTTGTTTTGATTTCAGACGGGCCGTTGTTTAGCAGCTGTAAATCAAAGTACATTTTCGTAGAAAATGCCACAGCTGAGCTCTCTTGTACAACCTGGGCTAAGCCTCAGCCAACGATAAACTGGACTCGCGGAGCTCAGACAAGTGGCGTGAGTGGGACAAATAATAATTATACGTCTGTGGCCATGTTCAACAAGATCAGAAGGATTGACTCTGGAGTCTACACTGTGACAGCTGGTAATGGCGTTGGGAGATTTGTACAGAGGACAGTCAATGTCACTGTGTACTGTGAGTGTACTTGGTTAATTTATGATGATTATCGTGGATTCGGCTTTTCCAGTTGTTTTAAGCTATTTTAATATCACATCGTGAAATTGTATCTTTGGTAAATCAATTCTTGCGGACCAGTTGATGTTACGTATCAGGTGACTTCTCAAAATAACATCACTACTTCTCAAAACTTAAGATTTCTTAACAAAGCGATTAAAATGTCCACATTCAGGGCATTTCAATGTATGTAATAAGTACTGGCCATTCAGACAACGCAACTGCGGTTAAGAGAATTAACATGTTTTAGACATTAGAAAATTCCTGAATTTTTGAACGAATAATCAACGGTCAAAAATCTCCGAGACGACAAGTCACAAGTTACAAGTCACACTAAGTGGTACACATTGTATTTGATATAGGAATACAGCCACATTTCTCTGGGTAAATTTGAAGTGATGCCATAATCCCGTTTAGCAATATGTAAGTACGCAAACATTGATCAACGAGGTCCCATTAATCATTCCACAGCTAACCAGTGCCGACGAAAGGTTCAAATGTGACTGAATATGTCACAGCGTGAACTCCAGCTATTGCTGCTATGTTGTGCGTTTATGCCAGGGTGTTCACCACGTAAATGGGAGATTATGTTGGTTTTCGGAAACAAACCTGAACGAAGTCTAGTTAGGGAAACCGTCTTGAATCTATGCGTCGAAACAAACATTCGTATACCAGCCGTTAACCAATATGGTGTACGTCCTTAAATGCTAACAAACAGATAAAACACTTGACCTGAAACTTTTTTTACGAAACTATAATTTTAGAAATTTAATTCTTACCACTGAGCTACCTCAGGGAGTTTGAAAAAGACGAAAACTCGATCAAGAGGCTGGCTGGTATATGATTTACAGTATGGCTCAAATAAAGGCTTTAAGTACTTATACGGTTTATACAGTCTATTATATGTAACAAGAAAAAAGGACTTTATTGAAACGTACACCTTGTCTTGGTCATTATTTCATCAGTATTTGGAAAGGCAGGGCACTGAGAAGCCTTAGGTCTACCTGGCATGTTTGTGTCCATCCCTGCTGAATGCGTACACGATATTGACAATGTTTAATTTTTATGAAGCATTTTAGCATTATAGGATATGTTTAAACGAGATAATATGCATTTTTGGAGCACATATGTGTGACGATGTTGTGTTTGACACAACAAGATAGGCCTGTTAGCTTGGCAAATGAGCTGATGACACGGGGCTGATCGTTTGAAAGACTGTTTTCAAAGACATAAATTTAATTTAGTTCAAGTCTCTTTCCTGCATGCTCAAGTTTTATTTTATATACTGGTATTTTTTTTTTAATAAAATGCAGTGGTCTTAGACAGACTATAGGATCCACAATCGTCAGGTGAGAAAGAATGCTACCGGTATTCGCATAAGTCAGTCATATTATTCTTATGCTTTTCTTTTTTTTTTTTTAGCTTGGTGGTAGTGGGGTGGGGGGTGGGGGGGGGGGGGTGGGTGGCGGGGGGTGGAGCGGGAACGACGTCTATTACGTATCCAGCGTTGACTATGTGGCTAACGGACTCATATGTCGACTTGTGGCGTTATAAAGGGACATGGCAACGGAGTTTACAGAGTGCAAACGGGTTTTGGGGCAAATCATAAAGTTGACAAAAGAAACAAAAAAAAAAAAAAAAAAACACCAAAAACATTTAAATATTTTAAACTCACACTTTTAATCTACCTATTTTAAAAACCATGTACTAAACTTTTACCTTTTGATGACATGTAATTTCGCTGGACTGGGACTTTAACCTACGTCATCAAACTTTTTTGTATAGTTTTATTATAATACTATTGTACCCATGCTGCGATGATCACTGTAAAGCGGACATCTTTGCCAACAGAATTTTGAAACGTTTTTCTCGTATTTTTCAAGATCCCCCGGATATATCTGTGGTTCTGGTGTCAGGAGAAGATGTCACGGAAGGAAACCCTCTACAGCTGGAATGTCGTGCTGAAGCTGTTCCTCAAAACTACACCTACTCTGTCTGGAGTCGTACCATTGAAGGCCGCCATGTACCACTGGTAAATAACAGTCCTGGGAAATCCCTGTCCATCAGTCAGGTGACGTTCAGAGATCAGGGTGTATACCGGTGTGGAGCCAGTAACGGGTTTGGAGGCTTTCAGTGGGGACAACTGGAGGTCAAGGTTCGCGGTAAGGCGCTGACAATATCAATGGCTATTAGACTAATTGATGTTCGGTGACCAGTTTTATATCTTTTGTTAACGAATTTTGTGATGTCACCTTTTTTGTATTTTTCACGGGTTTCTATGACTTCTTAGGAGTAATTTATTGTGTGCATCTGTGATAGCCAAATTTGGCTGTCAACTACTCTTCTACAAGAGGATGTGTCCACAGTTTCTTTATTTACATATTTGCGCATTTTTATTTCACGTTACAGGGAAGAAAAATCTGTTTCTTTGAGAAACCCATCTACAACTTAAAAGAACAAATAACGGTTAACGCAGATCGCCAGCCCGGTTCCTGCAGAACTGCAGATAGATACCAATACCTGTGTTAAGTGACAGTCTATTCTCGTCAATGTCACTCATAATCCGCTAGTCCGACTACATGGTTCCTCCCGTTGCATCCGGTGTCGCTCGATTGGGCTGTAAAAATTATATTCTGTACCCTGTGTTACAGTGCCAAATTCTCCATGGGTACTTCAGTCATTCTATGGATAATCAATTCGTGTTGTTATGTGAGCCAAAAGCGGTTATCATATCGCCCAGTCGCTAATCTGTAAACATTTTTCAAGAATCCCAAGGAACTGTGCTCAATTCAGGGTGCTGAAGGTGCTAAAAGGAGTACACGTAAGGGTACTTATAAATTAGGTCATACCATGGCTTCTGGAAAACCATGAGTGGTGCATGGATCCGTCAATGCTTTGCAGGGCGTTTGCAGTTTATAACACCGGCAGGTTTTCACTTCATGACGTCACCCAGCGAGGGTTCCGCGGCCGACAAGACAGGCAGACGGCCAAAGTTTAAAGGTTTTTTTTTTAATGGAGAGTTGCTGATCTCTTTGTACATCGTCAACATTGGTGTCAAATCAACTTAACCTAAAGCTAGCAACATGTCTTCAATAGTTCGTAACGTGTAAGATGAAGTATCTATCAAAAATAACTTGCTAAAGTCATTGGGCATTAAACACATTTAAGAAATTTTGAACAACGCCGATTTTACACAGGTGATGGTGATGAGGCAGAAATTAATAAATTTTAAAAGAAGTCAGAAAACACAATAATTCTGTATAAAACTTTCCTTCTAATAACACTCATATCCATTCTCTTTATCTAAAGTGTACCATATTCTAATTAACTGCCACCACCAGACAATCTTGACTTTTGGGCCGGTGCGACGCACCTACCGTTCTTTGACCGGCCTTATCACTTGTCTTCTCGTGCCGGACTGTTAAATCAGCATTTAGCAACAAAAATGCTTGTAACAATAATGTTGTGGACTCTTTAGATAAGATAACTGCATTTGTATTAGGTATTATTAGAAAAAATGTTGAGACTGAGTTTGGTGTTTTTTGATATCATTGCCTCACACACTGATCTCATCGACCTCGCCGTTGGTCACGAATTCTACGAAATTTACTGGAAGTGTCAGCGATGTGAAACAAACGTAGAGAGCGACACATCGCCAATTGTGGATCGAGTGAAACCTAGGGAGTCTAGGTGGCTGTACTGTAAAGCAAACGTAGAGAGCGGTGTTAAGAACTTGTAGCAAAATGTCGTAATCTATATATCAAGAACTGGTAAATCATAAATATATGTAAGCGAAGATAATCTACCCTTCACGGAGGATTTGATATTTTCATCCATTGTTTGTCATAAAATGTTTAGTATAAACAAGACACAGCTGAGTACAAATGTGTGTAAATATCACATCAAAAGGCCCTCAAAAACAACTTTAGGTAGATGATATATCCATTTCACATTGACAGAAGACAAGTGATATTTAACAAACCGTAAACTGGGGAAATGGCCTGATAACATACATGAATAACTAAGATATATCATACATGTTTGTGGTAAGGATCATGTTAAGCAGTTGCCACACAATGATCAGTGTCCACAAAATTGCGGGAATAACACATCGGAGCCCTCAGAGACAGCTAAGTCTCTCTCTATATAGGTGCTGGAAGTAGGAGTCCCCGTTGCAAACAACTGAACTTTGACAAATCACTGAGTAGACAAACTGATTTTCTCATATGAAGTACACACGTGCACACTATACTTCCCGAAGACAAGTGATCTTTAACAAACATTGGACTGGACATATGGTCAGCTGATCTTCGCTACCTGATATTGTAACCAAGGTGCGCTTGAATCCCCATGTTGTGTATCATAGCGATTGATAGACCAGCACCTTGTCCATTCACCCATGAACGGCTTTCAACCCATTTGCTGGTGTGATAACAGAGATAAGTAACATTCAGATATATAAATACCTTGATGAGTGGGAGGTTTTCCATCTGCAGAATCAACTGTGAAACAAATCATTTTTCAAGAATATTCTACATTGACTTCCTGTAATGAATTGTAGTCTCTAGCTGTGCTTTAGGGTTACTAGGCAACTACACGTACCTCAAACCTCCTTGATTTTCGGTTTTCATTTTCAAATTAAGTGGCCCTGATGGTAGAGCGTCCGCTTGGGGAGTTAGATCCAGGGTCAATTTTGGATCAGGCCACACCTAAGACCTTAAAGAAGGAAGGTGTAGCTTCCTTGGTTGGCGGTTCAGCATTTAGGGAATAGTGCAACGTCTGGTTGACCGGAATCAGTATAATGGCTCGAGTGAGGCCGCTTACTTGCATTCGGTAAGTCGTCCCAGTGAAGCAGCACTAGATAAAAGAGCTGTGGGAATCCGTCCTACAACAAGGAGGCACACTGCATGCACTCTGAAGACTCCTTCGTGGTCATATGACTGAAAAATTGTCATGTACGACATTAAACCCTTAGCACTTATTCACTCATTTTCAAATTTCGTAACATTTCATTAGCTGGCTCTTATTTATTTTCCCCGAGACTGCTTTATCAGGAATTGTGTTCATGGAATAGGAAGTATGCACGGAGGTCCTGATCTGTCTTACACATAGTATACACACAGTGTGCTTAAAATGGTTTCCATTCACAGTAAAGCATGGTTTTCGTGTAAATGGAAAAGCACGAGCTATTCGTTGCAGTTTACCCTCTGGCCGACTCACTTTCTGTGGACAAGCAAAAAATTGATTTATAAATCACGCAACCAGTGTATTCTAACATCGCCTTCTTGTACAGAATGAGATACATTTACAGATGAAATATTACACAATTCCATGTGGATACAAGGCGGAATCTCCACACACATGTGCATGTTATCTACAAAAGTTCACATCGCCCTATACTTCAGTGATCATGAAATGACACGACAGTTAATGATGTTTGATTGATTATATATATATATATATATATATATATATATATATATATATATATATATATATATATATATATATAGCAAAGGGTGATTAGTATTGTTTTTAACGAAGACTGAACGTGATTAAAACAGTTTTGTACATTATCTGTTTTAAATCTACTTTCAGTCACCCTTTACTGTAACTCCAACTCAGACAAGCCATTTCACTTGTTGTTTTAATTAATCACTTTACAGGCTATAATATTTTCTCCAGAATTACTTGTATACACTCCCGGAAGAATTCAGCAACAACATTTGTTTTACTAAGTCGGCCCGTCTTATCTGTAAATACCCGTTTATGACAGGATCCAGTGTAATAATATACTAATGTAATAATAATATACTTCATTTTCTTCCCCAGCCCGGCCACAGTTTGTCAGACAGATCAACCAACAAGCAGCAGCCCTCGGTGAAAATAGCAAACTGATGTTTAAGTTTGTGTCTTATCCAGCCTATGTGAACCTCAGGTGGTACAAACTTATCAATGGTACAGCTGAAAAACTAACCGTCTCTAACTCAACCGAGAGTAAATACCGAAGTCGCGTGACGGATGCTTACCACGAGTTTATGTTTTACAACACCAGAGTCCTGCTTTCTGGTCACGTGGCGGAACTTGAAATCTCTGACGTTAAACGTGATGATTTCGGGAAATACAAATTTGTTGCTAAAAATGACGAGGGATCTTCTGAGACCATCATGTCTTTTAACTTAATAGGTATTGTATTGTTCTTGCTGCCCGGGTAAAAATTGAAGGTTATCTAGCTTATATGACTGATCACTTCTTTCACCCAAGTGCGCACACTTCACAGACCTCCTTCATATAGGTAAACCAGTTTTGAATTCGGCAATAGCCATCGGTCAAATAAATTGAAGTAGATGTATCTCAAATGTACAATTACTTTTAGCTGGAAAAATTCCCACCTTTTTGAAATCGTTAGGTCACATAAACGTTAAGAGCATAAACCTAATTACTTGAAAAATGTTACATGTATAAAAACAGAAAGTAAAAAGCTACATTTTCTTCCTCAAATACACCATACACTCAACACTAACATGCAGTAGCTATAAGCCTGCCTTACACATTTCTCGGCTCCTCCGTGGCCGAGGGGTTAGCATGCCAGCACGGGTCAGTGACCCCGTGCCTCCCACCAATGCGGTGGCTGTGGGTTCAAGTGCAGATGACGCTGGTTTCCCCTCAGGCCGAACATGGGAAGGTCAGCAATCTGCAGCTGGTTGTGGATTTCCCCTAGGCTTTGCCCGGTTCCTTCCCACCATAATGCTGGTCGCCGTCCTATAAGTGAAATATGCTTGAGTATGGCGTGAAACACCAATCAAATACATGAATAAATAAATAGATAAAAAAATAAATAACATACATTTCTCTATATCTATATATATTCATCGTGAATGTGTTGTTGACTCTGATACATCCCTCTTAGCGTCCCTGGCACCAGTACTGGAATTTTGTACGTCAACGATCTATTTTATCTTACCAAATGGAAATTCAAACGCATCACAGACAAAATTTTGGAATTTTTTTTGGAATTTTTGAAAAGAATATGTAGACCAATTATTAATTGTAGTTTAAAAATCATATAAGGCAACTTCAGCTTCAAGTATTACCTTGCGGCAAGGAATTGATCCACATAACAAAAGTTGGAATCTACATGAAATCTTCATTCGTTGTCTAATGTTCCAGATCGTCCTTGTCCACCTACTCTATCAACCACATTTTGTGAAAACCGTATAGCCAATGTGACGTGGATTACCTGTTTCGATGGCGGTTCTACTCAGACGTTTAAACTCCAGTACAAAAAGAAGGGTGGCGATTGGGTTGAATTACCTGGTAACATAACAGACCCGGGAGAGGATATGGCTGTGAGCGAGGTGGTGGAGGGTCTCGAGGAGAGGGGAGAATACATCTTCGGGGTGTATGGTGTGAACAGGTGGAATAAAAGTGACACGGTACAGACGAGTTGTACAGTTACAGGTAAATGTGAAGGTCATGTGGCACGCAAACAATAAAAAAGAAAAAGAAATTTACACACTTCATATCGACGTGGTGCAATCGTTACCGACCCAGGTAAAAACAAACGTCACATTTTTGAGAGAAGGTGGACGACTAAAAGTACATGTACATGTATATGTGAAAATGACAAACATTTTAGTTTTATTCTACAAACTGGTTCCAAAAGTATGTTTTCAAAAACAAACATTATGTTATAGCAGGCGAGGAACATTAGTGCTAGAGGTATAAATAAGAGAGTAAAGAATAGCTCATTACTAACGGGAATACAAAAGAGCCAAAAAATTCGCTAATTCCCACATTTTTGTCGAAATGTGACCTCATTCAAGCCATCACAATTTTGCATGTGGTGCTTTTCTTGCATTCTACCAGCAGCGTATTAAATGTATAATCATAACTGCACATGACCCGCTCTCTACGCTCGCTTTACATCACTGCCACCACGAGACAAGCTAGACCTTTAGCACTCGTTGGCTTTTTAGGCTTAGTCTAATCACTGGTGTCCTTCTGCGGAACTACTTCATCAGCATTTATCTATAAAATAATTTCAGATGTTCGCTGGAATGGTTTTGTGCATACTTCAATTAAAGATTTATTTATGTATTTCTTTTATTGGTGTTTTACGCCGTACTCAAGAATAATTCACTTATTTGACGGCGGCCAGCATTATGGTAGGAGGAAACCGGGAAGAGCCCAGGGGAAACCCACAATCATTCGCATGTTGTTGGCAGACCTTCCCTTGTATGCCCGGAGAGGAAGCCAGCATGAATTGGACTTGAACTCACATCGACCGTCAAATAAAGAAAATGCGTGTCTATAAGGTATTATTAGAAACACGGGTTGAGAGAGATTTTGTGTTTTCTGACATCACTTCTTGTCTTATCACCGAGTCCATCGATGAAAAGCGAACTTGGGGTGTGGTACATGCGCCGCAAGGAATATGAGTTGTGGTTAGAGACAAATGAGTAATGCCCCTTGTTTTCATTCCGGCTTACTCAGTCGAGTGATTTTCCTCGATCACAGCCTAATATACTCAACCGTTATGCCGTGCAACAGGTATTGCACACTCAACAATAAATCAAATTATAGATGTAAAAAAACAACATAAAATTGTGGAAAACATGTATGAATTACCTTGCCTTAAAATTTATTTTGAACAACATTTACAATTTCTTTTATTTACGTGTTCATAAAAGTGTATATACATGTAAAATTTAGAGCTCCTCCAAATAAAAGAACTATATATGTGTGTATATATATATTACCTCCTGGGTTTTTAGGACTATAAACCCGTTTTTACAGTTTCTGATGTACCTCCCGGTACCACTAGTGCCCTTGCCGGCCCCATGGCAGGCGGCATATCTGGAGCTATCGTTTTAATGGGAGTTGCGCTTCTAGTTGTGGTCATCTTCCGTAGGCGAAAGCAAGGTAATGACGTACGTTGTAAGAAAAACCTTGTTAATTTAAACAGCCAAGGGCATATAAGCCGTAAATGGGCAAACGACAGTACAAAGTCCGCAGTAAACTGTACGATTTATTTGAAACCGTTGTTTTTGTCTTTTCTTAGATTAACTGATCTCTTTTTGGCCATATTCTTCTTACCATGTACATATATATTTCCTGACTCCCAATTTATTGCATTTCAATTAAATCTTCAGGGTTTTCTTCGAATCAGTTCTCTTTATGTATAACTTAAAACGTATGGTAGGAACAACAGTGGGATTGAGGTATAAGCATTGGTCTTTTAAAAGCCAGTGCTAAATCTTTTAGATAAAATTTTGAAAATATCAATGCAAATGTCAATCTTTCTTTTGTAGCATTTTGTAATGTACCGTTCATGTTTCCAAGAAACATGAGTACAGGTAACAAAGAAGTACATAAAGTATTTAAGTAAGCATACATACACTGTCAATACACATCTTGGATGTCAAGTAATGTAACGCTTGTGTGCGTACTCTTTCAGGTAGCCGGTCTTCAGGAGAAACAGAGTAAGTTTGACAATTATATGAATTATTTGTGTGACATATAACGACTTATTGTAAGTATAACTGACCTCTCCACGCAGGTGTCAAAATATAAAAATATTTATATTAATAATATACGTTTGAGTTATACATGGCTTTAGATAAACAAGTGTATGATCACAACATACCCGAGTAGGTTATGCAGGTTAATATTTTAGTTCATTTAGTGGCGAATTTTATTTGTTCTGACAGGCAGATGAGACCGGATGACACAAACGGTGTGCAATCAACCAGACATTATGAAAACCTTCCAGGTGAGAAGTGAGCACTATGCGGAAGACATGATGGTTTGGGATGTATTTAGTGTTTATTGATGCAAGTATTTTTTATATATATGTTTGTTGTTTAGCGAAGTACACAAGTATTTTCACTCAAACAATGACGTTTAGATTGATGAGTTAAGGAAACCGGAGTGCCCGGCGTCAATCAAGAACATTTGGTACGCCATGTTACTTGACTTGGCATCTCGTGTTCGGTGTGTTCGGGCGACAAACATAAATTGATTCATTTTGTCTCAGAAAAATATATTTGCATACGGGTTTGCCCTCTTTAACCTTACGTCTGTTATCTATACATACATACACAAGCTCTTGTCGGAGAGTACAGTGGGCGTACTTTTTCGATATCTCTCGCAATACTTCGAACGGGGCGGCATATAATTAATTAAAAACAAAGTAAATATTGAAACTAACTAATTTTTTCTCTTATTTTTCATAGGTATTGGGTTTTTGGAAAACGAACAGTAAGTAAGATACATAAAGACACTCCGGGACTAACTGTCATTTGCGTTTTACACACAATGGCATTTGGGTAACAGTTGAGACTGGCATATTTCTTTTAACATTTGGGTCGTAACAATCAGCACTTCACTGTTAAAATGATCTGGTCGATTGGACCAAAAAAAATGTGAACGCCTACAACAAAACAAAGTTTGGGACAGACTTCAAAGGGTCAAAACAACCACATATCTATGAGTCAGAATTTCTTTGGTACCCAAAACAGGGTCCAAGTAACCATTATATCAGATTGGTCAAAACGACCATAACATTATGGTTACATTTAAATAGCTTCCATAATATGGTCGAAGCAACCAATACAAATGTGGTCGCATTTTCTTTGTCCACCATAACAGTGTCATTATCACCAAACTTATATTGGTTGTTTTGATATCTCAAATAATGGTATCTCATAGCTAGTAACATATATACCATCTAATTAAAGACATTGGAGTGATAGATTTCCATGCTTGTGGTCATGGGATTTAGGGTAATGCATAAAGCTCATCATTGTGTCTTCAATCATGTCTATCAGCAACCTGCGGATGGTCGTGGGTTTCCCCGGGGTTCTGCCATGTTTCCTCCCAACATAATATTGACCGCCGTCGTATAAGTGAACTATTCTTTAGTATGGCATAAAACGCCAATCAAAAAAAAAAAATTAATAAATCAAGTATGTCAAAAACATTCCGAACAAGATAATAATGAAGTTGGTACAGGTCTTTGTAACTGACTAGCTTAAAGAAAAACATCCTATTGACAAACTAAAGTTGACTCAAGTAATGACTTTGATTTCTTTATTCCCCAATAAGCCAGGATATAATAGGCACGTTTACATACAATGTACTCTTCATGCAATTTTCTCTGAAAAGGGAGGGGCCTCCGTGACTCAGTCGGTTAAAGCGCTAGCGCAGCGTAATGACCCAGGAGTCTCTCGCCAATGCAGTCGCTGTGAGTTCAAGTCCAGCTCATGCTGGCGGCCGTACGTGAGAAGGTCTGCCAGCAACCTGCGGATGGTCGTGGGTTTCCCCCGGGCTCTGCCCGGTTTCCACCCACCATAATGCTGGCCGCCGTCGTATAAGTGAAATATTCTTGAGTACGGCGTAAAACACCAATCAAAAAAAAAAAAAAAAAAAAAAAAAAAATCTGAAAAGGGAATAAGAACAACCAAATAAAATAATTTTTTTAAACAATTCAGGAAATAAGAAAATATTATTCCATACACCTTCCAGCTTCATTTTATCAAAAGACAAGAGTCAGAAATCTTACATCTCACACTAGTCCGTGTCAAATGTCTGTATGCAGATTTACAGATAAGTCACAAACTATTAACTAAAATTATTAATACTTAATATTAAATATTTTATTATAATAAGTGGAGAATATTATTTCTTCTCACAGGCAGATGACACCGGATGACGTATCAAATGGTGTGCAATCAACCAGACATTATGAAAACCTTCCAGGTGAGAAGTGAGCACTATGCGGAAGACGCGATGGTTTGGGATGTATTTACTATTTATTGATGTAGTTATTTCTTTATATATTTGGTTCTTGCTTAGCGCAATACTCGAGTATTTTCACTCAAACACTGACGTTCATATTTATGGGTTGAGGAAACCGGAGTGCCCGGCGTCAATTAAGAACATTTGGCACGCTATGTTATCTGACTGAACATTGACACCTTGTGTTCCTGGGCCTCACTAATTTGTGTTCGGGAGAAAAACATATAATTTGATTCATTTTGCCTCAGAAAAAAATCCTTTTACATAGGTGCTCACGCTTTTTTTACCTCACGTCTGTTATCTATACTTGCATGCATAAGCTCTTATCAGAGAGTACAGTGGAACGTACGTTTCCGTAATCTATAAGTAACGCATTTTTGCATTTAACTTAAAACAAAGTAAGAATTTTTTTCTCTTATTTCTCACAGGTACTGGGTTTTCGGCAAACGAACAGTAAGTAAGAGGAAAAAGGACACTCCGGAACAAATCGTCATTTGCGTTTTACACACTGTATCCTTAGAGTAACAGTTGAAACTGACATATTGCTTGTAATATTTGGGCTGTAACAATCATCACTTCACTGTTTAAAGGATCTGGTCGATTGGACCCAACAGAAATTGGTCGCCTATAGCCAAACAAAGTTTGGTACAGACTCCAAAGGGTCAAAACGACCACAAAACGAGTCAGAATTTCTTTGGTCCCCAGAACGGAGTCCAAGTAAATATTATATAAGATTGGTCAAACCGGCCATAACCATTATGGTTACATTTAAATGGTCGCCAGAATAAGATCGAAGTAATCGTTATATAAGAATGGACATCCGACCCTAACCATTATGGTTACATTTAAATGGTCGCCAGAATAGGGTCCAAGTAACCATTATTAGAATTGTCAAAATGACCATAACCATCAGGGTTACATTTAAATGGTCGCCAGAATAGGGTCAAAGTAATCGTTGTATAAGAATGGTCAAAATGACCAAAAAAATTATAACTAAATTTAAATGACCACCAGAATAGATTCGAAGCAATCGTTATATAAGAATGGACAAACGGCCCTAACCATTATGGTTACATTTAAATAGCCACCAGAATATGATCGAAGCAACCGATAAGAATGTGGTCGCATTTTCTTTGTTCACCATAACAGTGTCATTATTACCAAAATCATATTGGTTGGTTTGATACCTCACATAATGGTGTCTCATAGCTAGTAACATATACCATCTAATTATAGACACGGAAGTGATGGATATCAATGCTTGTGGTCATGGGATTTAGGGTAATGCACAAAGCTGATCACTGTGTCCTCAAACATGTCAAAACAATTCTAAACAAAATAATTATGAAGTTGGTACAGTTCTCTGTAACAGACTAACTGAAAGAAAATGATCCTATTGACAAACTACAGTTGACTCAAGTAATAACTTTGTACTCTTTATTCCCAAATAAGCTGGGATATAATAGGCACTCTTATGTACAATGTACTCTTCATGCAATTTTCCAATATAAAACGAATATGAACAACCAAACAAAATAAGTTTTTAAAAAATTCAGGAAATCAAATAAAAGACATTATTCCATAGGCCTGCCAGCTTCACTTTATCAAAAGACAAGAGCCAGAAATCCTACATATCACCCTAGTCCATGTCAAATGTCTGTATACAGATTTGCAACTAAGTCGCAAACTATTGAATGAAATATCTTCATGGGAAGGACGAAGCCCTGGGCGCTGGCCGTAAGTCTGCAGTACAAGATACACCATCATTGTATAAAAAGCATTCCCATTGAGGAAAAAAGGGGACTGGTGTTCTGTCTAAAAACAGTGTTGGCTTTCTCCTTTCTTATGCCAGTCGAAATGCTTTTACCATGGTCGTACGTTTTGTGTCCTGAAATGTTGTTCCAGATGGAAAGACACCCACAAAGTAGTCTTGGGCTTTGGTCACATAGCTCAGCTATTGTACACAATAGGTGTAAAAGTTGACAAACGACTCGAACAATCTACAACTCATACAACTAATAATAATAAAAAGTGGAAAGAACAATATACAGCTGAATTATTTTATTTCCTTCTGAAGTAATGAATACATCTTCACTGAAGTTCAATCACACATGAAGTCTTACACTGACGCTTACCTTTTCAGTGAGCAGGATGATAATACAACCAGACAGTAATAAAATATAGTAAGTCAAATAAAAGAAAAACAAACAAGTCAGTTGAGATAATATGTATATTTCAGGGAATGTGCACAAAGTTCATGTCTGGAGTAAGCTGGTATTAAAAAATGATCTGACAATATTTGAAGCAGGTATTGGATAAAAGCCAACGATAAAGAATCAGTTGATTCGTTAAATATGAGAAATTTATGCGTACATTGAGCTTTCAGATGTTACACCTTGCGTTTATCTTTCTACTTTTATCCTTTTCATATCCATGGCAACATGTTATAATGACAAAATATGAAGATGGGACCTTCACTCTGTCTTGTAACGCCAATCACTCTGTGTCCCAATAGAACAAAATCGTAACTTTTACCTTGTCATAACTTTTACCTTGTCACAATGTCTCCAGCTAACCTACCTCAATTTATCGTCGAGGTTTGGTTCTTTTTAACTGCTTTTAACCATGTTGGTCTTTTCTGTTTTATTTGGAATGCTTCCATCAAGTCGATACCCATTCACTGTCTCGTGGTGTAAACACGTTCTTGCCACAATATGGCTTAAATATTGCCGTCGATTCGTTCCATAAAGCTGATCATATTTTTCCCGCTGATCAATTTTTTTATCCAAATAATTTACTCCAATGATTTTGGTAGCCTGTGATATTCTCTTCGACCAAAATTTTCGTTCCTCGGTTTGGTTACTTTTTGGTCAGAAATCTGTCGACCAAAGTTAGTTTGTTTGCAATGAGCCGATCCTTGTAACAGTGTTGACATTAAATTTACGTTTGATAATCAAAAGAAGCTATTTTAAATATCGAAGTCGTTCATAGAACATAGATAAGTGCCAAAATGAAAACTTGCAAAAACAATTTGTAACAGAAAATATAAATTGCGGTTTCATGTTTGTTTATGACTAGGCTCAAAGTTAACCTTCGTTTCACATGTTAGGGTAATGTTTTACGTCTATTGACCGACCAGTTTCTTCCGGTTAAAACATTAAATAACTTTTGCACTCAGCGGTAATCACACATTTTGTGTAGTGTATTGCAGATTTGATGTTACCACGTCGCTTAAAAATCAACTGAACAAGATACATCTTTCATCAAGCTGTTTATCGTCAATGCATTCCCATCTTTTATTAGAAATACCGGAGTCTATGAAAAGTTGGATCTCATGCCCAACTCAGGTAAGTACGTCCCATTAAAAGGGGTAGATCTCTCCCGCTGAGTTTATAACAGCGTATGCGAATGCAAAATATCTGTAATTATCATTCTTGCAATTTTTTTGTATGAACGAAAAAGCTCACATAATTTAGACGGTCTCTCTGATATCTCAGCAACACGTCAGCTCAGTGGCTCCCACAGGAATCTATGCGTCGAAACGAACATTCAAATACTAGCCGTGAAGTAGTATGTACGTATCAGTTCAATAATTGCAACACCAATTCCCAAAATGACGTTTAAATCGAAACAACAAAAGCCCATAATGAAACATTTATCTCCGCAGCATTTTGGCTGCAACAGTTTACATATCCAGCGGGGCGACCTAATTCAACACGAGGAATATACAGGCCCATGTCATGCGTTAAGCGAAATTGGACACAGTCATGAAGTAGAGTCACAGAGATTCTGATCGCTTTTCCCATACACATTTTCAAGAGAATTCTACTCATTGTAAAAATTCTAAAACAGAGTAAAACCCTTTGATGGAATAACCTTGACACACTAGCATCTTGCAGTAATGAATTGTGACGTTGATTAAGAGAGTCGCAAAGCACAAAGGGTACACCAAATGCCACAAGGCAAGATATTATCAGTATCATGTTTCCAGTAGAAAGCGGCTTTTCCAGTTCGAGACCATGCTTCCAGCCGGAGACCATGTTTCAACTCAGAAACCATGATTTCTGTAGAAGGCCATGATGCTCTCTGGGGTAATATACCAGACGAGTTTTTTTTTAACTTGGGTAAATATTTGTATTTGTCTATGTGTGAATAAAATGAAATTAAAACAGGATAAAACGTTTGCTATGGACCAGATGACATCCGGGTACGACGCGGATAATTGTGCTCAAACTAAACATTTGATAGATACTGGTGCTGATATATCAGTTAGGTTCTATTCTGTTTTTCAACTACTGGTACAAAAACCAATTTCCCATAAATTTTACCTTGATGTTATTGACTGCCTGACACTCCAGTTTTTATGATAAAATTCGACATAACCTTGAAATAATGTCATCCAAGCGAATTTAGCATTCCCAAAATACGTATGTAATGTTGTCATCAGAAATTGGATAAATTCTGAGTTTGATTGGCGAGAACTTTAGAACATACAGGAAGTAGGTAACAAATGTCTAATGAGGCTCATTAGTCCACTACAAAGCGTACAAATCTCCCTTAGTGTATCGCACAGTTGGGCCCTTTACATATTTTAATAAAAATATAAATTATTTCATTAGCAATACAAGTCATCATAAATAGCCATAGCTTATAGTGTAATTCAAAAAGGCCGAGGCCACTACTTTAATGGGCAACGAGATTCTTATGGTTTATAGACTCCTAAATATGTTACAGCAAGTTCTCGTCTCCAGTGTTGCCCTCGATGCTCACATATGTCCAGTATACCCCAAATACAATTCACTGGTGTGTTTTTTATTTATAAAGCAATTGTGGGTTCTGTTTTCAATATTGCTTAGTGGTACAGACGGGTGACAACAAGGTACAAACAAGCACTTGTATTCACAGGAATTTTCGTCCACAGTTAAATCGCGTCTATGGCGAAATTCCATATATTTATTCATAAACATTACAGTGTATCACCTTTAATTTCAGAAGAGTCACCGCCGATCTATGAGGAATTAAATACAGCAAAGAAAACCAGCAAAACTGCAAAAGGTCAGTTTTATATTTGCTAGCAAACCTTTATGTGTTCTCTTTACGTTTTTGTTGTTACTTTTTTTTTACAATCTCACAAAAAGTGGAGATTTTCCAAGATTTTCACCGTAAAAGTATAACGTTCCTTTCATATAAATCATCACAAATGTGTCATAAGTAGATTATTGTGCATTGCAATACGTTGTGCGTGAAAAGCCGCTTACCTGCCAGCGGAAAAAGGGAAATAACAATAGGAACATGGACAATTTTTATTACAATTAATGTTTAGCTCCAGAGGGTCCAACGTATGATGAAGTCAACAAAACTGAAAGACAGTGAGAAAACAGGTTCGATTTCCTTACACGGTACATGGTTGACATTTTATTTATACCAAGCGTTTATTATTATTCCAAGAGGACCTCATCCAATCATTAAGCAATGGAATTAGAAGGATAGCATATTGCTAATCAGTTTGATATAATTTAAATCGGATTTGTGTGTATTTTTATTTGACTTATGTTTCTTGCCGTGGACCAGAACCTTCTCGCTCAATGCCACTGCAGAACTAGACCTAGATTCGAGCCTGCTGCCTTATTTATCATTAGCCGTTAAGCTGGGGATAGAACAATACATCAAGTCCCTTACTTAACACATCACTGCATTTGTTATATCGAGACCGTGGCGCTAGGGGATGTGTAAGTTGATACTATTTAATGAATTGTTAGAGCAAAACCATGGTATGATTTGACGATGAATTGACTGGCTTCATGTGACCGTTTACCGTCATGATTCTGGTTTTACTCTACCATTCATGTGGACCAAACACCATCGAGGTCTAGTCGGTTTTCATTGGTGTCACGTAAATATTTATTAAATGTGAATATACCACAGCATTCTAAGTACTTTTAGACCGTCGACGTCTATCAAATCACAATTAGCGTCACTTGCGATTTTAAAACTAATTCTGCTCAAGCTGCGGTGATAGGGGCTGTAGGACTTGCCTCTATTTACGCACTTACATAAACAATGAAAATAAGAATCGCAACTGACGTAAATTGCCAAGATGTAGGAAGCTATTGGAAGGCATTGGAATTTTTCAAGTACAAGATATTACACCTTTGTATTCATGTTATCAGATCTAGTATTTGTATCCCTCAATGTAGTTATTAATTTGGGCGAAAAAAAAAAGAAACTCTGAGACAAATTACTTGTAGATTTGTATTATGAAAGCTGACAAATGTAAAGTTAAAATAAATAAGACTAACCTTTGAGCCACCGTCTTGGAAATAAGAATATAGTTTGTAGAAGACCAATTATTTCTGCTATTAGAAAACAGATGTGCTTTTAAAGTAGTTACATATGTATGTACAATGTAGATATACTTACTGTCTTATGCTCTACCGCAGCCAACAATGGACCACCAGAGGTCGGTACAGAGTTCAGTCGTTTAGATGTGACCATGTTTTTGTTCAGTTTGCAGCCATCACCAACCTACTTTATTTTATTACACTTCGTGGAAATTAAAAGTTTTCTAAGTCTGTTTGATCCCCCTGTACACTAGACACTTTACATCTGCGTTACAAGCACAATCTTCTGTTTTACCACTTACATTTTACGTTAATGTAATGAATATTAGAGATATTGGTGTCAATAATTTAAGGGCACAAACTAATATATAACTAGATATAACGTCAATAATATCAATGAAATATTAGTGATAATAAAGAGATAAAAACATGTCTAATTTTTTTTTTCACATTACACTAGGCAAAATTGTACAAATTGAAGTAAAAATACTTAATAAATCGAATTGTTACAGTTAAAGTTGTTGTGATTATTGGATATGAGTATATTTCATTATTATACCCCGCTCGACGAAGTTTGTTCGTCTGTAGGCACGATTTTGTCCATGCATCACTTCCCAAATACTACTACGCCAATTTTGATGAAACTTACCATACATCTTGCCTTTCATCTCAACTTCTGCATGCACACCATGAATGGCCCATGAAAAAATCTAAATGAAGCAAAAGTAAGGATCATGACGTCCTGCCATTTCTAATGCTTTATGTTTGCTCTAATCAGCTATCTGCACATGGCTTCCTTTGGAAATGACGTTTTGTTTTGAAAATAGGTCTTGGATCCTTTATTGCTACATCCATATCCGATTTATTGACATGAAATCTTTTTTGCCCCCTAAAGTCGTGGCCAGCACAATTTGTTCCACCATGTGTCACATTTTTCCTATTTTTTTTCTTATTGTTTAACTGCAATGTTCACCCATACAACTCTGTCTTATGCGGGGAGGTATTTATTTATTTATTTATTTGATTGGTGTTTTAAACCGTGCTCTAGAATATTTCACTTATACGACGGCCGCCAGCATTATGGTGGGTGGAAACCGGGCATAGCCAGGGAGAAACCCACAACCATTCGCAGATTGCTGGCAGACCTTCCCACTTACGGCGTGGAGGTATGAGCGACCAGATTAACATTTAATCGAGAATTGTATACATCAATAAATGAATTAGCCATATCGATCAATAAAGTAGCGATATCGATAAATGAATTAACGATATTTATCGATAAAGATTTTTTGATATCAATTATTTATTTATCGAAATCGATAATTTTCGATTAATGTTAATTTGTTCCTCTATATGGAGGGACGGGAGTGTTCGGCATAAAACGCTAATATCATGGCAAGTTATTGACACCTTTCCTACATACGATGTTCAGACATGCACACTCTATCGCAGGCAGGTACAATTGAGTAGTAGGGGGAGGGAGGGTTCTGGCGCACACCCCCCTTGGTAAATAGAGGCCCCCAGCCCCTATTCCCGGCGAGGTCCAGAAGTTCTAGTATACACACTATAGGTTCTGGCGCACCCTTCCCCTGGGGCCCTCCTTATAACAAATAGAGGCCCCCAGCCTCATCTGAGGTTGTATTAGACATACCCATCGCATCTGGTATGCTTCTACACAATGCGTCTATACAACATGCGAAAGGGTTACAATAATTGCCGGTGGCTTTTCATCGGCTCCACGGAGCTCTGTGGTAAGAGTTGTCTGGGGGAGTGCTGCGGGGTCACCTATACCGTCTGCGGCAGGGTCCTGGCACCCAGCCATGTATTAACTGTGGTCGGGGCATTAAAAACCGGTTTCGGCTTTGCATGGCCTGCGGATGTAATAGTGTCCCGACGCGTGAAAGGAAGTGGAGGCACAAGGCTTTCTTGAACGAGTTCAAACGACTGGCGGCTATAGAAATTTACAATTAGAGAGTCGTGTGCATAGTTACACCGACGCGTACAATGAACCACCATCAAAAAGCGCGAGCACTACGGGGGGAGTTTGAGACACTTCTAGGTGTGCGGCCTAAGTACCCACGGTCCCGCAATGCCTTGGAAGAATTGGTGGGGATCCTCGACAGGCATAAAACGGCTGTGGCTGAGTTGAAGCGGCTGCAAGACAGCAAGGACTCCCAAAGAAACGAGGGGTTGAAGCAAGACGCCAAGAACCTCCTCAGTAACGAGGAGTTAGATGAATTGCTAGGCGTAATTCAGGGTGAAAAGAAACTAAAATTCACTAACACCGGCCGGGCTATAAGGAATCTCCTCCGGGCCTGGCACATGGGCGTACCCGAAGGCGTTTGGACAGACCCGATAGCCTTCATAGAAGAAATTCATGCCATTATTCGCCAGAAGCTAGAAGAAAAGATCCTGGCACTCAACGGGGTTAAGTTCCAACTAGTCCTCAGGGTTCAGCTGCGAAAGGGCAACGCCGATGGCAGTGAAGAGTATACCAGCCCAGTACTCCACAGCAAACAGAGGCTCTTAGAGGCTCTTAGAGGCTGGTGACATTGACGTGGCTCTAGATAAGGCCTTCCCCACCATCCAGGAGGTGCTGGAAAAATGGACACAGCGAGGGTCAGGGTGGGTTGTCAATAGCGTGCAAACACTCTGGCTTGACATTGCAAGGTATCAGCCACTGAGACGGGGGTCCTACATCCCCCTACCTGCAGCTGTGAGTAACAAGAAAGCAGTCATCAATGTGAAGAACAAAGACGACGACTGCCTCCGATGGTCACTCCGCTCTGCCTTATTTCCAGCCGCCCGGGACCCTCAGAGACCAACAAAGTATCCCACCAATGATGGTCTTGACTTTAGTGGGATCGACGCTCCCACGCCCATCTCACAAATCCCTAAAGTGGAGGAAAAGAACAACCTCGCCATCAACGTGTTCGGGTGGGACAAGGGTGTGATCGTGCACCGCCTCAGCAAACAGCCCGGCGACACGACCCGAATCAATCTGCTGCTGATTGGGAAGGCAGGCAAATTCCATTATACGTGGATAAAAGATCTCGATCGTCTCCTGTTCCAAGAAAGTAAGAAACGAAATCGCAAACACCTCTGCGAGCGCTGCCTACACGGTTACACAAGAGAGTATCTGCTCGAGGCGCAGAAGCCGGAATGCCGAGGGATTGGCCAGACGGCGGTGAGGGTAAAAATGCCCCAGGAGGGGGAAAACAAGTTCGCCTTTCAGAACCACCACAAACAGCTACCGGCTCCGTTCATCATATATGCCGACTTCGAGGCTCTGACCAGAAAGGTTGAAGGCCCGCCGCCGTCACCTACAGAAAGCAGCACTCAAAAGACTCAGCACCACGAGCCCTGCAGTTACTGCTATGTTGTGGTGCTTTGCGACGGCCACAGAAAACGCCCCGTGGAATACAGAGGCCCTAACGTGACGGAACACTTCCTCAGAGCTCTCCAACAGGAGGAGCACGAAATCAAAAATGTTCTGGCCAACCCTATAGCCATGAATATGACTTCCCAAGACTGGCAGGCCCACAACAACGCCACAACCTGTCACGTGTGTGAGAAGCCTCTGGGCGCCGATTCTGTGCGCGATCACTGCCATATCACCGGCAATTACAGAGGCGCGGCACATTACGCATGCAACCTAAAGTTGCGGCTGGGTCCCAAGACAGCCATACCAGTAGTCTTCCACAACCTACGGGGCTACGACGGCCACCTCCTGATGCATAAGTAAGGTAGAGGGCCGCATCTCCTGTATCCCCAACAACACCGAAAAGTACATGTCCTTCTCGCTGGGGCAGCTCCGCTTCATCGAAACCGTTCAATTCTTACCAACTTCCCTTGACAATCTGGTTGAGGCCAACAAACCTGTGGCTTTCCACATCACAGCCCGGTATGAGCCCGCCGAAGAAAAACGAAAGCTACTCATGCGCAAAGGGGTCTACCCCTATGAGTATATGGACTTCTGGGAGCGCTTCGACGAGTCCAGCCTCCCACCCAAAGAGGCATTCTTCAGTAAGCTCAAAGTCGGAGGCATTAGCGATGAGGACAACATCCACGATCAACAGGTATGGAAGGTATTTGACTGCACAAATCTGGGAGAGTACATAGACCTTTACTGCCGCACAGACGTGCTCCTGTTGGCCGATGTGTTTGAGGCCTTCCGGAAGACTTGTTTACGGCAGTATGGATTGGACCCTGCTCACTACTTTACGAGCCCAGGTCTTTCGTGGGATGCGCTGTTCAAGAAGACTGGGGTAGAGCTGGAGCTGTTGACCGACTACGACCAATATCTCTTTATTGAGAAGGGGTTGCGAGGAAGAATCAACTTGGATAAGCTTCGGCCATCTCAGGGGTCCCGCTTGTAAATGCGAGAGAGAGCATCAGCGACTTCTTTGGAATCTTTAGTAGCCAGAGGTTCCGCCCCCTTGTAGCGAGAAGCGACATCAACAACTGTCAGCACGTACTAATACAACTTCCGGCCTCGCCGATCATGTGGTAGAAATAGAAGATCGGCTTGGTGGATGTCATTCGGCGTGGAAACATCGAACATAGGCTTCGGTATTTTTTCGGGGACGAGGCAGGTATATCTGCCAGATAGCCTGCTTTTTCAGCCAGGCCCGGACCACATCTTCGGAGACTTTAGCCGCAGTGGCAAGTTTCTGGATGGCCGCGCGGCCCTTCCAGTACCCACGAGGGCTGTAGTAGATATTTGCCAGGCGAGCAGACACCTTACTAGCCATGTCATCAAGGTATTCTAGCAGACCTCTAACAGATTTGCGACGAAAAAGATGTAATCGTCGCGGCGCAGAACCACCTCACTACTAAGATCGTGTCTCCCATACGGCGAGGAGCTCGATGGCGAGTCCGGCACAGTCAGTTCGGATTACTTGGTGAGTTTTGCGATTCCGTAACTCACACCCCCAACGACACACATCCCCAGGATGACGAAGGTCATCTCGCGGTGTTTTTGATCTTCACTAGGCACATACAAATCGGAGAGCTGTGGTTCTGAGCCCAACAGCGCCTCGCGTGCATCGCGTGCAAGAGTTTTGCCTGTGACCCTAGGATACCCGCGGATTGCAGCGTCGACATCCTGGAACGTTTGAACAGCGTGGCCCTGGAGGCGGAGTTCATCGTTGATCCAGTCCAAGCACTCAGTGCGCTTTCTGGCCCATTTTTCCTGGGCGGCTTGGCGCTGCTCTACAGCGCGGTCATGGCGCCTCCGCTCTTGGTCGACACCGGAACTCCTCAGCATCGAAAACATATAGTTGCTCCCGCTGAAGGCCAAAGCGTTTACGAGGGCGCCGCCCATCATCGTTGCGATGGAGGCCATTACTACTTGATTATATTGGGATAAAGAAGCCCTTGTTTAATTAGCAGGTCCTTAGAAAACATGGCCAGGCCTACATCTGCAATGACCATGCCGACGTCACGGGTTATTAGGTCCGGCTTCGGGAGGGCTCCTTTGAGGATCATCTGGCCGAGATGAGCGTACCCAGTAGCCAGGAGAGAGACCACAGCGGCGTGGTAGGCCGCGTTGACTAGCACTTTTCCGTCACCGGGTGGAGTAGACATGCTGATCTATATAGAAAGGGTCGCGACGTGTATTCAAATGGAGATTCTTTTCTTGCGGCGTGATATCTGCATGCGGCGTAATATCTGCACCTCGTGCATGAGGCGTAATATCTGCACCTTGAGCATGTGCTGGCAGATTCTAGCGGCTGCGCCACGCGCGTAGCAACACTACCACTGCAAGGCTGCCAACGCCTAATAACGGTAGGGGCGCCCTCCAGCGGGTGATTTGATGTGCATTCGTAGAATCCGGTTCCTTCGCAAAATCTGTGGCTCCCCCCTCCTTCGTAGAATCCGGTTCCTTCGGCTGTTTGTTAGAAGAATCAGCTATACCAAGCAAAGCAGCCTTTGCCTCGCGAAGCTCGTCCTTGAGCTTTTTAGTCTTGGCCTTTCTCGCTGCAGCACCCGCTCGACCCGCAGCGACTCTTTTGGGATTCTTCGCAGGGCCGTCATTCGTAGAATCCACTGTCACCCCCTCCGCTTCCTTCGGGCCTTCCGGATTCGTTGTACTCATGTTCCTCTGGATCATACGGCTCATTTCTAGGACAGCAGTGGTGTTGAAATGAGCAGTGCTCAGCAGTGGCCATCGCCATGGTTAACGGTGCCATGTACTTACCATAGCAGTAGTATAGCCAGCAGCTAGCACTGCTAAGCGCCTGTTCAACAAATGGGTCGGTGGCGAGCTGTGACATGAGCTTTGGTCGATTCTCGGGTGGGATTGGTAGGAGCCAGCTGGTTGCCCTTACATATGATCTCAAGAATATACCTCCGAGACCGTCAACCATCTGCGCACCGAGCTTAGCTTCGTACCTGGAGTGCAGCCTTTTAACGTCTTCGTCGCTCATGGCGTCGATCTCAGCGGCTGTTACGTCTTTTCCCAGATATCGTTTGACCTGCCCACCCACCGCAAGTGCCGCCAGCCTATCCCTAAGCTGCTGTGCATGTTTGCTGGGCTGTTGGCCGGGCTTCTCCTCCTCCTCCTCCTCTGCGCCCAGAATCTCGTCTATAAGCTCGTCGGTATCCATTATTAATATGTAGGGGCGACTACGTCTAATATATAATCTTAGATGTGGAGGGCGTATCAGTCATTAGCAGGAGCTTAGAATGCGGATTGTTCTTGAACTTCTGTCGAACATCTGCCTTTTCGCTCTCGGCCTCGATGATGTGGTTCTCCTCCAGGCCTTCGTTGAACGACTGCCGATCTTTGCAGTGGAATGAAGCCACCCACCATGTCTGCTCGCGAAAGTCTTTGAGGACGGCGTTGTATTTCTGAGTGAGGACCCAGACGGTTTGCTTTGCATGACGGCCCGAAAAAGGCATGAATCACAGCATTTTTTGTTTCTTCTTCATCGCCTCTAACGCGCTACAATCATCGATGATGTATAGGTTGGGCTCCCCCTCGAACAATCTGTAGAAAGCTCTCAGGCAGTCGTTGAGCCGCTTGCCAGGATCAAAACAATAGACCTCAGGGTCAGACAGTGTCCATCGCCGCCGGTACGCCTCGTTATGCTTAAGAGTGGGGCACAGGATCACAATGTGATGAAAAAAACCGCGGAAAGGCCCCTCAAGCAGGCCCAGCACGAAGACTGTTTTGCCGCAGTTCGTCTGCCCACAGATAATCGCGCAGTGGGCGTCATCAATAAAGCGCGCTAGCGAATCTACCATTCTCGATGTGCAGCTTTGCGTCCATGATCACATAGAGATATACGTTTAACACGCCGGGCTCCTCTGTCTCTTTTGTCACCTGTATCGTAATCCCCTCGCTGGCGTTCAGAACGCGCCTCCCACTGCCATGCAGCTCGTCATCGTGGCTTGGCCGAAGGTCAAGCTATAAGGCGTGCTTGTGCGTCAAGAACTCTTCCAGGGAGACGTCTTTAACGACCCTGGCCACCTCAGGGTCCCGCTTTCGTAGGGGTGAGCTGGCGAAGAACCTCTGGACCTCGCCCCACTGCTGGTAAGCCCGCATGCCCTGGCTGTACAGCTGATTGGGGACCCTTTCTATTGTGACTTCTACTTTGGTGATCTTCGGGTTGTAGAAGGATTCCGACCTCCTATTCCACGGGGTTTCTTTAGTCTCGAACAGCATGAGGATGCCCCGTCATTTCTCTTGCGGGCGTGTTCAGGTTTATGTTCCAGAGAGAATCAGACTTGTCCTTCACAAACTTTCGGTGGAGGAGGACACGATCATACAGAATGGAGACGCCCCCGGCAAACTGGGTGCGGATCTGCCTAGCGAGCTCCTCTTCGGTGATCATATCGAACTCCAGGCTGATGTTGTCGATGGTGTAAGTCGCGTCGGCATCGTCTGTTGCCTGGATGACACGACTGTAATTGTTGAACGTCAGTTCGTACTCCAGTCGGTCGGCCAAGGCACTCTGGTAGAATGTCATGTGGCTATCTAGAAGCTCAAAGTCTAGCGGGATGTGGAACCGGCTGCCAAGGCGCGAGCGATGGCTTTTTCCCCAGTATTGTCGTCACTTGCGTCCTCCGCTTCGACTCGAAGTTTAAGCATGTTTTCGCTGCCGATGCCTTGGTAGGCCGCACTCCGCCGTTTGTTTTTGGTCAGAAATAAGTCGCCGTAGCATGAAACACATCAGAGTCGTCGATGGACATGACCTGATTCTGATCGTGGTTTTCTTGAATACTGCGCGTCCGAGATTCCCGGCCACTGTGGCGTTCGTGTCGGATGAATTGATCGTGATCGAGAAGGCCAAGCGCACGGTACCGGGCACAGTGACGTCATTTGCGCCGAGGTTGGGGAAGCGGACCAAGAGTTGTTGATTCTGGTCGATCGTACTCGGGCTGTTGGTGACGACCAAGGACTGCCGTACACCTTGTATCCCGGAGGCTTACGGAGTGTTCTGAAAGGGTTTAGCCTGCGTCCGTATGCATCTATTGTGTGTATTTAAGGTATACCTTGCAATGTTCAATACGAGGATTATGGCAGACTTTGGCTTTGATAATCCGGCGTTCGACGACGCCCAAGAGGAGAACAACATCGACATAAAGTTGGCGCTGACTGGCGTTTCCGGCGGGGGCATCCAGCCAACACCACCATCCGACGGGCGAGGTCTTAAAGAATACCTGAAAAAGCATCTCCAGTCCCTGGCGCGCGCCCTTGGCAAGCTGGCTGGGAAGCCTGCCGCTGCGATTCCGGGTATTATTGGCAGTGTCGTGTCCTGGCTACTGAACCTTCTCGGGATAGCGGCTGGGTGGCTGGCCGATAATGTCTGGGCTCTAGTCGTCGCAGTAGGTGGCCTAATGCTCATGGCTGTTCGCAAGTATTTAACGCATAGTCCACAGCAGCAGTAAGCCGATACCAACCCCAGCGACGACGATGGCTGTCTTCTCCGCATCGTGATTCTTTTGCTTTGGAAATAGGGGTTCTTGTTTGCCTCCGGCGGCGGCAACATGCTGAACGCGCGCGGTAGGTGGTAGGACGCTTTCTTGTGGCTCAACGATCCCGTGGGAAGGTGCGCGCTTGTGCAAAGTGGGCGGCACTTTAGCGTTGACACCGTCATTGGCGCCTAGCTTCTGGTCCTCTGTGGCCACGACGATTTTGTTGTTGTAGTTCGCCACATGGCCGATCTGCAGAAGCATGTCGCCGGGAGCCATATATAGGCCTATGCCATACACAAAGTCCACAGCGCTCCCGGCGTACTGTAGCAAGTCCTGGTAGCGTTTGATAGCAGACGGAAGGTGGATCGGAGAGGAAATAGCGTCTTTAACGTTCGCGGCAAACTGTTTTTGCGCGTCGAAGGCTGTGCCCGTGCCTAGAATACGCGCCCTTGTTTGCGCTTGGACGCCTAAAATAGCCCGCACGTATGTCCGGATGGAATCGTTTCGGCGCTCTACGCCCGGCTGCGTGAATCCTTGGGATTTGTCGACAATGAACGCCGTCCAAGACTCCTCGGCGTCCTGCTCGATGTAGTCGACGCGGAGCGCTGTAGGCTTTCTAGAGAACGACATCCTGCTCGGATCGAAGGTCCCATCGCCAATGGGGCTGTAGCCGTTCTCGTGACATAGTAATATTCACCCCACTGCGCCTCCAGTCTGTGTGCACATCTACGCGGAACTCCCTACAAATCCTCTCATAGGCCCTCTTGTCGTAGGGGTTTTCGAATGTCGCCCACGCTCTGTCTTGCGGCAGGGGGGCCTGGATCTCTTCCAAGACCCGCCTAACTTGGTAATACACATGGAACGTGTACAGGGCCCCTATTCGTTGGTCGGGGGCGAGAAGATAGTCTTTTGCAGAGACGCCACAGCCCGTGATTGCGCATCAGACCGCGAAGTTCACTTGGTTCTGCCAGAATTGCATAGCATTGGTGTTCCAGGCCCAAACAATGTCATTGTTGGTTATCTTTGGCAGCCGGTACTTGACCAACACATCTGTGAACTGGACTGGAAAGGCCTTCTTTTCATCGATGTAGATGTCAAATCGCGTGAGCTGCTCTGCGTGGGTTTGGATACTATGAAATGCCCCGGCCTTGTAAGTGGCCTCTCTATTGAACCTGTAAGCCTCGCTGTTCATCGTGACTAAAATGTTCATCACATTGACTGACATTCTAAATGGGACACAGCACACGCTGCCTCATGCCCTTAACAACCTCGACGCCGCCTTAAAACCGCCCTTCGCGAGATAACATTCTACCCAGCCTGAGTGAATATACCCACCGGAGTGGGCTTCTTGCTTGAGGGCAAACGTGTTGAAGTGCCGACGGGCTACTACAATGTCTGTACGCTGGACAAGGACATATTCCGCCCGCATGGGATTTCTCTGGGATTGAATGAAGCCACGGGCCGCTCAGTCCTTACCCTCCCTAGAAATGTCTTTATGATACTCCAAGAGCTTGCCCCCATCTTAGGGTTCTCCGACGGGATTGCGCCCATAGGGGGGACTATGGAGGGTGAAAATCTACCTAACTTGGTCACACACAAAGAAATCTTCGTGCATTTAGATGAACTGAGCACCTCAGAAAACGTGAGAATAACCTCAGATTTTGGTAGCGGTTTAACACTACTTCAGGCCATCGCCGTGACTGGTGAAGGGATAAACTGCAGGAAGACGGTTTCATTTTTCAACCCACAGTACAAAGCCTTGCGCGCCGACTATATAACGCACTTGACCGTGGCACTTTTAGACAAAAACGGCAAGTATATTAATGTAGAGTACCTCAGTGCTACCCTGGAAATACAATGAGTATGGTGGACGCAGTCGGTCCCAGGTCTGCGTAGCTGTCTTTAAGCGACTTGGCAGATGTGTCGGAGTTCGAACTTCAAGGCCAGGAAGGTAAAATCTACGCAATCCAGTTTCAAAGTGGCAAGTACAGCCGCAAAAAGATTACCGGGGGGCAAGCAGAACCTGCCACGTTTACTTCCCTTCAAGATGTCTCATCCTCTGTAGAGCAAGAGCGCAGGTCGCCTTCTGAGGTGATTGAAGAACGAAAACTCTCATTAATTCGCTTTGAAGACCGCTTTGCTCTTGCCAGAGCTGGCGACCCCGATTGGTTTATAGATGTGAGGTTAACCCTGATGACGGTCCAGGCCGATATAACCAAGGTGAAAAAAGTTTTCAACTCAGGAACCTCTTTCATGTCGTGGGTACCAGTCAGCAAGTGTTATCTAGCTAAGGGTGTAAGAGGTGGCTTAGCACTATCTGCGGGCGAAGGTGTAGATTCCGAACTTCTTATAGGGCGAACAAGTATATCTTTGTCCATGCTAGAAATAAACCCTAGATCTATACTTATCTTTAACATCATACTTGGCGCGCACGCCCATCGCCTGCAGTATATCAGCGAAATACGGAGGCAGCTTGAATCTGAGCGAGATCTCCGCCGGGCCCTGTACAAAAAGTACCGGCGCGGTGTCTTAGCCGCCGAGGCCCTTGATTCGGCCATGCTCACGGCCGGTTTGGGACTAGGGGTTGCAGGTGTGGGACTACTCACAACAATAATTGCAGCCCCTGCTGTCTTCGCCATGGAAGCTGCGGCCCTAGCTTGCGGTGTCTTAAATGCGGCCGGAAAATTCGTTAGCCGCCGACTTCACGCAAAGGCCAAGAAACATAACGATATACGGCTGTTGGCTGAGGCTAAACTTAACAGCATCCGTGCCCAGGTATCTACGGCCTTATCTGCTGGTGTTATTTCGGACGTGGAGTACAGGCAAGTCGTTCAGGAGCTCAATAACTACTCTGATCTGAAGCAGGAGATACGCGCTAAGTCTCGTAAGACATTCAACGCCGTACAGATCGATGAAAGCACGAAAAAACAGCTTATAGATCGCGGCCGAAAACTAGCTCGGCAAGAGCTGAAAAACGCTCTTTCCGAATGATGTTCTGGGGAGGTGCCCAGGGCAACCCCCAATGCTATGTCTCGAGAGCCTTTGGGGCAGGGCATTAGCCAGGATCTGACAATAAGGCGTCCAGGGGGTTTGGGGGTAAATAAGCAGGGGGTCTGCCGCCGGAGACATTTTATCGCCACTGTATCACTGAAAAACAAGACCTTTTATTTGCCATTATATCACTGGAAATAATGTATTACTATTGGACCCCAGAAATTGACTGTTTTGGGGGGCACCAAATATATCACACATTTCCCACCAATGACTGACACTGAGTGCGAATCACTAAAAGAGTACATAAATTTTATATTAAACTATGTGTGGTTACAATCTGTTATGCTTTGGACAACCAAGTGTGAAATAGGAGGTAGAAACCGTAAAATACACAATTCAATACAGATGTAAGGAAAACATTGGCAATTTGGCGCAGCAGTTCAAGTGTGAATGCTGTGAATCAAGAGGTAGAAGTAAATAAACAATAAAATACACAAAGAAGGAAAACAATCAAAATGCATGGTAATTTGGCACAGCAGGTGCATGTCACTCACAGTTACACTACTTCACATGCAATGGAGCCAAATCAGAATACAGTATACATAGCTCTGAGACTGAGAACAGGCAAAAGTATCACCACTGAGTCTGTGACTGTCACTCACTAAAGAGTAGTGGCACAATACGTTTTGAGCACCTAAGTCACAATAGGTAGAAATAGGTAGAAATAGAAATTTTTTTTAAAATACAAAAAACAAGAAACAATTCAAATACATGTACTATCTATGTCGAGAAATTAACTCTGAACACAGTAGTGCATGTAAAACATCATTTCTGTCATCTGAATACATATATGAATACACTTTGTAAACTTACTTGGTAGAAAAATATTCACAATCTAGTATACATACATATATTAATACACTTTGAAACAGTGTACTGGTCTGTGGGCTGGGATTCGCCGTAAAAATGTTGGTTCAAATTTTTGCCCGTCAAAAATACCCCCTTTGGCTGGATTGCCCGTCCAGTTGGACGGGTGGACGGGTGTCTGGCTAGCCTGGTGCCCGGGGGTAAAAAAATATTCTGCCCAGTGTGGGGTTCGAACCCATGGTCCAAAAAAGCGAAAGGCCTGGTTTTATAGCTCAGCCTGTTACCAATTAATCACCACCCTAACGGCGGGCTCCGGATTTTTTGCGCTAGCGACCCACCGTTAGGGGGGTTAATTATGGCTGACACATCCCACTACCTTTGGGCCATCTACACCACCCCTTGGTAAGGTCTCTCTGCCCCCGAAACTGTCGAAAGTTGCAGAGATTCCTTAGAAGTGCGTAGAGCCCGGCGCCATATGCAGGTAATGTATTCATATACTACATATACAGGAGACCAAATCCGGATCTGAGCTAGCAAACATCCCCTTATACATGTAGTATATGAATACACCCCTTACACACAGCGCCTTTCCCACCTCTGTCAGCCGACTGAGCTATATCCCACGACCCACGAAACATAGGCTAAATTGGAAAGACTATTTCGCATAAACAAAATATTTCCAATCCTCCGAAAAATACTGGATCTTATTAAACAAGACACGCTGAAAAAGGCTGTCACGTTTATTTTATATGAAAATCCGTGGTTTAAGCCCTATAGTGGGGAGAAAATCAGCTGAATCACCCTGTTGTGCAATACAGCCAGCCTATATATATATAGACTATAATCCTTATGTATTAAATGCCAACTAGGTCGCCTTATCAATGTGTGTGTGTAGGCGATACTTGTAAATAAGCGTGTATGCCTTGGCTGGGGAGGCGCCTAAGAGTGGGGGGGGGGGGGGGGTATGGGGAAGCAGGGAAAGGGGGGTGGGGCCTCTATTTGTTATGGGGAGGGCCCCAAGGGGGGCGTGAACCAGAACCTATAGTGTGTCTACTAGAACTTCTGGACCTCGCCGGGAATAGGGGCTGGGGGCCTCTATTTACCAAGGGGGGCATGCGCCAGAACCCTCCCTCTCCCTACTACTAATTGTGTGCAACGAATGTCGGACTATGCATTCGCCACACGAGTATCGTTGTTCGCTTATTGCCGCCAAGTCCCACAAGCTGTGTGGCTTATTTTCCTGTTTGTATGGTGTTATACATGTACCTCACATAAAACAAGGTTTGAGACAGAAGTTGTCTGATGGATAAGCAAGTAATGTAACCTTAGAATGACGTTAAATTGAGATTTCAGTGAAAGCAAACATTTGGAAAATCCACAGCTATCCATGCCATTTCCTTGAATAGTAAATTGATATTCTATTTACAATAATGCAGATAAAAAACATTCTGAGATAAACAGTTTCATGCAGCTAGTTTACACGTTCATGTGTCTCTTTGTCTTTACACAGGCCAAATTTCTGTGGACACCTTAGCTAATGCGGCTTCTGCTGGGGATGAAATGATGTATTATAACTCCGGATACGATGACCGCTTGGGAACCGCAGACCTGACCAGGTACACGTTTGCTGTTTTCTCTCGTTTGTAATTCAGACACACGCAGATAAACATCTGATTATGCATGACAAAAGTACCCTACGGCTATCTGCAAGATATGCACGTGACAGGGGCACAAGGGCACATTTATTAGAGATGCCAAGAAGTGAGGTGGTATAACACTATAGCATGTACATGTATATCATTACCTAAGAGTCCGCCTTGAAGCCGGGAGGCCCGAGGATCAAACCCAAGTCGGGTCATACCAAAAGCTTTAAAAATGGCACTTGCTGCTGTCTTGCTTGGCGCTTAACATTTAGAGGCTAGAGCAAGGAAACATGATTGGTTGGCCAGGTTGTGACACGGTGGGTTGACTCAGTGGGGTGTCATATCATCCTGCGCATGATGGTTCAGCGGCGGCAGTGACGGCTGTACTTTGGCGGCATGGACTCGCCCTGCCACAAGAAGATACAGTATATGTACACACACCTAATGAATCATCATCGTTATATTACTCAGGAACATATTAAATTTTCACAAGTCACCATGTTAACTTTTAGTGCTATAATTCATAAAACATTTCATGGCCGATAAGATTAGGTGAATACCTGGCCCTTCCTGTGAGAAAGCAACCATGAAAACCTTGACAAAGGTTGACCGTCGAAATCTGGATCTTTTTACGTTAGCAGCTGGAAGCTGTGCCTAGAAACGCCAAGGGGACGTCACTCACAGCCTGATCACTACTTGTCTTGTGTCCTCTTGCCAAGAATTTTAAATTCATCCTTAAAACTCAAACCTGCTCCTGATGGCAGCGAAAAAGGACTTGATACCCCAAAACACAGAGGGTTACATTCCCAAGAAACGCCGGTGCTAATAGCGTACTCATTTTCTGAGAAATTGCTAAGTGTGACGAATCGGAGCAACTGTGGAGTAAACGGGATAAAACCTAGTATGACATTACGATACAGCTTTCAGGTACTACGATACAAACGTTAAAATAGGTTCACTATGCTCAAATATGTCTTCGGTAATAGAAAAGATGAAATAACCTTCCATGATAGAACGCACAGTTTCAAGACAGTACAGTTTGAACAGGTTCACTAATTGGTTAAGGGTTTGTTGTACAAGATTGATCTGCCGATATTTTAATCGTTATTATCTGTTAAATATCAACTCTTCCAGATGAAAGGTCCTCGCGTACTGGTGGACGCGGATGCGAAACTCGTGGGCAACAAACCCATCACACACCCTTCTGAGAACATGACGATCTACGCCAGCATTGCCTTTGAGGAGTGGGGACCGTCAGTCGTATATGGCGCTGATGAAGAGTACGGTCAATAGTTCCTAAAGTTAAATATCCTTATAATCAAAGCACAACCCCATTCGTCCTCAATCAACGAGCGGAACGCCTGTGGTTTGGACAACAAATTGTGCCCCCTTTTGGCTGACCTACACTTGTTCTCGTATGAAGACCACTATGTGCAGAAATTACTTGGGAGTGGTCCTCACCGTGTCCGATCCTTCTCAGTCACTAAACGTTTTTTTTTCTTAATCTGCTGGCTTTAAACAATCGATGTATAGCAAATGCTGTGGAACATATTTACTGGATTTGAAGGAAACCACAGGTTCTGCACAAACCTAAAGGTTTCCTCTCTCGCGGACTGTGCGGCAGGAGAGATAACTTCAGTTTTTGGCTTTAGGTTGTCCTTACTTAGACAATATTGTACCGAAGGGGCCTATATATGGCGTGTACATACCTTGCCTGGAACCATTTGTTAGATCCTGCGTGTTGTTCGACGATCTCAATTAACGTCACAGGTTGATGCTGAGAAAGATGGTGTGTCAAGGTTGTTCCATCGGACGCTTTCTCTCCAGGTTCTGAAGTCGGTATAATACTCGTGTAAGTAGATGTGGACAGAGCTCTGCTCATGGTAGTGTCCAGTTCCGCTTTGTCCACTGCTGAGTTTATGTATTCATCGTATTGATATGGATGACTTTGGATATATGAACAGTTGCAATCAAGCGACAACAGAGATACATATTTTATTGTTGACAACTTTGCTGGTGTGAGTGTATACTATCTTAGTTCTTTGATAGTTTGTGTTATACTTTCTTAGTTCTTTGGTCGTTTGTGTTAAGCGTCGTTTTGCGAATTAACCTTGTAATTATTGACAAGGAACGTTCTTATTGGTTGATGGCTGGTATACAAATGCGTTTATCGAATTCTGCGAGTCAGTATGGCAAATCGCGCCCTGTGAACACGGCTTTATGCCGATATAGGTATCTTTGGGTTATTTTCTCTCCTTTCCCTGCCACCTTGCGAATCATTAATTGTTAGGACAAAATAAGTTAACTAGACGACTTAAGGCCATATAGTAAGTTGACATAACAAAGTAAGTACTACTGACAGCGATGTAATTAGATTCGCAATATAGTAGCTTATCCCTATATTGATTTTTGCCTGTAAATTACTCTGAAGTAAGCCTTGTCAATATAGGGAGTGGGTTCTGGATATGACGTTACCTAGTGTTTTGCGAAAATTTGTTTTGTATAAAATAGTATGTTTGATACTTGTTTTCACACAACAAGATGAAAACAATGGACAGATTTCATTGACGATGTAACTCTAGATTTTGTTTATATCACCCTTACATCAAAAACATGGCGTCATCTGTTTTCACTACGTACATAACAGTGATTGAACGAATAGGACATCACATAAAGTATGAGGGCCAACGTCGTATAAATGAAATATTCTTGAGTACACCGTAAATCGCCAATGAAATAATATAAATAAATAAATGATAAATAATATATATATATATATATATATATATATATATATATATATATATATATATATATATGGGCCATTACTTTTCGAAGCCCTAAGCTGTAACACAGGCGCCCAAAATTTCCTGGTATTGTACGTAACTTATTCTCCATTATAATTGAAATTATATACATTATAATTAAAACGGCTTTTGTCAACTTACCTAAGTTAGGGTTTTATTCTAACTGTTCGTGTACATGCGTAAACAGTAGCGAATTACACGCCCCCTATCACAAAAAATATGAAGTAATGTTAATTGTATTTTATTTAACGTCACTGGTCTAAAATTACTGAAAATGTTGTATTGTCATCACATTTAACATAAAATAACATTAAAACAGTGCAAAGGGACGAGGCCTCGGGGATGCTTAGTCCACTAGCAGAATCCTGCTTTAAGCAGGAAGAAAATATAATTAGGACGTACAGCATAACAGATGTACCGGAGAAAAAACAGAACAGCAATGACAGTGTGATACCTGGCAAATGTTGTCAATTTACTTCAGTTAGTGTTTTATTCTAACTGTTCAGGTAAATGCTTATACAATAGCCATCTTAATACAACCAACATTCGGAACCGCGAAGTGGGCATGTAATCTTAAACTATTTGTGTTGGTCATTGAACAAAAAAAAGAAGAAAAAAGTGAATTCTTCAAGCGCAGGCCCCAACCAAGGTCAAACAGTGAAATTTTGATTCTTGATTCTCCCCCTGTGTTAGCGGAATCTGGCAGTTGAATAAATATGTGCTAGGCGACTGAGTGAAATCAGTTTGAATGCTATAACATAACAGAAGTTGTTTATAGCAAGTGTCTCAGTTGCACTTTGATTGCAACTGTTCATATATCCATCGTGGCGATCTAATTCAACACGATGAATATACAGCGCTGAGTCCCCGGTTAAGCGGAATTAGACGTAATCTTGAAACAGAGCGGGAATTATACTCATTGTAAAACTTAAGAAACTTAGATTGAAGGCATTTTATGGAATAACCTTGGCGTTGATTGAAATCGTTATAAACCATGTAAAAGACCCGTTGGTATTTTCCTGGTAAGAGTAATTCACATTGTCAAACTTGAAGGTATCCGTCTTGTCGTAGGTCGAGAGAAGATGTACCGTCTGGAGAGTCTGTATCTTTTACCTTTGCTATAAATCGATTCTTTAAAGCTAGCAGATCATCAATATACCGTTTAATGAATGAGAAAGATGGATCCTGGTTAGAATTACTCCTTTATAGTTCCTACATATAGTCGTATTCATATGAGAACAGGTGCTAGTGATCTTATACTCTGACTTAGAGAACCAATTAACATGCATTATTCCATAGAACGGCTTACTGTATTGCCCAGTCGCCACGCGTTAACAGTATACAGTTTTTCATTGTCTTTTTCCATTGCCAAGAAAATGAATGAAAGAAAAACTGTGTCAAAGCGGTCATTCCTTGATAACTCGTAAATTTAGTGTGGAGATCCAATGCGTGATCAGATAGTTTGATCAGAAGGTTTTGTGAGAGCGTATATATCGTCATACCTGCACTCGAGTTTAACAGAGACGTCTCCCTCAAGGACGACAGGGTTTTAGCTTCTTAAAATGAAAATATAGTTTAACTCCGGCTACTTTGAAAATAACTTGGTCGTTTAGGTGTTTGCTGAGTGTGAGAGTCTAGCGTAGCCGACTCATGCCATTCGCAATTGATCTCTCTTAGATGTATTTCAGAATTTTGAACAAAATTACGCAGACGTGCACAAAACCTTATAAGCTTGTATTCCTACTAAGTCTGTTTGTAAACTGCAATATTTATCTAACATATTTCACTGTAAACTGCAATATGTTGTGTACTGTATCTTGAATTGCAGCTGTTTTGCCTTTGTAGTTATTCACTGATTATTTTTAATTGATAAATGTGTTTATTTTTGTGTATACAGAATATGACATGTTTTTGAAGTTATGTTAGCACATGCACACATGTATGTCATAATAAAGAGGTTACAGTTGGGTATTTTAATTGCACCCCGAATGTAGCTCTAACAAACGAAAACTTTAAGGCAAATGTACTAACTAGATTTATAATACCATGTTATGTATCTTTTGTAAGTGATATTTTTAACCTTTTAAAAATATATAAAAGCTTTATATTTGGAGACAAGCTTTGATGTGCTGATATTTGCACATATTTGCATGTATATTACATATGCAGTTTTATAATATTATGAGATACTCATTATTTCCAGCAATTACGGCCCATAATGTTTTGAATTAAAATATAGTTTTTCTATTGAGGTTTTACATGTTCTTTAATTATGGTGTCTTGATATTTTGAAATAATAATTAGCTTCCAAATAGAATAACACTTTTGTCATTGAACTACCCCAGAAAATGATGTATATGAACTGTGCATTTGAAGTTGTAGTTATATATATATAAATAAAAATATGTTAATAACCATGGCACCTTTCTTAAAGTGTTGTCTGCAATCAAAGATTATTAGTGGAATAAATCTCACTAAACTGAACAGTGATGTCTTTAAAGCTGAGAAAGCGAATTTTTTTAAATAGTGTGCTTTCACAATTCTCTCAATATTAACACCTTTGTCAACAGTTCCAGTAAATGAAGACCATTGGTGAAAATAAAATCAGTAATTCATTCTATTTGTACTTTCATCCACACTTTGAAACGCCATTTGTCGTCATTAGATCTATATAATTGATGTATTGCGGACGAGCGTTAAGCCCCGTTTATTCATTTAATCATTCTGTACACATTGTCAAATACCATAACAAAAAGCCAAACGAAACAAGAACTACAAATTTATATGACACAAGGTTTGCTAAAGCCGTTCAGCCTAAATTGATGGTCTGCGTCTGTCTTCCTTTTGGCGTCTTCTGTGTCATTTTCTCTTTCCTTTAATTTTGGCCACTCGTGATTTAGGAATACATGTAACTGGGCCTTACAAGCATAAGTCAAACAAATGCGACATAAACCTGTCTCTGTGCCAAGACGTCGTGGTCAACCCAACCTCAATGGTCTTATTTGCGCTATGCAGTATTGCTGGATTTCCGAAATACTTGATTCAGAGTAATTTACAGCACGACCACTATGTCAGTGTTCTGTACACAAAAAAAATGTTAAAATGTACATATTTATTATAACGTGTATAATCAGAAAAAGGTTTGTAGCAATTGTATTTTTCTACGAGTAAGTGAGCGTATGCCTCTGTAGTCAGCCAAATTTATATTTGAAGATCGCAGAAAGCCTATACTTTTAGCTTAATTATGTGTTTTTTTTACATTTTCATAGACCATTCGTCGCCATTTACCAGACTAGTGTATTCCATCTATCGCTTTTTCATCTACGTTGTTGAATCAGGAGGCTTGCCAGTGTTCATCAAACCTGCATCTACAATACAATGGGTTACTGAAATTTCTTGTTCCGGAATTACATGAAAGATCCATGTATGTAGTTAACACTTGCCTCCCTGTTACTATTTCCAACATTTAGGTGTGTAAACCTAATTATTATCTTTCGTTCAGTACCATGCACTACTGCGGAAAACGTCTCTGAATAAGAAATGATAGAAAGTTTTCCTGAGATTTTTTGGCCTAAATAATGGGATATGGCCAATGTAGCTATTGGAAAAACCCTGAGCCACTTGCTATATCACTGATTTAACTTTCTGAACATCCAGAATATTTTGAATTTCGGACACTTCAAACAACTACAAACGCTCGAGACCAGTGGAAATACTGGGTCGAGTGGGGCTCGAAACTTACTGGTTGTTCCAGTTGTGTTGGTCCATAAGTCGGGAGTTCTTAAGCTCAAAATACACATGTAGTTCTTCAGCGTGCAGATTTCAGTATTTATATTGATGTATTCTCTGCTAATGATGTCACTTGTTCTTTCCTTCTTTGTGAAATAAGTCTTTAATTTTAGCATTCATCTTGTCAACACCACAATTTCACCCCGGTCACTGATTATCCCAGTCAGTGTGGCGCCAAGGACCACTGTGATTCAACAGAACATCTGGACATACCTTTGTTGTATTCAACGTAATCACTGATTTGTCCAATGGTTCTTCACCGATATTCTTGGAATAGTCAGAGATTTAATGTGATGTATGCCAGTGTATAATTTTTGCCGTTTCTAGGATTTACCAGTGATCAGTTTGCTAGTCTTTAATTTGCGATGTACTCAAAAGTTGTTAGACATTCCAGCGCCACTAAACTTTTCACATAACATGTACACCTCTGGTTAAAATGTGACGTAAATCGTAAAATGACCAAAACATGTTGTGAATGACCAAAACATGTCCTAACATATACTTTGTCATTTAAGCGCTGATTATGATCACAATAACTATAGGTGTCAGACTCATCCCTATAACTTACCATGATAGCACACTATAACGGACTTTTTGTATTCCTGCTTAAACTAGGATTCTGCTGGTGGACTAAGCATCCACAAAACTTGGCCCTTTTACATTGTTTATTATGATTGTATGTTAAATGTGATGACATCACAGCAGTTTGAGTAAATGTAGACTAATGACGTGTCATAATTGTTTTTACCTTATTCTGCTTAGTCCATGGTGCTTAAGGGCGAGTACATGTCTTTTTTTTGGCGTATAGCCATGTGCTGTATGAGTGACTGAATTGTTAGCATTAATTTGCAACTGAATGAAGACCACACCTAAGTGCATTTCAAGTGAGCGACTTAGTGTTATAAAAGTGAAATGTTGAGAACACAAATGTTTGATTAAGTATTAAAATGTAAATATTAATTATAACGTAAAGAATCAGAAAAAAAAATACCGGCATATATCAGTTGTATTTTTCTAAGCACACCAATGAGTGACCTTGTGCCTATGTAGTCAACCAGATTTAATCGTGTCATATATTTACATTTTATGTTTAAGAACGCAAGGAATAATTAATCTATTATTTTTAATACAGTTATGTTTCCTTTTTTGATTTCTATATGCTATTCTTTGGGTGTAGGTCTACAAATATATTCCATCTCTCGCTGTTTTGTCTACTACCTTCAATCAGGAGGCTGACCAGGTAGCTGTCGAAGGTCGGTGGTTTACTCGAGGCTCCCCGGTGTTCTCCATCAATGGTACAGTCGATGGACTGATATTGATTGTTTCGGTTTTACATGAACACCCCATGTATGCAACTAATTCCACAAAGAAATATACCCACGTGTAACGTGAACTCTTTGTAATGGTAGGGCACAGTGCCCTTGCACCACTGCAGGAACGTCCCTGAATGAAAAAGGTGCAAAGCTTTGGCTTATTGAAGAAGAAAGACGACGCACTGGTTTTGTGTTGGCTAAGGGAAGATAACTCAAAAATATTACTTATATACAAAAATAATATTGAGCTATGGCCTATGGATCGGAGGCAGAGAAAAAGGAAAAATTATAATATTGCTACATCAGTAGTTTTTATTCCCTCAGACAACATGCAGAATTGTGTCTCATTAGATTGGGAATTTCGGACGCTTGCAATAAGTACATCGAAACTGATAAAATACTAGGTGAAGTGAGACTCAAAATCTACTGGTTGTCACAGCTGTGTACCTGAAAAGTAGTGAATTCCTTAGGGTGAGATACACATGTACTTCCAGTGTCCGTACTCAAGTATATGTGTTCATGTATTCTCTGTTGATGGTGACAGTTAGCTCTTTACAAACCAGTTCGTGTGTAGCCAAGGACGGCTGTCATTCGTTAGAACATCCAGGCATACCTGTGTTATACTGGACATAGTTATAGGTTTCTTCATTGTTTCTTAAAACATTATGGGAATATTCAAGGATTTGCCTGTTGTTTAATATGATATATACCTGTACATACTTTGTGGCCGTTTGTAAGATTTACCAGTGATGAGTCGGCCAGTGCTTGAGCTATAATGGCAGTTTTCACAGATATTTCAGTGCTAGTGGGAACTAGACATCCATCCATTTGACGTAAACTGTACACATATGGTCAAAATATGACGTGAGCTCACCAAAGGTTGATCAAATAACTGTTGATATGGTACATGTTATAGATGAAAAGTATCCTAAAATATCAAAAGCTCTTTAAATGGTGGTGGTGATTATGATAACTATAGGTACCGTGTTGGACGTATTCCAACATCGTTTTTTTTAACCTTTTTACACCTTTATCCTATATTTATTTATACGATTGGTGTTTGACGCCGCACTCAAGAATATCTCAGTTGTACGACGGCGGCCAGTATTATAGTGGGAGTAGCAGAGTGGCAGAGCCTGGGGAAACCCACGACCACCAGCCGGTTGCAGAAAGACCTTCCCACGTACGGCTTGAGAGGAAGCCAGCTTGAGCTGGACTTGAACTCACAGCGATCGCATTGCCGAGATGCTCATGGGCCATTACGCTGCACTGACTTGCTAACGCCTCGCCAGGCCCCCTTTCTCCTATAGGCTCCCACAATAGGATATTGGGCTGTGTGTGGGAATTCTTGCATTCTTGCATAAACTAGGAATCTGCTGATGGTCTATGGATCTCCGAGACCAGGTCCCTTCCCATTATTTATTTTGATTGTATGTTAAATGTATTGACATAACATTATTTTAAGTATATCTAGACTTGTGATGTCTAACAAAAACTATCCCCACTAAAATGTTTCCTACCTAAATCCGTATTTGGTCTTGGTGCTACAGGAGGTGTGCGTTGCTGTGTTAGGCATATGCGTGTAGAGTTAAATAAAACTAGCCGAAGTAAATACAAATCGACAAGAATCTATCCGTCGAAACAGACATTCGAATACCAGTCGTCAGTCAAGATGGACGTTCCAGGTCGATAATCTCAAGTCCAATTCCCAAACCACGTTTAACAGAAACAGGCAAAGAACTAAGAAAATATATTAAGTACGAATATACGACGGAATCGTGGAAAGAGATGCAGTCAACAGTTAAGACCCAAGGTGTGTTCTAGGCGAATGAGTGAAAGAGAGCGTATTTCACTGTAGTTGCTCCTCTGGTGTAAACCTCTGTGCTTTAAGTCTATATTTTATATTGTAACAATTAGATTTTAATCGAAATCGATATTTAATATTCCAACGGCAAACAATAGCTACATGACACGCTCAAAACACTGCCACATGGCATTACCATCGGCACTAATAGACTGACGTATAGACGACATTTTCACAAGATCCGGATAACCATGACACGGGAGAAAGCGCATAGCTGGTTTGTTTCTTGATATGTTTTGGAAGAAAATGAAGCAAGTTGAACACTTCAATTTAGTTTGGCCGTGATTAAAAAATCCACATTTCACAGGATATTTCCCCGTGTGCGCTGCGCTTAACGCAAGTAGCAGACTTCTAAAGCCACATTGCAGTGGTTAACAGTTCTGCTACTGAATTCTGATTTTGTTGGGAAAACTCCCACCGCAAAAATTTCAGATGTACCAATGATGAGACAACGGTATCACCGCTTGCTCCACCGTGGATTAGACTGCCTACTCTCTATACTACAGTTCATCGCACAGATTTAATTGATAGAATTTCATCATTAATTGTATCGGTGTTTAATAAAACTGGTCACTGTTACATTAACGTCAAAAGCATCAAAGCCTTCTTTAGTTGAACTACATACAAGGGTTACCATTCATGAGATGTTTCCATGTTTCTTGAGTTCCTTGAATTTCTCATTCATAACATCTGTGTAAAATTCGGGGAAAACATATAGCAACAATGTATAGGGTATCCGCCCCCCCCCCCCCAGTGGCCGTACTATACCTATTATCATATGAATACGACCATATACAGAAACAATTAAGGAGTAATCCTCTCCAGTCCCGATCTTTCTCATTCACTAAACGGCAAATTAGTTGTCTATTTGCTTTAAAAAATCCATATACATTTAAAGCAAAGGTTGTGAAAGATATTTCCCCACCTTCACCGGATTTAAACAAAACTTCAGACCCAACAAATGGCAAATCTTATCTAGACGTATATTTGTATATGGACCAAAACGGTTTCCTCTCTCGCATACTTCGTGACATGAGGGATAGTTTCAGTTTTGACATTGTAAATTATCCTTACTTGGACAGCAATATACCAAAGGGTCCTGCATATGGCGTGTACATATCTCGCCTTGTAGCATTTGTTAGATCTTGCGTGGTGAGTGACAATTTCAATCAATATCATTATTACTTCAAGAACTGGTGTGTCAAGGTTATTCCATCAAACGCCTTCACTCAAAGTTTCTAACATTTTACAATGAGTAAATTTCTCTTAAAGTAAAGTAAATATAAACAGAGTGTTCTAAATATCTGGAGCTCTGCTTCATGATTGTGTATAATTCCGCTTCATCGTGTTGAATTACATGGCCAGGTTGGATATATGAACACTCACAATCAAAGCACAACTGAGATACATAATTTGTTATCGACAACTGATGTTCTAACATAGTACACGATTTGAATATTGATTTATCTCAGTTACCTAGAACATATCTTGCGCCTTGTCTACATCACTGAAAAGTGATGAACGCTTCGCTTTGTATGATTTCGTCGTATCTTCGCACTTTATATACTTATATATAAGTATATAAGTTGTTATTGACGCGGAACTGCCTTATTCGTTGGCGGCTGGTATAGGAATACCCGTTTCGATGTGTAGACTTGTGCAAATATAGATCCAGATAGGATGTACCATCCGAAGAGTGTGTGGTTTTCTTTTATTCCAGAAAAGTGGGTAAATGTCCCTTGCTATATATGGATTGTTTACAACTGGCGGATCATCGACATAGCGTTTAGTGAATAGAAATTTTCGGGGCTGGTGAGGATTACATGTGCATGAATGAGGGGTTTTACAAACTGATTATATAGATATATCACGTTAATGATGAAAATTAAATGCATATGCTAATCACCGAAAGTGTAAAACCAGCCCCAGAAATTATACGAGGCATCTTCCACGCGAGACTGATAGTTTTTAAATTAAAGAATATATAAAAGTTACTATCAAATTAGATAACACATAACGTATGTGTTTAAGTTTGTTTTGTTTGGCGTTATGGTCCCATATATAAGGAAGGTTTTGTTACAAAATGGTATTACCTCTCTGTGGTGTACGTTATAATTTTATTTTGTTTCTAAATTATACAAGGACCTTTAGGCTAATTAAGATTTTCTTTCAGTAAATCTTTTAGAGGTATTGTCTGACAGGATCAGCTTTACGTTTTATTCAACTTTAATATCTGTGAATCAGTCCTGTCGGTTATTCTTTCGAACTACCACTCAAGGGGTATACACCTTTGCTGTCATGATCAACTAGTGAAATTATCGTTCCAGACTTCCACTGGCTAATGAATGCTAGTGGCGGAGTAATTTTCTAACTTAGCTAATGCTGTCAATATTTGAAAATAGTGATTGGTCGCCTCCATGGAGTAGTGACCAATGGCGACAGGAGTAGTATGCAGAGTATAGGTTCTGGCACCCCCCCCCCTCTTGGGGTCCTCCCAATAAAAAAAATTTTTTTTTTTTGATTGGTGTTTTACGCCGTACTCAAGAATATTTCACTTATACGACGGCGGCCAGCATTATGGTGGGTGGGAAACCGGGCACAGCCCGGGGGAAAACCACGACCATCTGTAGGTTGCTGGCAGACCTTCCCACGTACGGCCGGAGAGGAAGCCAGCATGAGCTGGACTTGAACTCACACCGACCGCATTGATGAGAGACTCCTGGGTCATTACGCTACGCTAGCGCGCTAACCAACTGAGCCACGGAGCCCACCCCCCCATAACAAATAGAGGCTCCCAACCCCCATTCCCTGAACACCCTTCCCCTGGCAAATAGGGGCTCCCAACCCCATCTCGAGGCGTATACACACTATAGGTTCTGGCGCACCCTCCCGTTGGGGCCCTCCCCAGAACAAATAGAGCCCGCCCCCCCACCTTGGGCGCCTTCCCAGCCAAGGCGTACACGCTTATTTACAAGTCTAGCCTACATACACACATTGATATGAGTTGGCATTTAGTCAATAAGGCGTATAGCCAATTAACCCCCCTAACGGCGGGTCGCTAGGGCCAAAAATCCGTAGCCCGCCGTTAGGGTGGTGATTAATTGGTAACAGGTTGAGCTATAAACCAGGCCTTTTGCTTTTTTGGACTATGGGTTCGAGCCCCACACTGGGCAGATTTTTTTTAACCCCCAGGGCTCTCGAGACATAGCATGGGGTTTGCCCTGGTTCCAAACAAGTTCCCCCTGGGCACCTCCCCAGAGCATCATTCGGAAAGAGCGTTTTTTAGCTGTTGCCGTGCTAGTTTTCGGCCGCGATCTATAAGCTGTTTTTTCGTGCTTTCATCGATCTCTACGGAGTTGAATACCTTACGAGGCTTGCCGCGTATCTCCTGCTTTAGATCAGAGTAGTTCTTGAGCTCCTGAACGATTTGCTTGAACTCTACGTGTGAAATAACACCATCAGATAATGCCGTAGATACCTGCGCACGGATACTGTTAAGTTTGGCCTCGGCCAACAGCCGTATATCGTTATGTTTCTTGGCCTTGAAGGCGTGAAGTCGGCGGCTAACGAATTTTCCGGCGACATTTAAGACACCGCAAGCTAGGGCCACAGCTTCCATGGCCAAGAGAGAAGGGTTTGCAATTATCGTTGTGAGTAGCCCCACGCCTGCAACCCCTAGGCCCAAACCGGCCGTGAGCATGGTCGAATCAAGGGCCTCGGTGGCCAAGACATCACGCCGGTACTTTTTGTACAAGGCCCGGCCAAGATCTCGCTCAGATTCAAGTTGCCTCTGTATTTTGCTGATATACTGCAGGCGATGGACGTGCACCACGCCCTCCGGCGGCGCGGTCGGGGCCAAGGGGTTTTCAACCATAATCGTCGGCGCGGTCGGGGCCAAAGGGTGGTCAACCGTAATCGTCGGCAAGGAGTCTTCATCCGTGATCGTCGGGTACAGTCACCCCATATTGTCCGTCCTACGAATCAATAACGTCGGTTAGCTCTAAATTGTTATCGGGACTACAACACACGAAAGCGGCGAAGTCTTATACCGGACTCTAAATAGATTTCATTTAGATTGAAAACGCCCCCTGCAAAGATTCGTATATCCGCGAGAGAGCTCCGGATGACTGGGTCGCCCTGTGCCGGTAATTTGATCATAAGTCCTTTCCATAGTGCTCTGCAGGCCACTTTAGTTTCAACCCGGTAATCATGGAGGAACGGTGCTGAGAGGCCGTGCCAAGTATGATGTTGAAGAGTTTATTCCTAGAATGGGCATAGGTTTATTCCTAGTATGGGCATAGACACGGTTTGCGCGTCAAGACGCACGGTCTCTACACCCGGCGCCGCAGTTAGTGAAGTAACCTCCTCCTTCCATAGCTATATGACAGGCGCTGGTTGATACGTACGACACAAAAGAGGCTCCGGAGTTGAACACTTTTTTCACATTTACCCCGGCGGTCTGGACCGACATCGGGGTCACCTTCACATCTATCAACCAATCGGGGTCGCGAGCTCTGGTAAGAACAAAGCGGTCTTCAAAGCGAATTAATGAGAGTTTTTGTTCTTCAATCACCTCAGACGGCGACCTGCGCTCTTGCTCTGCAGTGGATGAGACATCTTCAAGGGAAGCAAACGTGGCAGGTTCTGGAATATGTCCCTGTCCAGCGTACAGACATTGTAGTAGCCCGTCGGCACTTCAACACGTTTGTCCTCAAGCAAGAAGCCCACTCCGGAGGGGATATTCACCCAGGCTGGGTTGAATGTTATCTCGCGAAGGGCGGTTTTAAGGCGGCCGTCGAGGTCGTTAAGGGCATGAGGCAGCGTGTGCTGTGCCCCATTTAGAATGTCAGTCAATGTGATGAACATCTTAGCCACAATGAACAGAGAGGCCACTTACAAGACCGGGGCATTTCATAGTATCCAAACCCACGCAGAGCAGCTCACGTGATTTGACATCTACATCGATGAGAAGGCCTTTCCAGTCCAGTTCACAGATGTGTTGGCCAAGTACCGGCTACCAAAGATAACCGACAATGAAATTGTTCGGGCCTGGAACACTAATCCTATGCAATTCTGGCAGAACCAAGTGAACTTCGCGGTCTGGTGCGCAACCACGGGCTGTGGCGTGTCTGCAAAAGACCATCTTTTCGCCCCTGACTAACGAATAAGGGCCCTGTACAGGTTCCATGTGTATTACCAAGTTAGGCGGATCTTGGAAGAGATCCAGGCCACCCTGCCGCAAGACAGAGCGTGGGCGACATTCAAAAACCTCTACGACGAGAGGGCCTATGAGACAATTTGTAGGGAATTCCGCGTAGATGCGCACACAGACTAGAGGCGCAGGGGGGTGAATCACCGCCTCGGATTAGCATATTACTGTGTCACGTGAACGGGCTACAGCCCCATTGGCGATGGACCTTCGAACCGAGCAGGATGTCGCTCTCTAGAAAGCCTACAGCGCTCCACGTCGACTACATGCATCAGGACGCCGAGGAGGGTTGGGCGTTGTTCATTGTCGACAAATCCCAAGGATTCACGCAGCCGGGCGTAGAGCGCTTAAACGATTCCATCCGGACATACGTGTGGGCTGTTTTAGGCGCCCAAGCGGACACAAGGGCGCGTATTCTAGGCACGGGCACAGCCTTCGACGCGAAAAAACAGTTTGCCGCGAACGTTAAAGGCGCCATTTCCTCTCCGATCGACCTTCCGTCTGCAATTAAACTCTAACAGGACATGGTACAGTATGCGGGGAGCGCTGTAGACTTTGTCTATGGCATAGGCCTATATATGGCCCCCAGGAACATGCTTCTGCAGATCGGCCATGTGGCGAAATACAACAAGAAAATCCTCGTGGCCACAGAGGACCAGAAGCTAGGCGCCAATGAGGGTGTGAACGCTAAAGTGAACCCCACTTTGCACAAGGGCGCACCTTCCCGCCGGATCGTTGAGCCACAAGAAAGCGTCCCACCACCCACCGCGCGCGTTCAGCATGTTGCTGCGCGCGGCAAAGCGGGTGAAGAACCCCTATTTCCAAAGCAAAGGAATCACGATGCGGAGAAGACAGCCATCGTCGTCGCTGGGGTTGGTATCGGCTTACTGCTGCTGTGGACTATTCGTTAAATGATTGCGAACAACCACGAGCATTAGGCCACCTACTGCGACGACTAGAGCCCAGACATTATCGGCCAGCCACCCAGCCGCTTTCCCGAGTAGCCAGAACGCGATACTGCCAATAAAACTGGGAAACGCAGCGGCAGCCTTCCCAGCCAGCCTGCCAAGGGCGTGCGCCAGGGACTGGAGATGCTTTTTTACCCATCTTTTAAGACCACGCCCGTCGGGTGGAGGTGGCGTTGGTTGGATACCCCCGCCGGACCCGCCAGTCAGCGCCAACTTTATCGTCAGCCCCAGTGTCGAGATCGCCATCCCAATTGCCGTGAGAATGGAGACCACGGATATTCCCTGCTCCCGGAAGAGGGTGCGGACGAGCTCGGTTAGAGTGGTATCCTTGTGTAGGATGCGATCGACCGTCTGCTTGATGCGGCGTATTTGCGTGCGCAGGCCTTCGGCCGTTAAAGAGGCTGCTTCGAGCCGGGCCACCCTCTCGCCCTCGAGATTCCTTATCCGGTTTGCGATACGACGCCGGGAGTATTCATCAAGGGCCTCCTCCAACGTCTGTTTTTGTTTTGCGATGTCCTTATCGAGACTTGACAGCTTGGCGAGGTTATTCGCGTGTTCGCCTTCCGAGGTCTGCAGTACCTTGTCACGCCCCAGAAGTTCTCGCATGGGAAGAGGAGGGTCGTTTATCGTTTCAAGAGCCCGCTCGACCTCACTCTCCGTCAAGCTTGTTTCCATTATGTGGACAGCATCAGCGGCCTTTCTCGCTGGTTGGCTTAAATCCTTCAGCTCCATGTTGTCTGCCTCGGCGGCCGCGGCATCGAGTTTTGTCTCCAGGATTGAGACTTTTGCCGGAGACAGTGTTTCTGTTTTCTGTTTTTCGTTCTGTCTTCTCCTTTCCAGTCTACAAAGCCCAGACCCGTTGCATCCTTAACAGCCCTTCTCCCTCCATTCTTGGCGATTGTTGTTAGGGATAGCGGTTCGCCAGCTTGTTCGTTGGTGAGTTCCAGTTTTGGGTAGTTCACGAGTCGCAGACGCCCATCGACAAGCATAAACTTATTTTCTTCGTTTAAACGGAGTGGGGTAAGGTTGGGATACCAATCATCCTTCGCCATGATTTTGTAATAAGTCTTCACGGCGTTCTGTATCACCCTTGGTTTTTGGTCTTCGTAGATCGTACCCAATATTGGTGTCTTGGGAACAACATCACCTGTAAAGAGAGAGGTCTGTTCGACGTCGTCGTCTTGGGCATTGTTGTAGTCCTCTTGGGCGTCGTCGAACGCCGGATTATCAAAGTCAAAGTCTGCCATAATCCTCGTACTGAACATTCAAGGTATAACTTGAATACACAAGGTATGTCTTTAATACACAACGTATGCATGCGGACGCAGGCTAAACCCTTCAGAACACTCCGTAAGCCTCTCGAGGTACAAGGTAAACGGCAGTCCGTGGTCGTCACCAATAACCCGAGAACGATCGACCAGAATCAACAATTCTTGGTCCGCTTCCCCAACTTCGGCACAAAGGACGTCATTGTGCCCGATACCGTGCGCTTGGCCTTCTCGATTACGATTAATTCATGCGACCCGTCTATTGTTTTGACCCCAGCGAGCAGCTCAACGACTGTCTGAGAGCTTTCTACAGATTGTTCGAGGGGGAGCCCACCCTATACATCATCGATGATTGTAGCGCGTTGGAGGCGATGAAGAAGAATCAAAAAATGTTGTCATTCATGGCTTTTTCGGGCCGTCATGCAAAGCAAAGCACCTCAGAAATACAACGCCGTCCTCAAAGACTTTCGCGAGCAGACAAGGTGGGTGGCTTTATTCCACTGCAAAGATCGGCACTCGTTGAACGAATGCCTGGAGGAGAACCACATCATCGAGGCCGAGAGCGAAAAGGCAGAGGTTCGACAGAAGCTCAAGAACAATCCGCATTCTAAGCTCCTGCTAATGACTGATAGGCCCGGGACATCTAAGATTATATATTAGACGTAGGCGCCTCTTTTCCAATGAAGCATGGATACCGACGAGCTTATAATAGATGACATTCTGGGCGCAGAGGAGGAGCCCGGCCGAAGCCATCAGCCCGACCCCAGCCAACAAGATGATGCACGGCAGCTCAGGGATAGGCTGGCGGCACTTGCGGTGGATGGGCAGGCCAAGCGATATCTGGAAAAAGACGTAACAGCCGCTGAGATCGACGCCATGAGCGAGGAACACGTTGAAAGGTTGTACTCCCGGTACGAGGCTAAGCTCGGTGCGCGGATGGTTAACGGTCTCGAAGGTATGTTCTTGAGATCATATGTAAGGGAGGCCAGCTGGCTCCTACCAATCTCACCCGAGAATCGACCAATGCTCATGGCACAGCTCGCCACCGACCCATTTGTTGAACAGGCGCTTCGCAGTGCTAGCTGCTGGCTATACTACTGCTATGGTAAGTACTTAGCACCGTTAACCATGGCTAACCACTGCTGAGCACTGCTCATTTGAACACCACTACCGTCCTAGAAATGAGCCGTATGATCCAGAGGAACGTGAGTACAACGAATCCGGAAGGCCCGAAGGAAGCCGAGGGGGTGACAGCGGATTCTACGAATGACGGCCCTGCGAAGAATCCCAAAAAAGTCGCTGCGGGTCGAGCGGGTGCTGCAGCGAGAAAGGCCAAGGCTGAAAAGCTCAAGGACGAGCTTCGCGAGGCAAAGGCTGCTTTGCTTGGCGCAGCTGATTCCACCAAGAAACAACCAAAGTAACCGGATTCTACGAAGGAAGGGGGAGCCACAGATTTTGCGAAGGAACCGGATTCTACTAAGGCACACCAAATCACCCAATGGAGGGCGCCCCTGGCGTTATTAGGCGATGTCATACTTGCAGTGCTAGTGTTGCTACGCGTGTATCGCAGCTGCTATACAGCACATGCACGAGGTGCAGATATTACGCTGCAAAAAGATATCACGCCGCAAGAAAAGAATCTCCATTTGAATACACGTCGCGACCCTTTCTATATAGAGCAGCATGTCTACTCCACCCGGTGACGGAACAGTGCTAGTCAACGCGGCCTACCACGTCGCTGTGGTCTCTCTCCTGGCTACTGGGTACGCTCGTCTCGGCCAGATGTTCCTGAAAGGAGCCCTCCTGAACCTGGACTTAACACCCCGTGACATCGGCATGGTCATTGCAGATGTAGGCCTGGCCATGTTTTCGAAGGAACTGCTAATTAAACAAGGGCTCCTTCCTCCCAACATAATCCAGTAGTAATGGCCTCCATCGCAATGATGATGGGTGACGCCCTCGTAAACGCTTTGTCCTTCAGCGGGAGCACCTATATGTTTTCGATGCTGATTAGTTCCGGTGTCGACGAAGAGCGGAGGCGCCATGACCGCGCTGTAGAGCAGCTCCAAGCGGCCCAGGAAAAATGGGCCCGAAAGCGCACTGAGCGCTTGGACTGGATTGACGATGAACTCCTCCGCCTGGGCCACGCTGTCCAAACGTTCGAGGAAGTCGACGCTGCATTCCGCGAGTATTCTAGGGTCACGGCAAAACTCTTACATGCGATGCACGCGACACGCTGCTGGGCACAGAGCCACAGCTCTCCGATTTCTATGTGCCTAGTGAAGATCAAAAACACCGCGAGATGACCTTCGTCATCCTGGGAATGTGTGTGGTTCGGGGTGTGAGTTACGGAATCGCAAAACTTACCAAGTAATCCGAACTGACTGTGCCGGACTCCCCATCGAGCTCCTCGCCGTTTGGCAGGCACGATCTTAGTAGTGAGGTGGTTCTGCGCACGTATATAAGCCGCGACGATTAACATCTTTTTCGTCTCAAATCTGTTAGAGGGATGCTAGAATACCTTGATGACATGGCTAAGAAGGTGTCTGCTCTCCTGGCAAATATCTACTACAGCCCTCGTGGGTACTGGTAGGGCCGCGCGGCCATCCAGAAAATTGCCACTGCGGCTAAAGTCTCGGAAGATGTGGTCCGGTCCTGGTGGATATCCACCGAGACCAAGGCACAGTGGAGCGCTTCAACCGTACTCTGGCTGAGCGGCTCTTTGGACATCAGTACGCCCAGGAGATGCGCCTCCCCCCCCCCCCCCCCCCGAACACCGGTCTACTGAATGGGTGGCTCAGCTGCCCTCTGTTGAGGCCGTTCTGAATAACGAGACAACGAGACTGATCGTTAAAAAGCCGAAAGACGCCATCAAGGCAAAAGGGGTGCCCATAAGCCTTCCTCGACGGTTCCAGGTCGTCCCGTTGGACTTAATGAGCGGAAGATCCCCGAGGGTGTTGGCGTTCGTTATCTCTATCAGCCTAGAGAGCTGGAGGGCGGTCGCCGTCGCGCGACTGATCCTGTGTGGTCTCTAGATATATATCGGCTTGATCGCTCTGTCACAAAGCCTAATGAACCCGTGCTTTACTATCTAGACGATACGTCGGATGGCCCGCGACGGGGTTTCGTTCGTGAAGAGTTGCTTATAGTGCCTCCCGATACTCAGCTTCCCCCGGATGGGGTTCTACGGCGCTAGTAGTAATTCCAGCCCATCCTACGGGACGCATCTCTATGGCCATAAGCCAAGGAGTGGACACCATCTTCGGCGATCCAGCGCTTACTATTGAAGGGGGACAGTGAGACCTTAATCAGGTGCTGTCTGTAGATATGGCGGCGCTCTGATCGCCGCACATCTATACCGTGATGGAAGATCTTCTTTTCGAAGAGGGCCTCTTTGCACTGCTTATGGCGGATGTGCTTTTCCACAACACCCTTTTTCACGCCCTTGGCCTTCTTTATGTTGGCTCCGCCGGCCTCCACAATGGAGTACATCTTGGGACGCAGATTTATGTATTCGGCGATTGGACGCCCCGCGCACTCGTCATTCATTTTCCCCAACACCTTCATATTTGCTACGCTGTACAGGGGGTGGTCTTGTGGGTAATCTGAGGTGTCGTACAGGTTTGCATTCTCAGCCATATCCCTATAAACATCATCAGTCTGAATCTCGAGTAGCAGACTATCCGTGTCAGTGTAGAGGAGCTGGCAGCGCTCTCCTTACTGGGCCTTCATGTGGTTGTGGTAGAAGTCGTACATCAGATGTTTTGAGAGATCTAGAATGCTCATGCCCACGTAGATAGGTCGGTTTAGGACTAGACGGGTCTTGTGCATCTGAATCGCTGCGAGGTCATCATCAAATATGTTTGCCCGTCCGAAGCTCGGGCTGGCTATCAAGCGTCGGAGCTTGTCGTCTTCTCCAGAGCGTACCAGCTTGACGTCCACACGCTTCCGGAGGTTCTCCATGGTTTTTCCGAAGACCGAATTGTTCAATAGATTGTACAGGTTCTTCTCGAATTTACTCGCGGCCGTTTTTCGGAGCTCGGTGTTCATCCTAATATAGGGTTCCATCCAAGGGCTCTGGGCGAATCTCAGGGCCCCTGTTAACCTTTGTCAGGCGCATTACCAGAGATAGATACAGCTGTAGGTTCCAATAGTGCAGGACGTACCGTTCCTTCTTGCGGAGGTTGGGGACCAGCTTTTCGACCTCGATAGGCGCTTTCTTGCCGAGAAGACCGTACTGATAGTCCGACATCCAATCCTTCTGGACCACCAGACGCTCCGGAGCTAATGGGTAGCCGTTATGTGCGTTATGTAGGTCGGCCGGATACTCTAGGTCGACCTCGAGGATGTAACCAGAAGGACTGTTGTGGGGGTAGGCAGCAATCGTTTCACCGAGACGCTGCGCGTCATCTACCCATTGGAAGCCGCCCGTCGGAAGACACTGACTCATAGCCCAGCCATATAGATTCTTGGCTTCTAGGTATTGGATGTAGCTGTTTGGACTTTCGGGGTTGTATCCCTCCACCTGCGGATTATTGGTTTTGGCGAGATACCTCCTCGCAACCCCTTCTCAATGAAGAGATGTTGGTCATAGTCCGTCAACAGCTCCAGCTCTACCCCGGTCTTCTTGAACAGCGCATCCCACGAGAGACCTGGGCGCGTAAAGTAGTGAGCGGGGTCTTCCGGAAGGCCTCAAACACATCAGCCAATAGGAGCACGTCTGTGCGGCAGTAAAGGTCTGTGTAGTTTCCCAGATTGGTGCAGTCAAATACCTTCCATACCTGTTGAGCGTGGATGTAGTCCTCATCGCTAATGCCTCCGACTTTGAGCTTACTGTAGAAAGCCTCTTTAGGTGGGAGGCTGGACTCGTCGAAGCGCTCCCAGGAGATCATATAATCACACCCTTGCCCATGAGTAACTTACGTTTTTCTTCGGCTGGCTCATTCCGGGGTGTGATGTGGAAAGCCTCAGGTTTGTTGGCCTCTACCAGATTGTTAAGGGAAGTCGGTAACAGTTGAACACTGTCGATGAAGCGGAGCTGCCCCAGCCAGAAGGAGATGTACTTTTCCATGTTGTTGGGGATGCAGGAGATGCGGCCCTCCACCTTACTTTTGTCTTGCATCAGGAGGTGGCCGTCGTAGCCCCGTAGGTTGTGGAAGACTACTGGTATGGCTGTCTTGGGACCCAGCCGCAACTCATGCGTTATGGGCCGCGCCTCTGTACTTGCCGGTGATATGGCAGTGATCGCGCACAGAATCGGCGCCTAGAGGCCTCTCACACACGTGACAGGTTGCGGCGTTGGTGTGGGCCTGCCAGTCCTGGATAGTCATCGTCATGGCTATAGGGTTAGCTAGAACATTTTGGATTTCCCGCTCCTTCTGCTGGAGAGCTCTGAGGAGGTGTTCCGTCGCGTCAGAGCCTCTATTCCACGAGGTTTTTTGTGCAGCCGTCGCAACGCACCACTACATAGCAGTATCTGCAGGGCTCGTTGTGCTGAGTCTTTTGAATGCTGCTCTCTGTAGGGCTTTGCTGTGGGCCTTCAACCCTTTTGGTCAGAGCGTCGAAGTCGGCATATATGATAAACGGAGCCGGTAGCTGTTATTGGTGGTTCTGGAAGGTAATCTTGGTTTCCACCTCCTGGGGCATTTCTACCCTCACCGCCGTCTGGCCAATCCCTCGGCATTCTGGCTTATGTGCCTCTAGCAGGTTCTCCCTTGTGTAGCCGAGTAGGCAGCGCCCACAGAAGTGTTTGCGATTTGGCGCCTTACTTTCTTGGTATAGGAGCCGATTGAGGTCTTTTATTTACGTATAATGGAATTTGCCTGCCGTCTCAATCAGCAGCAGATTGATCCAGGGCGTGTCGCCGGGCTGCCTGCTGAGGCGGTTGACGATCACGCCCTTCTCCCACCCGAACACGTTGATGGCGAGGTTGTTCTTTTCCTCCACTTTAGGGAGATGGGTGTGGTGGCGTCGATCCCCCCCCCCCCCCCCCCCAAAGTCAAGACCATCATTGGGGGGATACTTTGTTGGTCTCTGGGGGTTTCTGGCAGCTGGAAATAAGGTAGACTGGAGTGCCCATCGGAGGCAGTCGTCGTCTTTGTTCTTCACGTTGATGACTGCTTTCTTGTTATTCACGGCTGCAGGTAGGGGGATGTAGGACCCGCCTCTCAGCGGCTGATACCTTGCAATGTCAAGCCAGAGTGTTTGCACGCTATTTACAGCCCACCCTGACCCTCGCTGCGTCCATTTTTCTAGCGCCTCCTGGATGGTGGGGAAGACCTTATGTAGAGCCCCGTCAATGTCACCAATGTCACCTCTTGTTTGCTGCGGTGTACTGGGCTGGTATACTCTTCACTGCCATCGGCGTTGTCCTTTCGCAGCTGAACCCCGATGCCTAAATGGAACTTAACCCCGTTGAGTGCCAGGATCTCTTCTTCTAGCTTCTGGCGAATAATGGCTCGAATTTCTTCTAAGAAGGCTACTGGGTCCGTCCAAACGCCTGCTGGTACGCCCATCTGCCAGACCCGGAGGAGATTCCTTATGGCATGGCCGGTGTTAATGAATTCTAGTTTCTTTTCACCCTGTATTCCGCCTAGCAATACATCTAACTCCTCGTTACTGAGGGGGTTCTTGACGTCTTGCTTCAACTCCTCGATACTTGGGGAGTTCTTGATGTCTTGCAGCCGCTTCCACTCAGCCACAGCCGTTTTATGCCTGTCGAGGATCCCCTGCAATTCTTCCAAGGCATTGCGGAACCGTGGGTACTTGGGCCGCACACCTAGGAGCGTCTCAAACTCCTCCCGTAGTGCTTGCGCTTTTTGATGGTGCGTCTTTGTACGCGCCGTATGCCTAGTGGCGATGCCTCACTAATATGAAATTTCGATAGCCGCCAGCTTTTTGTACTCGTCCTTGTGCAATATCGTCGTATGCCTAGTGGTGGTGTCTCTCTAATATGAAATTTCGATAGCCGCCAGCCGTTTGAACTCGTCCAAGAAAGCCTAGCGCCTCTGCTGCCTTTCACGCGTCTGGACAATATGATATCCACAGGCCCCGCAGAGCCGAAATTGGTTTTTAACGCCCCGACCACAGCGAATACATGGCTGGGTGCCTGGACCTTTCCGCAGATGGTATAGGTGGAAGCCGCAGTACTCCCCCAGACAACTCTTTCCACAGAGCTCCGTGGAGCCGATGAGCAGCCACTGGCAATTATTGAGACTCTTTGGCATGTTGTCTTGCTTCCCAGCCGTTTTATAGCTGTCGAGGAACCCCTGCAATTCTTACAAGGCAATGCAGGACCGTGGGTACTTGGGCAGCACGCCTATCAGCGTCTCATACTCCTCCCGTAGTGCTCGTGCTTCTTGGTGATTGGTCATTGTACGCGCCGTTGTGCAATATCGCCGTATGCCTAGTTGCGATGTCTCTCTAATATGAAATTTCGATAGCCGCCAGACCCTCCGCTGGGGAGCTGGGGGCCTCTATTTGTTCTGGCGAGGGCCCTAAGGGGAGGGTGCGCCTGAACCTGTAGTGTGTATACGCCTCGAGATGGGGCTGGGAGCCCCTATTTGCCAGGAGGAGGGTGTTCAGGGAATGGGGGTTGGGAGTCTTTATTTGTTATGGGGAGGGCCCCAAGGGCTGCCAGAACCTATACTCTGCATACTACTACTGGTCACCACCTTTACGCTGAATGTAATGATCTCAGCAACTCCTTTTCATTGTGCACGCAGTCCTTATATCGAAATGAGTACAATTCTCTCTTATAAAACATCGTGTTCCTCTGGATGTTTTCCTTTCCTGACTTCGATTGCTCACGTCACCGAAAAGAAAACGGATGGCATGTGAAGACGATGAAAGATTGACCTATCATTTAAATGCTCGAAAAAAAACAAGCCAGCTAGTACCTTGTAACAAGCCAACTTCAGTCTGTGTTATTGTCCCAGAGATCTGAGTGCGCCGGTACTAAATTTTACTTCGGCCTATACACATTATCACTACTCTTTGAAAACCCATCGCGAAAAAAAAAATAGCCATTGCGTAACGGCATCATCTCATGCGATATTTCCTAACAATCTAACTTTGCCCGTGTAAGTTTATCGAGTGTTGTCGCATTAATTTTAAATTTTCATCAAACACCATATTATAAACAGATCGTTTAGTCACGCCCCTTTTTGGGTACAGTGGAAAATTTAGCTCAATCTAATAAAATAACTTTGGCAGTGTAATTTATTCTTTGATAGTCATCCAATGTAACAATTGAGGGTTTTCTCTAGGCTAGTAAACTTCGTCGCATTCCCTTTGGACAATGGCCAAATAAACTCCATGTTGGAATCTAGCTATTGATGATTCTCGCACTGCATTAAATCTGATTTGTCGATTTGCAGAGGTTTACCACACAGTCTGACTTCATCCATCAACAACCATTACCAGTCATATGTGAAATATTCTTGAATTCGGAGTAACGTGTTAATCACATACACAATCTAAAGAGTTTTACAATATTTCCATGTTGGGTGATGTAAATACGCATTGCATGTGTGCTCTGTCAAGGATATTTTCGCTTTAATTCATTTTCAATTTTTCTTCAAACAAATCGCCTGAAATCATACAATTTACTTCTTTGGTGTATTTTTAAGTTAGAATAATATACATTTATATCGCAAGCAGTGTGTCGGTGAATTCAGTCTGATACAATGTGAAGTCAAAGCACCATGCTAGATCGATATGTAAAATAATAATTTACGTAATTCTGCTCAAGCCATGGCAACCGGCCCCCATAGCACAGTAGGTAGAGCACCAGCTTCGGGAACCAGGGTCAATCCTGGGTCGAGTCCCACCTGACCTTGAAAGAGGCAGTTGCAACTTCCTCGCTTGGCGTTCAGCATGAAGGGGATAGTGCACAGACCCGTATCAGTATGATAGCTCGGGCGGGGCGGGCTACTTGCCTTCGGTAAGGCGTCTCAGTGAAGCAGCACTAGACAAAAGAGCAGTAGAAATCCGTCCTGCAACAAGGAGGCTCATCACATGCACTCTAAAGGCTTCCTTTGTCGTCATATGATATAAGCGTCATGTCCGACATTGATATACCATTCGTAGTCCGTAAAGGGCGTTCCAAGTAGATAATCTCAAGATCCATTTCGAAAACAACGTTTAACACTAGCTCCCAAAGACAAAGGTATGTAAGAAATTATACAAATAGGAAATATTGCTGTGCACTCCGGAAGATTTTAATTTTTAGAATATCTTTTGTAATTTCATTTAGGAATTTCCTTGACGCCTAGTTGTGTAAATCAGTCCAATTGGGGTACTGGCACACACCAATATCCGATATACCAACCAATCAGCATACATGAACTAACATACTAGTGTACAAATTGTCAATAATAATATATGTATGTTAGCAACTGTTCATATATCGAACGTGGCGATCTAACTTAACACGATGAATATACTTCCCGGTGCCCAGGACGCAGTCATAAAGCAGAGTGCCACAGATTCTAGACACTCTGTCTGTATGTACTTACAAGAGAATTATCCACGCTGTAAAACGAAGAAACTAAGTGAAGACTACAGACTCTCCAAATGGCACATCTTATCTGGACTTATACTTTGTACACAGACTACGACGGATCCTCACAGACTTTACGACTAGACACTTTAATTCTGAGAGTTTTGTAAGTAATCCTTACTTAGATAGCAGTATATCGAATGGTCCTGAATATGCTTGTAGCGAGATCAGATCAGCGACGTCAGTGTGATAGCTGACAAATGGTCATACGTATAACCGGTGAAATCCGGCCCCTTGTCAATATACTGACTGTTCATGTAAATACTAAAATAGTAGAAACTTACACTTCAGTTAGATGTTTTTTTTTATTCCACTATGACTTATAATCCGTCTGTTTCATTTTGCTATGCTGCTGTTTAAGTGTTTACATGAACACAGTAGTTACAATCAAACCTTAACTCAGGTGAACCGACAGGAGGCTTGGCTTGTACTGTTTGACCAAAGGTCTGACCATGTGATAACCATTACACTGTCATTAAAACTTCAAAAAAGGCAACATTTAGGTGAAAAAGTGTGAAAAATAATTTTCTGGTACATGTAAGTCTTCCATTGCCAGAATTAGACAAAATAAGGACTACATTGTTCTAGGATGGAATGATTATGTGTCCCCACACTAAGTCCATTGCTGACTATATGAACTTTACTAGACGGCGGTTTAAGATTGCCATCCGTAAATGCAGAAATGAAGAGAGCACTGTGCGAGCTGATAAAATGGCGGAAGCTACATCTTTTAATTCTCCAAATATGTTTTGGAAGGAAGTTAATAATGAAAACTCGAAACACACGAGTTTACCCCGTCATTCGATTAGATGTAATAAATCTCCTAGATACGATGGCTTATCTGTAGAACATCTGTTACATGCTGATACAGCTGTACGTGTACATCTGTCCCTGAGCTTAAATACCATGTTGAAACATGGATGTCTTCCTAAACCGCTTACTCGTGTTGTTATTACTCCAATAGTTAAGAACAAATCTGGAGACATTACACCTTCAGACAACTACTGCCCCTCTCGCCGTAACATGTGTAATCTTTGAAGTCATAGGGTTATTCATTACTCAACAGTGTGAATTGTATTTGTACACTTTGCATACTTTGACCAGTGTATTTATGCCCTGTAAAAATCACCAAATTTGATCAAACTAACGATAACCCTGTATGTATACACCTCTGCCAGCAAAGCATTTGATTTTGTTGTTCATTGGTCTTAGTTAAAAGAAATAATTGATCGTGATGTCTCTATGTGTTATATACGGGAGCTTACCGTTTGATCTAATGTACGGCAGTTTGCCGTCAAAATGGGGACCTATTTTATTATCTTTCTTTAATGTTACTAATGGTGTTAGGTTAGATGAAACTCTTTCGCCGTCTGTATTTGCTTTACATTTATATGACCTTGATGTTAAGCTATTAGAATCAGGAGTCGGATGTTATATCGCTGGTATGTTCGTTAATCGTTTATTGTATGCCGATTATCTGTGTCTCATGTAACCGTCAGCTAAATCATTTCAAACATTGTTACAGCATTCGTCAGATTACTTTGTCACCCATGATACAATTTATAACGTTAAGAAGTCGGTTTGCATGGTTATATCACCTGCTGTCTGCAAATACCTTACTCCTGCATGTGTGATGCTTAACTATATGGTATTACTCTGCGTGCAGCCATATCGTTACTTAAGTCATATATTTACTAGTGATTTGTCTGATAACCCTGATATTGTACCTCAAAAACGTAACATGTGTGTACGTGCAAATATGTTATTAAAGAAAATCGCTGAATCTTCTACTATAGCCAAGAAATCCCTATTCCAGGCATATTGTTCAAGTATATATTATTGTCAACTAAAACTACATTTAATCAAATGCGAGTAATCAAATAAGATTTCGGCTGGTTGTTACACTACCTATATAGTTTCAGCCATGTTTATAATAAATGGTATGACCGTATTTGGTGAGGTTATTCGACAATGGGTGTACGGTTTCCAAATACGTCTCGAGCTGAGTTCTAATGGTATATTGTGCAACCCGACTGCATAAGTTATCAGTTTAAGGTCAGCTCTTATGGATAAATGGCGTTGTACTTTATGTGTTCATTATTGTATGTTGTACATTGCTGTAGCTTCTCTTACTTCTCCTCCAAAACCTTTTCATACGGACTTTGGTGTTTGAAACAAAGCATTATTATTATTAAAACCCTAATCCTCGTGACAAGAGGCCAGATTTCACCGGTAATACTATGACATAGTTAGACGTACAGCATAGAGAGTAATACCAGAGCAGCGACGGCGGTGTGGTAGCTAGCTAATGGTCACACTTAACGGGTGAAATACGGCCCCTTGTCCATGTTTACCTCCATTAGGGTTTTGTTCTAACTGTTCATGTAAATGAATAAATAGTAACAATTTACAAGCCCCTAGAGCCATGGCTTAAGCGTAATCAGATCACAAAAAGTTCTGTCTTTACTCCCTTTGTTGTAGTATTTTTATGCTTAAACTTGGCCAATATAGGCTCATTTCATACATTTTAAAACAACGCTGCCTGGATTGAAATTTTCAACGAGTAGACAGGGGAAACCAAGTACATTCCAATGTTGTTTCCGGTAAAATGCGTGATATCTACTAGCCTATCCAGTAAGGCAGCATTATAACTTTATCACGAATTATACCAACCAAACTATTTGTAATATTACCGCCGAAAATGTTATAAAATCAGCGTTAAACTTTCTGCAACCCCACAACGTTACAATGAGAAAAAGAAAGAGCTGTTTCAGGGGCGACAACCCTAGTGAACATAAGCATCTACAAGTTTGCTGTTGAAATAGATCAGAGTAACTCAGAACATTATTACATGTACTAGATGTATAAACTTTTTCTGCAGCCTTCACCTGTTTATTACCTGGAATGTATACCAAACGGACGAGGCTGAGAAAACCCCCATTGTGTTGACAACGTTGTATATGGCAAGGTTATCCTTAATAAAGAGGATTCTTTGTCCTGTGACAGGTAGATTTATAAATGTAGACATTTTGTAAGTAATACTGCGTCGCTGTACATGACCAGACATTTATTGTGCGTGTAAATACGACGTCACCAAAAGGAATTCTAAAGGGTCATGTGGTTGGCATGGATACCTTTCTGGTTGTAGATAAGGTCACGTGGCTTATTCATGTGAAACTCCGTTCAGTTTTGTCAACAGAAAATGTTCTGGACTTGAATGCATCATTTGATGTATAAACCTGTTACCACCCTAGCTTCTGTGACAACTCAGACCTTTAACGATCTTTATGACACACATCCAATAAAACAAATATACGTGCAGTTATTTTCTGGAAGAATTTTCTAGAGTTATTGTTTGTTAGTATATGAGATGCATCTAAAATGCATGAGGTTAAGACTTGTACATCCATAAGTAAGTCAAGCTACAACTGCCATGCACGTTTCTGTTACCTCTTGATCTTAATGATCATTTTGATGTCTTTGAATGGTTCCGTGTTCTGCATTTGTTGAAATTTCCAAAACGGGTGTTTGCAACAACGCAAGATGTGCACACAGGTATTAGTACTTTGTAACTGACGTTATTGTAGGTGGTTTGCAGTAGCACACACCATTGGGGGCGTTTTGGGTGTATTTCCTCTTCACCCTTGCCCTTAAATTCGGTGAGCACATACACATATTTAAAGGTATAAACATATATATGTTTGTGTATCAGTTTAACTCACAAAGGAGAGTACCCAACCGTAGAAAACAGATAACTTAAATTTGACAATACATAGTAGTATCAGGTGATAGGTGAGAGGCCGTGACATCTGACAGACTGGCAGGTAAACAGTGAACTACATTTCAGAAGTTCGAGCAAAAACAGCCTTACAGTTCGGCATTTGCTCAGTCTTTTTACATCCCAGAAGTCCTACAGCCGGGTTGTTCAAACATGTCGTATTTGTATAAAATGGCGAATATAAATGGAGGTTATAAAAATACACCTATATATAGCGTAATCAGTCAAATGAAGCGTGTTCGGTATTTGGACTTTAAACCGATTATTTATGGAATTGTTTAAGCTGATAGGATTTAAGTTTAGGGCAATGTAATAATTTCACTCTGGACCACGCAAACATAAATATGCTAGATTGAAGACTTGCTTGTATCTCAAGATGAAAGCAGGCGTAAAATTTCTTTTTTCTGCTGAAGTCCGAAGTCAATTTTTTGTTGATACAACCACGGACACACACTTATAGAGATGACATTTATTATCACATGAACACAGTGTAACCTTCCTCAAAATATTCACTCTCCATTCAGCCATAAGCTATCAATGTGTCGATTGCCTACACAATAGAAGAGAAAGTTAAGTAGCGACTAAAACCCTCTGTCATCCATATTGCCACATTTATACTTAAGTAGGCTTAAACCCAAACAGGCGCTGTGGACGTGTTGATGTTTCAACTACCTAAGATACTTGCACAACACAGGTTATCACAAGTCACAGAGTGAGTTACATGGTAACCTGTAGTCAACTAACCCGACGGTCAACGCATGCATTCTTTTTGATTAGTTAAAGCGGACTCTTTGCTTAAACTGCTGCCTTTAAAACGACATACCACATAGAGAATGTGCCATGCCCATAAGAACTCATTATATACTAAAGAGTTTTGATAATGAGGTTATTGTTATTATATGTACGATATGGTCTCAATCGGATTCCCAAGAAAGTATGCTCATTTGTGTTTTCGAAAAGTTCACTTTTAGCTATAACCAACTCTTCAATCTCATATTGTGGACGATCATTTGAACTTTGCCAGCGTATATGTCCTAGTTTCATTTATATGTTACGAAGCATGGTTGCAATTAACCCTTCTCTGTGAACAGCGATATCAACATTCAACCACACCTAATCGTCAGGTGGTCTTAAGTCATGCTTTTTAAGAGTAACTTTGGCTACAAAGATAATATTACAAGTTTATCACCAATACATGTCTCAAGATATTGGATACCGATTGAAAACTAAAGGGAAATACTTCTAACTTTCTGGAGTCATTGTTCCAAGATTAAGTAATAGTAATCAAGTTTATGAGATGATCCAGTCTCTATGTTCCATCGTGATATCTACCGATGTGGTGTAGAGGCATGTCCATTCATTCTATGTATGATATCTGCTGAAGTGGCTTAAAAAGGTCATAATTATTCAAAAATTATGTATAATATATGTTTCAGATTGCTAATGTGTAGTGTGCACTTACTATTGTGGTATGAAGGAGAGACGCAGATGTGGTCTGATGTTTAGTACTGGCGCTGTAACAAAATAAAATAGCTGCATTTCAAGAACATTATATGAATGGGTAGAATTCTTGACTAGTATGTACATCTATATTTGTGCATGTATTTTACTCAAGATGTTAAAGCTTTTCAAAAAATGTCTTAGCGTCCCAATTTTTGAGGGAACATTTATTGCAGATTTGCAGTTTCCCGTGTCATCACAATGTTCGAACCATCAGACAATTTTGTTTCTGAACACTACAAAGATGGTTAATAAATTGACCGAGAATATTGTTTTCAAATTACTAAACACTATACGGTACAACAAAAACGGTCAGAACAATTATTATTATTTCATTTGAACAGATTTACATTTGTTGTAGCCATATTGAGAAAGAGCACTTCAATTGTCACTGATTATAGATATACATCAATGATATTCTCTTTAGATGTATCATTAACAAGAAATATAAAAAAGTTCTGAGGACAACAGAAATATAAGTGGAATCCTGCATGCCTTCGTTTGTGTACCAACAGCAACCATAACGGACGTCCATGAATCAGAAAATAAATTTCCAAGTCAATGTTCAACACAAACATCTGAAGAAGTAAGAATGAATGATAGTACGAGAGGATGATAATGGCTGAACGTCACGTGGACAATATTTCAGTCATATTTTGGCGACCGAAGAGCTAGGAAAGTATGTAAAGCAAAAAATTAGGACGGGTGAATTTACAGAGAATAACTCATCAGTTTTAAACAATGACCCAAAGAATGTTTCTGGCGCAGGAATTATGAGTAAGAAGGTCACGTGTCATTCTATTTTATAAATTGTCGTTAATGATACTATGTACAGTATCTCAGTCAACGTGTGGATCCGATTCAACATGACGTACATACAAGTACAACCCTGATTTTAGGGTTTAGCTGAACTAGACTCAATTACAAAGCAGATAACTACTTGGAAGAGTAGTTCCAAATCGATAATCGCAATATATTTATTTACTTATTTCACTGATGTTTTACGACGTACTCAAGGTTGATGGGGAGAAACTACAGCACAGAGAGTAAACGCAGAATGCGTTAAGTTCCAAACAATTGCTGGGAATGTATCGGTGTAATACACTGTGTCAAAATCAATCAAAGAAACGCAATTTCGAAAGTATACAATTTTGAGCCTGGAGATTTGAAAGCGTTATATCCATATTGTCTGAGCATTTCATTATGATCACCTACGCTTTGGTTTGTAGCTAAAGGCTAAATATCCCTTAGTACTGGTTATATTTCTATGAATCGTTTCCTTCAGTGGCTCAGGAAGGCTAGCCAACGATAGATATTCAGATAACAAAGGCATTGCAATATGTAGGAAGAGTGTGACTACTCTTGAAGGTATGCAAACCATTGACATGTGTTGGCAGATAATCTTGGTTTAAAATATTGTGCAGAGTTAACATGCATATACCACCTCATGTGTTACCACGGAAATACGATGTGTCCATCTTGAGTTTTTTGTACCTTACCAGTAAAAAATCTAAAAAAAATAAACACAAATGCAAACATCAACTCAAGGAGACACCAAAACACCTCGCCAAGTATGCTAAACTGTGATTATTATTTACGAAACATAATATGACGCTCATAACCGAGAAGAATTATCCGAGAGACAATCTTACGTGAGAAAATAACATACATTTAAGTCCTTGATTGTTGATTTCCAGGTATGTTGCACATTTTGTATTACCAGGTGGTTTCTAATGTACTGGAGGTTTTCTTTGGTAGCTTATTTTGTGTAAAATCTTTGTCTTGTTTTAAAACTCATTGCAAAAATATTTTTGTTTCTTTAAATTTATTTACTTATTTGCTTTCTGTTTTAAGCCGTACTCAAGAATATTTCACTTCTACGACAACGGTCAGCATTTGTGTACTGCGGGGCATACACTCAGACAGACGGACAGTACTAATACCCGTTTATTTTTGGAATTCAATCTCATACACCATGTAAATACCTTTGTGATTCATTGAAGTAGACCGATCTACGGTAAACCGCAATCCAGTCAGATATCAAACTTCGGAATGCATGGTGTGTTAGCTGTAGTACACCATAGGCGTGTCATAAGAGCTCTTTCGTTGAGGGTTCACCTTAGACATACCTAAGCTACCTGGTTATCTATACCAAATCACAGTAGCGTGGACTTTGTTCCGTTTATTTCGCCCTAGGTCAGGACAGGTTGTAGAGATACCTGTGCATCGGTGTGAGTTAAGATTAAAGCATAGGCGCAAGCTCACGAAACCTGCACCTGCCTATGGGTCCGCAAAAAAGGGTTGTGTGCTAAAGCCCACGTAGTCTGAAAAAGGCCTCTTATTTCTACTTGGACTCGAATTGACAGTTACCATTACTTTAAAGGACAGCCTAGTTTTAGTCACGATGCACGACCGGAGATAGCCCTGAATTTGAACATACCTCACTGTACATAAAAGCAAAGTCTCCGCGTATATTTGATAGAAAAATGCGTATGTACATATTACGCATACATCTGCACGTTTCAAGAGGCTGGAACAAAATAGGTCGGGCTGAGTTAAATAGATCGAATAGCTTTACTTCACAGAACTCCATTACTGCTTCTAGAAAATGTTTGAATGGAGGACATCGGATTGATGTGACCCGAATGACGCATGCGTTCGTTCATACACATTCACTGTATGTAGTCGCATGGTTTGTAACAATTACTAGCCCTGTGTCTCCATGTCTCTATGGTAACCCTGAAGCTCACCAGGAAGTACTGTCTGGCGAAACAAGCATATACAGGTATCAAGAAAATAATAAACATTGATAAAATGATTATTTCTTTCATATGACTTATTATATACAAATCCAAGGCAAATAAACAACTTTCACACAATAGTCACCAAGGGTTATTCATTTATATATTTATTTATTTGATTGGTGTTTTACGCCGTACTCAAGAATATTTCACTTATACGACGGCGGGACAGTGGGAGGAAACCGGACAGAGCCCAGGGAAAACCCACGACCATCCGCAGGTTGCTGACAGACCTTCCCACATACGGCCGGAGAGGAAGCCAGCATGAGCTGAACTTGAACTCACAGCGACCGCACTGGTGAGAGACCCCTGGGTCATTACGATGCGCTAGCGCCCTAACCAACTGAGCCACAGAGGCCCCCTGACCTATTCAGAAGTTATACACTGAAATCTAATGATAACATGTGCTATATGAAAAGAGTCAAACTCGATCACATACATATAGTTGCTGCAGTCTGCGTGTCATTATTTTCGTGCTTTACAAGAATATTTGACATGTAAAACGGTGCCAAAACAGTTGAATATAAATACATGCATGAAATAGCTGTTGCCATAATATATTTGAACTGCACAGAAAAATCACTCAGACAGAGGAGAAAATTTGTAATGTTAATAGCACTCTAAAAACTCAAACAAATACCAAAATATTTATCCCAGTTTTCATTTCTTTTTCTTTATTAACAATATATCTAAAAAGTGATCTATGTAAATAATAATCTAATTAGATTTACTGATTGTTGAATATATTTTGCTCACAATTTGCACCAAAGCTTCTGCTAAGAGCTTTCCAAACCGGGACATGAACTTATAACCTACAGTATGCGACCTATGTTGTAGAGAAGACAGCAGCATATCGATATCAACATTATACAGTGAGAAAATGTCATTCGGGTGTTCACAAACTATTATGACCGATCATAAGTGGTATTGATCGTGAGAAAAGTATACGTAAAGGCTCTATATAATCATGAAAAAAGCTGAAAACTGATCGTCAGAAATTCATACAAAAGGATGATTTTGTTAAAATTACGGGCAAGCACCGGAAGGGTCTCACCATTGTATGGTAAACATCACCGCTCCACCTAATTTAACTTACACAGCACCTTGACACTTCTGAATGTCTTCCGTCGTGTTTTTGTAAAGGTTACCATAGATAAAGAGTGGGACAGATGTAATCCCAGATGCCAAAGACTGCAGCACAAAAGTCGCAGATAACACTGTATGCCAGGACGTCAAAACTCAACAAAAATACAACATTATAGTGCATCCAGGTTACACCTCTAAGACATAAATTGATAAAATTCTTTCTTTACACCTTTTTTTTTACCACCGGAGACATGCGGACGCTAGAATGGACGACATAATTATATAATCTTAGAGTTTGGTTAACGCGTGGTCAGAAACAAACGATCACTGGATAAAACTCACCATGGAACAGACTCTTTATCTCACTATATAATTTGCTGTCAAAGTTTACTCATCAGGATATATACAACATTCACCGCTCAAAAGTTTTGGTTAAACTTGGAGGGGATTTCTGAGGTTACAGCTTTGTACTACATTTGAAGATCTGCGTCTTTATGTCCACTCAGCTCCCATGTCCTCTAATATTCCAGGTTTCTTCTTGCTAGGTCAGGGTGCTTCGTTTGTTGGCTTCATGTGGACATCGTTTCATGGTTTTTCTGTGTTTTTACCCTTCCACAAAAATGAATAATAAGGAAACGAATTTAGTTAATACATAATGATATAATTTAGTTTAGTAAAATTAATTTACAAAACTGAAGTCTGAAACTGAAACTGAAAACATAAATAAAGAATGACAACTGCAATGCCTAAGTAGAGTATATACATTTGTCAAAATAACATCAATTAGATGATGTCGGGTAATTCTTTTGGTTGCTGGAGAAAGACATCATTAAAATGTTACTATTGTACATACCCTAGCTGTAAACAATTCTACATGTAAACACACTGACTGCTCCTGGGTAACATCATCATCCTATTTAATATATTTAACAACTGATTTCCCAAAGATGTGTGACGCAAAGAGAACTTAAGAAATCACTTTATTGAAAACTTACCAAGGTAAGTAAACAATCATTTGCACCAATAAATAACCAATGCAACAACAGACGCAACTCCAACTTATGCAAATAAGACGCTGCCGGAAATCCTCAGTCCTCAAATGCCTGAAGCTGATTCTGACTCTGTAAGAACATTGGAGAGTACTAATCCCTACTAACGATTCACTGAAGTGGTTCGTTTTAGTGGCTTCATTTATATTCAGCTAAATTAAAATGTACATTGTTCACTTAATACTGCTTAAAAAGGAGGTTATTAAAACACCCTTGGTGTAAAAAGAGTTAAGTAAAAAGATATAACTGCAATTTATCAGGAGTCACTGTTCTAGAATTGCTTAAAATGTGGTTGTGTCATTACATTCGATAAACAATAACATATTAACATTGCCAAAGGACTCGGGGCCCCTAAGATAAACAATTTTGGTTTGATTTTTTAGGTAACATATAGCATAAAAATAGTAAAAAAAAAATGGCACATTTATTTGTATCATTTCGTTCAAAAACTTTTACAACTTTAGCGCATATTATTGCGAATATCTTTGGAGAAACATGATTTTAAGACAAATGCCTTCCAAGTCCAATACCACTGTCTACTCAGATACGACCACAGCGACGAGAGCTGTATCACCAAGTATAGCTATTACACCTTTCATACATGATCCTTAACGGAATATGGACACAGTCATCTGATATTTCTTCACCGCGATATGGCTGAAATATTGCTAATATGGCGTTAAACCATAATCATTCATTCTTCTATTTCATATTTACTTGTTAAAACACTTCGAAAGCATTATGTTCCCCGTAAGACAGCCTGAAGGTAATAGTTCCTATCTGTGCCTTGATATATCGAGCATGATTGACACTTAAATCTAGAGAGCGTGTAGAACAATGTACAGTTATATACGGATTATACATTTTAACCTGGTCGGGCAGTTTTACCGAATGTCGCATATGGTGTCAAGGAGTGGGCTATAACAGTTAAAGTATATAACTTATATGGTAGGTTGGTAACATAAAACTGGGACCATCACTTGCACCTGTAGCTTCTCGCTTTATGGGAATTCCCAGAAATGTTATACAGCCCAACCCCAGGAGGCCGGCTAGCACTAAGGCAGCAATCAAATCAGATTCTGGCTCATCAAACGATAAAGAAAGAATATATCAGGTTAAAATTGTGTTTGCGAGAGGCTTTTACACTAAATCATTTGAGACCATTGGATACGGTAACATTTCTCTCCCATGCATTAAAAAGTTATATGTGCCACTAAATGTTTTGCATAGAAGCCAAAAGAGTATATGCACCTGCCAAAAAATTACGCACACCACAACCATCAATCTACGTTATAGCAAGTCTTTTGCGTTATGCAAGATAGATCAACATGTATGCCTGCATCCAGGGATAACCGTGGAGATAACAGTACAATTAGATTATTCTGAACCAAAGGGCACGTTTATTCAAGTTTAAATGTAAATACATTTTTAGGAGTAATGAAAAAACAAGTGTAAACAAACTCGTAGAACATAATGAGCACAAAAGAGCAATATTTGTACATGTCTACGGACTGTTAATTAGTCACTCTTAGGATATGGTTTCCACGAATTTCACAGAGATGTTATTAATGAGAAACTCAAGCAACTCGAAAGTCCAGCTCATGCTGGCATCCTCTCCGGCCGTAAGTGGAAAGGTTTCTCAGCAACCTGCGGATGGTCGTGGGTTTCCAGTGGTTTCCTCCCACCATAATGTTGGTCGCCGTCGCAAAAGTGAAATATTTTTAGTACGGCGTAAACACAATCAAATATATAACTAAACAATAGACAACTCGATGAACGAAGAAACATGCCATGAAAGGTGACCCTTCTTTGTAGTTGAAGTGAAGGCTTTGTTGTCTTTGACGTTAATGTAGCGGCGAACAATTTTATTGAACACCGATACAATTAGTGATGAAATTCTATCAATTAAATTTGTGTGATGTATTGTGGTGCAGAGTGGAGGCTATATATACTATGTTGGCATTAAGGTTGGCTCTGACGTGACGTCACAGCTTTTCCACGTTCATGTGCAGTGTTTATGAACATCATTTAAGTCACCAAGTCTTTGTGTGCAATTGGAACAATTCGAAATGCGTAAATATCGACTGTACATGTACATCATAAATCCCAAAAATAAATTAATATTTGCATATTTATAGTAAGTCAACCAAGAGTGACAACTGTTTTATATAATATACCGTACCATTAAAATAGTATATAAATCGTCGAAGAATTGAATAATTATCAAAACAGGTTGTGCGTTAATGCACTTGTCAAACATCATGCATCTAACATCATAAATAAGGACTCACCTTATCTATCTGATATATATTTGTTTTGCGTGTACCAGTAAATATCAGAATGTGTTTGAGGGTATGGTATCTATATTAATACTGTAAAGCTTTTGACCAAGCAATAACAATAGTCGCACATGCCATTAGAGTTTATTTTGCATATTGTCCAGTTTCGATGGACGGTTCTTAGGACACACAATGGCTTCACAAATCATCTCGATTTCTATGTAGTTTGTTTTCGTTAGAAGTGATGCATTGACACCAAATTCAAAACCTGTATGCGATCGAAATAAATTGGCACCATTCATGTCGACTAGAAGTCTAAAACGCGGACTCAAAAGCTATCAGTTTAGATCTCTCCCAATGACAAGTGAAATTATGATTAATATATATGGATTTTACTTTTTGTGCCTTTGTGGACAACAATCTATCCATTATTATGGCACTCAAAGCACATGTGAGATACACAGCACACATAATGAAGACTACAAACTTAGCAAATTCCTAGATATTCTATCTTTTTTTCTTGCAAAACAGTGGCACTGAGTAGAAAATACAAAACTCGTTTGGAACTGTCCACCTGTCGACCCAGACAATGACACGACATAAGCCTTCTGTGTCCCTAGAAGAACAGCCATGAATTTTCTGGAAAAATCAGTATCAAATTAATGACTTTCGATGTCAATTAAATCTTTTAAACTCAGTAATATTTTCCACAAAAGTAAAATGCAGTGCCCTAGATGCACACGGGAATGTTCTAGGGGATAATTTATACATGTCAGAAATAGAAAGGAATTTGCACGCTTGCCCATGTTATTTCTTAGCACATATCGCCACAATATGGCTGAAATATTGCCGACGTGGCGTAAAACCATCATCATTTATTCATTCTTAGCATATAATTAGGTCAGTCTTAAGTACTCTTGGATTAAGTATATTTGAGTTTTTATAGGTATTATTGTGGGCTTTTCATAGAGATGTGGTGGAAAAAAATTTGTTTTATATGTGTGACATCAGTAAACGCTTTAATACGTTGATTCTGTGTCCTGTAGGCCGTAGGTCAATATGCAATAGACTTCATTAAACAGTACAAATCAGAAAGCGTGGAATTCAAGTCTCGTCTCTCAGCTGATTTAAAACCAGGAGGGACAAGTTGTGTGGAACTCCCTTATACACATCTTATCTCGACTGTTTGCCCCAGTACACAAAATAAACACTCGTGGACTAACAATAGCACCAGTATGTAACATACATTTATATAACGCCATGGAAGTAACTACTACGTCTGTATCACTATCTAATAACATGTATCCTACTGAAATATGACGTATAAATGTATTATATCCAGAGTTAACTGTTATCACATCATAAATAACGGCGTCTTGATTGACATAATGGTGTAATACACTTGTGCAATGTGATTTGGTTAGAAGTACACATGTCATACTCACAACGCGTCATCGGATCTGAAAAGGGAAAGAGAATAAACGTCATCGGTTAATCAAGGTTAGGCGCCATATAATTAATTGCATAATACCTGGAGTAAAACACATGCACGTGTACCTAGGAATAAAATTTTCATTATGCATGGTGTTATGTGAGAAATCAAAGGTGACTAGTGTAAAATGACGTCAGGTTTAAGAACAAAGACAGGATTGAGAAATGTATTTCTATGCAGTTTAAAATCATGACTATAGGGATTTACATACCACGTATACCGAAGCTGGCAAAAATACAACCCCACACACTTACATATATGTACAAGCTTATCAACAACACAGATATTTAGTTTTGTGCGTGTGTCATAGCAAAGGAGATGATAAGGAAAGGAAATACAATACACATGCTAACATCAACACAGAAAGCTTCAAATACAAGAACTAATCTTTATTTGATAGTTGTTTAGGGCCATTCTTAAGAAAAGAATTTCTGATGAACTTTTATACAATTACTAAGGAACAGAGACGTATATACTGTATGTGCAGGCAAGTACCATATTAGTGGAGGAAAACTTTGACTGCATAAACCGGCACACGTGCGCGATGGAAAGTTTATCGTTATCAAGGCCTCACTCACAGTGACAGAGAGGGGATCTACAGTCTAATATTTATCGTAGTTTGGCTAATACCTTAGCCACCTCCATTCTATACGACACGTATTATTTACATACGGAATCCATATAGAAAACCCCATACAAGTTACCCGACTCTAAATGATATCTTGTAATATCTTTTTATTTCTTGTATCCTCTCAAAAAGGCCTTTGTATTATCGTTGTTGGTAATGATATTGTTGTTATTATAACTATCGTTTTCCCATGAAAGTTTTTTGTATCAGCCATTTTGAAAGATACTGTAACTATTACTTGTATTTGGGACTATGGGTGAAATGCCAAAATAGTCCAAAAATAAGTTGCATAATACACAAAGGACTTTTCACAGCTCTCCGTTTCTTATTTGCGATTTGAGAAATATCTATGATATTTAAGTGACTGATATAGAATCAAAGAAACCGTATTTTAGGTAATTTTACAGGAGCTGAAGATAATTTAAAAGATTTGACAATAAGATTTGTCTTTTAGTTTACCCGTCAAAAAATTCCACTCTCCAGTAAGAATACATCTACAGAAAGTTACGTTTTCAATGATATTGTTTCAAACCACATACACTTACCTTCGAAATTAAGACTATTCACATTAGACTCGTGATCAAACAGAACAAATGACCAGCAAAGGAGTCAGAGTGACACACAGGATATACATCCTTGAAGTTAACTTTTAAGACGGTGGATGAGATATTTAGCCCCTCTGATTCAAACCAAGTACATGCCTCACTACTGCTTGTACATATCGATGGAGTTTTCCTTGTAACGGGCTAAGAAGGGATAGATGCTTCTGGAAATTGTTGTAGGACAGCCTTGTTCAGCATTCAAGTGAATAGCATGGTTCAAACATTTAACAGGTAAATGACAGTCAGTTACCCTTGTTTGTCAACAGGCCATCGATTAAACAAATGTCCAGGGAATGTGAGGATGATGGGCCATAATGAAAATTGCAAAGACTAGAACGTCTAGTCTTTGGTACGCATACAGAACCAACGAGTGTGAAGTTCTGTAGTGGTTTGCTATTGTCTAATTTGAAGCACACCTCTAGCAGGTTTCCAGCATTTCAGTCCTATCTGTCGAGAGGGCAGAATTGTTTGCACTGGTCCTTGTATAAGTTGTCCATGAGACTGAAACATTCACCATATGACGATTATTCCTCACACGCACAACAAGCAACTCACGGGAAGACCATTGGCTTGCTACTGGGTTGTTTGTGTAGAACTTTATAACCAGCCTAATAAAAGGGCCCAGTGAGAGCTTGTGTTACCATACTAACACAAATGTAGAGCCTGCAAACATACAAGTAATGTTGAATGACCTAGACATTACAAATGGGAATTGTGGTGGCCACCTTGCTTTGGGTTGATTTCTCAATATAATCTTCATGTAAAATGTTGTGCTGTATTAATAAACCCACTACCCGCTAAGAACAAAATCTTACAAGTAGTTGTTGTTGTTGTAGGAGGGATATTTTTCGTCGTAGGCTGTGAAGAAAGCCCATTGATCGTTAAAACCCGGCATGCATGTTTACTAATCAAACAACACAACTAATTTTTAAGCTGGTCCAAAATTACTGTAAGCAGTTATTTGTACACGTAGGTTGTACAGCTTTGAAGTGAACATAACGACTACCTCTATATATACATGTACACAGAAAAAAAAGAAATACGGCACAGGTATCACAGAAAAATATTAATTTTTTAAAATTTGGAAAACAGAGACGATGGACCTCAACATTAGGGAAATAGCATTGACGGTCATTGTTTACGAGTAGCCATGTTGTAAAAGCCCTTGTCAAACTTTTTCTCTCATGATTGTTGAAAAATAACACTTTAAGAGGCTTTGGGTACATTCATATAACTTCAGTCAAAACTGACCACGTTTTGCACTTTGAGTATCTTGTTTAAACTGGGCGACTCTGCATCGTGGAATAAGGGAATTATCTTTTTTATTGCAAGTGCGATCCAATGTATTATACTTTATGCTTTACAACCTTTTTATATGCACATTCACAAAAGACGAAATTAAAATTGAAGAATGTGCAACAAATCGTTTCCAAGGGCAACTGCCTACAATTCTGAGGCTATTACTTAATAGACACGAATCTAGCACATCTAATGTTCGACAAAATTCCCTTTTAGCACGTTCTAATTAACGAAACTAACATTAATAAGTTCATACTTTTGAGGCAAATAATTTAAATGAAAAAAAATAAAACAAATAAAAGAGATTTACAAGCACTGAAGCACATATTAATGGCGAAAAGTACATGAATGATGCTCTAATCTGTTTTGAAGCAGCTTATAATAAATGGCTTGCGTTAAGCACAATTGCCTCAGTACAACATAACAGTCAACATTTCATTAAATGCTTATGCACACTATAACATCTACTTTCTCGATTTTTGAAGAACGTCTTTCAGCATGTAATATTTAAAAATGTAATAATCCAGTAACCGTCAAGAGCATTTATCGGCGAATCATTGGTGTATTACGCCGTATTCAAGGATATTTCCGTTATATGACGGCGACAGCCAGCATTGTGGTGGAAAAAAACAAGTAAATAAATTATGACAAATAAACAGGTTGGCAAATAAAAAGCAACGTACAAATGCAATACGAAAATGAGCACAGCAAAAACACTTAGGGTTGGCAACAGGTGTACCTGTCACTTAAGAAATCTACACCGACCGTGCTTGCCACCATTAACGACATTGTCAGAAACAGGAGTGTCAAGGGTTAGATTAGCAGTGCTCTGAACCGAATCAGTGAAAGTGACATCAGTAGTAAAGCTGGTTAGTGTCGTTAGCTCTGTGGTTGATGTGGATTCTGCCAGTGTCTCTTTAAGATGGTGAGTAACATTATGTAGAATTGAACCCGACGTTAGAAGTTATAACTTTATTTACACTTCAAGTAGGTTTTTACTATAACACAATTCACGACTACACCTTGCTGCTTTACGCGTAATTACATGTATGTCAGTCGCACGTAATAAATATAATGTTAGATCTGAATGACATATATGTAATGGCAAATATACATCCGAATCAACTTGTTTATAAACACTTACAAGGAAAATAAAAATGAAAAATGCATAAAACCTAAGCAGAATATGGAGCCGTATTTGGACATGCAAAAAACTCTTTCTTGGTCATTCCAAAAGGAATAAATAAAATACACTTTGGATTTATACCGTAAGTACGGAGCAGTACGGAACCATAGAGTCATGCAAACTATATATTTAGTCATTTGTAACAAAAAATAACTCGGGCATTTATCTCGCACAGCGAGATAGTTATGGTGTAAGGGACAAGCCAAAACAATGTTTGTGTCATTTCAAAAAACAAAACCTCGAGACGTAGAGATGAATCAGGACTTTGTTGATCAAATTGTCAACCTGAACTCAACACTGTACATGTATCAAAATATTTACAGCAGTAAATTATAGATATTAGAAGCAAGTTTTGTTCAGGGACCAGCGGCCTATAATAATACAGGAATTCGTTAGATATGCCAACTGTATGGTTTTCAAACAGATCCTGCACACAATATTTACAGTTAGTATTGTCACAACCATTTTACTCTTGAGGCTCAGGATTCATTACATATGCAACGGATCAAGACAGTTTCGTATATGGTCGGAAATATCCCATACTCTGAACACACAATATAACCTCTGAGCTTTATGTTTCTTCTGATATTACTTTACATGATGTGGGCAAATTACAGAAAACCTGGCGCTCATCCATCAGAATCAAACATGTTATTACATATGCACATCTTTTGTCCGAATGCAACTCGTCTTCAAGTTTATCCGATTTTTCACAGCAGGAGCTCGATGACCAATGAAAATCATGAAATTCATTAAATATGCAAAACTATGCACTTCACCTGTGATCACTCAAACAGAACGGTGCATGAATCAGTTTCTCAAGTTGATTATCTCGTATTTCTAAGAAAGCAGCAAACTGGGCCAATGCACTGACCCATGTCTAAGTCCACATAAACAGCGATGACTATATACCCATTCTCTTCATGAGGGGGCAATAATTTGTCAGTTCATATCAAAAACAGAACTGATACATGTATCTATTAGCTCCAGAGAGTCATGTTTTCATAATTGATTTTCTATTGTGTACATATTGGGCACTTAGGACAGTAGAAATTCTGTCTCCGGTATACTTCCGTTTCAAAACAAATAAAGATAATGTCTATACTGGGTTAGACACAAAGTACAATACGCGACAGGTCATACTAAAACCATCATACTTACGTATCACAACTGATATGCAATGGTCGGTCTGTGTATGGTTACAGTTTCCGCTGGACAATATGTAACACAGTTCCGAGATTCCGCTGTGTAGGTTGCTGTCGAGAGGGATCGTGGAGGAATACCGAGCCCCAGTTGGGCACCCTGTACTGTTGCTGTGGGTTTGAGTAGTAGGCAAGTTGGCCTTAAAATGAAATGGAACTGTTCAGAAAATAGACAAAATTAAACCTGTTTATAGAGTACTAGCATGCGATCATGTATTACTATACTGTAGTGCTCACAAACAACAATTGTGTGATTCATGTACCACACCCACAAATGACATGCATATCAGCGGTACACACATAAATGCGCACGTCACTGTGGATGTATTACCTGAATTATACAATTTGTGTACTGCTGGTACACAAAATGACGCATATTTGCATTTTGGCCACCAGTTTTCACAGAGCACATGTAGGCGCCAAACAGAAGGCTATGCGCACTAAAACTAAGAGGAGCTCCGACAGTGTGACAGTCGGCGAATAGTCATGTGTACAGCCCATGAACGCTGGCCTCTTGCTTACCAAAGCTACATTTTTATTCTAAGTGTAAATGTTTAAATGGAAAGCAACTTTCACGCACCCTAGCATCGTGACTTAAGTAAAATTAGGTAAAAAAGGGTTTAATATATTTGCAATTTATTACGTCACTGGTCTCGAAAGGCATGTATCACTTGTCCTAATAATATTCGATGGATGTCGTCAAATTTCAAAAATAATTGATAAAAAATAATACTGTAACACATGATTTACTCTTCTTATTTTTGCGAGCCAGTCAGACACCAAGCCTATCTACTGTGTCATTTATTACCAACTGGTTGGAATTCAGTGAAATGCATGATCAATAATAAGTCAACATTGTGGATAAAATACATCCTTTTCTCATCAAGCTTGTCTTGTAGAGAATGAAGTAAGTGACCAAAGAAGAGACAGAACACTAAATCTGTGTTACTTTTGTCCAGAAAAAATTACATTTAATTTTGTGGAATTTACTGGTTCGAAAAAGGGTTGTAATTATTAGAACAAAACGCTTGGATGCATTATTGCAAAATGTTATTTAAGGCGTAAACAATATCACAAATAAGTAGATAAAAACACAAAAGTGACACATGATGAAATCGACATACATGTTAGAGCCTTATTTTAAAGTCATTTATCATGCTGGCTTCCTTTCCAGCTGTATGTGGGAAGGTCTTGCGGCAGCCTGCGAATGGTCGTGGGTTTCTTCTGGGCCCTGCCCGGTTTCCACCCACCATAATGTTGGCCGCCGTCGTATTAGTGAAATATTCTTGAGTACGGCGTAAAACACCAATCAAAAAAATAAATAAATAAATAAAGTCATTTACCATACCGAAAGATTGTAGGAGATGCTTATAGCGTCTTCTACACATTCTGTAGTGCATGTCACAGACTCCGTGTAACCACTGCTGGTGTTGATGGCAGCACAGTTCACATTTACTGCTGTAAGGTTTGCTGGTCAAACAAACAAAACAACAGTTATGAATATTTACCCACTAATTTTATAGTGAGGAAGTACTAAAAATTTAAATTATGTTTCATCAAGGCAATTAGCGTTATCGTTTCAGAAAAAATCATATTTATAAGTTTTGTGAAAGGATTATTGGTTGATAATTTTTATGTGACCTCAAAGGGTTAACAGTTCTTTAACACAAATTTAAATTTTTTGTTAGAATTTCCTAATTTCAAATTCCTTGACATAAAGCAATCGAACAAGATAATTTACAGAGCTAAGTCCAGTTGTTTTTCTAATTGCTCACGAAGGGTTCATGTCTGAAAGCTTTGCTATATACTGAACATCCTTGAATCATGCTATACAGACGTAAAAATGTAGGCAATTGCCAAGATGTCAACATCATACAAAACTATGAAAAGATAACTAGAACCCGTGAGCCAAAAGGTTATTGCGCAGTGCAACTGCAATATTATAAGCTATTCGCCGCACGCATGGTGTGAAGATCAATGTGCTGTAAGGCAGTGGATTAAATGGCTTCTCTTCTGACCCTGGCTGAACCAGACCTGCAACAGAAGTGCTCGTTCTCAGGGCAAGCTTCTTGATTTCACTCATTTATACTTGCCATGCTACGACGCAACCATATTTTTGAAGAATTTATCGTGAACATGTATATTAAAATGGTACTGCACTAAAAACAACACCTGTTTCAATCAACACTCATACATTTTTGTTTTTTTCTTATACATTACTGCAATGAAGTGAATGAAAATGGAGACTTCAGAATTGTGTTTTCATTCATGTCTCCTTGTTGATTTATTGAATTACTACCCGTAGTGCACTCGAATATTCATCTATCATAACTGTACATTTTTCATCTTGTCGCTAGGATTCAAAAAACGTACTTTTTCACAAACGTGTACCTAACATAGTTATTGAAAGTTTGGAAATAATCTGCCATATCTTATATAACTATAACAGCAAATCCACTCAGATAATCTTTTACCTTGATGCAAGAGTGCAAACCACAGGACATTTGCTCAAACATTTGCTTTAAGTTACCCCCTTATTGTGTGTGTAATATCCAACTTATGACTTGCAATGGTCCACATATGTACCTCCATGATGTGATAAAGTGGATCCGTCTTCAAGATGAACTGATATAACCCTTGATACGAGGAAAATCAGCGATGACTAGCTGATGAAAAGTTGTTGACCAGTAAACCTTCAGTTCAGGTCACACGTGTCCGCCTACCGCTAGTTCACCAAGTGCAGAATGCTGCCATCTCGCACGTATTGTGTTTAAAACAAAGGAGGTAGATCTGTCATAATATTACATTCATTTGTTTTCATGCAAAAGGTGCGGTCAGCAGTATGTTGGAAAAACGACCCAGAAATTACATCTACGGTAAATGGCCACACAGAATCAGCCCAGAAAAAAACACAGTTGCTTATGAGCAAACATTTCTCTCCTTCATACCATGGATGGAATCACTTCAGGATTCAAATAATAGACACGATTTGTCCCTCTCCAAAGGATACCGTTTCCAATGACGAACGGAAAATCCGGGAACCTGATTTATTTTGGATGATGGAGCGTGGTTCATTATGGCTTAAATGACAATGTTATGAGGACTGGCAACATGACATCCAGTCAGCCGCACGATTCTAACATAACACAACCAAATGTTCACACCGGAGCCGTCAAAGAAATCAACGCAGCCATGGCAGGAGGAAGCTCATGGTAACATACGTGTAACAGTCAGCTGTCTGGTAGGTTTGTCTACAACAACTAATAGCATGCATGCTCTATGCACAGTACTATATGCACTTCCTCTTAAAATACTGGGTAAAATAGCTACGGAAGTAGCATCCACTTATACACTTTCTGTAATCCGTGTATGGCGAAACATGTCCTGTTTTCGACTGTACCATCAAGTCAGAACAGTTCATACTGCTAAAAATTCCTAGAATTTCTAGAATCAAAGTACCTAGATAGAGGTATTGATTTAAATGATCCAGAGGTTTGCTATGATGTCCGCAAACAGTTAAAGATTTTGAGATGTCTGCTTATACATCTGGTAGATACAGTTTTGACTGAATCATCAGACTTCACTCTCCATATCAACATCTCATGACGGGTAACCTTGATATTTTAAAACAATAATTATCTAAGAAGTCTGCTAGTGAGAGGTCCGAACTTTAGAGAGCTGAGAAAGATAAATATGAGAACTAATAAGAAGATAGTCCTTTCAAGACGTAAAGATTTTGTAAATAAATTGTATAACTGGGAGAAAGTAGAACCTTCAGTCTTTGACATTTGGCATGAGATTGTTTAAAATTCGGCCTCATATCAATCTACCTTAACCGGCCGGTACATGTTGTCCCGTTTAGACCGTTTTTCGGCGCTTAAGCCATTTCCCACACGCTAGCCATAAATATGACACGATATATATTCAGTTTGCTTACTTGGTAAGGCAGACGTGGTGACGAGAAAAGTAATAATTAATGGTTTGTCACTTGTCTAGTTCTCACTCATACAAGCCAATAAAAGGTTGAGCTAGCCCCATGCATGGTTTTCTAGTTTAAATTTCCCATTTCTGCCGAACCGCTTTCCAGGACAACTTAACTGCTGTTAAAACAAGTCGGTTGATCGTAAAACGTCCAGTTTGCGCAATCACCTAAATCATTTCCAGGTAAACCAGCAAACCATATGAAAACATTATCTGAAAACGTTTGACCTATGTTGCGATAACGTCGTTACAACGAACGGACAGAGAGACGGACAACGTCGTACCTGATAATACGACATGTGAAGTTGACATATATAAAAATTTAACTATGAAAAATGTCCCTTATATAGAGAGATCCACATAACTTCAAACATGTTTCATAAGTGTGATTATTGGATAAGTACGAGACGAATTGCCAGATTCTATGTCACCTTTGTGGCTTTTAATTTTACCGAATTCTAACATTTAATCTTTTTTGTCTTATTGAACAAAATTATTCGACCATACAGTGTATCAGAACATGATTATTCACGCAAACGAGAAAAACAGAACGGTAAAAGGATTCAAAAACTTTCCAATGGAGAGCCGTTATCACTTGCCAAATCCATCAAGATGGGTTTCTGAGGGCACAATATGCTGTTTGCCATAGTCGATACAGAAAGGAACAACTGTTTATTGATATCTGTTCAGCTACAACCCAATAATGTTACGCCAGAGAAACAAATGCAGTTCACAATTATATATTTAAATAACCTAAGTTGGCCAGTAATTTATGAACTATACACTGTGCTTCACAACAACGATGCCTTGGGCGTTTACATACCAAAATAGAAAGCAAAAACATACTGCGGCAGTACACTCTAAAACTGGAACTATTTTGGTAAACCGGTGGAAATTTTCACCACCTCAGAAATGCCCCGATAGGACTCAAACAAATCTTCATTTTCACCAAACGTCGTTTAGAGCGGCCAATAAACTGAACCGTGGATCTAATTTCAACTGATAAATTTGTCAAACCTAATCTCTTATAAAGAAGTTACCCATAAAGTCTATAGTACATTATAAGTTATGCGGCGGAGAAGGGTTAAAAATTCACACCTAGGGTTTAAATCCCCATATACACTTCTAAACACGTGGATAACGATACAGTATTTATCAAACAGAAAGCCATTCTTGAGTATAGGTAAAGCTGAGCTAAGAAATATCATTCAAGTCATACCGCATACAGACGGCGCTGCATGGTGACGTGACGTGACAATGACGCGCCATGAAATGCAGCGTCACAAACAAAAATGACTTTAGTTCAACTCTTCAGGCTCAATTACGTAACAATGATGCGCCAAAGAATCATGAATCGATGAATTGATGAACTGGTAGTTACAGTAGCGGGAAGTATGACTGGAGGTTACATGACAGAGCTAGATGGTGTAGGCTTTGTTGATGATAAACTGGCAGTCACCGTAGCGGGAAGTTTAAAGGAGGTTGAATTCCAGAGATAGGCACACTAGGTTTTGTTGATAACATACCAGCAGTCATGGCTTCCCACTTACTAATGTTTCATTTTTGGATACACACTGATACACAGCAAGGCTCCACATACTTTTGTGACCCGTGACCACCATAATTTGTGACGAGCTGAAGTTGAACCGTTGAAAGTATTGTGGCCCCTGTGGCACGGATGGTGTGATTGGTATTTATTTGGGACAGGTTGCAATGTTCATTTAGTTTGGACATGAAGGGTGATATAGTGCACTTTTCAAGTGGTCTCCTGGTAAATCAGACATTTTCTTCATCTAGAAATGATGCCAGAGCCTGTCCAGATCGGGATGCAGTTTACTGACATATGTTTGAAATGAAATCCCTGATGATGTCAAATTTCTTACAATGGGGCGAAGCTTTTAGATAGCGATTTAATCCACACCGGAAACATTTTAGGGAATTTGTACGTAGTGAAGACCGCCTTCTTTGCTACAGTGAGTGTAACAGTGCGGTAAAGCCTCATTAACACTCACGGGGTCGTATGCCTCAAAATCCACAATTTGTTTTTTGGGGTGGGGCGGGGGGGGGGGAGGAGGTATTCGCGAAATATTCTCGCTGCGGTTGAATTACACAATTTAATCGACTATGGAATAAGTTTGGCATTTTTTTTTTCAACAATTCTTCACTGGTATGAGATGCAAATCGCTTCTTGCCGCCTTGAGACACTTGGACGTTATCCTCTATTTTTAGCGACAGACAGCTCCTGCAGGCGACAATAGGCAACTGAGTTATCCTTTCTATTATAATCCTGCGCGGTAATTTTATTGCGCAGGGTATATGACCACCCCCCCCCCCCCCCCACCTCCCAGTGTGATTCACATACCCTTTGTGGGTGTGTCCTGCAGCTGTCATAAGTGTATGTTAACATTTTAACCCGTCTGATCGGCCAGTGGCAATCGAAAATTACTCACTACGTAGGGACATGTACATGTACCACCTGCCACTTTACCTCATAAACGATCGATTTCTTTTTAGTAGCCACGGTATCTGTTTATTAACGTCATGCTCTGACCAAACATAAGAAAACTTATATACCAATCTAGTTCCACATAATCCATGCCGGGTAAAATTCTTTTGTTGACCCCGGAGAGCAGAGAGAAATTTGTGCTTTATCTTTGTCGAAAATTCATTGTTTTGAACAATCTCATTTTTAACCAATAGTTTGCACAGGATTACAGCACTGATCACTTAATTAACATTTTGACAATGGCAGTAATTTGATTTGTTTTTCTTAGATCAGCAAGTGTCCATGTTACTTACCTGTAAAGGTGAGGGAAGTGGAGAGTGGAGTTACCCCATCTATTAGTTCCCACAGTCCTTCATCAATAGGAGATGCAGCTGTTATTAATAACGTGTAGTCTAGACCAGAGTTGTTGTAATATATTTTATATCCTGGCAGAAATGGTGTACAGGAAACATTCGGTTGACATGTCCCGATGCCAGTAATATCCGGCCTTTGCCATTCCGTGGGATCTCCAGGAAGTGAATTGTACTTGCCAGTCATCTCTATTTGACTTCCAATAAATCTGCTACATTCTCCTGTCCTTACTTCAAGGGCTGTAATTCATGGAAATTAAAACAAAAAAAAACAACAGAAAGATATGAATTGTTTTCCTGAAATTCATGTCAAAAATCCAAAAGAAAAAAAATGAAGTGCCTATCTGAGCTCCATGGCCAAATGTTTCTTATCAATACTAATGAGTTTTACAGGTGTTGACAGCTCTCTCTCAAAAACAATGATGACTTTAAATCTGGGACAGGCCAGTTGGGTTAATTATCTGAGCAATGCACATGAGCGAAGAGAAACATTCACAGATCATGGCGCCCGAGGGGCTTCTCATCAATACTTAGCTCATGTTGGCTTCCTCTGCCGTCGTAATCTGGGATAGGCTTCCTTCGTGACTAAAACAAAACATTCTCCAATAAAGAGTCTGTTCGAATAGCAAGCTTTAACAATATACATTTAGTGTTTATCCAGAAAATCAAAATAGGAGACTTACACTGAGCATCTATTTTCACCAGGAGAAGCAGAAACTCAGTCAGAAAAACTGACAGAAACCTCGTCCATGATCTCGGGATAGACATATCGGGTCTTAGATACCTTGAACAATAAACACAGACAAATCATTCTTTTACAAAGCAACCAGCTGGTCGTAAAATGAAGGTTTTATCGATTTTTATGCAATACATCGAGAGTATATCTACAGTCCGTCTGATACTTCTTCACAATGGAAATAAACACTGGCAAAAAAGCAGCAAGTGTACAGATAAGTGGATATCATACCTGTGTCATACAGCTATAGGCCTTCGTTCTCACTCTTACAGCCGCCTCATTTCAGCCCAGTTTCAAGTTTAGTAATACCCACAGCAGTGGTCACCATTGTCTCATACAAAACAATCCTTATGTTCTCACGAGAAACTCGTCTGTTCAGTCAATCAACTTTGAAATGATAACCAGTCAAGTGTGCTAGAAAATAGATGGAGAGGGCATGCGCGCTCTACTTCGACTTCCGATTAATCGTAGAACCCAGGACAAAGACAAGTTATGAGTTAGTGAGTTTAACGACTTTTCAGTCATATGACGACGAGACTAGTTATGTTATGTTTCGTTATGTAAAGGGATTCAGCGTTTACAGTTATTATTGTTGTGTAAAACACATCAACTAGTCATAATTTTAGATATGAGTTTATATACAAGCTTCTCTACGGAATATATTTGTATGAAAGATTTACGTATTCTCGGAAAATTGTAAACGGTTACAGGAGTTACTTCCCTTAAGAAGGACTGACACTTTTTCCCTGAAGGCATAGTATGACAGGATCTTTTCTGGAGGATTTAGTGGAGACATACACGACTTTGTGACGAGATGCTCAGAGAATTCGTGGTGACCGTGTTTATCACTTCATACATACTTGCAGGTATATTTGTTGATAATTATGGTATTGCTTCAACTTCACACTGCTATATTCTATGGAGAAAGTTTGAATTTCTTATTGTTAGCAAAATGATCACCAGTGTTTCTAGTCTACATATCTAATAGCCCAGCATATACACATCACCGATATTTGTTTTAATACCACACGTTATATGTACGTTGTAGTCGTATGAAAATAATACATTCTGCCCAGGTTGCACATTAAAGGTTGGAATGCTTGTGCTAAATTAAACGTTCTGACATGATTCCATACAGTGCTAGTGCTCATCATTCGCCGTCGTTGTTTACTGGAACGAGGTGTCTTATGAATTAAGTAGGTATTGTAGACAAGAAAAGACACAAAGCCTGTGCAAAATGCCTATTCGTCTATGCCTATCTGATATTCAGTTTAGTTTCTTCTGTAAGGGTTATTATGGTTTGTTTTCTTTCAATGAGAGAAATTCTTATATTCTGATTTGAGCCAGCTGACTCAGTACAGTTAATCACAGCACCAGGTGATGTCGTGGCCGGTCGTCCATTTACCCTGGAGTGTAAGGTAACCAGACAAAGAACTGATACATCTTTTCTCAGCTGGAAACGTTTGGATGGTCAGAAAACATCCCGTATATACACCTCCGTTCAGTGTGACTCAGTACCGCTACAGCCACCACCAGCCGGGTTATCCGGGGGTTGTGAACACGTCAACGGTGAAGAGGTTTACACAGTGACGATAGAGAACGTCACAGAAGACACGAGCAGGTACAGATGGTTTTGTCAATATGGAAACAGGACAGACAGCGTTACTCTGGATGTTAAAGGTAGGTTTTATCGACCGTTTATGTTTACAAGCTTGTACAGTTGTCGTATCAGTTTATCAGTTATACGTGAGTCTCGTACATTCACTATAATTACATGAATGCGTGTGAAAATCTTCAATATTTGAATAATTATTTAATGCCAAGCTTCATTATGCTGAAATGTTGACTGATATTACATGTTGTTCTGTTGTTGGGAAGTAAACTAAAAATATTAATCCTTCGCCTCATCGCCGGGATAAGTTTGTACCTAAAAGTAGGCCAACATGAATGTGTATTATGTTCAGAATAGTACACATTGCACTCAAATAACAACGGCCCAGTGTAGTGTATATTTATACTTATAGATGCATATCTCAACACTAACGTTCTAAAATCAAGGCTGACAATTCACTATTTCACGGCCGTAAGTGAGAAGGTCTGTCTGCAACCTACGGATGGTCGTGGGTTTTCTTCCGGTTTCCGTCCACCATAATGCTGGCCGCCGTCGTATGAGTGAAATATTCTTGAGTACGGCGTAAAACATCAATCAAATAAATAAATAAATCACTATTTCACAACCATGCAAGGCAAACGGCATGAGAGTTAATTCCCGATCACTACAAACCAGGACAATTTTTTTTATTCTATAAGTAAGGATCATCACCTAAGCTTGAGGTGTTTTGGTCCCGGTTTTACCCATGGTAATCGGTTATACAACAGTCGGGGGTGGGGGGTGGGGATTTAGCCCTCGGGTCTATTATGTTACAGCTTACCAGGTGTGTAACCGATGTCAAACACCTAAAGCGAATGAAAATAAATTTCTACATAATGACGATATTGAGGTCTTTATTTCGCGCACTGTTCAGTTTCGAGGGACAGTTCATAGAACATACATAGGCATCAGACATTTCTTTTCGATTTCTTTAATAGAACGGTTATTTAGCAGAAGGCAGCTTGGCTTCGTCAGACATGTACAGTAAGGATGCATGTAACGCGGCACCAGATTCAAAACTTTTATTCAGTCTATATAAATTGAAATTGTTCATGTCGACTAGAAGTACGAGTAAAATCCGATGACAACACGTTGACAAAACGTTGACAAGTGAGGTTATGATTATGACTATCCACATATGACATTTGTCATAAAATGTGCAAATTTCGCTCTGTCTTTGTACCTATTTTACACACAACAACCACCTACTCATTAAAATGAACCTGAATGTCCTGGAGATGTACAGAACAGAACAGCAGCAATACTATAAACTAATTTAACCCTTACAAATTCTAACATATTGCCGTGTAATATAATGACATTAGCTAAAACATTCAGAAATTTATTTAATTATCAACCTGACGACCATGGCTATGAAAGAAAACCCCAGCCTTTTGTATCCCAGGACGAACATTTTGGAATTTTCGGACAAAGGTCATTGTCAAATCAGTTAATTATTTTTCGTGTCAGTGGCATGTTTTATAGGTCAGTGATGTTTTCAAAGACTTCATATGTTGTGGCCTAGATGGCCACCTGATAATTTAAGCATATCAGAAATAGACAGAAATTTGAAACGGTTGTCCATTGTATTTCTCAGGACATAATAATTGAATCCTAAATACTCGGTGGTTTGTGTATATGTTGTTTTCATAAGAATTATTTTGAGTTTTCAAGGAGATATGGTAGATTACGAATGTTTAGATATGTGACATTGGGAAGCGCCGAAATATATGCTATAAAATGCTTGTCTCTTCTGTAAAGAAGGAATAATGTTTGTGGTTATGTGGAAGACACAAATAATTTAAGCTCTCCCTGCCGCTAGCTGTGGTATTTCTTTTTGGTGCTACTTATCGGAAAGCACGGAAATCATGTCTGACCGGTATGTGAACTTGTTTGAAGCCAGGAGTGATAAGAACTGTATAGCTCCCACTAACTTCTTACGGATGTTTTGGTATGAAGAAGAGTGAAAGAGTTGATTGGTTACTAGTTGTATGCTGTCATGATGAGAGTACATCGATAAATTGCCGTTAAAGCCTGATGGTTCAGTATATTATATTTTATGTAATATGTGATATTCTGGGGCCTCGTGCACCTTGATGACCCCGACTAATCTAGTATGTTATGACTGATGACGGTAGATGGTGGTAGATTGGGTAATTCATCTCAAAACGTACTGGTTCAGGAAATATTTTATCATGATTGGGGCCTAGTGACTACTACAAACCCGAAAACGTATCCAAGAGGCGATTGAATTGGTGACGGAATGGGAATAGCCAGTAATTCCTAGGGCTGTGTTTCAACAAAGAGTTATCTCAGAGTCAATTTTACCTGGTTATATGGCGATAGAGAAGGAATATAGCCACACTCACTTAAAAGTTTTTAGTGACGCAAGCCCCCTATTAATTTATATTCTTATGGCTTTAACTTAAGAATTGATTGAACCAGTCATACGACTGTGGAACGGGACATAAACAATAAATAAATGTAAAACTTATTAGTTCACTAATTTCGTTATTGCCTGTTTGGGGCGTATTGACCCCTGGAAACCCACAACAATGTAGATATAAATGATTGAACGAGTTTGAGGAGTTGATTTAGTGTACATAGTGTGTTACTTGTAGCTTATCTTGGCACAAGGGAGTTAGTCGATCCGGAATAGGGGATAAATAACTTACTTCAGCCTGGTAAAGGTTTGGGTCAAGGTACAGGGTTTAATAGCATTTATACCACCGATGAGAGGTTATGGAGACAGTTAAAATATCTTCTTTCTCGCATCTTTTCATGTATGTTTTTTTTATCATTCAAGGCCGACAACCGAAATACATCTGTCGCCACCCAACCTGATATTTTGAAAATAATTTTGAGTGGATAATTTCATATCATGTTATAATGGATCTCCGAATAGTTGCATTACATTTGTACTGTTCTTTGACTATTTTGGGCTCGTTTTTCTTACATGCACACAATACTAATAGGGAATATGCTACATGTAGGTGTGCAACATGAGGGAAAGACTAACCAGAAATCAAAACTAAGTCCTTTAGTATAACGGGGAATGAAAAACATATAGAGCTGTTGCGACTTAGGCAGAGGTAAAATTAATTGCATTGTACCCGCCTGTTGCATCAAACATTTGGGAATCTTATTTGTCATGTTTTAAATACCAGTTTGTCAACGTTAGGTACAAAAGTTAAGAATAAACTAGTTTCTTGGACAAAGAAATCGCGACGAGAAATTGTAAATACAGATCCGCGATTACCTGCAAAATGCAACTGGCATCATCGTGTGTCCATATGGATAACGACTTCTGATGTATTTCTTTGCAAGGTTGATTTACATACTAACATCGTAGTCAAGCACGTTAAGATACAATCAAAATCCTAACCTATATGCCTCTAGTGTATGGTTATTGATATTATAACTTCACAAACAAGCAAACAAAGAAACTTGTATGATCTCAAACAAAATGGAAAACACAATGTTATTACAGGATAGATTTGACGGATTAACGGGGTACATCAAGAATTATGTCGTCGTAAGCTTTGGGGATTACAAAGCCCTGGTCTCTGATGTTCCCTGGTTTGGTCTCCCGGAATACAATCGCTTCCACTGGTTTTCCTGTTATGGTGTTGGCTATGTTAGTCTTTATGGACATACATTGTCCCAGTCCCAGATTGTACTCCTAAATGGGTTCCATATGGGCGTGATCTGGGCATCTGGGCATGGGCTTGTTCGAGTATATCCGGTATGAGGCCCACATGAGTAGAATACGAGAAAATTCCAGTTATTTTTTTCATTAACGTCCCATATGGGTTCCTTATTGGCAAAATTGGGTAAAAGGAAGATATCTTCCCACATTCACCCATTTTTGGACTCACATGGTTAAACCGAATAAATACCCATGTAATTTAGATTTTATGGGGCCCATATTTGACCAATATGTTGAAAATGTACTTAGTGCGATGAAACCAAGACCTGTTTAGAGACATTGTGTGTCCCATCTTGTTGTGTTGGCACTGATAGGGTGTGGGGATACTTTTGCTCGTTCCTTAATGATACGTTGATGGTTGATCTCAAGAGCCTCACTAATTGGGACTAACAACGTCACTGACGTCTCAGTGTGTGCCAGCTTACGCCCATCACAAACTCCACTGGAATAGTATGAAGCCCATGAAGACTAACATAACCAAGACCACAACAAGAAAACTAACGGTGGCGATTGTTATAGTGGCAATAGAGGCTGCAGTTATCACATCACCTAAATACATCGTGAGTTCTGCTTTGTTTAACCTTAAGGAAAAACGTTTAACGTCATGTTGGTGACAATCCTAAAAATCGGGGCCTGGACAATTTGGATTTGTATATTTTCTTTCCTTTTGATTCGTTGACGTCATCTAAAATAGACCGACGAATATTTCAGAACCGATTACTTTTCTATCGTTAAAGACAGCTGGAGACTTTCTACGCTTTGAGAATGATATGTAGAGCATATATCGACGCCTGTATGTTGATGTTATTGCCTGAATGCAGGGTATTGAAAATCTAGCTGCAATATATATCCCAACTATTACCCCAGAAAGAAAGAGATATTTACCTTTAAAAGTTTTGGTCTTTTTTTGATAAGTACGACGTTAAACGTCAAGCACTCTTGCACTCTTTTTTCGACACTGTTACTTTCCTCCTGATCCCGTGCGTGTATATGTGCGTACGTGTGTGCGCGCGCTTGTGTGTGTGTTTTAAGAAATCCATTTCTATTTCAAGATCTTATTCAGTAAACGTATAAATGCCTGTTTCGTACCAATCAATCACATCAGCTCTAAGCCACTTTTACATAAACACCACTGTAAAGAATTTTAATTACAAAGTAAAACTCTAAGGCCTTCGAAACTGCTCGGGAAATAGTAATTAGAACTAATATACACATTACAAAACTTAACACTTCAAAATGTTTAAATAACATATTACAACACTAGGAACAAAATTGGTTGTTTACACCATAAACTTATGTGTGACCTTGAAACGCGATGAAATTCAGGTGTTGCAGAGTGATTAATTTTGGACCAAATGTTTGTATTTTACCGTCGGCCATTTGGCCCCGATTGTTGTTTGACATGTTGTGGCACACATTTTGCATTCTATACGTGATAATCTTGTCTCAACAAATTATTATACATTTTGAAAGTATCATTGTCATGGTTGCATAAAGAGACAAATGTTGATATGCGGCATGCCCTAATGAGTATATTTAGTAATTTTAGGCAAGTGTCATTTTCATGAAAATCAGGGAGAGCAATAAAGCAAACAAATGGCTGGATGTGCATCCTGAAGAACTCCAGCGTGGAAAAGTATCAGTTTAACGCAATTACCTTCCTTAACAATTAACAAGTGAAAAGTCATATTACAATGTTTTAGAATAATAATCTGTTTTAACCATGGTAATAAGTACAGCAGACAAGCCATGTCAATAAATTTTGGCGCCTCCAAATCCTAACCTGATTTTTAAAATCGAGAAGGATAAGAAACTAAGCCGGAAATCCGACATTAAACCATTTTTATATTTTAAATTCATGACCCTAATAAAAAACAAAAACAGGTAACAAATGACAGAAACCTGCTACAAGACAGACATCGAGTGAGACAGTTAGGTCAGCTTGGGACAAATTTATAGTGGAATGACTACAAAACAAGAAAAATGGATGACCATTAACTTGTAAGTAAAGTCAAGTTAAGAGGTTCTTGGCTAGTAATATTCTCGAATAATTCGTACACATCAGAAGGCCGCATTCCAACATCAAATACAGCTAACGCTGAACTGTAAAATTATTGCGCACCAAAATGTAGTCACCAAAGGCTTGATTACTGTACTGATATTGATGCACCTTAAACGCATGTTTTGATAAAGACTGGAAACAGTGCGGGCTGATTTCATTCAGTGGCCAATTCCCCCGTCCGCAAACAATGCCGTAAGGTTTTACATGGTAGTATGAAAAGATCAACTAATGTGATTACCCCACCTGTTGAAATAACTGTGATTAGACAGATGTACCTTCAGGTAGTTTAGATAACATGTACACTTTGTAAGATTTTGTAAGAAAGTAGTGTCCTGACGAGAAAATGGTGTTTAAACTATCTGATGCTTTACTTCAAAAGGACAAAATTAAAACAATGAGCAGTGCACTATACTGCACAGATTAAGATTCGAAGAAATTTTTGAAGTGACTTTTAAGTTGTTGAAAGAGAGGCTGTACAACGGCCGACGAATTTACATTTACAACGAAACCAAAGGTTAAAGTATGAAGGGTAAAAACAGAGCAGCGACGGATGTGTGATTATTGGCAAATGGTGACGCGTAGCTCTTGTCATTTTATTCTATGGCTGTTCGTGTAAAATGCTTAAAGATGTGTAGATAATTGCATTTAATACTTTTTCACACCAAACTTGTGATATTTCCTTTTGACAGAGGAAAAGCGGCCACGCTTGTAGATAAATAAAGGCAGGACAAATTCATGATTTTGAAATAGGTAACCTAAGCGACGGGAATGAGTTTCACAATAAACTACATAGTGATATAAACATCGCAAACAGGCATACACGTAGTTCTTCAATTCCATTAAAGGAGGTATATTGAGCTTAACCTGTTATAACATTGTGTGAACCTCGTTGGTGTATCAACTCGCGTTGTTTGCTTTCGGCCACGAAGAGTGAGACTGAATCAACGAGAACTGAACACAACACTCAACCATAATAACATAGTTGGTCTAAACGCAAAATGCCTCTCGTCAGTCGGTACCACAACCAGCGAATCTGCGCTTGCAAAATCTATAAGGGTCTTCCATAAATGAACACAGTCTATTCAGCTCGAATGTGATTATGCTTTTTTTTATTTCTATTCCGTTAGTTTCAAATACAAACTACTTAAACTAATATATACCCACTAACTGAAACTAGTACACGGTGGTCATTTTAACAAAACGTTTACGCACTGAGGTGGGTAAAGGGAGCAAAGTTTCAACGTCCGGAAGTTTAAAATCAGATCTTTTATGCAGCCATAATATGCATGATGTTGACAGAAACAGCCTTGCGGTGTGCACATTTATTGAGATATTACCCTTCACACGTCGTTTAACCATTACTAAACGATAGTTATGAGGTGACCGTGTTATTTCTCTTTAACGAATCTTCATATAGTGCACATTCGTGTTCTGGAAATTACAGTATGATGGAGTACTTGATGTACAGAGGCCGCAAAATCAGCATTACATGGTGAAATAATGCACAGTATTATTTGGCCTGGATCTTGTAAAGCTGTGTCTCACTGCACCATCCCGACTTTGCATAAGACACCCATACAAACCACTACATTTGCGATGCAAATGCCATATTATGTTCTACCGTGACGCCTGTTCACATCAAGAAATAGGACAATATGTCAAATGTTTACTCCTTCTATCGTTTGAGTAGTAGCATGAATATTGTCAGTGACTTGTTTAAGACAGGGAGAGCACACAAAATGTGTCGAATGTACAATGTTCGAATGTTCAGACGAGCATTAAAACTTCACCAGTATTGGTCCACGTGAAACAAATGTTCCTACAAATTAACTACCCTGTTCTCAGGCAGGCCTATACAAACTCCATGACAACCCCACAAATTGACTCAAAAGACATATTCAATGCCTATCCAACTTCGGCCGCCATCTTGATCCATAGGGTTGCCTTAAATACGTGATCGATGTGGACACTTAAAATGTCATTCAACGGTGATAATTTCTAGAATCATCTGCTTGAATTTAGGCTGACAAAGGTCGCCACCTGAAGCCCAAATACACTAAAGGAGCGCTAAGGCTAAGTAGTATAGGGAAGGAGGGTTTCTGGCACACCCTCCCCTTGGTAAATAGAAGCTCCCAGCCCCCATTCCCGGCGAGGTCCAGAAGTTCTTGGAGCACGCCCCCCTTGGGGCCCTCCCCAGAACAATAGAGCCCCCCCCCCCCCCCAGCCCCCCAGCGGAGGGTCTGGTGGCTATTGAAATTTCTTATTAGAGAAACACCACCACTAGGCATTACGGTAAATGTTGCACAACGGCGAGTACAATGACCAATCACCAAAAAAAAAAAGCACCAGCACTACGGGAGGAGTATGAGGCGCTCCTTAGGCGTGCGGCCTAGGTACCCACGGTCACGCATTGCCTTGGAAGAATTGCCGGGGTTCCTCGACAAGTATAAAACGGCAGGGAAGCAAGAAAACAAATGCCAAAGAGTCTCAATAATTGCCGGTGGCTTCTCATCGGCTCTACGGAAGCTCTGTGGTAAGAGTTGTCTGGTGGATTACTGCGGCTTCCACCTATACCATCTGCGAAAGGTCCTGGCACCCAGCCATGTATTCGCTGTGGCCGGGGCGTTAAAAACCGATTTCAGCTTAGCATGGCCTGCGGATATAATAATGTCCAGACGCGTGAAATGCAGCGGAGGCAAAAGGATTTTTTGGACGAGTTCAAACAGCTGGCGGCTATCGAAATTTCTTATTAGGTATACAGCGCATACAATGAATCATCATCATCATGGTATCTCCCACTCAGGCGGCGCAGGCGCTGGAAACGACCAACCCACCGTCCGCGGACGGCCGGCCTTTTTGGGCAAAGTTAGTCAGCACGGTGCCAAGACATGTAAGGCTACAAAGAAGTCACCCACAGCATGTTTGAAGACGGCCGTGTCCACGTGGGCTGGCTGCTCGTGCTAAAGCTCTTCACCAACGACGTGTGCGCTTCGGTGGAGCACCCCGAGCCCATCCGGTGCCCGAGCTAATGAGGCAACAACCCTACTCCCGGGGCCCTCCCCAGAACAAATAGAGGCCCCCAACCCCTCCTCGTGTCGCAGTAAGACACAACGGTCTTTCAGTCTATCCCCCGCCGAAACACGTACCAGAACACCAACCAGAACGACAAAACAGACATGGCGTTCTAATGTCATCTTCGACTGCGCTGAGCTGCATCGCCGCTTGCGAGGCGGCCAAGGCCTCCGGCAAGCCGCTTTCGACGGTCTTCTCGATTGAAACCTTCTGCCCGCCCGGGCCCCAACGGTACGAAGTACACATGGGGCCCTACGCCGCCAACCCAGGCAAGAAGGGGCGGCTGGTAGTGCGAGTTCTCAAGGAGAAGCACGTCGGCCAAATCCCACCCCTGGAATACAGGAAAGCCCACCGCGAACGCCACCCCACCCTCAAAGTGCAGCTATGGAAGGACCGCGTCGAGACAGACGACCAAGGCGGCTCCAAGGTCGCCGTAAGGACTACCCACCCGGCGTGGTCGTCGTGCCCAGCACCACGATCGTCCCGCTCTTCCAGACCCACGTGTCGATGGAGGCAAAGACGGATCCCGGTACTGAGCTGGCGAATCCGATCTGCCGCACGAACATGAAGTTCGACAAGGACACGGGCCTCCCCAAAAAGGCCACATTCTTCGACTACACGAAGGCCCACCGCGACGCCAAGACCGGCAAGCGCACCTATGAGCCTTTAATGTTTGACGACCACCTATGAGCCTTTAACGTTTGACCACCACGTTTGACGCACAATGTCCACCTGATCCGCTCCCACTCGGTCTTCAGCGGCATCGTCAATATGAACGCCGTTCTCGCCTCGAACATGGGTCTCTCCATTTCCTCAGAGATGGAGGTGGTCATCGTGGAGCCGCCCGCCAGCCACAGTATCACGGTCCACGGCGTCTTCGAGCTCGACGACGGCGACACCGCAGATAGCTGCAGTATCACCAAGGGAGGTTGCTAGCGGAGCCCGCGGTTAGGATGGTGATTAATTGGTAACAGGTTGAGCTAGGCGTTTTTGGACCAGGGTTCGAGCCCCACACTGGGCACCTCCCCTGAACATCATTCGGAAAGAGCGTTTTTCAGCTCTTGCCGAGCTAGTTTTCGACCGCGATCTATAAGCTGTTTTTTCGTGCTTTCATCAATCTCTACGGCGTTGAATACCTTACTAGACCTGGCGCGTATCTCCTGCTTCAGATCAGAGTAGTTTTTGAGCTCCTGAACAATTTGCTTGAACTCTATGTCTGAAATAACACCTTGAGATAATGCCGTAGATACATGCGCACGGATGCTGTTAAGTTTGGCCTCAGCCAACAGCCGTATATCGTTATGTTTCTTGGCTTTTGCGTGAAGTTAGCGGCTAACGAATTTTCCGGCGACATTTAAGACACCGCAAGCTAGGGCCTTCCATGGCTTCCATGGCCAAGACAGCAGGGGCTGCAATTATTGTTGTGAGTAGTCCCACGCTTGCAACCCCTAGTCCCAAAACCGGCCGTGAGCATGGCCGAATCAAGGGCCTCGGTACTTTTTGTACAAGGCCCGGCGGAGGATCTCGCTCAGATTCAAGCTGCCTCTGTATTTCGCTGATATACTGCAGGCGATGGCGTGCGCCATGCCCTCCGGGGGGTTTTCAACCAAAATCGTCCGGCGCTGTTGGGGCTAGGGGGGTGGTCATCAGTAATTGTCGGGTCCTCATCCCTGATCGCTGGATACAGTCGTCCCATATTGTCGTCCTACGAATCAACAACGTCGGTAAACTCTAAATCGTCATCGGGAATACTAACACGAAAGCTGCGAAGTCTTATACCGGACTATAAATAGATGTCACTGAGACTGACATCGCCCCCTGCAAAGACCCGTATATCCTCGAGAGAGCTCCGGATGACCGGGTCGCCCTGGGCCTGTAATTTGATTATAAGTCTGAGGTCCTTTCCATCGTGCTCTGCAGGCCACTTTAGTCTCACCCCAGTAATCAAGGAGGAACGGTGCTGAGAGGCCACGCCAAATATGATGTTGAAGATAAGTATAGATCCAGGGTTTATTCGTAGCATGGCCATAGATATGGATTTCGCGCTAAGACGCACGGCCTCTACACCCGGTGCCGCAGATAGTGTAAAGTAACCTCTTCCACCCAAAGCTATTTCTCTGGTTGGTACCCACGACACGAAAGAGGCTCCGGAGTTGAAAACTTTTTTCACCCGGGCCCCGGTGGTCTGGACCGTCATCGGGAACACCTTCACATCTACAAACCAATCGGGATCGCGAGCTCTGGTAAGAACAAAGCGGTCTTCAAAGCGAATTAAAGAGAGTTTCTGTTCTTTAATCACCTCAGACGGCGACCTGCGCTCTTGCTCTACAGAGCATGAGACATCTTGAAATGAAGCAAACGTGGCTTGCCCTTCCCCCCCCCCCCCCCCCCGCAATATTTTTGCGGATGTGCTTGCCATTTTGAAACTCGAAGGCCTAGGTTTTACCTTCCTGGCCTTGAAGTTCGAACTTCGACACATCAGCCAAGTCGCTTAAAGACAGGCACGCAGACCTGGGACCGGCTGCGTCCACCATACTCATTGTATTCCTAGGGTAGCACTGAGATAGCCTACATTCATATACTTGCCGTTTTTGTCTAAACGTGCCACGGTCAAGTGCGTTATATAGTCGGCACGCAAGGCTTTGTACTGTGGGTTGGGAAATGAAACCGTCTTCTCGCAGTTTATCCCTTGATCAGTCACGGCGATGGCTTTAAGTAGTGTGGAACCGCCACCGAAATCTGAGGTTATTCTCACGTTTTCTGAGCTGCTCAGTTCATCTAAATGCACGAACATTTCTTTGTGTGAGACCAAGTTAGGTAGCTTTTCACCCTCCATAGTCCCCCCTATTAGCGCCACCCCGTCGGAGAACCCTAAGATGGGGGCACGCCTCTTGGAGTATTATGAAGGCATTTCTAGGGAGGGTAACGACTAAGCGGCCCGTGGTTTTATTCACTCCCAGAGAAACCCCATGCGGGTAGAACATGTCCTTGTCCAGCGTACAGACATTGTAGTAGCCCGTCGGCACTTCAACACGTTTGCCCTCAAGCAAGAAGCCCACTCCGGTGGGGATATTCGGCCAGGGTCGGGTAGAAATGTTATCTCGCGAAAGGCGGTTTTAAGGCGGCCGACGAGGTTGTTAAGGGCATGAGGCAGCGTGTGCTGTGCCCCATTTAGAATGTCAGTCAATGTAATGAACATCTTAGCCACAATGAACAGCGAGGCTTACAGGTTCAATAGAGAGGCCACGTACAAGGCCGGGGCATTTCATAGTATCCAGAGCAGAGCAGCTCACGCGATTTGAGATCTACATCGATGAAAAGAAGGCCTTTCCAGTCCAGTTCACAGATGTGTTGGCCAAGTACCGGCTGCCAAAGATAACCAGCAATGACATTGTTCGGGCCTGGAACATCAGTCCTATGCAATTCTGGCAGAACCAAGTGAACTTCGCGGTCTGGTGCGCAACCACGGGCTGTGGCGTCTCTGCAAAAGACCATCTTCTCGCCCCCGACCAACGAATAAGGGCCCTGTACACGTTCCATGTGTATTACCAAGTTAGGCGGGTCGGAAGAGATCCAGCCCCCCCCCCCCCCCCCCCCGCTGCAAGACAGAGTGTGGGCGACATTCGAAAACCCCCTACGACAAGAGGGCCTATGAGAAGATTTGTAGGGAGTTCCACGTAAATACGCACACAGACTGGAGGCGCAGTGGGGTGAATCACGGCCTCGGACTGGAATATTACTATGTCACGAGAACGGGCTACATCCCCATTGGCGATAGGACATTCGATCCGAGCAGGATGTCGTTCTCTAGAAAGCCTACAGCGCTCCACGTCGACTACATCGAGCAGGACGCCGAGGAGGCTTGGGCGGCATTCAATGTCAACACATCCCAAGGATTCACGCAGCCGGGCATAGAGCGCCTAAACGATTCCATCCGAACATACGTGTGGGCTAGTCTTGGCGCCCAAGCGCAAACAAGGATGCGTATTCTAGGCACGGGCACAGCCTTCGACGCGCAAAAACAGTTTGCCGCGAGCGTTGAAGACGCTATTTCCTCTCCGATCGACCCTCCGTCTGCTATCAAACGCTACCAGGACTACAGTATGCAGGGAGCGCTGTAGACTTTGTGTATGGCATAGGCCTATATATGGCCCCCAGCGACTTGCTTCTGCAGATGGGCCATGTGGCGAACTACAACAAAAAAATCGTCGTGGCCACTGAGGACCAGAAGCTAGGCGCCAATGAGGGTGTGAACGCTAAAGTGCCGCCCACTTTGCACAAGCGCGCACCTAACCACGGGATCGTTGAGCCACAAGAAAGCGTCCCACCGCCCACTGCGCGCGTTCAGCATGTTGCTGCCGCCGGAGGCAAACAAGAACCCCTATTTCCAAAGCAAAAGATTCACGATGCAGAGAAGACAGCTATCGGCGTAGCTGGGGTTGGTATCGGCTTACTGCTGCTGTGGACTATGCGTTAAATACTTGCGAACAGCCACGAGCAATAGGCCATCTACTGCGACGACTAGAGCCCAGGCATTATCGGCCAGCCACCCAGCCGCTTTCCCGACAAGGTTCAGTAGCCAAGACACCATATTGCCAATAATACCCGGAATCGCAGCGGCTTGCCATGGGCGCGCGCCACGGACTGGAGATGCTTTTCCACCCTTTTTTAAGACCACGCCCGTCGGATGGAGGTGGTGTTGGCTGGATGCCCCAGCCGGACCCGCCAGTCAGCGCCAACTTTATCGCTAGCCCCAGTGTCGAGATCGCCATCCCAATTGCCGTGAGAATGGAGACCACAGTTATTCCCTGCTCCCGGAAGAGGGTGCGGACGAGCTCGGCCAGAGTGGTATCCTTGTGTAGGATGCAATCGGTCGTTTGCTTGATGCGGCGTATTTGCGTTCGCAGGGCTTCGGCCGTTAAAGTGGCTGCTTCGAGCCGGGCCACCCTCTCGTCCTCGAGATTCCTTATCCGGTCTGCCATCCGGCGCCGGGAGAATTCATCAGTGGCCTCCTCCAACTTCTGTTTTTGTTTTGCGGTGTCCTTATCGAGACTTGACAGCTTGGCGAGGTTATTCCCGTGTTCGCCTTCCGAGGTCTGCAGTGCCTTGTCAAGCTCCAGAAGTTCCCGCATGGGAAGAGGAGGGTCGTTTATCGTTTCAAGAGTCCGCCCGTCAAGCTTGTTTCCAGTGTGTGGACAGCATCAGCGGCCTTTTTTGCTGGTTGGCTTAAATCCTCCAGCTCCATGGTATCTGCCCCGCCGCCGCTGCACCGAGTTCTGAACTCGCTGTCTCCAGGGCTACGACTGCTGCCGGATGCAACAATGTCTGCTCTCTTCTTTTTCAGTCTATAAACCCAGCCCCCACTTCCCCCCTAACAACATTAACCCTTCCTTTATTGGCGACTGTTGAGAGGGCTAGCGGTTCACCTGTTCGTTTGTTGATGATGTCCAGTTTGGGGTGGGCCACAAGTCGCAGAGGCCCTTGGACAACCTTAAACTTCGTGAAATCGCAAAAAAAGGGGGGTAAGGCTGGGATCCGCCCCCGCCAAGGCGTCGTAATAATCATTCCTGGCGGCCTGCGTCAGCTCTTGTTAATGGGTTTTGGCAGCCGCACCCCGGCTTTGTTTCTCGGGGAACATCATCACCTGCACTGAGAGTGGTCTGCCCGTCGTCGATGTTGTAGTCCTCTTCGGCGTTGTCGAACGCCGGATTATCAAAGTCAAAGTCTGCCATAATCCTCGTATTGAACATTGCAAGGTATACCTTCAACACACACAATGGATGCATACGGACGCAAGCTAAACCCTTTCAGAACACTCCGTAAGCCTCGGGGGGTACAAGGTGTACGGCATTCCTTGGTGGTCACCAACAACCCGAGGACGATCGACCAGAATCAACAACTCTTGGTCCCGCTTCCCTAACCTCGGCGCAAGTGACGTCATTGTGCCCGGTACCGTGCACTTGGCCTTCTCGATCACGATCAATTCATCCGACCCGAACGCCACAGTGGTCGGGAATCTCGGACGCGCAGTAGTCAAGAAAACCACGATCAGAATTAGCAGGAATGAGGAAATGTCCATCGAGAACTCTGACATGTTTCATTGCTACGGCGACTTATGGCTGACCGAAAACGAACGGCGGAATGCGGCCTACCAAGGCATCGGCAGCGAAAACATGCTTAAACTCCAAGTCGAAGCGGAGGACGCAATTGACGACGATGCTGGAGAAAAGACCATCGCTCGCGCCTTTGGCAGCCGGTTCCACATCGCGCTAGACTTTGAGCTTCTAGATAGCCATATGCCATTCTACCAGAGTGCCTTGGCCGACCGACTGGAGTACGAACTGACGTTCAACGATTATGGCCGGGTCATCCAGGCAACAGACGATGCCGACGCGACTTACACCATCGACAACATCAGCCTGGAGTTCGATATGGTCCACCGAAGAGGAGCTCGCTAGACAGATCCGCACCCAGTTTGCCAGGGACGTCTCCATTCTGTATGATCGCGTCCTCCGCCACCGAAAGTTTGTGAAGGGACAAGCCTGATACTCTCTGGAACATAAACCTGAACACGCCCGCGAGAGCAATGAAGGGCATCCTCATGCTGTTCCAAACCCATTGGAACCCAGTTCGGAATCCTTCTACAACCCGAAGATCACCAAAGTAGAAGTCACAATAGAAGGGGTCCCCAATCAGCTGTACAGCCATGGCATGCGGGCGTACCAGCAGTGGGGCGAGGTCCAGAGGTTCTTCGCCAGCTCACCCCTACGGAAGCGGGACCCTGAGGTGGCCAGGGTCGTTGAAGACATAGGCCTGGGAGACGACTCCCTGGAAGAGTTCTTGACGCACAAGCACGCCTTCTGGCTTGACCTTCGGCCAAGCGACGATGACGAGCTGCATGGCAGTGGGAGGCGCGTTCTGAACCCCAGCGAGGGGATTAGGATACAGGTGACAAAAGATAAGGAAGATCCCGGCGTGTTGAACGTATATCTGTTTGTGATCATGGACGCAAAGCTGCACATCCAGAAGGGTAGATTCGTTAGCGCGCTTTATTGATGACGCCCACTGCGCGATTATCTGTGGGCAGACGAACTGCGGCAGTCCTCGTGCTGGACCTGCTTGAGGGCCCTTTCCGCGGTTTTTTCATCACAATGTGATCCTGTGAGGCGTACGGCGGCGATGGATACTGTCTGACCCTGAGGACTATTGTTTTGACCCCGGCGAACGGCTCAACGACTGTCTGAGAGCTTTCTACAGATTGTTCGTAGGGGAGCCCACCATATACATCATCGATTATTTTAGCGCGTTGGAGGCCATGAAGAAGAAACAAAAAATGCTGTCATTCATGGCTTTCTCGGGCCGTCATGCAAAGCAAAGCGTCTGGGTCCTCACTCAGAAATACAACACCGTCCTCAAAGATTTTCGCGAGCAGACAAGGTTGTTGGCTTTATTCCACTGCAAAGATCGGCACTTGTTCAACGAATGCCTGGAGGAGAACCACATCATCGAGGCCGAGACCGAAAAGGCAAAGGTTCGACAGAAGCTCAAGAACAATCCGCATCCTAAGCTCCTGCTAATGACCGACACGCCCGCCACATGTAAACTTATATATTAGACGTAGGCGCCCCTACGCATGAAGCATGGATACCGACAAGCTTATAGACGAGATTCTGGGCGCAGAGAAGGAGCCCGGGCGCAGCCCGACAGGCCAGCCCCAGCCAACAGCCCGACCCTAGCCAACAAGATGATGCACGGTAGCTCAGGATAGGCTGGCAACACTTGCGGTGGGTGAACACCAAATAACCCACTGGAGGGCGCCCCTGGTGTTATTAGGCGCTGGCAGCCTTGCAGTGCTAGTGTTGCTACGCGTGTGGCGCAGCCGCTATACAGCACGAGGTGCAGATATTACGCCGCATGCAGATATCACGCCGTAAGAAAAGAATCTCCATTTGAATACACGTTGCGACCCTTTTTATATAGAGCAGCATGTCCACTCCATCCAGTGACGGAAAAGTGCTGGTCAACGCGGCCTACCACGCCGCTGTGGTCTCTCTCCTTGCTACTGGGTACGCTCGTCTCGACCAGATGTTCCTGAAAGGAGCCCTCCCGAAGCTGGACTTAACACCCCGTGACGTCGTCATGGTCATTGCAGATGTAGGCCTGGCCATGTTTTCGAAGGACCTGCTAATTAAACAAGGGCTCCTTCCTCCCAATATAATCCAGTAGTAATGGTCTCCATCGCAATGATGATGGGTGGCGCCCTCGTAAACGCTTTGGCCTTCAGCGGGAGCAGCTATATGTTTTCGATGCTGAAGAGTTCCGGTGTCGACGAAGAGCGGAGGGCCATGATCACGCTGTAGAGCAGCTCCGAGCCGCCCAGGGTAAATGGGCCCGAATGTGCACTGAGCGCTTGGACTGGATCGACGATGAACTCCGCCGCCAAGGCCACGCTGTCCAAACGATCCGGGATGTCGACGCTGAAATCGGCGTGTATTCTAGGGTCACGGGCAAAACTCTTACACGCGATGCACGCGAGGCGCTGCTGGGCTCAGAGCCACAGCTCTCCGATTTCTATGTGCCTAGTGAAGATCAAAAACACTGCGACATGACCTTCGTTATCCTGGGGATGTGTGTAGTTGGGGGTGTAAGTTACGGAATCGCAAAACTCACCAAGTAATCCGAACTGACTGTGCCGGACTCGCTATCGAGCTTCTCTCCTGGCACGATCTTAGTAGTGAGGTGGTTCTGCGCGCGCAAATACGCCGCGACGATTACATCTTTTTCGTCGGAAATCTGTTAGTGGGCTGCTAGAATACCTTGATGATATGGCTAGTAAGGTGTCTGTTCGCCTGGCAAATATCTACTACAGCCCTTGTGGGGTACTGGAAGGGCCACGCGGCCATCCAGAAACTTGCCACTGCGGCTAAAGTCTGCGAAGATGTGGTCCTGGCCTTCCTGAAAAAGCAGGCTATCTGGCAGATATACCTGCCTCGTCCACGAAAAATACCGAGGCCTATTTTCGATGTTTCCACGTCGAATGACATCCACCAAACTGATCTTCTGTTTCTACCACATGATCGGCGAGGCCGGAAGCTGTATAAGTACGCGCTGACTGTTGTTGATGTCGCTTCTCGCTACAAGGAGGCGGAACCTCTGGCTACTAAAGATTCCAAAGAAGTCGCTGATGCTCTCTCTCGCATTTAGAAGCGGGGACCCCTGAGATGGCCGAAGCTTCTCCAAGCTGACCCTGGGCGCGGGTTTATGGGTGCAGTGAGTCAACTGCTGGCCAAACACGATGTCACAGTCCGCCGAGGCAGCGTGGATATCCACCGAGACCAAGGCATAGTGGAGCGTTTCAACCGTACTCTGGCTGAGCGGCTCTTTGGACATCAGTACGCCCAGGAGATGCCCCTCCCTCCCGAACACCGGTCTACTGAAGGGGGTGGCTCGGCTGCTCTCTGTTGTGGCCGCTCTGAATAACAAGACAACGAGGACTGATCGGTAAAAAGCCGAAAGACGCCATCAAGGCAAAGGGGGTGCCCCATAAGCCTTCCTCGACGGTTCCAGGTCGTCCCGTTGGGACTTAATGAGAGGAAGATCCCCGAGAGTGTTGGCGTTTGCCATCAGCCTGGAGAGCTGGAGGGCGGCCGAAGTCGCGCGACTGATCCTGTCTGGTCTCTAGAGATATATCGGCTTGGGCTCTCCGTCACAAAGCCTAATGAACCCGTGCTGTACTATCTAGACGATACGTCAGATGGCCCGCGACGGGGATTCGTTCGTGAGGAGTTGCTTATAGTGCCTCCCGATACTCAGCTTCCCCCGGATGGGGTTCTACGGTGCTAGTAGTTCCTCGAAGAGGGTGTCCATCCCAGACCATCATCCTGCGAGTGCGGCATCTCTATGGCCGTAAGCCAAGGTGTGGACACCATCTTCGGCGATCCAGCGCTTACTATCGAAGGGGGACAGTGAGACCTTATTCAGGTGCTGCCCATAGATATGGTGGCGCTCTGATTGCAGCACGCCCCATACCGTGTCGGAAGATCTTCTTCTCGAAGGGGGCCTTTTTGTACTGCTTATGGCGGATGCACTTTTCACAACTCCCTTTTTCACGCCCTTGGCCATCTAAATGTTGGTTCCACCTGCCTCCAGAATGGAGTACATCTTGGGCGCATACCAATGTATTCGGCGATCGGCCGCCCCGCGCACTCGTCCTTCATTTTCCCCAAGACTTTCATATTTGCTACGCTGTACAGGGGGTGGTCTTGTGGGTAATCTGAGGTGTCGTACAGGTTTGCATTCTCAGCCATATACCTATAAACATCCTCAGTCTGAATCCTCGAGTAGCAGATTATCCGTGTCAGTGTAGAGGAGCTGGCAGCGCTCTCCGTACTGGGCCTTCATGTGGTTGTAGTAGAAGTCGTACATCAGGTGCTTGTGGAGATCTAGAATGCTCATGCCCACGTAGATAGATCGGTTTAGGACTGTCATCTTCTCCAGAGCGTACCAGCTTGACGTCCCAACACGCTTCCGAAGGTTCTCCATGGTTTTTCCGAAGACCGAGTTGTTCATTAGCTGTACAGGTCCTTCTCGAATATACTCGCGGCCGTTTTTCGGAGCTCGGTGTTCATCCTGATATAGGGTTCCATTCAAGGGCTGTGGGCTAATTTCAGGGCCCGGTGAACCTTTGTCAGGCGCATTCCCAGAGATAGATACAGCTGTAGGTTTCCGGTAGTGCAGACGTAACCGTTCCTTGTTGCGGAGGTTGGGAACCAGCTTTTCGGCCTCGGTATTCGCTTTCTTGCCTAGAAGGCCATGGTGATAGTCTGACATCCACTCCTTCTGGACCACCAGGACGCTCCGGGCTAATGGGTAGCCGTTTATGTGCGTTATGTAGGCCGGCCGGATACTCTAGGTCGACCTCGAGGATGTAACCGGAAGGACTGTCGTGGGGGTTGGTAGCAATCGTTTCATTGAGACACTGCACGTTACCTACCCACTGAAAGCCGCTCGTTGGAAGAAACTGACTCATAACCCAGCCATATAGATTACTGGTGCCTAAGTATTGGATGTAGCTGTTTGGTCTTTCGGGGTTGTATCCCTCCACCTGCGGATTTTTAGCTTTGGCGTGTCACTTACTTACCATGAAGATTCCTCCTCACAACCCCTTCTCAATGAAGAAATGTTGGTCATAGTCCGTTAACAGCTCCAGTTCTACCCCCGGTCTTCTTGAGCAGTGCATCCCACGAGAGACCTGGGCCTCGTAAAGTAGTGAGCAGGGGTCCAACCCATACTGCCGTAAACAAGTCCTTCCGGAAGACCTCAAACACATCGGCCAACAGGAGCACGTCTGTGCGGCAGTAAAGGTCTGTGTAGTCTCCCAGATTGGTGCAGTCAAATGCCTTCTATACCTGTTGAGCGTGGATGTAGTCCTCATTGCTAATGCTTCCGACTTTGGGCTTAGTGTAGAAAGCCTTTTTGGGTGGGAGGCTGGACTCGTCAAAGCGCTCCCAGGAGTCCATATTCTCATAGGGGTAGACACCCTTGCGCATGAGTAGCTTTCGTTTTTCTTCGGCGGGCTCATACCGGGCTGTGATGTGGAAAGCCTTAGGTTTGTTGGCCTCAACCAGATTGTCAAGGGAAGTCGGTAAGAATTGAATGCTGTCGATGAAGCGGAGCTACTCCAGGGAGAAGGAGATGTACTTTCCCGTGTTGTTGGGGGATGCAGGAGATGCGGCCCTCCACCTTACTTAACCGCTTCCATCAGGAGGTGCCCGTCGTAGCCCCGTAGGTTGTGGAAGACTACTGCCGTAATGGCTGTCTTGGGACCCAGCCGCAACTTTAGGTTGCATGCGTTATGGGCCGCGCCTCTGTACTTGCCGGTTATATGCAGTGATCGCGCACAGAATCGGCGCCCAGGGGCTTCTCACACATGTGACAGGTTGTGGCGTTGTTGTGGGCCTGCCAGTCCTGGGGAGTCATCCCCATGGCTATAGCGTCAGCTAGGAACATTTTGGATTTCCCGCTCCTTCTGCCGGAGAGCTCTGTGGAAGTGTTCCGTCGCGTCAGAGCCTCTGTATTCCACGGGGTGGGTGGGGGGGGGGGGGGGGGGGTTGTGCGGCCTTCGCAACGCACCACAACATAGCAGTAACTGTAGGGCTCGTGGTGCTGAGTCCTTTTTGAGTGCTGCTCTCTGTGGGGCTGGGCGGCGGGTCTTCAACCTTTTTGGTCAGAGCCTGAAAGTCGGCATATATGATGAACGGAGCCGGTAGGTGTTTGTGGTGGTTCTGAAAGGTGAACTTGTTTTCCCTTTCCTTGGGCATCTCCACCCTCACCGCCGTCTGACCAATCCCACGGCTTTCCGGCTTATGCGCCTCGAGCAGATCCTCCCATGTGTAACCTTGTAGACACCGCTCGCAGAGGTGTTTGCGATTTCGTTTCTTACTTTCTTGGAACAGGAGACGATCGAGATCCTTTATCCACGTATAATGGAATTTGCCTGCCTTCTCAGTCAGCAGCAGGTGGATTCGTGGCGTGTCGCCGGGCTTCTTGCTCAGGCGGTGCACGATCACACCCTTGTCCCACCCGAACACGTTGGTGGCGAGGTCGTTCTTTTCCTCCACTTTACGGATCTGAGAGATGGGCGTGGGGGCCCATCGGAGTCAGTCGTCGTCTTTGTTCTTCACATTGATGACTGCTTTCTTATCACTCACAGCTGCAGGTAGGGAAATGTAGGACCCGCCTCTCAGTGGCTGATACCTTGCAATGTCAATCCAGAGTGTTTGCACGCTGTTGACAACCCACCCTGACCCTCGCTGTGTCCATTTTTCTAGCACCTCCTGGATTGTGGGGAAGGCTTTATCTAGAGCCCCGTCAATGTCACCGGCCTCTAAGAGGTCCTCCTGTTTGTTGTGGAGTACTTGGATGGTATACTCTTCACTGCCATCGGCGTGGGCCTTTCGCAACTTAACCCTGAGGCCTAGTTGGAATTTAACCCCGTTAAGTGCTAGGATCTCTTCCTCTAGCTTCTGGCGAATAATGGCTCGAATTTCTTCTAAGAAGGCTACTGGGTCCGTGCAAACGCATTCGGGTACGCCCATCTGCCAGACCCGGAGGAGATTCCTTATAGCCCGGCCGGTGTTAATGAATTCTAGTTTCTTTTCACCTAGCAATTTATCCAACTCCTCGTTACTGAGGAGGTTCTTGACGTCTTGCTTCAACTCCCCGTTACTGAGGGGATTCTTGACATCTTGCTTCAACACCTCGTTACTTCGGGAGTTCTTGCTGTCTTGCAGCCGCTTCAACTCAGCCACAGCCGTTTTATACCTGTCGAGGATCCCCTGCAATTCTTTCAAGGCATTGTGGGACTGTGGGTACTTGGGCAGCACGCCTAGGAGCGTCTCAACCCCCCCCCCCCCGTAGTGCTCGCGCTTTTTGATGGTGCCTCATTGTATGCGCCGTATGCATAGTGCATATAGTAACCAATATGAAATTTCAATAGCCGCCAGCCGTTTTTACTCGTCGTTGTGCAATATCATCACATGTCTGGTGGTGGTGTCTCTCTAATATGAAATTTCGATAGCCGCCAGCTGTTTTAACTCGTCCAAGAAAGCCTTTGCCCCCGCTGCATTTCACGCGTCTGGACATTATTATATCCGCAGGCCATGCAAAGCTGAAATCGGTTTTTAACGCCCAGACCACAGCGAATACATGGCTGGGTGCCAGGACCCTTCCGCAGACAGTATAGGTGGAAGCCGCAGTACTCCACCAGACAACTCTTACCACAGAGCTCCGTAGAGCCGATGAGAAGCCACCGGCTATTATTGAGACTCTTTGGCATGTTGTCTTACTTCCCTGCCGTTTTATACCTGTCGAGGAACCCCTGCAATTCTTCCAAGGCAATGCGTGACCGTGGGTACCTAGGCCGCACGCCTAAGAGCGCCTCATACTCCTCCCGTAGTGCTGGTGCTTTTTTTTTTTGGTGATTGGTCATTGTACGCGCCGTTGTGCAATAATACCGTATGCCTAGTGGCGGTGTCTCTCTAATAAGAAATTTCAATAGCCACCAGACCCTCCGCTGGTGGGCTGGGGGGGCCTCTATTTGTTCTGGGGAGGGCCCCAAGGGGGGCGTGCGCCAGAACGTCTGGACCTCGCCGGGAATGGGGGCTGGGAGCCTCTATTTACCAAGGGGAGGGTGTGCCAGAACCCTCCTTCCCAATACTACTGGCTACGAGCTCGCGAACTGCTATGATATAAGCTCGCAAAATGTGTTTAGTTTTCTTAAACAAGTGTGATTGCCATGGACCTTTTTAGATTGGTGCACCTCAGAATAGGTTAGTGTATTACAGAGATCACTCGGTTGAGGTTCAATAATGCCAGGGTAGTGGTGAACAGCGGTTAATGTCCCATACCCTAAATCTGACATATTTTAGTATAGATTGACGTTATCCACTATTTCCTCCAAGCTGTGAAGAGGGATTTTTCACCATTTAATGCTGCTGTTAGGGTTATTCCGAGCCAAATTTCAATGTTAGTTCAGAAGATTCCCCCGTGGAGGGCGCTTGGAATTTAAACATTAAAGCGGTTTATTTTTCTGAGGGTGTGCTAGTACTACTATACTAGTATCAGGTAATAACGTTAACGTTTGGCTCTGACACGGAAGTTTCACTTTGTGAAATTCTTCCGAAAATCTACAGCATTTATGGCACAATTATATATATATATATATATATATATATATATATATATATATAATATATATATATATATATATATATATATATATATATATATATATATATATATATATATATATATATGCCCGAATATATATATATATATATATATATATATGCCCGAATAAACACAGTAAGGTGCTGGTAATTACATATTAACATGTATAAAATATTGGCGTTACGACATTTATGTTTTACGAGCTCCCCAATAAATCCAAACAACATTGACCTTGCAAAGAAAATTTGTGACATTCCCATCCCATTGCCAAATTCTCAAAAAAATCGCTCTTAAAAAGCTGACAATCATGTCTCTGCATGTTATATATGACAACAAGTTCTTCACTATGAGTTATGCTAGATCAGTGTAATCAAACATAAAATTGCAATGAAAAAGTTAGAAATGTGTGATCTATAAAGGCCTATTCCTGATAATAACTATAACTGCTACTGTCGTAATAAAGGTCACAGTTGAAGGGTCGTTGGGAGAGTATACATTTAAAGCCCACGTGAACAGGGAAAGCTTTAGTTTGCAATCTTTTCAATTTTTACAATACACGACTGCCGAAACCAAAATGCAAACGCGGAATGCAATAAACGTTCATTAAATTAAGTTAGTTGCAAATGAAATATTTGTGGAATTAGCTGCACATATTGCTGTCAGGTGTTTATTTTAATAGCAATTGGTTCCCTGTGGTTGTTGGTTGCTAGGAATAGTATATTGTTTGCTCTTTGACAAGACTGTTAAAGGGTACATTTTGCATAAAGAATACTCGAGTGGGTTAATCAAGAACATTTTAACACCTTATAGCTTAGTTTAAATATACGTTCTGTGTTTTTTGTCTACAGTTATGGTCACTCAGGTAACACTGAGAAACCCTCCACATTCAGTGTTAGCCGGTGACTCCATCAATATTACCTGTGTGACCTCTGCCAGCAAACCACGGTCTTGTGTAAGAGTGCACGTACGGAATTCCAGCAAAACTTGGGAACTAGACGCGGGTGACTGTATCCAGAACTCCAATACGATAGAAGCCACAACCCGGACACTGACGTTTACAGCTAGTGCCGAGGAGAACGAAGCTGAGCTGTACTGTAACGCCTCCAACAGTGTGACGGATCCTCCTGTACAATCACAAGTCTACACACTCAGTGTGGAATGTATGTATACATGTTGTTATACCGTACATCATTGAGATCACAGAATAAAGAAAACTAGCCAACCCAGCGCTGAAAGGTTATCGTAATTAGATGTATCAAATAATGGTAGTTTACTCGACAAATCGTGCTCTCATATATAGAATTTGCTTTACACTTTATGACGAGTTTTTTTAATTTACTGGTCATCAACGATGTTGATTACGTTCGTATAAACCCCGCTGATATCTGTACACCTGTTTGTATGTACAATGTAGTCATATATAATCACCAATCTATGGGTGATTATCACCATTGTAACGAACACTAACGAAAACTTAATTGTAGTCTCATATGTAAAAGGTACAAATTATTTCAACCCTTGACACGTTGTGTTGTATCTCCGAAAAGAGTATTTTCTCAAGAATAATACCCATGTTCTGTTCCAGTCGTATATACATGTAGACTTATTTTAGAAGAAATCCATGGTTAACCATGACAATGTAGAGATTTAACTGCCCCTGTGCGTATAATACAAGCTCTGGACAATGATCAACACATTGAGATCTACATATCAAGGCTTAATCTTTAATGGACTGTGGTACAATGTTATTAGTGTACATACGATGTATTGCGGCTTCCGTACCCGAGGTGTAAGAGTACCACTGCGGTGCGATGTCCCAAGAGCCTTTCGTCAATGTGGTCGCTATGAGTTCAAATCCTGGTCATGCTGGCTTCCTCTCCGACCACACATGGAAGGTCTGTCAGCTACATACAGATGGATTCCCCGGTTTCTTTCCGCCATAAGGCTGGCCGCTGCTGCTTCAGGGAAATATTCTTGTGAAGTGAATAAGTAAACACATTGTACTCACTGGGATAATACTGTGCTTTGTGCTTTTGTTTACTAATGTTTGGCACAAGCTACACTCCGTCGGTGTACTAAAACTAAATGATACTTACAGATTAATATAAATTAGCAGTCGATTCTATTGCGTCATTGTTTGGACGATGTAAGCTGATATTAATTTTCCCTATTGTTTGTATAGGACTATCAGCTGCGCGTACTTGAAAAAGAAGATATATTCATGTTTTTGTACATTAAACAGTAGTAAACGTTCCTCACACAGATCACCCAAAGAGTGGCGTCCTCCTATCAGGTTATGTTAACAACACAGCCGTGGAGTCGGGGAAAACACTGACCTTGACCTGTCAAGTGGGAAAGGGGAACCCCCCACCAGCACTCAGCTGGTCATCGGGGTGTGGTCAGACAAGCCCAGTTCCTCGTAACATTGGAAGTCAGCAGATCAGTATCGGTATACCCGTCAATCCGTCCCTGAACCAGAAGACGTGTGTGTGTAAGGGGAGGCAGAACGGGTCGTTGTCCAGATGGACGGAGCAGAAGAGCAGAACATTTAATGTAGAGTGTAAGAGTTTTGATTAAGTATAATAATCCTTAGTTTTCAGACATTGCCACGGCAGTTTTAATGGATATCTATCAGTTATGTAAATGGGGTAGTTTAAGGTAGATAAAAGTCAAATACACAGACGCTGGACGAGGGGAAGTTGAAAAGTTCTCGACCTGCTCATTATGTAGGTTACTTCTTGATTTATTTATTTATTTGATTGTGTTTTACGCCGTACTCAAGAATATTTCACTTATACGACGGCGGCCCAGCATTATGGTGGGAGGAGACCGGGCACAGCCACGACCAACTGCAGGTTGCTGGCTGGCCGATCCTCTCATGGCCGGAGAAGAGGTTACTGCTTGAGTACATCCATATCAATACATAAGGCAAGTTACAATTTAGTAATACCGTCACAAACTCGGTATACACGAAAACTGGTGGCCATACAATTTTACATGTAAAGTTGACCGTCAGGTATCGACTTGGGTAGAACCTCACAACACAGCAGTATTTTTTGTTGGTTCTTAAGCGCACACGTATGCCGAACTGAACAAAAAAAAACCCATGTGTGACAAATCTTCTTTAAAGGACACATAAAATGTTTTGAATTTATTTATCTATATGCAGAATATGATGTGACCAAATATATACCAATTCAACATTGCCTCTCAGCTTTCTTCTTGGGTCGTGAAAATGGCTTTCCACTACGATTTTTCTCAGGCTCCAGAGGTCAGTCTGGAAATTAAGTAGCCATTGTGATGATGTCAATATGTGTATACCCGACATTGACGGAAAAATGCATAAAATTATGAAGAACTATCAAACGTGCCACAAAAGTGAAAAAAAAATGTTTTGCATATCTTTTCTCGTTTTCGTTAAAACCATACTCTTCGTTCGATAGTACCTTTTCATGTATACTTTAAGCACCTCAGACCGAGAGCTTTTCAGCTATTCAGCCTCCCCTTGAATATCTGTAATAACAAAATTGAATACCGTACATGCTTCTGCCGACTGCCTATGCACGTACCAAGCTTAGTATGAATATTTGTAGCTAATAATTCACGTTTAATTACAGGTTATGTTTTTATTCGGCTTTATGTCAGTACAAGTTAGCAAATTTACAGTAAAGAATAAACCATGTATTTGTGATCCACAATATTTCAGGTCAAGAAAGGAGATTTATCCCGTCTGCCATAATAACCATGCCACTATATTTTGTGATATTAATGACTGTAATACGTGTGTGTTTCGGCCTCAGCTTTAGCTCAGTCGGTACCTGGCGAAAAGTGGTGGTTTACTCCGGGCACTGAGGTTTACTCCAGGCACTGTGCTTTTTATTCTGGGTAGAGATTCACTCCGGGCACTGTGGTTTACACCAGACACAGAGGTTTACTCCGGGCACTGAACTTTACTCCGCTTACTGAGGTTTACTCCCGGCACTTTGACTTACTCCAGGCAGTGAGGGTTACTCCGTGCACTGAGGTTTACTCTGCCCACTGAGGTTTACTCCGGACACTGAAGTTTACTCCGAACACTGATGTTTACTCCGGGCTCTCAGGTTTACTCCGGGATCTGAGGTTTACTCCGCGCACTGAGGTTTACTCCGGACACTGAGGTTTTCTCCGGACACTGGGGTTTACTCCAAGCACTGAGGTTTACCCCGGGCCTTGAGGTTTACTCCCGGGACTGACGTTTACTACGGACATTGAGGTTTCCTCCAACCACAAGCCTGACCACCGTAATATAGGTGAAACATTCTTTAATACTATGCTGTTAGCCATTTGTATTGTATTTGTATTTAAGGTACATGTAACCTACGTCACGCTTGTTTATGTATACAGTTGGGCCTGACAGCGTGCAGCTACGAGCAGATTCCGGACAATCGGGAAACAAAGTTAACGTCAAAGAAAACAGCACCGTGAAATTTACATGTAACGCTAATGAGTCCAATCCTGCTGCAGTCCATTCCTGGTCCAACAGTGGCAGTCCTGTAGCAGCAGCAGAGCTATCAGAAGTAAGCTCAGAGAGAGGGCCAAATCACGGGTACCTGACCACACGGAACTATACAGTGAGGGTTGATCGATATCACGATGGTGACGTCGTCAGATGTGAGGCTCAGAGGCCTGGTAATGGAGGCAGTAAACGTGTATCACCAAACCTCACACTAGATGTCACATGTAAGTTTCTTTTCATTGCACTTACAGCTTTCAGGTAAAATTCTTCAAAATTTATTTAGTGATCATGTCTACGTATTTTTATTTCTGTTGGCTCACTTCAAATATATGCATTATTACGTCGACCTAGTTCGACGAAATCGGGCTGGATTAAAATAAATAGTATCCAATGACAAGGTACATCTATATATATATGTACATGTAACATAGAGATGAAAGCTTCTCTCCCCAGTCGAGAGCGACGTGTTTTTAAAAATTGAGAAAAATATTCAGAATATTTTATACTATTGATCTAGAAACAAAATGTGGCGCATACGACGTGATATTAACTTTGTGCTCATTTGTCATGTAATGGCATAAAATATATTTCACAGCACTTCATAGTTACAGTACTTTTTATATATCAACTTAGTAGACCCAAATGAGATAAAACATATGCTTATTTATGAAAGAAATGAATGAGTACAGCGTAAAACACAAATCAAATAAATCAATAAAAAAAGATAAACATACATGCAAACCAAAAAGATTTTTAGAAATCTATAAATATACACCTGCTGATAATTTGTTCTTAATTTGGAAACGATATAAACTTGATAGATACAGTATTGCTTGATCCTAACGATTTATGTGTCACAGATGTGGGTCGGAACATACGCGTAGAAAGGGTGTAATATGACTGCAAGATGTTCACACCAAACCCCGATCGTACAGACAAGGTGTGTGTACCATCCGCGTATGATGGGCGTAGAATCCTACCATCATCCACGTAGGATACGACAACATACATTCACACATAAACTCATCAAACCTTTAAGAAATTCCGCGTTGTTCGACACAGTACCTTGTTTGTTCTTTCGGAATAAAAAAATTATCCATAAACGATCTAGTTCTCGACATGGTTACTAATGCGCCCATAATCATGACATTACACATATTGAGTTTTCACAGATTCCACAATTATTCGGTGAATGTAAAAACATAATGTACATGTACAATGCACGATTTTTTTTGCGGTGCAAATTTTGTCGGGGGGTCAAGTGAAACGCAAAATATAGTGCATAGACATAACAGAACTAATTCGTGATCATTTAAAGAACAAGGCAGCAGTTGGCGAAAACATATTTCAGTCGAAAGCAAACTTTCTAAAAGTATTATACTTTATTATTATAATGATATTTTACCGAAGAATATGTTGAGCAAAATGGTAATGCTGCAAAAATGTCTGGTGTGAATCGAGGTAGCCATCTTGAGAATTTTATCCAATCAAACATGTTGCTATCAGATTGCGCGACCAGAGCTGTGATGTAGCCTTTACCCATTAACTCCATGAAGTGACATTTATTTATTTATTTGTTTGGCCGAACTCAAGAATATTTCACTAATACGACGACGACCAGCATTATGGTGTGTAGAAACCATGCAGCGCCCGAGGGAGACCCACAACCATCCGCAGGTCGCTGGAAGACCTTCCCACGTACATGAGCTGGACTTGAACTCACATTTTGAGGTCGTTTACAATGATTTAGTTAGTTTAATAGCGGTGGGGCCATTTACGTAAGGCCATTACACACACTGGGGTGAGGAAGGTCTATGTACGGACCATCACAGACGTAAAACCGGTTGATTTACAAACCATATAATATAGGACGACGGTATCCCAAATTTTGCCAGAAAGCATCACACCGTCACGGCCTAAACCGCATTCATCTTAGGCCTACTTAGACACGCTGTTCAAATTGTACAGATGCATTTTTGACGTTCGTGTTAGTGTGTAGTCAGCATGCAGTTGCTATTAAACAAATATCACAGTCGGTGCAAAATTCAGTAGGGATGCCGAAAGTTTATGGAACTGAGAAGACATCCCATCGAACAATGCTTAAAATTAATTAAATCTTATCATCTAAGTTTTTCTCTCAATTTATTAGAACCGAAGAATTTAAATTTTGCCTTTTGTTTTTCTCGAATACAAAGGATGGGTTTTTTCTGTTTTCTTTTTCAAAAATACAGTAAGATTATTCGTGTTTAAGCCGAGTTGCTTTCTTTGACGTCTGTGACAACTAGGTCAGCATTGCTCTCATCTTAGAAGCCACCACTACAAAATTGAAGCATAAAATCCAGCTACAGTTGAATGCCTAGATTAGCCTCATTGGTGTTTACATTTATTTCCATTTGTGTCAGAACTGAGAATGAATCCAGCTGTACAACAATCATACTGTAATTTTGTAAACATTTACATGTGGTCCGAATTACCGGTACAAGAACAACTCCTCTGGAGGCCACGACCTGAACCAGGAATACCCCGGCCGTACATCTACAGGGTACCGATAAACTGTGTCATTGATATGATAGGCCTAATGTATGAACATTTCAAGGAGAGGAGGAAATATCCTTCCAGTATGTGCAGTTCCCGAGGAAGCTATTTGTCACTTGACCCTTCATTATCAAAGTCTAACTTTAATCTGCCATGGGCTACAGCTTAGACTATTATACAGGAAATACCTTCAATGTTAAAGAGCTAGAGTGAACGTGACGTCACCTTGCTGTCGACAACTGAGACGCGTTCAAGGTGTGTCATGGCGAAGTATCACCATACTCTGAACATTCGCACAAGCCGAACTACTTTTTGCACTGGGCCTCTGACGTAGGTCCCTCTAAACGGGAATTTCTATGCAATGCTGACTTCCTTATAAGAACATTTGATTTACTGTCTTTAAAACCTCGGGAAAAGTCTTTTCCCTGCATTGTAATTATATATGTAATTATTTGCGTTGTCTTCTTGTGTCGTTTGCTTTGCGATTTTTTTATATGACCAGATTCCATTCCATGGCGCATACAGCTGTCAATTCAGGCCAGATTTTCATTTAAAACCATCTGCACATTAAGTGCTATTTTCATTTTACCTCGGCATCAACTAGCGCAGAAAATCTTCCAGTAGTGTGTGGTATAAATGTCTGCCAATGAGAAAACACTCTCTGAAATCCATAATGAAGACTATTGCAAAAAGTCTTAACTTACCTTAATAAACCACAGCGCTCGTAAAACTACGTGTACACCTTCGTGCTGGTTGTAGTCGCCACCACATTTCTACAAACTGGTCACAAAAATGTTTCAAGCATCAATAATTACGCTGTCGTTTCTCACAGCATGCAGGAAAAAATGAGCCATAGCATTTGAAATGCACCAATCGAATAGCCTTCAACTTCAAGCGCAGCCATATCCTGCCAATCCAGTACATCCAAAGAAATGGACTCATGTGTCTACTTCCCCACTGCAGAACAATGTTTATTTTTTCACATTATTTCACACGCAATTAGAACCATGACACTTGCCCAAGTACAACCATAAGGGTATTCCAGGGTGCATCCTTCTCAAACTGCACATTCCACTTGAATTTCACCAAAGTTCCGATACCCATTAACTTTGATAACAAACTTTCCTATGCAGAAACTTCAGTAGTTTTGAAACACTTTCTGTCATCCACACTGGCGTGCTACTCACTACTTTTGAAAATTATTGAAGTCACACGTTCACTTATACAGTAGGTCAGTTTTTTTGTTCCAAGGTGTACCACTTGTCGCCACTGGTCAGTTCCAATCCAGATAAAGCTCAACTATTCTGTTTTTCAAAAACTGACCGTATGTTAAAAGGAAAATATTTTTAAAAGCACGGTTACACGTACAGGATGTTTATAAATTATATTTTCATCGTTCTACACAACTTTGCCGCTACCATATACTACCCAAAGCAACAGAGATAAATGCCTGGAGGCGTATAATAAATGGATTATCTGTACACTGTACTGATCTACATCGTCGTGTAGCTCTCGTTCTCCGCGGTTGCGTTGCCTCACCCTGCCTCTGCCTCGGCTGTCGATACGGCAAAGCAACTGCAGAAAACGAGACCGATGCGCACAGTGTACTGATAATCTCTATGAAAAGGGAGAGTCCAGGGAAGGTGTATGTCTTGGAAGCTCTGCTAACTTGCAATGTTGCAGTTTTAATAAAAAAAAGGCGTTTTATAAGTCTAGCCCATCCCCTTTAGGCAAGCGTCCAGGGGACGCTTGAATAGGCCCTGGAAGCTCCGTGCCTTAGTTTTTCGTATAGACCAAATTTCAGCATTTCAAAGTTGTCTGGTGTCCTCATTGTTGAGAATACAGAGCCGTAAAATCGACAAACATTTATAAGATTAAAAGCCTGTACCCTGATTCCAAGCGGGTCGGATCTCGACTTTTATATCACATGAACAGATAAGCGTCTTTGGCGTCAAGAGACAGAAGATAAAGAATTTCAAAAGTATTGTTTTGATTTTGAATACATTTTTCTTTACATTATGGTAAAAACCAAAGATAAATTAGTTCTAAATTGTATGGTTATTAAATATTGTGTGTTTAATCAGACGCAAGTATGGATAAACAAAAATCATATATGTAGGTACTTAATCTGTTTGATTAAGAATTGATGATTTTCATCAATTCTCAATGGTCTTTGATATTCATTTGAGTAGAGTAAATGTGGGAGATCAGAAATTTTCGCCCGAGGCGCTTCAACATATACGCTGAATCTTCTGCTGGATCATACAGGACGTAAGGGAATTCCCAAAGTACCAAGACGCATGATCGCTTTGTTCTTTTTCCCATTTTGTCATTGTACAGGAACACATGGCATGCTTATTGACAGGTTATAGTCACTGGAGACTGTTTCTTAGGATAAATATGATGCGTGGCACAACAATTTTTGTGTTTGTCATATTTTAAGGGATCTGACTATTTTCAATAGGAAACCACATGATGTCGCCATTGCACACTGACGTGAGATTTTACTGATTACTTTACTTAGCAAAGAAAAAAATTATCTTCACGTTTATAGGAGTATCAGCTTAAACGCAGCGAACAATTTTGCCTATATACATGCACGACATTCAATTTGTGTTCAGCAGCAGGAAGAACCCGGTTTGCATTCGCATGATGTTGACAATGTTTAGTGTAAAATGTGGAAATGTAACATACCTGTACGGTGTATTTTACGTCCATTTTGACTAAACATCTGAACAGAGCATACGTTTTCATTTTTTCTACGTATACATGTACTAGCAGTTTACTCGCGATACATCAATCGAGCTTTTTAAAAATGTTATTGTTCATAATTTTGTCACTGTTTTTAGAATTGGACATATATGTGCACTGCAGATCGTTTGTTACTTCTATGAACCTAATATTTGTACATTTGGCTTTTGTAATGCTTTCCATCTGGTATGTAAGGCATTTTATTTAATAGGTTCCAAGATTTGTTGTGAAGAGTAATAGCCCTTTTCTGTCTTCATTTCCGCTTTCTCTTTCTCTTTCTCTGATATGTAAGTCTACCATCGTTGTTCGTCTTCTATTTTTACTTACGGTCGTCAAACAAACGACAACATTCTGTCCGACAAGCGGTATATTTTTTTAAGACAAGAAACGAAATTGCGACAAGCACACGCACCACATAAAAACAAACAGCAGTATGATACGTGGGCCAACTGCTTTAATTATACATCACAATGTAACGGACGCCGTTACCACGGAAGAACCGCCCGTTTTCTCTATTTAGTGTATTCCACAGAAGACAGGATGACATTCTCCTTTTTTGTTCTTTTTAACAGTATAGCAGACAAAACACACATTTGCGTTAACATTTTTTGCGCGTTTGTCGGATGTTGATGCAGTTTTGACAAAGTGAAACAAAATAATTACATTGTTTAACTTACAACACAGAAACACGCTGCAGATAACTCCATGCTCGTTTTCATACTTAACTTTTTATCGACAAAGCACTTATTGTACATTTGTTCTGATTTCAGACGGGCCGTTGTTTACCAGCTGTAAATCAAAGTACATTTTCGTGGAAAATGCCACAGCTGAGCTCTCTTGTACAACCTGGGCTAAGCCTCAGCCAACGATAAACTGGACTCGCGGAGCTCAGACGAGTGGCGTGAGTGGGACAAATAATAATTATACGTCTGTGGCCATGTTCAACAAGATCAGGAGGACTGACTCTGGAGTGTACACTGTGACAGCTAGTAATGGCGTGGGGAGATTATTAGAGAGGACAGTCAATATCACTGTGTACTGTGAGTCTACTTGGTTAATTTATGATGAGTATCGTAGATTTGGCTTTTCCAATTGTTTTAAGTTATTTTATTATTTATTTATTTATTTATTTGATTGGTGTTTTATGCCGTACTCAAGAATATTTCACTTATACGACGGCGGCCAGCATTATGGTGGGAGGAGACCGGGCACAGCCCGGGGGACACCCACGACCAACTGCAGGTTGCTAGCAGACCTTCCCACGTACGGCCTGAGAAGAAGACAGCATGGGCTGGACTTAAACTCACAGCGACCGCATTGGTGAGAGACTCTTGGGTCATTACGCTGCGCTAGCGCGCTAACCAACTGAGCCACGGAGGCCCCAGTTATTTTAATATCACATGATGAAATTGTATCTTTGGTAAATCACTTCTTGCGGACCATTTGATGTTACGTATCAGGTGACTTCTCAAAATAACATCACTGCTTCTCAAAACTTAAAATTTCTTAACAAAGCGATTAAAATGTCCACATTCAGGGCATTTCATTGTATGTAATAAAAACAGGCCATTTAGACAACGCAACTGCGGTGAAGAGAATTAACATGTTTTAGGCATTTTAAAATTCCTGAATTTTTGAACGAATAATCAACGGTCAAAAATCTCCGAGACGACAAAAAGTCACAAGTCACACTAAGTGTTACACACTGTACTTGATATAGGAATACAGCCACATTTCTCTGGGTAAATTTGAAGTGATGCCGTAATCTCGTTAGCATTATGTAAGTTCGAGAAGTACGTACACATTTATCCACGTGGTCCCATTAATCATTCCACAGCTGACCAGTGCCGATGAAAGGTTCAAATGTGATTGAATATGTCACAGCGTCAACTCCAGCTATTGCTGCTATGTTGTGCGTTTATGCCAGGGTGTTCACCACGTAAATGGGAGATTATGTTGGTCTTCGGACACACACAAACCTGAACGAAGTCTAGTTAGGGAAACCGTCTTGAATCTATGCGTCGAAACAAACATTTGTATACCAGCCGTTAACCAATATGGTGTACGTCCTTAAATGCTAACAAACAGATAAAACATTTGACCTGAAACTTTTTTTACGAAACTATAATTTTAGAAATTTAATTCTCACCACTGGGTTACCTCAGGCCGTTTGAAAGAGACTTATGCGCTCACGAAAACTCGATCAACCGGCTGGCTGGTATATGATTTACACTATGGCTCAAATAAAGGCTTCTTAAAGGCTTTTTCTTTTTGTGTTTTTCTAGCGGGGTGGTGGTGGTGGGGGACGGGGTGGGGGGTGGAGCGGGAACGACGTCTATCACCTTTCCAGCGTTGACTATGTGGCTAACGGACTCATATGTCGATTTGTGGCATTATAAAGGGCTGTGGCAACGAAGGCTACAGAGGGCAAACCTTTTTTGGGGGCAAATCATAAAGTTGACCAAAAAACCCCACCAAAAACAATAAAATATTTAAAACTCACACTTTTAACCTACTTATTTTAAAAACCATATACTAAACCTTTACCTTTTGATGACATATAATTTCGCTGGACTGGGACTTTAACCTACGTCATCAAACTTTTTTGTATAGTTTTATAATAATACTCTTGTACAAATACTGTGATGATCACTGTACGTCTCTGCCAGCAGAATTTTGAAACGTTTTTCTCGTATTTTTCAAGATCCCCCGGATATATCTGTGGTTCTGTTGTCAGAAGAAGATGTCACGGAAGGAAGCCCTCTACAGCTGGAGTGTCGTGCTGAAGCTGTTCCTCAAAACTACACCTACTCTGTCTGGAATCGTACCATTGGAAACCTTATTGTACCACTTATAAACAACAGACCTGGGAAATCCCTGTCCATCAGTCAGGTGACGTTCAGAGATCAGGGTGTATACCGGTGTGGAGCCAGTAACGGGTTTGGAGGCGTTCAGTGGGGACAACTGGAGGTCAAGGTTCGCGGTAAGGCGCTGACAATATCAATGGCTATTAGACTAATGGATGTTCGGGTGACCAGTTTTATATCTTTTGTTAACGAATTTCGTGATGTCACCTTATTGTATTTTTCACGGGTTTCTATGACATCTCAGGAGTAATTTATTGTGTGCATCTGTGATAGCCAAATTTGGCTGTCAAATACTCTTCTGCAAGATGATGTGTCAACAGTTTCTTTGTTTACATATTTTCGCATTTTTATTTCACGTTACAGGGAGGAAAAATCTATTTCTTTGAGAAACTCATCTACAACTTAAAAGAACAAATATCGGTTAACGCAGATCGCCAGTCCGGTTCCTGCAAAACTGTAGATAGATACCAATACCGGTGTTAAGCGACAGTCTATTCTCGTCAGTGTCACTCATAATCCGCTGGTCCGACTACATGATTCCTCCCGTTGCACCCGGTGTCGCTCGATTGGGCTGTAAAAATTATATTCTGTACCCTGCGTTACAGTGCCAAATTCTCCACGGCACTTCAGTCATTCTATGGAGAATCAATTCGTGTTGTTATGTGAGCTAAAAGCGGTTATCATATCGCCCAGTCGCTAATCTGTACACACTTTTCAAGAATCCCATGCAAAACTGTGCTAAATTTAGGCTGCTGAAGGTGCTAAAATGAGTACACGTAAGGGTACTTATAAATTAAGTCATACCATGGCTTCTGGAAAACCATGAGTGGTGCATGGATCTGTGAGTGCTTTGCAGGGCGTTTGCAGTTTATAACACGGGCAGGTTTTCACGTCATGACAGGCAGACGGCCAAAGTTTAATGGTTTCTTTTTTAAATGGAAAGTTGCTGATCTCTTTGTACATCGTCAACATTAGTGTCAAATCAACTTAACCTAAAGCTAGCAATAGGTCTTCAATAGTTCGTAACGTGTAAGATGAAGTATCTATCAAAAATAACTTGCTAAAGTCATTGGGCATTAGACACATTTAAGAAATTTTGAACAACGCCGATATCACACAGGTGATGGTGATGAGGCAGAAAGTAATGTCAGAAAACACAATAATCCTGCATAAAACTTTCCTTCTAATAACACTCACATGCACTCTCTTTATCTAAAGTGTATACAACCGTATTCTAATGAACTGCCACCACCAGACAAGCTTGACTTTTGGGCCGGTGCGGCGCACCTAGGTTTCTTTGACGTTAGGCCTTATCACTCGTCTTCTCGCGCGGGACTTAGAAACAACTTTAGGTAGATGATATATTCATTTCACATTGACAGAAGACAAGTGACATTTAACAAACCTTAAACTGGGGAAATGGCCTGATAACATACATGAATAACATAGATATATTATACATGTTTGTGGTAAGGATCATGTTAAACAGTTGCCACACAATGATCAGTGTCCACAAAATTGCGGGAATATCACATCAGAGCCCTTAGAGACAGCTAAGTCTCTCTATATATAGAGATGCTGGAAGAAGGATTCCCCGTTGCAAACAACTGAACTTTGACAAATCACTGAGTACACAAACTGATTTTCTCGTATGAAGTACACACGTGCACACTATACTGGCCGAAGACAAGTGATCTTTAACAAACATTGGACTGGACATATGGTCAGCTGAGCTTCGCTACCTGATATTGTAACCAAGGTGAGCTTGAATCCCCATGTTGTGTATCATAGCGATTGACCGACCAGCATCTTGTCCACTCACCCATGAACCGCTTTCAACCCATTTGCAGGTGTGATAAAAGAGATAAGTAACATTCATATATATAAATACCTTGATGAGTGGGAGGTTTTCCATCTGCACAATTAACTGTGAAACAAATCATTTTTCAGGAATATTCTACATTGACTTCCTGTAATGAATTGTAATTTCTAGTTGTGTGTTGGAAACGTTTAGAATTCGAAATCCTAATTTCTAACGATGTGTTTGCTTTAAGGGTACTAGGCAACTACACGTACCTCAAACCTCTGTGACTTTTAGTTTTCATTTTCAAATTAAGTGGCCCTGACGGTAGAGCGTCCGCTTGGGGAGTTAGATCCAGGGTCAATTTTGGATCAGGCCACACCTAAGACCTTAAAGAAGGAAGCTGTAGCTTCCTTGCTTGGCGGTTCAGCATTAAGGGAATAGTGCAACGTCTGGTTGACCGGAATCAGTATAATGGCTTGGGTGAGGCAGCTTACTTGCATTCGGTAAGTCGTCCCAGTGAAGCAGTACTAGACAAAGAGCTGTGGGAATCCGCCCTACAAGGAGGCACACTGCTTGCACTCTGAGCACTCCTTCGTGGTCATATGACTAAAAAATTGTCACGTACGACGTTAAACCCTAAGCACTTATTCACTCATTTTCAAATTTCGTAACATTTCACTAGCTGGCGGTAATTATTTTCCCCGAGACTGCTTTATCAGGAATTGTGTTTATGGAATAGGCAGTATGCACGGAGATCCTGACCTGTCTTACACATAGTGTGGTTAAAATGGTTTCCATTCACAGTGAAGCATGCTTTTCGTGGAAATAAAAAATCACGAGCTATTCGTTGCAGTTTAAGCTCTGGCCGACTCACTTTCTGTGGACAAGCAATAAATTGATTTATAAATCACGCAACCAGTGCATTCTAACGTCCTAACGTCGCCTTCTTGTACAGAATGAAATTATCTGTTTTAAATCTACTTTCAGTCACCCTATACTGTACTATAACGGAGCCAGCAAAGAAGACATTGGAGAAAATGCTGCAACTTAGACAAGCCATTTCACTTGTTGTTTTAATTAATCACTTTACAGGCTTTAATGTTTTCTCCAGAATTAATTTTATACACTCCCGGAAGTATTCAGCAACAACGTTTGTTTTACTAACTCGGTCGTCTTATCTGTAAATACCCGTTTAGGACACGGATCCAGTGTAATAATATACTAATGTAATAATAATATACTTCTCCATTTTCTTTCCCAGCCCGGCCACAGTTTGTCAGACAGACCAACCAACAAGCAGCAGCCCTTGGTGAAAATATCAAACTGATGTTTAAGTTTGTATCTTATCCAGCCTATGTGAACCTCAAGTGGTACAAACTTATCAATGGTACAGCTGAAAAACTAACCGTCTCTAACTCATCCGGGAGTAAATACCGAAGTCACGTGACGGATGCTCACCACGAGTTTATCTTTTACGACACCAAAGTCCTGCTTTCCGGTCACGTGGCGGAACTTGAAATCTCTGACGTTAAACATGATGATTTCGGGAAATACAAATTTGTTGCTGAAAATGACGTGGGATCTTCTGAGACCATCATGTCTTTTAACTTAATAGGTAATGTATTGTTCCTGCTGCCCGGGTAAAAATTGAGGGTTACCCAGCTTATATGACTGATCACTTCTTTCATCCACGTGAATATGCTTGAGTATGGCGTGAAAAACCAATCAAATAAATGAATAAATGGGTAGATAACCAAATAAATAAATAATATACATTTCTCTATATCTATATATATTCATCGTGAATGTGTTGTTAACCCTGATAAGTCCCTCTTAGCGCCCCTGATACCGGTACTGGAATTTTGTACGTCAACGATCTATTTTATCATACCAAATGGAAATTCAAAAGCATCACAGACAAAATTTTGGAAATTTTTTTGGAATTTTTGAAAACAATATGTAGACCAATTATTAATTGTAGTTTAAAAATCATATAAGGCAACTTCAGCTTCAAGTATTAACTTGCGGCAAGGAATTGATCCACATAAGAAAAGTTGGACTCTACATAGAATCTTCATTCGTTGTCTAATGTTCCAGATCGTCCTTGTCCACCTACTTTAACAACCACATTTTGTGAAAACCGTATGGCCAATGTGACGTGGATTTCCTGTTTCGATGGCGGTTCTACTCAGACGTTTAAACTACAGTACAAAAAGAAGGGTGGCGATTGGGTTGAATTACCTGGTAACATAACAGACCCGGGAGAGGATAAGGCTGTGAGCGAGGTGGTGGAGGGTCTCGAGGAGAGGGGAGAATACATCTTCGGGGTTTACGGTGTGAACAGGTGGAATAAAAGTGAAATGGTAGAGAAGAGTTGTACAGTTACAGGTAAATGTGAAGGTCATGTGGCACGCAAACAATAAAAAAGAAAAAGAAATTTACACCCTTCATATCGACGTGTTGCAATCGTTACCGACCCAGGTAAAAACAACGGTCACATTTTTCAGAGAACGTGGACGACTAAAAGTACATGTACACGTATATGTGAAAATGGTGGACATTTTAGTTTTATTCTACAAACTGGTTCCAAAAGTATGTTTTGAAAAACAAACATTATGTTATAGCAAGCAAGGAACATTAGTGCTACAGGTATAAATAAGAGAGTAAAGAATAGCTCCTTTCTAACGGAAGAACAAAAAAATTCGCTAATTTCCACATTTTTGTCGAAATGTGACCTCATCCAAGCTCTCACAATCATGCATGTGGTGCTTTTCTTGAAATCTACCAGCAGCGTATTAAATGTATACTCATAACTGCACATGCGCCGCTCTCTACGCTCGCTTTACATCACTGCCACCACGAGACAAGCTAGACCTTTAGCACACCTTGGCTTTTTTAGGCTTAGTCTAATCACTGGTGTCCTTGTGCGGAACTACTTCATCCGCATTTATCTATAAAATGATTTCAGATGTTCGCTGGAATGGTATTGTGCATACTTCACATAAAGATGTATTTATGTATTTCTTTTATTGGTGTTTTACGCCGTACTCAAGAATAATTCACTTATTCCACGGTGGCCAGCATTATGGTAGGAGGAAACCGGGAAGTGCCCGGGGGAAACCCACGATCATTCGCATGTTGTTGGCATACCTTCCCACGAATGGCCGGAGAGGAAGCCAGCATGAGTTGGACTTGACATCACATCGACCGTCAAACAAAGAGAATGCGTGTCTATAAGGTATTATTAGAAACACGTGTTGAGAGAGATTTTGTGTTTTCTGACATCACTTCGTGTCTTATCACCGAGTCCTTGATGACGTTGGCGTTGTTTAATGTTTCTGTACATAACTTTCTACTGGTCATACTGATGAAAAGCGAACTTGGGATGTGGTACATGCGCCGCAAGGAGCATGAGTTGTGGTTAGAGACAAATGAGTAATGCCCCTTGTTTTCATTCCGGCTTACTCAGTCGAGTGATTTTCCTTGATCACAGCCTAATATACTCAACCGTTTAGCCGTACAACAGGTATTGCACACTCAACAATAAATCAAATTATAGATGTAAAAAAACAACATAAAATTGTGGTAAACATGTATGAATTACCTTGCCTTAAAATTTATTTTGAACAACATTTACCATTTCTTTTATTTAAGTGTTCATATAAGTGTATATACATGTAAAATTTAGAGCTCTTTCAAATAAAAGAACTATATATGTGTGTATATATATTACCCCCTGGGTTTTTAGGACTATAAACCCGTTTTTACAGTTTCTGAAGTACCTGCCGGTACCACCAGTGCCTTAGCCGGCCCCCTAGCAGGCGGCATCTCTGGAGCTATCGTCTTAATAGGAGTTGCGCTTCTAGTTGTGGTCATCTTCCGTAGGCGAAAGCAAGGTAATGACGTACGTTGTAAAAAAAAAACCTTGTTAATTTAAACAGCCAAGGGCATATAAGCCGTAGAGGGGCAAACGGTAGTGCAAAGTCCGCAGTAAACTGTACGATCTATTTGAAACCGTTGATTTTGTCTCTTTTTTGTTTATTAACTGATCTCTTTTTAGCCATATTCTTCTTACCATGTACATATATATTTCCTGACTCCCAATTTATTGCATTTCAATTGAATCTTCGGGTTTTTTTTCCGAATCAGTTCTCTTTATGTATAACTTAAAACGTATGGTTGGAACAACAGTGGGATTGAGGTATAAGCATTGGTGTTTTAAAAGCCAGTTCTAAATCTTTTTGATAAAATTTTGAAAACATCAATGCAAAATAATGTCAATCTTTCATTTGTAGCATTTTGTAATGTACCGTTCATGTTTCTTGGAAACATGAGTACAGGTAACAAAGAAGTACATAAACTATTTAAGTAAGCATACATACACTATCAATACACATCTTGGATGTCAAGAAATGTAACGCTTGTGTGCGTACTCTTTCAGGTAGCCGGTCTTCAGGAGAAACAGAGTAAGTTTGACCATCATATGAATTATTTGTGTGACATATATCGACTTAATGTAAGTAAAACTGACCTGTCCACGCAGGTGTCAAAATATAATAATATTTATATTAATAATAGACATTTTTTAGTTAAACATGGCTTTAGGTAAACAAGTGTATGATCACAACATACCAGAGTAGGTTATGCAGGTTAATAATTTAGTTTAATTAGTGGCGAATCTTATTTGTTCTGACAGGCAGATGAGACCGGATGACACAAATGGTGTGCAATCAACCAGACATTATGAAAACCTTCCAGGTGAGAAGTGAGCACTATGCGGAAGACATGATGGTTTGGGATGTATTTAGTATTTATTTATACAGTTATTGTTTATATATGTGTTTGTTGTTTAGCGCAGTACACAAGTATTTTCACTCAAACACTGACGTTCAGATTGATGAGTTGAGGAAACCGGAGTGCCCGGCGTCTATCAAGAACATTTGGTACGCTATGTTACTTGACTGAACATTGTGTTCAGTGTGTTCAAACGATAAACATAATTTGATTCATTTTGTCTCAGAAAAATCCTTTTGCATACGGGTTTGCCCTCTTTAACCTTACGTCTGTTATCTATACATACATACACAAGCTGTTATCGGAGAGTACATTGGGCGTACTTTTTCGAAATCTCTCACAATACTTCGGACGGGCCGGCATATAATTAATTAAAAACAAAGTAAATATTGAAACTAACTTATTTTTTCTCTTATTTTTCATAGGTATTGGGTTTTTGGAGAACGAACAGTAAGTAAGATACATAAAGACACTCCGGGACCAATTGTAATTTGCGTTTTACATACAATGGCATTTGGGCGACAGTTGAGACTGGTATATTTCTTTTAACATTTGGGCCGTAACAATCAACACTTCACTGTTAAAATGATCTGGTCGATTGGACAAAAAAAAATGGGATCGCCTACAACAAAACAAAGTTTTGTACAGACTTCAAAGGGTCAAAACAACCACATATCTAAGAGTCAGAATTTCTTTGGTACCCAGAACAGGGTCCAAGTAACCATTATATCAGATTGGTCAAAACGACCATAACATTATGGTTACATTTAAATAGCCACCAGAATATGGTCGAAGCAGCCAATACAAATGTGGTCGCATTTTCTATGTTCACCGTAACAGTGTCATTATAACCAAAATTATATTGCTTGTTTTGAGATCTCAAATAATGGTATCTCATAGTTAGTAACATATATACCATCTAATTATAGACACTGTAGTGATGGACATCAATGCTTGTGGTCATGGGATTTAGGGTAATGCATAAACCACACCACTGTGTCCTCAAGCATGTCTGACAGCAACCTGCGGATGGTCGTGGGTTTCCCCGGGGTTCTGCCCGGTTTCCTCCCAACATAATACTGACCGCCGTAGTATAAGTGAACTATTCTTTAGTACGGCATAAAACGCCGATTAAAAAAAAAAAAATAAATAAATAAATAAATAAAGTATGTCAAAAACATTCCGAAAAAGATAATAATAAAGTTGGTACAGATCTTTGTACTTGACTAGCTTAAAGAAAAACATCATATTGACAAACTACAGTTGACTCAAGTAATGACTTTGATTTCTTTATTCCCCAATAAGCCGGGATATAATAGGCACGTTTACATACAATATACTCTTCATGCAATTTTTTCTTAAAAGGAAATAAGAACAACCAAATAAAATAAGTGTTTAAAAAATTCAAGAAATCAAATAAGAAAATATTATTCCATAGACCTTCCAGCTTCACTTTATCAAAAGACAAGAGTCAGAAATCTTACATCTCACCCTACTCCGTGTCAAATGACTGTATGCAGATTTGCAGATAGGTCGCAAACTATTAGCTGAAATTGATAATACTTAATATTAAATATTTTATTATAATAAGTTGAGAATATTATTTCTTCTGACAGGCAGATGAGACCGGATGACGTATCAAATGGTGTGCAATCAACCAGACATTACGAAAACCTTCCAGGTGAGAAGTGAGGACTATGCGGCAGACGCGATGGTTTGGGATATATTTACTATTTATATTTGTGTACTTATTTATTTATATATTTGACTGTTGTTCAAGAATGGCGTTCAGATTTGTGGGTTGAGGAAACCGGGTGCCTGGCGTGAACCAAGAACGTTTGGTACACTATGTTATCTGACTGAACATTGATACCTCGTGTTCTGGGGTCTGTCTAATTTTTGTTCGAGAGAAAAACACAATTTAACTTATTTTGTCTCAGTATAAAACCTTTTACATACGAGCTTACCCCTTTTACCTTACTTAATCTATACTTACATACATACTTTATTTTATTTATTTCATTGGTGTTTTACGCCGTACCCAAGAATATTTCACTTATACGACGGAGGCCAGCATTGTGGTGGGCGGAAACCGGGCAGAGCCCGGGGGAACCCCACGACCATCCGCAAGTTGCTGAAGGACCTTCCCACGTACTGCCGGAGAGGAAGCCAGCATGAGCTGGACTTGAACTTACATACACAAGCTGATATCGGAGAGTACAGTGGAACTTACGTTTCCGCAATCTCTGACAACACTATAGACGGACAGGCTTATATTTAATTTAAAAAAGTAACAATTGAAGATTTTTTTTCTCTTTTCCCCCCACAGGTTTAGGGTTTTGCGCAGACGAACAGTAAGTAAGATGCTTAAAGACACTCAGAGACCAGTCGTCACTCACGTTTTACACACTGTATCCTTAGAGGAACAGTTGAAACTGGCATATTGCGTGCTATATATTGGTCGTAACAATTAACAATATACTGTTAAAAGGATCTGGTGGATTGTACCCCAAAAAAATTGGTTGCCCACGACCAAACGAATTTGGGTACGTACTTAAAAATGTCTAAACGACCACATATTTTAGAGTCAGTATTCCTTTGGTCGCCAGAACAGGGTTCAAGTAAACATTATATAAGATTGGTCAAACCGACCATAACCATTATAGTTACATTTATATAACCGTCAAAATATGGTCCAAGTAACCATTATATAAGAATGGCCAAAACGACCATAACCATTGTGGTTACATTTAAATGACCGCCAGAATAGGTTCCAAGTTACCATTATATAAGAATGGCCAAAACGGCCAAAACCACTATGATTACAATCAAATGACCGCCAGAATAGGTTCCAAGTTACCATTATATAAGAATGGCCAAAACCACCATAACCACTATGATTACATTCAAATGACCGCCAAAATAGGTTCCAAGTTACCATTATATAAGACTGGTCAAAACGGCCATAACCATTATGGTTACATTTAAGTGGCTACCAGAATAGCATCGAAGCAACCAATGCAAATGTGGTTGCATTTTCTTTGTTCACCATAGCAGTGTCATTATTACCAAAATCATACTGGTTGTTTTTATACCTCGAATAATGGTGTCTTATAGCTAGTAACATATACCATCTAATTATAGACACGGAAGTGATGGATATCAATGCTTGTGGTCATAGGATTTAGGGTAATGCATAAAGCTCATCACTGTATCCTCAAGCATGTCAAAAACATTGCGAACAAGATAATAATGAAGTTGGTACAGGTCTTTGTAACTGACTTACTAAAAGGAAAACATCCTATTGACAAAATACAGTTGACTCAAGTAATGACTTTGTAGTTTTTAGTCCCAAATAAGCTGGGATATAATAGGCGCCCTCACATACAATGTGCCTGTCTTGCAATTATCAAAACAAAGAATTTGAACAAACAAATAAAATAAGTTTTTGAAAAATTCGGGAAATCAAATGAAAGACATTATTCCATAGGCCTGCCGGCTTCACTTTATCAAAGGACAAGAGTCAGAAATCCTACATCTCACCCTAGTCCATGTCAAATGTCTGTATGCAGATCTGCAGCTTAGTCGCAAACTATTGGATGAAATATCTTCATGGGAAGGACGAAACCCTGGGCGCTGGCCGTAAGTCTGCAGTACAAAACACACCACTATCATTGTATAAAAAGCATTCCCATTGAGGAAAAACAGGTGACTGGTGTTCTGTCTAAAAACAATGTTACCTTTCGCCTTTCTTAAGCCAGTCGAAATGCCATAACTAAGATCGCCCTTTTTATGTCCTGAAATGTTGTTCCAGATGGAAAGATACCCACAAGGTATGGTTTTTGTCACTTTCTCAGCTATCGTACAACAGATACAACAAATAATAATAAAAAGTGAAAAGAAACTATGTACATCTGAATTTTTTTTTTATATCCTTGTGGTATTGGAAAATGATCTGACATTATTCGAAGCTGTTATTGCATTAAAAACCAATGATAAAGAATCAGTTGATTCGTTAAATATGAGAAATTTATGCGTGGATTGAGCTGACTTTCAAACTCCATTTGAGCCAGATGTTAGCCATTGTTTTTATCTTCCTGCTATTATCCTTTTCATATCCATGACAACGGGTTATAATGACAAAAATTGAAGATGGGTCCTTCACTCAGTCTTGTAACACCAATCACTCTGTGTCCCAATACAACAAAATCGTTACTTTGACCTTGTCACGCTGTCTTCAGCTAACCTACCTCAATTTCTCGTCGAGGTTTGGTTGTTTTTAACTGCTTTTAACCATGTTATTCTTTTCTATTTTATTTTGAATGTCTCCATCAAGTCGAAGGCCATTCACAGTCTCATGGTGTAACCTTGTTCCCGCCACAATATGGCTAAAATATTGCCGACGTGACATTGAGCCATAATCATTCATTCTTTCATTCATTCATTCAGTTTCTCATGCTAATCAAGTTAAGCCTCTAAAAGGTCAACAAATTTATGTGGCAGACATTTTGTCATGTCCAGTATATAAGGTCAGTTTCTGTGCCACCCTAAGTTTAAAAAATAAAAGAAAAATGCATGTGTTTATAACCAACTTTAACTTCACCTTAATGTTTACTTCTGTGTATTGAAAACAACCTTTTACATAATTTACAGAACATTTTGTGTAATAGAATGCAAGAAAAAGAAAGTTAATTTAACAAAGAATGATGATCAAGGCTTATTTATTTGAGTTGAATACCAGTGAAGTAGTTTTTCTACATGGATAAGGGCAAAGTTACTGGGAAAAAGCAGATTCTTTCAATGACTCTGCTGACGACGAGTCCCCTGTCACGTGACCAATATATCAACTCAAACTTTACCTGTTTACAACTGACCAGAAGATTCTTAAGCAGTTACTTAACTGTCCTTAGTATACAACTTCATTTCCCAGTCTAACAAATATTTGAAGACGATGTATTCACTTATGGACAGAAGCTGTTTTCTGTCTTTATTTCTGCTCACGACAATACCAGTTACAACTGTCATTACCTTTTATAATCGTAGCCTGTTTATCTGATAAAAACGGTCCGGTTCGTCCACTGATAAATCCATCACTTAAATAAAGAGAATGCGCAGCAGTCGTTTCTTTCCATAAAGTATCAATCATTCAGGTGAAAGCTACTGACGTTGATTCCGTAACACGTTTCGGAAACAAGGAGAAAACAAAGCCACATGGCATACTATCACCTGATTGGCCCGGAGTGACATACGCTGTACCGTGTAGTGTCGAACTCCTCGCACTGCACAATTGTGAAATGGTTTGAACACTTCATTTCTATTATGTGTATCTATTTATATGCCTATCGGCGAAGAAAAGCGTTTCCAAAAGCTAAGAACACGGCACAAAAACCTCGTGCCACACCTTTACTCCAAGCTTTCCCCACCCCATGAGGTCACACGCAACTTCTCCCTTACTTGATTACTCTGTGCCATGAAGATATCTTTTTGTCTTTTAATTCGCCCCGCTCAAACAGTGGGAATTTTATTTGGAGTTGCTTCGACCAATAGTACTGGCTACCTTTGCCCTATACTGACAACCATTAAAATGCAATCATAATGGTTGTGGATGTTTTGACAAATCTTTTAATGCTCAGTTTAACCCGGTTCTGGCGACCAAAGAAAGTCTTCATTTTCAGAACTATTAAAAAGGACAAATCTTTACCAAATTTGTTTTAAAACTATTATAATGGCACGGGACTAAAGAAGGGATCTTTTTCTTATACATACTTACAAACCTCTACTAAATACTATCAGTATCACTGGGGATTCTGCCTGGACATGTCATGAACTGTGTGGATTTGCAAAGGCGTCATTGTTTTATGTGTTAGAAAATTGAATATTGCTCAAGATTTCATGTCCAAACATATCTAGTCATTTCGACCTTTCAGTGTTTGTTCGCCCCATTAGTTGTGGTAAAACAACAGAAAAAAGTCATGTCTCTTAATGTCAAAGCTCACGCAGTATTCAAGACTTCTGTATGTGAACAATGGGCAATATTTCATCACTCTGGTGTGGAGAACACCAAATGGTACCAGTTTCAGACTTTACCATAATTAGGGGGAAAATTCTGAGGATTCGACCAAATCTTTGTTTTTTTGCTGACCATATTTTTTCCACTGACTATTTTTTTTTCTTTGATCAAAATATTTTACTCCCATGACTTTGGTCGCTTGTGATATTCCCTGCGACAAAATTTTCGATCCTCAATTCTTTTGTCAGAAATCTGTCGATCAAAGTTAGTTTGCTAGCATTGAGCCGATCCTTGTTTAAGTGTTGACATTAAATTTACGTTGGATATCTAAGAGAGGTCATTTTTCAACAATCACAGAACAAAATAAACCCAAGAATGAACATTTTCGTAAATCTTAGTTTAATTGCAAAAACAATTTGTTACAAAAAATATAAATACCGGTTTCATGTATTATATCTGTTCATAACTAGACTCAAAGTTAACATGTTTTCACATGTTAAAGCAATATTTTCTTTCGCGTTGAAACATTTAGTAACTTTTACACTCAGCGGTAATCATCCACTTCGTGTAGTGTATTGTTGTAGTTATTGAATGCTTAAGATTCCATTGAACAAGATGCTTATTTCATCAAAATGTTTATCGTCAATACATTCCCATTTTTTACTAGAAAAATTGGAGTCTATGAAAAGGTGGATCCCATGCCCAACTCAGGTAAGTATACCTCGTTAGAAAAGGTTACAGCTCTCCGTCTGCGTTTAGAACAGCGTCTGCTTATTCTTGAAATTTGTTTATAAACGAAAAAGCTGACATAATTTAGACGGTCTCTGATATCTCAGCAACGCGTCAGTTCAACGACACTCACATGCGTCAAAATGGACATCCCTATATCAGCGTTTTACCAGTATGTATGTACCAGGTCAATAATCACATTACCAATTCCAAAAATGACGTTTCACACAAGCCACAAAAAAAATAGATAATAAAATATGTATCTCCGCAGCATTTTGGCTTCAACAGTTTACATATCCAGCGTTAAATAGGACACATTTATGAAGCAAAGTGCCAGAGAAAATTGTACTCATTCTAAAAGTTTAAAAACAGAGTGAAGGCCCTCGATAAAATAACCTTGTCCTACGAGTTTCTTACACTAATGAATTGTGACGTTGAATAAGAGAGTCACAAAACACATAGAATATACCAAACGCCTCAAGGCGAGACATGTAGCAATATCCTGTTTCCAGTAGAAGACCGTGTTTCAAGTTGGAAAACATGTTTCCAGTCGGAGACCATGTTTCAAATCAGAAACCATGAATTTCGTATAATGCTATAATGCTTTCCGGGGTAATATTCCAGACGAGTCATTTTTTTAACTTCGATAAACAAGACAAAACGTTTGCTAGGGACAGACGATATCCGGGTACGACGCGGATAATTGTGCTGTAACTAAACATTTGACAGATACAGGTTCTGATACATCAGTTGGATTAATAGAGGTAAGCAGTTAAGCTAGATTTAAACGAGAATAAATCGAATGATGTGGATAATGAGTAATCCTCTTGCTGTACGCATAAACCTGTTTAGCTGATGTTTTGGATTTACAACTATCGATACAAAATCCAATGTCCTATAAATTTTACCTTGATGTTATTGCCTGTCTGGTACTCCAGTTTTTAGGATAAATTTTGACATAACCTTTAAAAATGTCATCAAAGCGAATTTACCGTTCCGAGAATACGTATGTAAAGTTTTCATCAGAAATTGGTGAAATTCTTACCTTTGTTGGTGAGAACTTTAGAAGATACAGGAAGTAGGTAACAAATATCTAATGAGGCTCACTGGTCCTCAACAAGATGGAGCCAATCTCCCTTACTGTATCGCAGAGTTGGGGCCTTTCCCTATTTTAATAAAAATTATATTTATTTATTTAATTGGTGTTTTACGCCGTTCTCAAGAATATTTCGCTTATACGATGGCGGCCAGCATTATGGTGGGTGGAAACCGGGCAAAGCCCAGGGGAAACTCACGACCATCCGCAGGTTGCTGGCAGACCTTCCCACTTACGGTCGGAGAGGAAGCCATCATGAGTTGGACTTGAACTCACAGCAACCGCATTGGTGAGAGGCTCCTGGGTCATTAGGATGCGCTAGCGCGCTAACCGACAGAGCCACGGAGGCCAATAAAAATTATAAATCATTTGACTAGCACTGCAAGTGATCTTAAATAGCCATAGCTTATAGTGTAATTCAAAACGGCAGAGACCACTACTTTAATGGGCAACAAGATTCACTTCACTTTGTAATAAAGTGGTGAACAACGCTCTTATGGTTTATAGACTCCGAAATATGTTACAGCAAGTTCTCGTCTCCAGTGTTGCCCTCGATGCTCATATATGTCCAGTATACCGCAAATACAATTTACTGGTGTTTCTTATTTATAAAGCATTCGTGGATTTTGTCTTCAATACTGCTTAGTGGTCAGTGAAACGAGGTACAAATAAGCACCTGTATTCAAAGAAATTTTAGTGGACAGTTTATTCGCGTCTGTGGTGAAATTCCATATATTTATTCATAAACATTACAGTGTATCATCTTTAATTTCAGAAGAAGCAGCACGGGTCTATGCAGAATTAAATACAGCAAAGAAAACCAGCAAAACTGCAAAAGGTCAGTTTTATAGCTGCTAGCAAACCTTTATGTTTTCTCATTAGTGTTTTTGTTTTGTTTTTTTCAATCTCACAAAAAGGGGAAATTTTCCAAGGCTTTAACAGCCAAAGTATAACGTTCCTTTCATATTAAACATTTCAAATTTGTCATGAGTAGATTATTGTATGTTGCAATACGTTGTGAAAGAAAATTCGTTTACCTGCCATGGGAAATGGAAAATAACAAGAACAACATGAAAAATGTTTTATTACAAATAATTTTCAGCTCCAGATGGTCCAGTGTATGATGAAGTCAACAAAACTGAAGCCAGTAAGAAAACAGGCTTAATTTCTTTACACGACACATAGTTGACATATTATTTCTGCCAAGCGTTTATTATTATTCCAAGAGGACTTCATCCATTCATTAAGCAATGGAATTAGAAGAATAGAAGTTTGTTCACCAGTTAGATATAATTTTAATGGGATTTGTGGTATTTCTTTAATTGACTGGTGTTTCTTGCCGTGCACAAGAACGTATCACTTGTATAAGGCGTTCAGGCTTATGAGTTGAGGAAACCAGAGTGCCAATGCCATGTGGAGACCACCGCTCAACGGCATGTATCTGACAAACAAGGCCACACTAGAGTTAGAGAAGGATTCGTGTCTGCAGCATTATTTATCATTAGCCGTTTAGCTGGGGACAGAACAGTACTAAATTCCTTACTTCAGACAGCACTGCATCAGTTGTAAGTCCGCGACGGTAGGGGATGCGTGAGTTGCTCCTATTTAATGAATTGTTAGAGTAAAACCCTGGTACAAATTGACGACAGACCGGATTTCACTGGCTTCATGTGACCGTTTTCCTTCAGGATTCTGGTCTTACTCTATATGTATTGTTTTATATTGTACATGCATTTTGCATAAACCAACATTCTGGTGGACTAAGCACCACCGAGGTCTGATTGGTATACAATGGCTTCACGTAAAAAATATTTGTTATATGTGATTATACCACAGCATTTTAAGTAATTTTAGACCGGAGACGTCTATCAAATCACAATTGACATCACTGGAATTTTTAAATCTAATTTTGCTTAGACTCTGGTCATAGGGGCTTACGGCTTGCCTCTATTTAAGTATCTACATAAACAGTTAAAGTAATACTGACGTACATTGGCAAGATTTACATTTCATGGAACAACGCTGGTCGCTGCTCTGGATGTACTCTGTGGGTTGTAGTTCTTTTTATCACCTGATTTGTTCTTATACAATACATTAATGAATTGTGAATCAGGTTGTATTTCATTTTTGTCTTTTTTACATTGTGCCGTCGGTAAAGCTAAGGGTGGTTTCACCCCAGAGCCAGGGAAACGAAAAGTGGATTAATTAACAGTATTATCGTTAATAGGGATTACACTTCCTGAATATAGCACAGATTCTAGTGCTGAAATTTGGCTGAGACCACTGCGGGTTCGAACCACATCTGTACTTGTCTAATATATTCGTCTAAGGGAATTGTGTCATTTGTGATCATCAGAGGGGTAATGCATGTTCGCTGTAAACTCTACCGGTCAACTACCTTTTTTTTTAGTGGAAGACTTATTGGTCGAGTGATCTAGGTGGTTGACATGTATTGCTGGTGATTTGGTGCCTGGCTCTGAGGTCGCTGGTTCGAAACCCGCAGTTGTTTCAACTAAATTTCAGCACTAGGATCTGTGCTATATTCAGAAAGTGTAATACCTTTTAACGATAATACTTGTTACTTAATCCACTTTCTAAAAATGACCTCTCTACTTGTCTGAAACTAACATATAACTAGATATAATGTCAATAATATATATGAAGTATTAAATAGTGAGGATAAACATGTCTGATATTCTTTTTCATATTACACTAGGCAAAATTGCACAAACTGAAGTAAAAAAAACCCTGAAAAAATCGAATTTTTAGAGTTGAAGATTTTGTATGATTAATGTATATAAGTATATATCATTACTATACACCCCACCCCGCCCCCGCCATCCCCTACGCTCGAAGGCGTTAGGAGGCTTACTGTAATATATAATCCTGTCTGTTCGTACGTCCGTCTGTAGATATGATTTTGTCCATGCATCTCTTCCCCAAAACAACTGCGCCGATTTTTATGAAACTTACCATACATCTTGCCTATCATCTCAACTTGTGCGTGTTTAAAACTAATGGCAATTGGGCAATTGTTTTTAGATTTACCCCCATATAGGACTAAGTGCAATAATGGATTTTCATGAACACTGTAATCTCGTTACATTTCCCCACTCAAGCTGGATATACCAGTTGTGCAAAAAATGCACACCATGAATGGCCCATGAAACAATCTATATGAAGCCAAACCGAGCAACGCGACGTCCTGCCATTTCTAACGCTTTATGTTTGCTCTGATCAGCTTTCTGCATATGGCTTCCTTGGGAAATGACGTTTCGGTTTGAGAATGGATCTTGCGGTTATCGACTTAGGAACGTCTCGTAGTCTGCGACTGATATACGGATGTCGAAATTCACACTGGGTCCTTTATCCATATCCGATTTATTCACATGAAATCTTCTATATTCCCTAAAGAGGTAGCTAGCACAATTTTTTCCACCATGTGTCACATTTTTCCTATTTATTTTCTTTTTGTTTAACTCCAGTTTTCACCCATACGACAATGATCTGTTTTATGCGTGGAGGTATGAGTGGCTAAATTAATCGAGAATTGTAGACATTAATAACTGAATTAGCCATATCGATAAATGAATTAGCCATATCGATAAATGAATTAGCGATATTTATCGATAAAGATTTATTAATATCGATAATGTATTTTTCGAAATCGATAATTTTTGATTAATGTTAATTTTGTCCTCCATATGGAGGGACGGAAATGCTCGGCATAAAACACTGATATTATGGCAAGTTACTGACATCTTTCCCACATACAATGTTCAGACATGCACACCATATTGGAGACGGACACAAACGTATGCAACAAATACTTGACTACGCAACGGCCACATGAATGTCGTTGATGGCTTATTGCCATCAAGGACCGCACGCTGTGTGGTTCATTTTCAAATTTTGTCCAGTGTAATGTACGGTGTTATACATGTGTCTCACATGAAACAACGTTTGAGACAGTTGTCTGATGGATAAGCAAGCAATGTAAGTTTAGAATCATGTTAAAATGATATTTCAATGTAAGCGAACAGTTGAAAGTTTACAGCCATTCACACGATCTTCTTGAACAGTAAATTGCTGACTATATATATATATATATATATATATATATATATATATATATATATATATATATATATATATATATGAGATAAACAGTTTCGTAAAGGTAGTTCACGCGTTTATGTATGTCTGTGTCTTTACACAGGCCAAATTTCTGTGCACACGTTTGGTAATGCAGCTTTTGCTAGGGATGAAGTGACGTATTATAACTCCGGATACGGTGGCCGCTTGGAAACCGCAGACCTAACCAGGTAAATGTTTGCTGTCTTCTTGCGTTTGTAATTCAGACGCACGTAGAATAACATCTGATTATACAAGACAAAAGTACTCTACGGCTATATGCAAAGTATGAACGTGACAGGAACACAGGGGCACATTTATCTGGGATGCAACGAAATGAGGTTGTATAGCATTATACCATGTACATGTATATCATTAACTAAGAGTCCGCCTCTATGTGTTACAGAAAATAAAATAACCGGTTCCATGTTTTATGTATGTTCATAACTAGACTCATAGTTAACCTTTCTTTCACCTGTTCGGATAATATTTTACATTTTGTGAAAGACCAGTTTTTGTCAGGTTAAAACATTTAGTAAGGGTAATCATACATTTATGTAGTGTATTGCAGATTTGATGTTACCACGTCGCTTAAGATTCAGTTGAACAAGATGCTTATTTCATCAAGCTGTTTATCGTCAATACGTTTCCATCTTTTATTAGAAAAATTGGAGTCTATGAAAAGGTGGATCTCATGCCCAACTCAGGTAAGTATACCCCGTTAGAAGAGGATATAGCTCTCCCGCTGCGTTTATTACAGCGTATGCTAATGCAAAATATATGTAATTCTCATTCTTGCAATTTTTTATCAACGAAAAGCCTCACATAATTTAGACGGTTTCTGATACCTCAGCAACACGTCAGCTCTATGGCACCCACATGAATATATGCGTCCAAAATGGATATCACTATACCTGCCGTTAACCAGTATGTACGTACCGCGTTAATAATCGCAATACCAATTCACAAAATAACGTTTGACACAGACCAACAAATGTCGTCAATAAAATATGTGACTTGTTTTAGTGACACGTCCTGACAATAAACCAAGAAGTTGTAAATCCATAAGCAATGCCTTTTCCAGTATAAAATATGTATTTCCGCAGCATTTTGGTGCAATAGTTTACATATCCAACGTGGCGCCCTCATTCAACACGATGAATATACGGGCTTATGTCATGGGTTAAGCCAGATTGGACACATTCATGAACCAGAATGCCAGAGATTCTAAACGCTTTTTCCATATTCACTTACAAAAGAATTGTAAGTCACAAGAGAATCACAAACCACACAGGGTATACTAAACGCCACAAAGCGAGAAATGCAGCAAAATCATTTTTCCCAGCAGAAGATAGTGTTTCAAGTTGGAGACCATGTTTCCTGTCGGAAACCGTGTTTTCTGTAGGAGGCCATTATGCTCTCTGGGGTAGTGTTCCAGACGAGTCATGTTTTAATTTGGAAAAAATATGTGTATTTGTCTATATGTGAATAAAATGAAATGAAAACAGGACAAAACGTTTGCTATGGACCAGATGACATCCGGGTACGAAGCGGATAATTGTGATCTAACTAAACGTTTGATAGATACAGGTTATGATATATCAGTTGGGTTGTGTATATATAAACCAGGATTGAATGATATTCTGTTCTATCTTAAACACTAACAGAACGGGTAATGAATCATTCTCATAGTGTACGCATAAACATGTTTAGCTAATGCTTTTGATTTGCAACTATTGATACAAAAACCAGTTGCCTATTAATTCTACCTTGATGTTATTGCCTGTCTGGTACTCAAGTTTTTATGATAAAATTCGACATAACCTTGAAAAAATGTCATCAAAGTGAACTTACCGTTCCGAAAATACGTATGTAAGGTTGTCATCAGCGATTGGAGAAATTCTTTGTTTGGTGGGCGAAAAATTTAGAAGATACAAGAAGTAGGTAAGAAATGTCTAATGAGGCTCACGGATCTTCTACAAGGTGGAGCAAATCTTCCGTACTGTATTGTACAGTTGGGCCCTTTACCTATTTTAATAAAAAAATAAATCATTTTGGTAGCAATGCAAGTGAACTTAAATAGCCCTAGCTTATAGTGTAATTCAAAAAAGCAGGGGCCACTACTTTAATGGGCAACAAGATTCACTTCACTTTGTAATGATCTGGTGAACCCCATTCTTATGGTTTATAGACTCCTGAATATGTCACAGCAAGTTCTCGTCTCCAGTGTTGCCCTCGATTCTCATATATGTCCAGTATACCGGAAATACAATTTTCTGGTGTTTTTTTTATTTATAAAGCAATTGTGGATTTTGTCTTCAATAGTGCTTAGTGGTCAGTGAAACGAGGTACAAATAAGCACTTGTAATCACAGGAATTTTCGTCCACAGTTTAATCGCGTCTGTGGTAAAATTCCATATATTTATTCATGTACATTACAGTGTATCACCTTTAATTTCAGAAGAAGCAGCACGGGTCTATGCAGAATTAAATACAGCAAAGAAAACCAGCAAAACTGCAAAAGGTCAGTTTATAGCTGCTAGCAAACCTTTATGTTTTCTCATTTTTGTGGCTATTTTTTCAGTCTCACAAAAAGGGGATATTTTCCAAGGTTTTAACAGCCAAAGTATAACGTTCCTTTCATATAAATCATCACAAATTTGTCGTAAGTGGATTAATGTGCATTGCAATAGGTTGTGCGTGAAAAGCCGCTTACCTGACATCGGAAAAGGGAAATAACAATAGGAACAAGAAAAATATTTCATTACAATTAAAGTTTAGCTCCAGAGGGTCCAGTCTATGATGAAGTCAACAAAACTGAAAGCCAGTAAGAAAACAGGTTTGATTTCCTAAAACGCTACATGGTTTATTTTTACAAAGCGTTTATTATTATTCCAAGTCAACTTCATCCAATCATCAAGCAATGAAATTAGAAAGATAATATTTTGTTGATCAGTTTGACATAATTTTAATCGGATTTGTTGTACATTTGTATTTGACTGGTATTATGAGGCTAAGACTGATGAGTTGAGGAAACCAGAGTGCCAGTGCCACATGTAGACCACTGCTATACGGCATGTACCTCACAAACCTTCTCGCTCAAGGCCGCACTAGACCTAGAACTGGATTCGAATCAGCTGCCTTATTAATAGCCGTTTATCATAAATGAATTTTTAAAAAGAATTTCTTTTTAAACTACGGTGTTAAGAGCTGTAAGACTAGCCTCTATTAAAGCATCCACATAAGCAGTTAAAATAATAATCGTAACTGACGTAAATTGCCAAGATGTAGGTTTTCATCGGACCACACTCGTCTCTGCTCTGGATGTACTCTGTGAGTTGTAGTTCTTTTTATCATCTGATTTCTTTTCATACAATGCATGAATGTATGGTGAATCAGGTTGTGTTCCATTTTTGCCTTGTTTCAACGTGCCTTCGGTAAAGCTAAGAGGATTTTCAAGCTAGAGCCAGGTAAACGATGGCACAAGTCACAGACGAAATATCACCACAACTATATGCACTTATTGGAGGTATAGCACAGTTATTATGTAAATAAAATCCGAACTATTACGTGCTTGTCTCCATACTTATTCACCATTTGTACTTTCCATTAAGTCTTAATCAATACCAGATGAGAAATGTTTTGCTGAGCAAAACAGACATGCTCTGTAATTGCTGTAATTATACTTGAGGCTAGGTGTCTATATGTGCTAAAGGTGTTCTATTGATTTTTTTAATCTAATTACATTTTGGGATTATTTGACAGGGAAATCTATGCAAGGTGACAAAACTGGTCTTACCAAAGGCAAACCAAAGGATGGAAAAGGTGAGAATTACTTTTTAAATATTTTTTTATTTACTGCAAGAAACACTGAACCGAATCTAAAAAATATGCAGCAGTGCGGACAAATTAACAGTATTTATACACTCAAAACTTGCCAAAAAATCGGAGTTGCAGACGTGACTGTGAACTGTAAATAGTTGTAGAGTATTTTGGCATTATGTCCTAATACAACACCGGGCTTTAGTATCACCCTCCTAATATTTACAAGACTTCCCAAGCCTTGTTGTTAACGAGCAATAGTTTGATAACTTTCGAAGTAATGTTAATGTGATCGGTATTTCCCCACAGTCGGGTGTAATTTATCAGGAATACACATGTACAAAAAAAGAACATTTTTTGGTATTTTCTTATTTTAAACCAAATTGTTGTATGTTCGGCATTATTTTCGTATTCGAATTAAACGTGTGCATAAATTATAACCCTGTTTAGAATTAAAAACGGTTGATTATAGCTTTTTCCACATTTGAAAGGGTTTGGAATGTTTACTAGATATTATATCTGTGTATTTAGGTTAACAGATGTAGTAATTATGCCCTGTAATTGAATTAATCGGGGAGAAAATAGAAACTGTGAGACAAATTACTTGTACATGTGTATTATGAAAACTGACAAGTGTAAAATATAAAATAAATAAGGCTAACTTTTGAGCCACCGGCTTGGAAATAAGAATATAGTTTATAGAAGACAAATCATTTACACTGGACACTTTACATCTGCGTTACAAGCACAATCTTCTGTTTTACCACATACATTTTACGTTAATGCAAAGAATATTAGAGATATTCGTGTCAATAATTTAAGGGCACCTTTGACAAACTAATACATAACTAGATATAATGTCAATAATATCAATGAAATAATAGTGATGATAAAGAGACAGAAACATATCTGATATTTTTTTCACATTACACTAGGGAAAAATTGTACAAATTGAAGTAAAAAACTTAATAAATCGAATTGTTACAGTTAAAACTATTGTGTGATTATTGGATATGAGTATATTTCATTATTATACCCCGCTCGACGAAGTTTGTTCGTCTGTAGACACGATTTTGTCCATGCATCGCTTCCCAAATACTACTGCGCCAATTTCGATGAAACTTACCACACATCTTGCCTATCATCTCGACTTGTGCATGCACACCATGAATGGCCCATGAAACAATCTATACGAAGCCAAACTGAGCAACATGACGTCCTGCCATTTCTAATGCTTTATGTTTGCTCTGATCAGATTCCTGCACATGGCTTCCTTTGGAAATGACGTTTTGGTTTGAAAATAGGTCTTGGATCATTTATTGCTACATCCATATTCCATTTATTAACAGGAAATCTTTTTGACCCCCTAAAGTCGTAGCCATCAAAATTTGTTCCACCATGTGTCACATTTTTCCTATTTTTTTTTCTTATTGTTTAACTGCAATGTTCACCCATACAACAAGGCTCTGTCTTATGCGTGGAGGTATTTATTTATTTTTTTTATTTATTTGATTGATGTTTTAAGCCGCACTCAAGAATATTTCACTTATACTATGGCGGCCAGCATTATGGTGGGTGGAATCCGGGCATAGCCCGGGGGAAACCCACGACCATCCGCTGGCAGACCTTCCCACTTACGGCGTGGAGGTATGAGTGGCCAAATTAACATTTAATCGAGAATTGTATTCATCAATAAATAAATTAACCATATCGATAAATAAAGTAGTGATGTCGATAAATGAATTAACGATATTTATCGATAAAGATTTATTGATATCCATTATTTATTTATCGAAATCGATAATTTTCGATTAATGTTAATTTGTTCCTCTATATGAAGTGTTTGGCATAAAACACTGATGTCATGGCAAGTTATTGACACCTTTCCTACATACAATGTTCAGACATGCACACCATATCGGAGGCAGGTACAATTGTGTGCAACGAATATTGCACTACGCAACAACCACACGAGTATCGTTGTTCGCTTATCGCCATCAAGTACCACAAGCTCTGTGGCTCATTTTCCTGTGTTGTACGGTGTTATACATGTTCCTCAAATAAAACAACATTTGAGACAGAAGTTGTCTGATGGATAAGCAAGTAATGTAACCTTAGAATGACTTTAAAATGAGATTTCAGTGAAAGCGAACATTTGGAAAATCCACAGCTATCCAGACCATCTCCTTGAATAGTAAATTGATATTCTATACACAATAATGCAGATAAAAAGCATTCTGAGATAAACAGTTTCGTGCAGCTAGTTTACACGTTTATGTGTCTCTTTGTCTGTACACAGGCCAAATTTCTGTGGACACCTTTGCTAATGCGGCTTCTGCTGGGGATGAAGTGATGTATTATAACTCCGGATACGATGACCGCTTGGAAACCGCAGACCTGACCAGGTACACGTTTGCTGTTTTCTCGCGTTTTTAATTCAGACACACGTAGATAAACATCTGATTATGCATGACAAAAGTACCCTACGGCTATCTGCAAGGTATGCACGTGACAGGGGCACAAGGGCACATTTATTGGAGATGCCAAGAAGTGAAGTGGTATAACACTATATCATGCACATGTAGGCTATACCATTACCTAAGAGTCCGCCTTGAATCCGGGAGACCCGAGGATCAAACCCAAGTCGGGTTATAACACAGGCTTTAAAAATGGTACTTGCTGCTGCTTGCTTGGCGCTCAGCATTGAGAGGTTAAAGCAAGGAAACATGATTGGTTGGCCCCGTTGTGACACGGTGGGTTGACTCAGTGGGGTGTCATATCATCCTCGGCATGATGGTTCAGTGGCGGCAGTGGCGGCTGTACTTTGGCGGCATGGACTCGCCCTGCCACAAGAAGATACAGTATATGTACACACACCTAATGAATCCTCATCGTTATATTACTCAGAAACATATTAAATTTCCCCAAGTCACCATGTTAACTTTTAGTGCTATAATTCAGTCACAAACATTTCGTGGCCGATAAGATTAGGTGAATACCTGGCCCTTTCTGTGAGAAAGCAACCATGAAAATCTTGACAAATGTTGACTGCCGAAATCTTGATCTTTCTACGTTAGCAGCTGGCAGCTGTGCCTAGAAACGCCATGGGGACGTCACTCACAGCCTGATCACCACCTGTCTTGTGTCCTCTTACCAAGAACTTTAAATTCATCCTTAAAACTCAAACCTGCTCCCGATGGAAGCGAAAAAGGACTCGATACCCAAAAACACAGAGAGTTACATTCTCAAGAAACGCCGGTGCTAATACCGAACTCATTTTCTGAAAAATTGCTAAGTGTGACGAATCGGAGCAACTGTGGAGTAAACGGGATAAAACCTAGTATGACATTACGATACAGCTTTCAGGTACTACGATACAAACGTTAAAATAGGTTCACTATGCTCAAATATGTCTTCGGTAATAGAAAATATGAGTTAACCTTCGATGATAGAACGCACAGTTTCAAGACAGTACAGTTAGAACAGGTTTACTAATTGGTTAAGGGTTTGTTGTACAAGATTGATCTGCCGATATTTTAATCGTTATTATCTGTTAAATATCAACTCTTCCAGATGAAAAGTCCTCACGTACTGGTGGACGCGGATGCGAAACTCGTGGGCAACAAACCCATCACACACCCTTCTGAGAACATGACGACCTACGCCAGCATTGCCTTTGAGGAGTGGGGACCGTCAGTCGTATATGGCGCTGAGGAAGAGTATGGTCATCAGAGTTCCTAAAGCTAAATAGCCTTATAATCAAAGCACAACCCCATTCCTTCTCAATCAATGAGCGGAACGCCTGTGGTTTGGACAACAAATTGTGCCCCCTTTTGGCTGACCTACACCTGTTTTGGTATGAAGACGACTACGTGCAGAAATTATTTGGGAGTGGTCCTCACCGTGTCCGATCTTTCTCAGTCACAAAACGATATATTTGTTATCTGCTGGCTTTAAACAATCCATGTATAGCAAATGCTGTGGAACATATATACTGGATTTAAAGGAAACCACAGGTTCTGCAGATGGTATATCTTACCTGGGCCTATGTTTGTACACGAACCTAAAGGATTCCTCTCTCGCGGACTGTGCGGCAGGAGAGATAACTTCAGTTTTGGCTTTAGTTTGTTCTTACTTAGACAGCATTGTACCGAAGGGACCTATGTATGGCGTGTATATCTCTCACCTGGAACCATTTGTTAGATCCTGCGTGTTGTTCGACGATCTCAATTAACGCCACAGGTTGATGCTGAGAAAGATGGTGTGTCACGGTTGTTCCATCGGACTCCAGGTTCTGAAGTCGGTATAATACTCGTGTAAGTAGATGTGGACAGAGCTCTGCTCATGGTAGTGTCCAGTTCCGCTTTGTCCGGTACTGGGCTTATGTATTCATCGTGTTGAATTGGATGGCTTTGGATATATGAACTGTTGCAATCAAGCGACAACGGAGATACATATTTTATTGTTGACAACTTTGCTGGTGTGAGTGTATACTATCTTAGTTCTTTTGTAGTTTGTGTTATACTTTCTTAGTTCTTTGGTAGTTTATGTTAAGCGTTGTTTTGCTAATTAACCTTGGGATTATTGACAAGAAACGTTCATATTGGTTTATGGCTGGTATACGAATGCGTTTATCGAATTCTGCGAGTCAGTATGGCAAATCACGCCCCGTGAACACGGCTTTATGCCAATATAGGTATCTTTGGGTTATTTTCTCTTCTTTCCCTGCCACCTTGGGAATCATTAATTGTTAGGACAAAATGAGTTAACTAGACGATTTAAGGCCATATAGTAAGTTGACATAACAAAGTAAGTACTACTGACAGCGATGTAAATAAAGCCGGAATGTAGTAACCTACCCTTATATTGACTTTTGCCTGTAAATTACTCTGAAGTAAGCCTTGTCAGTATAGGGAGTGGGTTCTTGATATGACTTTACCTGGTGTTTTCCCAAAATTTGTTTTGTACCAAATAGTAGGTTTGATACTTGTTTTCACACAACAAGAAGAAAACAATGCACAGATTTCATTGACGATGTAACTCCAGATTTTGTTAATATCACCCTTACATCAAAAACGGTGCATCATCTGTTTGCACTACGTAAATAACAGTGATTGAACGAATAGGACATCACACAAAGTATAAGTTCCGCTGTCGTACAAATGAAATATTCTTGAGTACGCCGTAAAACGCCAATGAAGTAATATAAATAAATAAATAAAAAGTAAAATATGTATATGAGACATTACTTTTCGAAGCCTTAAGCTGTAACTCAAGCGCCCATAATTCCCTTATTGTCCATTAACATTGAAATTATATACGTCTGTGTTCCGTATTATAATTAAAGCGGCCTCTTGTCAACTGACCTAAGTTAGGGTTTTATTCCAACTGTTCATGTACATGCGTAAACAGTACCGAATGACAGGCCCCTTTGCACAAAAAATATGGAGTGATGTTAATTGCAATTTATTAAACGTCACTGGTCTAAAATTACTGAAAATGTTGTATTGTCATCACATTCAACATAAACTAACATTAAAACAATGTAAAGGGACCAAGCCTCGATGATGCTTAGTCCACTAGCAGAATCCTACTTAAAGAAGTACAGCATAAAAGACGTACTGGAGAAAAACCAGAGCAGCGATGACAGTGTGATACCTGGCAAATGGTCACACGTAACAGGTGATCACGACCTGTTGTCAATTTACTTCAGTTAGTGTTTTATTCTAACTGTCCATGTAAATGCTTATACAGTAGCAATCTTAATACATCCAACTTTCGGCACCGTGAAGTGGGCATGTAACTTAAAACTATTTTTGGTGCCCTTTGAACAAAAAAAATAAGAAAAAAGTGAATTCTTCAATCGCAGGCCCCAACCAAGGTCAAACAATGAAATTTTGATGCTTGAAATCATATTTGTATTTCCTAATTGGGTACTTCCCCCGTGTTAGCGGAACTTGATTTCTATTCACTTTTTTGTCATAAAAAAAGAAAAGATTTAACTAAACATTTAAATAATATATACATGCGTCCAAACAAGCATTCGTATACCAACCGCCAACCAATAAAGACTTTCCATGTCAATACAAGCAAGGTCAATTCCCAAAACGACGTTTAACACTAATCACCAAAGAACTAAGAAAGTATATAATGCATATACAACGTTGATTGAAATCATCACACAACTAACAGCATCTAATAAATGATGATAGGCGAGCTATGTACACGCCATATGAAAGACCCGTCGGTATATTGCTGGTAAAGGTAATTTACATTGTCAAACTTGAAACTGTCCCTCTTGTGGTAGGTCGGAATTAAGATGTACCATCTGGAGAATCTGCATCTTTCCTCTTTGCTATATATCGAGTCTTTAAAGCTAGCAGATCATCAATATGCTGTCTAATGAATGAGAAAAATCGGGCCTGGTGAGAATTACTCCTTAATAGTTCCTACATATAGTCGTTTTCATATGAGAACAGGTGCTAGTAATCTTAAACCCTGATTTAGAGAACCAATGAACACGCGGTATTCAATGGAACGGCTTGCTGTATTCCAAGCAACGGTATTTCTGATTGGATAGCTCAGTTGCCATGCGTTAACAGTATATAGTTTTTTCATTGTCTTTTTCCGTTGCCAAGAAAATGAATGAAAAAAAAACTGTGTCAATGCGGTCATTCCTTGATAACATATAAATTCTGTGTGGAGATCGAACACGTGATCGGATAGTTTGTTCCAGAAGGTTTTGTGAGAGCGTATATATCGTCATACCTACACTCCAGTTTAACATAGCCGTCTCCTTCAAGGACGACAGGGTTTTAGCTTCCTAAAATGAAAATATAGTTTAACCCCTAATATTTTCAAAATAACTTGGTCGTTTACGTCTTACTAAGTGTGACAGTCTAGCGTAGCGGTCGCATGCCATTCGAAATTGATCTCTCTTAGATGTATGTCAGATTTTTGAACAAAATTACACATGAGACGTGCACAAAACCATATAGGTTTGTATTCCTACTAAGTCTGTGTCTATTACTCTAACATATTTCACTGTAAACTGCAATGTATTGTGTACTCTTCCTTGAATTGCAGCTGTTTTACCTTTGCAGTTATTCATTGATTATTTTTAAAATGTGTTTATTTTGTGTATATACACAACATGAGATGTTTAAGAAGTTATGTTAACACATGCATACACGTATATCATACTAAACAGGTTACAATCGGGTATTTTATTTGCACCCCGAATGTAGTTCTAACAAACTCAAACCTTAAAGCACATGTACTTACTAGATTTATTGTACCATATTATATAGCTTTTATAAGTGACAATTTTAAACTTTTAAAAGTAATAATGTGTAATCTATTTGGAGACAAGCTATGTTGTGCTGATATTTGCACACATTTACATGTCAATTAAATATGTAGTTTATAATATTTTAAGATACTTTTTATTTTCCGCAGTTATAACCCCTAATGTTTTGATATACAATATATTTTTTTCTATTTAGGTTTTATATGTTCTTTAATTATGGTGTCTTGATATTTTTAAATAATAATTAGCTTTCAAACAGAATAACACTGTATTCATTGGACTGTCTCAGAAAATGATCTATATGAACTGTGCATTTGAGGTGTTAGTTATATATATAAATAAATATATGTAGATAACAATGGCACATTTCGTAAGGTGTTGTCTGCAGTCAAAGATTATTGGTGGAATAAATCTTACTAAACTGAACAGTAATGCCATTAAAGCTCAGAAAACAATTTTAGAAAAATGTGTGCTTTCACAATTCTCTCAATATCAATACGTTTGTCACCTGTTCCAGTAAATGAAAACCAGGGGGGAAAATACAATCATCAATATATTCTATTTTCACTTTCATCAACACTTTGAATCACCATTTTTCGCCATTAGATATATATGACTGCAGTATTGCGGACGAATGTAAAGCCCCAGTTATTCATTCAATCATTTTGATAACGGAAAGCCTGTCTTCCTTTTGGGGTCTGCTGTATCAGTTTCCTTTTGCTTTAATTTTTGTCACTGGTGATTTAGAAATACATGTAACTAGGCCTTTACAAGCCTAAGTTCAACAAATCCTCATTGCATAAACCTGCCTCTGTGCGAGGTGCGAAAAGGAAGACGTCGTGGTCTTAAACAAAACTCGTGGGGCCTCCGTGGCTCAGTTGGTTAGCGCGCTAGCTCAGCGTAATGACCAAGGAGTCTCCCACCAATGCGGTCGCTGTGAGTTCAAGTCCAGCTCATACTGGCTTCCTCTCCGGCCGTAAGTGGAAAGGTCTGCTAGCAGCCTGCGGATGGTCGTGGGTTTCCCCCAGGCTATGCTCGGTTTCCACCCGCCATAATGCTAGCCGCCGTCGTATAAGTGAAATATTCTTGAGTAGGGCGTAAAGCACCAATCAAATAAATAAATCAAATAAACAAAACTCAACCTCACTGGTCTTACTTGCCCTATGCAGTATTGTTGGATTTCCGGAATATTTGATTCAGAGTAATTTACCGCACAATGTCATTGTTCAGTACAGAAAAAAAATGTTTACGTATTAATATATACATATCATTTATAACGTGTATAATCAGAAAAAAGATTTGTGGCAATAGTATTTTTCTACAAATGAGTGAGCGTATGCCTCTGTAGTCAGCCAAATTTAAGGGTGTGGTACTTGGACATTTTTGAAGAGCTTAGAAAGCCTTAATTTTTAGTTTATTATATGTCTTTATTTTAATTTTCATAGACTATTCGTCGCGTTTTACCAGACTAGTGTATCCCATCTATCGGTGTTTCAATTACGTTGTTAATCAGGAGGCTTGTCAAGTACTTTACCCCACGCACCTGGGTTTTCCCCACCCATAAGCATTAAACCTGCATCTGTAATACAATAGGTTATTGAGATTTCTTGTTCCGGAAATATATGAAAGACCCATGTTGGTAGTTAACTGCACAAAGAAATATACACTCGCCTCGCTGTTACTATTTGCAACATTTAAGTATGTAAACCGAATTATTGGATTTTGTTCAGTGCCATGCACTACTTCCGGAACGTCTCTGAATAGGAAAGGATAGAAAGGTGTGCTCTAGAGATTTGCTATCTAAATAATATTGAGTTATGGCCAATAGATCTTTAGGAAAAAGACTGAGCTAATTGCTCTATTTCAGATTACATTCTCGAACATCCAGAATATTTTAAATTTCTCACATTCGAAACAATTACATGCACTCGAGACCAGTGAAAATACTGGATCGAGTGAGGTCGAGTGGGTCGACAACTCACTGGTAGTTATAGCTATGTAGGTCCATAAGTCGGGAGTTCCTTTGCTCAAAATACATATGTTGTCCTTTCAGCGTCCATATTTCAGTATTTATGTTGATGTATTCTCTGCTGATGATATCACTTGTTCTTTCCTTGCTTGTGAAAGAAGTCTTTTAGTGCACGTCTAGGATTCACCTTGTCAAGACCACCACCTACCCCCGTCACTGATCATGGCAGTTAGTATGGCGACAAGGACTACTGTGATTTAACACAACATCTGGGCATACCTGTTTTGTATTCAACAAAATTACAGATTTCTCCAATGGTTCTTTATTGACATTCTTATACTATCCACAGATGTCGCTATTGTTTAATATAATGTATACCTGTATATAATTTTTGACATTTCTAGGATTTACCAGTGATCAGTTTGCTAGTGTTTAATTGGCGATATACTTAAAGTTTTCAGAGACATTCTAGCGCCACTTAACATTTCACATAGCATGTACACCTCTGGTTAAAATGTGACAAAACATGCTATGAATGAACAAAATATGTCCTAAAATATACCTTGTCATTTAAGCCTTGAATATGGTCACAATAACTATAGATACTCTGTTAAACTCATCCCTATCACTTGCCATGATAGCTTACTATGTCGGACTTTTGGTATAAACTAGGAATCTGCTGGTTGGATGAGCGTATCCGGAACCTGGTCCTCTTACACCTTTTATTATGACTGTATGTCAAATGTGATGATAACGCAGCAGTTTGAGTAATTCTAGAGTAATGACGTGTCATAATGTTTGATACCTAATTCTGCTTGGTCCATGGCGCTAAACGACGAGTACATGACTACTTTTAGGCGTATAGATGTGTGCTGTATGAGTTACTGAATTGATCGCATTAATTTGTAACAAAGGGGACATCACTCCTAAGTACATTTCAAGTAAGCGATTTGGTTAACCAAGTGTGGTAAAAGTGGAATGTTGAGAAAACAAGTGTTTGAATAAATTTAAAATGTAAATATTCTTGATAACGTATATAATCAGAAAAAAAGGTACTGGCATGTATCAGTTGTGTTTTTCTATGCACACCAATGAGTGAGCTTATGTCTCTGTACTCAGCCAGATTTAATCGTATGAAATATTTACATTTTCTCTTTGCCAACACAATAAATAATAAGGATATTATTTTATTACAGTGATGCGTCCCTTTTAATTTCCATAGGCTATTCTTTGAGCGTAGGCCTGCAAATGTATTCCATCTCTCGCTGATTTGTCTTCTACCTTGAATCAGGAGACTGACCAGGTAGCTGTCGAAGGTCGGTGGTTTACTCCAGTCACCCCGGTGTTCTTCACCATTGGTACAGTGGTTTGACTGAGATTGATTGTTTCGGTTTTACATAAGCACTCCATGTATGCAACTAATACCACAGAGAAATATACCCACGCCTAGAGGGGACTCTTTGTAAGGCACAGGGCCCTTGCACCACTGCTGGAACGTCTCTGAATGAAAAAGGATGCAAAGCTTTGGCTTATTGAAGAAGAAAGACGAAGCACCAGTTTTGTGTTGTCTACGGGAAGATAACTCAGTGCTACAAAAATAATACTGAGCTATAGCCCATGGAGCGGAGCTGGACAAAGCAAATATTGTTATGACATTGCTATATTACTATTTTATACTCTCTCAGACAACATCCAGAATTGTGTCTCATTAGATTGGGAATTTCGGACACTTGCAATAAATACATCTGTTGATAATGGCAGTTTGCTCTTTACAAACCAGTCCGTTTGTAACGAAGGACGGCTGTCATTCATTAGAACTTCTGGACATACCTGTGTTATATACTCGACATAGCATAGTGACAGGCTCCTTGGTCATTACTCTGCACTGGCTTGCTAACCCCTCGGCCAAAGAGACCTTATTTTCTCCTATAACCTGCCACAATAGGACATTGGGCTGAGTGTCGTACCTCTTGTATTGTCGCATAAACTAGGATTCTGCTGGTGGACTAAGGATCTCCGAGGCCTGGTCCCTTTGCATTATTTATTTTCATTGTATGTTAAATGTGATGACATAACATTATTTTAAGTAAATCTAGACTTGTGATGTCTAATAAATTCTATCTCCACTAAAATATGTTCTACCTAAATCCGTTGTGGCCTTGGTGCTACAGGACGAGTAATGTGCTGTGTTAGGTATATACGCGAAGAGTTAGAATAAAACTAGCTGAAGAAAATACAAACTAACAAGAGTCTATCCGTCGAAATAGACATTCGTATACCAGTCGTCAACCAAAACGGACATTCTAGGTGGATAATCGCAAGTCCAATTTCCAAAACCACGTTTAACAAAAACTGGAAAAGAACTAAGAAAATATATAAAGTACGAAAATACGACGGAATCATGCAAAAAGAAGCAGTCAACAGATTTCAATGATGTTGAAAAGACCCAAAGTGTGTTCTAGGCGAATGAGTGAAAGAGACCGTATTTCACTGTTGTTGCTTCTCTGGTTAAAATCTCTGTGCTTTAAGACTACATTTATATTGTAACAATTTGATTTCAGTCGAATTTGATTTTTGATATTCCATCGGTAAACAATGGCTACATGACACGCTCAGAACATTGCCACATGACATTTCCATCGACGCTAATAGATTGACGTATCGACGACATTCTCAGAAGATCTGAATCATCATGACAGGGGAGAAAGTGCAGAACTCATTTGTCTCTTGACATGTTTTCAAGAGAAAACAAGAAAATAAAGCAACTTGAATCTTTCAATCCAGTTTGGTCGTGCTTTCCCATGTGCACTTCTAAAGCCACATTGTAGCGGTTAACGGTTCTGCTGCTGAATTCTGATTTTATTGGGGTAACTCTCATTGCAAAAATGCTAGATGTACTAATGATGAGATAACGGTACCACCGCTTGCAACGCCGTGGACTAGGCTGCCTACTCTCTATACTACAATTCCTCACACAAATTTAGTTGATAGAATTACAGCACTAATTTTATCGGAATTTAATAAAACTGGTCACTGTTACATTAACATCCAAAGCAACAAAGCCTTATTCAGTTCAACTACACACAAGGGTTACCATTCATGGGATGTTTTCTTGTTCCTTGAATTTCTCATTGATAACATTTATCTAAAATTCGGGGAAACCATATACCAACAATGTACAGGCATTCCAATGGCTACAAACTGTGTCTCCCACCCCCACCCCACCCCTTTGGCCGATCTATACCTGTTGTCATATGTATACGAATACATATGAAATCCTCACCAGGCCCGATCTGTCTCATTCTCTAATCGGTATATTAAGTTATTTCCCCACCTTCACTGGATTTAAAAAAATCTTCAGACTCACCAAATGGCACACCTTATCTAAACGTGTAGAAAGATCAAAACGTTTTTTTCTCTCGCATACTTTGTGACATGAGGGATAGAGTCAATTTTAACACTGTAAAATATACTTACCTGGACAGAAATATACCGAAGGGTCTTGCATATAGCGTGAACATAACTCCGCGTAAGCCGATGGTTCAGAATCTCTGGAGCTCTGCCTCATGATTGTGTATAACTCCGCGTAAGCCGAGGGTTCAGAATCTCTGGAGCTCTGCCTCATGATTGTGTATAACTCCGCGTAAGGCGAGGGTTCAGAATCTCTGGAGCTCTGCCTCATGATTGTGTATAACTCCGCGTAAGCCGATGGTTCAGAATCTCTGGAGCTCTGCCTCATGATTGTGTATAACTCCGCGTAAGCCGAGGGTTCAGAATCTCTGGAGCTCTGCCTCATGATTGTGTATAACTCCGCGTAAGGCGAGGGTTCAGAATCTCTGGAGCTCTGCCTCATGATTGTGTATAATTCCGCGTAAGCCGAGGGTTCAGAATCTCTGCAGCTCTGCCTCATGCTTGTGTATAACTCCGCGTAAGCCGAGGGTTCAGAATCTCTGGAGCTCTGCCTCATGATTGTGTATAACTCCGCGTAAGGCGAGGGTTCAGAATCTCTGGAGCTCTGCCTCATGATTGTGTATAATTCCGCGTAAGCCGAGGGTTCAGAATCTCTGGAGCTCTGCCTCATGATTGTGTATAACTCCGCGTAAGCCGAGGGTTCAGAATCTCTGTAGCTCTGCCTCATGATTGTGTATAACTCCGCGTAAGGCGAGGGCTCAGAATCTCTGGAGCTCTGCCTCTTGATTGTGTATAATTCTGCCTAAGCCGAGGGTTCAGAATCTCTGGAGCTCTGCCTCATGATTGTGTATAACTCCGCGTAAACCGAAGGTTCAGAATCTCTGGAGCTCTGCCTCATTATTGTGTATAATTCCGCCTAGGCCGAGGGTTTAGAATCTCTGTAGCTCTGCCTCATGATTGTGTATAACTCCGCGTAAGCAGGGGGTAGGGGAAATGTATTCATCGTGTTGAATTACATCGCCACGTTGGATATATAAACACTCACAATCAAAGTACAACAGAGATACATATTTTGTTATCGACAACTGATATTGTAGCTTAGTACACCATTTGAAGACTGATAGAAGACTGATTTAACTCAGTTGCCCAGAAAATATCTTGCGTCTTTTCTGCTTCAATGGAAACTGTTGAACGCTTATCTTTTTTTATGATTTCGTCCTGCTTTCTTCCTATTTTCGTAATTTATATACTTTCTTAGTTCTTTAGTACTGTTTGTTAAACGTCTTTTGGGGAATTGGCCCTGCGATTATTGACCTGGAACGTCTAATAAGGTACATAACCCTACATGATTTTGAGACACTTCTAAGTTATATCCCTGATGAGCCAGCCAGTTCTTGCGCTATACTCGCAGTTCTCACAGCTATACCAGTGGGAGTGGTTACCGGTACTAAACCTCAACCCATCTGGCATACACTGTACACATCTGGTTAAAATGAGAGATGAACGCATTGAAGTTCGTTCGAATAATTATTTATCGGGTACAAGTTATAGTTGAGTCCTTTATACGGCTATTAAGATTACAATAACTTTTGGTACCGTGTTTGACATATTCCAACATTGTTTTCTAATACTTTGAAGAACACTCCCCTACAACTTACCACGTTAGCAAATTGGGCTAAGTGTCTGATTACCTGTATTTCTGCATATTAAAGCTAGAACTCTCATGGTGGACTAAGGATCTTCGAAACCTGGTCAGTTAGATTTTATGTAAATCTAGACTAGTGATGTCCAGTATATTGTTGTGATTAGAAAATCCTGTATACGACAGGAAATGTTTTCCGTGTTTACTGGGCTTGACGTAGGGCACAGACGTCTTAAGCCATATTGCAGTGGCAGTTCTGCGGCTAAATTTTGATGTCATTGGAAAAACTTCCTTTACAGATGTTTCAATTGTAACCATGAAGACACAACTGCAGGAGTGCCGGTTTCACTATGGACTACTAGAGCTTGCACAACTGTGTCTACCGATTCGGCGATCCGTCAGACCCAGGCAACAAGGTGAAACTAACTGATTTACATGTAAATACCTGTGCTGTTTGATGCACTTGATTTATCTAACAACATAATATACATATAATTAACTTTGTGTAGCTATTAAAAATAATGAGGAATGTTCCGATGTAGAACATTTTTACTCTTTATATAGAATCCATCCATTTATAGACATAATTTTATTCTTCTTACTCTCCCTGGATTTTCAACTAAGCGCAAACACGAACCATTCTCTCTTTACAATGTCCTAGCCCTTGTACATGTATCAGGTGAGCCTCTGTAATGTGTCTGTTAATCCGAGATGTGCAACAATTATAAAACCATTTTCCGCCATTCGAACGGTCAAAACAATATTTGTTTTTGCTATCAGATACAGGAGATATACAAATGTGTCTGATGATACTTATACAGTCCCTAACAGTACTTGTCAGAAGTGAAAAGCTTGGAAGCAGACGAATATCCTATGGCTCACTAGCAAAGAATTACAATACCCAGTGGTGTTTTATGTCAGTGTTATGTGTATATATTTAGTGTACAGAGCAAGATACAGAATGTAAGTGTAACTCCTAAAAAAAAAGTTAAAGCTGATTTCACTCAGTCGCCTAGAACATACCTTGTGTCTTTCCTACATCTTTGAAAACTGCTGACCGCTTCTCTTTGTATGATTACTTCCTATTTTCGTACTTTACATACTTTCTTAGTTCTTTGATAATTTGTGTTAAACGTCGTTTTGGGAATTGGCCTTGGGATTATTGACCCGGAACTGCTATATTGGTTGACGGCTGGTATATGAATGTCTGTTTCGATGCATAGACTTGTACAAATATAGATCCAGATAGAATGTACCATCCGGAGAGTGTGTGGTTTTCTTTTATTTCAGCGAAAGTGGGTAAATGTCTTTCACATCCTTTGCTACATATGGGTCGTTTAAAACTGGCAGATCATCGATATAACGTTTAGTGAATGGAAAATTTCGGGGCTGGTGAGGATTACTATGTGCATGAATGAGGGATTGCAAACTGATTACTAATTATAATGACGAGCGCGAATGAAAGAAAAATAGGTGAAAATTGTCCGCGTCGAGGGATATATCTCGTTAATGATAAAAATTAAATGCATATGCTGACAACCGAGAGTGAAAAACCAGCCCCAGAAATTATACGAGGCCTCTTCCACGCGAAACCGATAGTTGTTGAATCAACGAATATATAAAAGTTATTACGAAATTAGACAACACCTAACGTCGTCTGTGCTTCAGTTTGTTTTGTTTGGCGTTAAGATCAGATATACAAAAAAAGTTTTGTTACAAAATGGTATTACCTACCTGTGGTGTATGTTATAATTTTATTTTTCTTTTAAAATTATACAGGGTGTTTTGTGCTAATTAAGGTTTTCTTTCAATAAATCTTTTCAGAGGTATTGTCTGACAGGATCAGCTTCGCGTTTTATTCAACCTTAATTTCTGTGAATTTCTTTCGAGCTACCAATCAGGGGCAATACACCAGTGTTGTCATGATCAACTAGTGAAATTATCCTGGCAGACTACCACTGGCTAATCAGTGCTAATGGTCGAGTAATACTCTAACCTAGCTTATGCTCTCAGTATTTGAAAACCACACTGATTGGTCAACTCCACAGAGTAGCAACCAGTGGCGACAGGTCAAGACCTTGAATGTAATGATCTCAGCAACTCCTTTCATTGTGCACCTACCGCATTCTACACGCAGTCCTTACACGGGAATAAGTACAATTCTCTCTTGTGAAACATTGTCTTCCTCTGTATGTTTTTCTTTCCTGACTTCGATTGCTTACGCCAAAAGAAACTGGATGACTTGAGAAGACGATGAAAGAGTGACCTATCATTTAAATGCGGAGAAAACCAAATAGTTAGTACCTTGTAACAAGCTAACTTCAGTCTGTGTAATTTGAAAACGCTTTAAAAACCCATCTGGAAAAAAATAGCCATTGGGTAATGAATGGCAACGGTATCATCTCATGCGATGTTTCCTAACAACCTAACTTTGGTCGTGTAAGTTTATCAAGAGTTGTCGCATTTATTCTAAATTTTCATCAAACACCATATTATAAACAGATCGTTTAGAAACGCCCCTCTTTGGATGCACTGTAAAATTTAGCTCAATCTAATAAAATAACTTTGGCAGTGTAATTTATTCTCTGATAGTCATCAAATATAACAATGGAGGGTTTTCTCTAGGCCAGTAAACTCAAGCCTCTGATTCGTCGCATCCCGTTGTTCAACGGCCAAATAAACCGCATGTTGGAATCTGGTCTGGATGATTCTTTGACCGCATTAAATCGAATTTGTCGAATTGCAGAGGTTTACCACACAGTCTCCTCCATCAACAACCATTACCAGTCATATGTGAAATATTCTTGAATTCGGCGTAAAATGTTAATCACAAACATAATCTAAACAGCTTTACAATGTTTCCTTGTTGGGTGATGTAAATATCCATTGCACGTATGGTCTGTCAAGAATATGTCAAGTCTTTTCGCTTTAATTCATTTTTAATTTTTCTTCAAACAAATCGCTTGGAATCATGCAATTTACTTCGTTAGAGTATTTTTAAGATAGGGTAATCTACAAGAATATCGCAAGCAGTGTGTCTGTGAATTCAGCCTGATACGATGTGAAGTCAAAGCACCATGCTAGATAACCTCGATATTTGAAATAATAGTTGAGTAAAAGCGCTTGAGACACATGACTTAATTTTTGTATTTCTTCATTAATTCTATTTACTGTGCATAAACCATGGAGCTAGAGGGTGTTGCTATTATATAAGCATTTACATGCACACTTGACATAAAAGCTTTACTGATGTGAACTGTCAACAGATCTGATTTAACCCGTGGAAACAGTGCAAGAATAATGAGGCTTGGTCCATTTGCACTTTTTAATGTTATTGTATGTTAAAGGTGATGACAACACCGAATGTTTTGTAATTCAAGGACTGTGACGACTAAGAAATTGCAGTTAACTTACCTGCATTTTCTTTATTTACGTAATGCTCAAGCCATGGTAACCGGGCCCGATAGCACAGTTGATAAAGCTTCCGCTTCCGGATCTAGGGTCAACCCTGGGTGGAGTCACACTTAAGACCTTAAAAGAAAAAGTTGTAATTTCCTCGCTTGGCGTTCAGCATAAAGAGGGTAGTGCAACGACTGGTTGACCCGTATCAGTACAATGGTTCGGGCGGGGCGGCTTACTTGCCTTCGGTAAGGCGTCACAGTGAAGCAGCAGTAGACAAAAGAGTGGCACAAATCCGCCCTGCAACCAGGAGGCACATCACATGCACTCTAAAGGATTCCTTCGTCGTCATATGACTTAAAAATTGTTAAGTACGACGTTAAACCCGAAGCACTCACTCACTGTTCAGGCTGAATTGCTCCGGCTACGTGTCAGCTATCAAACTGTTGTCGCTGCTTTCGTTTAGTAAGTCCTGTACTTCTTTAATTATATGGTATTCCTGCATAAACCACGATTCTGCTGGTGGACTAAGCGTCCTGAAGCCTGGTTCCCTTGCATTGTTTTAAGGGGGAGGGGGTGATATACTACAGTTTTAAGCATTTCAGCACCAATAAATGCTAACAATGTTTCAGCTCACTTCCAAGGGAGTGTACTCTAATAGGCTTCTGCGCTTACTGCCCAGCGGCGATTCGTTTTCTTTTATACAGTACCATATATGAGAGCCGGGATGCAACAAGTGATTGTTAATTTTATCATGATTGTGAACCGTCTGTGTTTTATGCTTTAATTCAGTTGAGAAGTCGCAAGGCTGATTTATTCCTCATTTGGGATTGTTTCCGGAATATGTCCATTACTTGCACATCTGCACTGATTAATTTTACACGCCACTGGACTATTTGACCATTGCCCAGTGGAAGAATCTTTGAACCACTTTTTACTTAGATGTAATTATTTCAGGCAGTTTCGTTTCAAGCTACAACAGTCGGTAACCCCATTTAAGGGTAAGCACCTTCCAGTGCACCGTTTTCTTACTACAGGCAACAGGGCGCCATCGATTCTGAACGCTCTGTCCGTATTTACTTACAAGATAATTACTATTGCTGTAAAACAGAGAAACTAAGAGTCAAGGCCTATTTACATCCTCAAAAAAACAAAATCCCCAATTTTGATTGCATTAACGGTAGCCCCGTATGCATATATTTCTCAGCCTGAGGATGGTCGTGGGTTTCTCCGGGGCTCTAAACGGTTTCCTCCCACCATAATGTTAGCCGCCGTCTTATAAGTGAAATATTCTTGAGTACGGCTAAAACACCAGTCAAATAAATAAATAAACACATTTCTTGATGCCAGCAAAGCATTTGATTGTGTTGTTAACTGGGCTTAAAAAAGATAATTGATCGCGATTACCGTTTGGTCTCATGTACAAAAGTTTGCCGTCAAAATGGGGATCATCTTTCTTTAATATTACCAATGGTGTTAGGTAGTATGGAATTCTTTCGCCATTTCTTGTTTGCTTCATTCTTCGTCAAAAACGTAACTTGTGTGTACGTGCAAATATGTTTCTAAAGATATTCGTTAAATGTTTTACTATAGTTAAGAAGTCACTATTCCAGGCATATTGTTCAAGTACATTTGTACAGTTTTCAACTAAAACTGCATTTAATCAAAACCGAGTACGTATAATAAGATCCTCCGCTAATCTACCGATATAGAACTTTACATCTTCATTGTTACCTGTTGGAGTGGGGGGAGGGGGGAGGTTGGAGGCTCCGTGGCTCAGTTGGTTAGCACGCTAGCGCAGCGTAATGACGCAAGAGCCTCTCATAGTGCGGTAGCTGTGAATTCAAGCCCATCACATGCTGGCTTCCTATTCTGGTGTACGTGAGAAGGTCCACCAACAACCTACGGATAGTTGTGTGTTTCCACCGGGCTCTGCCCGGTTTTCTCCCACCATAATGCTGGCCGCTGCCGTCTAAGCGAAACGTTCTTGAGCACGGCGTAAAACACCAGTCAAATAAATAAATAAATAAATATTGCCTGTTGTACATTAATGTAGCCAAGAGGTCATGTGCTTTTAACATTTTGGCGTTTCTCTTACTTCTGTTCCAAAACATTTTCATATGTACCTTGGTGTCTGAAACAAAGCATTATTATTATTAAAACCCTAATCCTTGTGACAAAAGGGCAGATTTCACTGGTAATACTATGACACAGTCAGACGTACAGCACAGAGAGTAATACCAGAGCAGCGACGGCGGTGTAGTAGCTAGCTAATGGTCACATGTAACCGGTAAAGTACGGTCAACGTTTACCTCAGCCAGAGTTCTGTCTAACTGTCGATGTGAATGATAAAATAGTAGCAACTTACAAGTCCCTAGAACTATGGCTTTAACGGAATTAGGTAAGAAAAAGCTGTTCTGTCCTTACTCTTTCTGTTGTAGTATATTTATGTTACAACATTGCCAATATAGGCTTAATTTTTACATTTTCAAATAACATTGCCTGGGCTTAACTTTTCAAGCGGGAGACAGAGGAAACCAAGTACATTCCGATGCTGTTTCCCGAAAAAAGTCGTGACATATACTATCCTATCCAGTAAGGCAGCAGTGTAACTTTATCACGAATGATACCAACCTGTTAAAAAAAACTATTTGTCATGTTACCGCCGAAATTCTTGTAAAATCAGCATTAAAATTTCTGTAACCCCACGAAGTTACAATGAGAAAAAGAAAGAGTTGTTTTAGGGGAGACAACCCTAGTGAGCATATGCATTTGTGATTTTGCTGTTGAAATTGATCTAAGTAGTTCACAGCATAATACCATGTACTAGCTGTATAAACTTGTTTGACTAAAGTGTAGAAAGGAAAACTGTTATTGGATATTGTTGTCTGTTAATGGTAAGTTATAAAATGAATGATAATCACTACCATACACTGACACACAGGATTTTTTAAGTCTGGTCTCTGGTCTGGCTATTTTTTAAACTAGTGTCCCAGTTACTTTGTGATTAAGTGAAAATCCCATGTACATGGCGGCCATTTTGGAATGTATACCAAGCAAACGGGGTTGAGAAAACTATCACTGTGTTGACAATGTTATATGTGCTAAGGGACAAGCTGATAATCATTTAAACAGGACGAAAACGACGGTATTCCGATGGCGGGATGGACATGTATGCGCTAAGCGGAGAACCGAATTACGCTACAAATGGAGAAAAGGTTATCCTTAATAAAGAAGATTATTTGTCCTGTGGTAGGTAGATTTGTAAATGTGCACATTTAGTAAATAATACTGCGTCGCTGAACATGACCGGACATTTACTGTGCGAGTAAATACGACGTCATCAAAAGGAATTTTGAAGGGTCATGTGGTTGTCATGGATACTTTCAAGGCTGTAGATAAGGTCACGCGCCTTATTCATGGGAAACTCCATACAGTTTTGTCGACACAAAATATTTCGAAGCGAGGTAATATTGATAGATTAATTAATTGCTCTGGCTATCATAAGTAAGACAAGCTGTAACTTCTATGCACGTCTGCTGCCTCTTGACTTTTTGATGTCTTCGAATTGATGCATATTCTGCATTTGTTTCCAAAACTGGTGTTTACAACCAGACCAGATGTGCATACACGTATTGGTCCTTTATAACTGAGGTAATACTAGGTGGTTTGCAATAACCTGCATAGCTCTAAACATGCTACTGAGGGTAGTGTTAGGTGTATTCTGTCATCACCGTTGCCCTTTGATTCGGCTAGCAAATATATTTATTTTAAGACAGAGAATATACATATTTGTGTATCGGTTTAACTCACAAAGGAGAGTACCCAACCGTAAAAAAAGCACTAAGTTACATTTGACAGTACATAGTAGTACCGAGTGATAGGTTAAAATCCGTGACATCAAACAGACTGGCAGGTAAACAGTGACCTACATTTTAGAAGTTCGAGCAAAAATAGGCCTACTGTTAGGCATTTGCGTGTATTTTTTTTAGTTTCTTAGGCCCACAGCTAGGCTGTTCAAACATCGTAAAATACAAACTGGCGAATGATACGGCATTAATGTAATGCTATAAATAAAGGTTATAAAAATTCACCTATATAGTGGAATCAGTCATATAAAGTGTTTACGGTAATGGGACTTTAAAATGATTATTTATGGAATTGTTTAAACTGATATTATTTAAGTTTAGGGCAATGTAACAATTTCATGCTGAACCACGCCCTTCAGTCCTGATACCTGTGTACATGAATACGATATTATCAAAGTACTCTCTGATTCCAGAGGGTATATAAAATGTATTAAATTGCATGACATTTTCCCAAAAGATTTACAACAAAATGTAGTACCATTTAAGTGGAATTGTTGAAAACTGACATTCATATCGGCCATTCCGTGAAAGATCTGGTGTCTGACGCAATTCTTTGATTGGAGACAATTGACTGTAGATATGTACTAATGAACAGCAGGAAGAACAAAGGGCTTATCCCGGACATTTAATTTCATATCTTTCTTTTCCATTCTTCCCAGTTTAACGAAGCACGCCTCTAAGCTATTTGGAATATTACATGAAACACTCTATATCGTCGACCATCCAATAGACATTTCCGCGTTATTCAGGACAAATTACACCCGTAAAGAGAACAAAACCGACTTTAGGAAATTACTTAAATCGCACCTAGACTAAATTTATGTATAATTACTGGTGTTCTGAAGATTTGTACTAAAAATGGTCATGACGAAAGCAGGGATTCAAGACTTAGAAACTGGTGCAAGATTTTCGGCTTCAAAGTGAACATAAAGTTTGCAACTAAAGCTGAATTAATTAGTAAAGTATTATTCCTAAAATTTTCTTAAAATATTTTAAAATTTTTTTACTCCGCTTATCAACAAAATAAATAGCAAACAATCGACAGTACCTGGCCACACATTTGGTGACGCCATTTTACTATGTTATAGCAATCCAGAGTGACGTCACAAAACCTTTTAATCTTCGGTACCATCGGTATTAAACAATGTGACAATGAGAAAGTGCAAACAAAAACGGCTCATACCCAACCAAAGCGTATCTCTGTTCTATGTTCAAAGGGACGATGTTTCTATTAGTTTGGCGCTCGGACAGTATGAAGTTCGTGGACCCAAGCGTAGTGTTATAGCGGCCCTGTTCGTCCTCATCGTGTATGGCCAAGATGACTGTACCAACTTCAGGGAATTTACCCAACAACAGGACCTTCTGATTGATAACAGACTCTTTCATTCAAATTTTGGGAAGATCTTTTCGAAATAAATCTGGCTTTGATAAGGAAAAATAATGCAAGTCTCAATAATTTTCTTCAAGCTATTACTCTTGTTACGGTATTGAAAACGGCAACAGAAAACAGACTCAGTGACTCAATATTACAATGTAAACAATGCTTTATATATAAAATGAGACGTACAGTTTTACAGACAGTTCAACAACAACAACATACACATCAGTATTACCGGTCTTTACAAGTTTCCAGTTCACCTTTGCATCCCAAGGAATGTATTCCAGGAATTCCAATGTAAAGACCATGGGATAAACACACAATTCACAAATTGTCCTAGACAGGTACTTCGCCAGGTTAGCGAACACGAACACAGTACACAGGTTACACAGAACTGGAACAGTCAAGCCTTTGAATGACGTCACACCCGCAGAGCACAACACAGGGTAAATACAGGCATGGAGGTATAATCCACTTCAGATCAGTCACAGCTCCCGCAGAAGCTCACAAACGAGCCGTTCAGAGACGTAGAGTAATGTCACCTTGTGGCAGAACGAACGTCCTTTGCAAAACTGAAAACTTCAGTTTAGAGTCCTTGACGACCTTGTCGGTCAGGTGAGGTCAGCGTGTTAAACAAACTACACAGTCAACACTGTATAATCATAATAAAGATCCGAACACCAATAAACGTGACTTCCGCAGAAATTCACATAAACCACACATCAGTACTACTGTGGTACACAAACGGTGCCGGCATAAAAATCTGTCCTCCCAAATGAAACTGGCATCACCAGCTCATATCAAAATAATGGACTCGATACGAGAGCGTCGCACACTCTCCTGGCTCCCAGTGGATGCAGCAAAAATACCTCCCCTCTGCACAGAAAACACGGCTTATATACGTGCCAGGTGGATTCAACTATTCTTAGACACAGAATTAACAGCCAATGAACAGCCAGTTAAATAAACAGAGCATTGAACAAGGTGCTTTCGGCCAGGTCCGCGCTGTACATATATAAAAGGGGCCTGTTATGCTTATAACATATAACACAAAGGCCCGCAGACTAACAGTACATGAAGACGTTAAATAGTCATACATAACACTCTCCCGAGGAGGTTTTCTTGCCAGCCCACCCTAACAAGTTACTCCACTATCCTGACTAACAGGTACTTGTGACACGGGCAGCCGTTATCAGTTCATTGTTCAAAAATGTATTTATTTATATATTTGATTTGTGTTTTACGCGTACTCAAGAATATTCATAGTTCAGAAATGTGTGGCCCAAAATACTTCGGTTTAACACATAAACTAAACGCAAAATCGAATTTATTGCATCGATATTTGTATATCCACTATAAAAAATACACACTACAATCGAGATCTAATAGGTTTTTTTGACGTGATAGACAATTACCACGTGACAATTGTAGCACTAGTGATTGACCAAGTTAATAAGGGCTTATACAACATGGCTCTTTGGAGTAAATTGCCCGTCAGTGCCAATGCTGAACTTCATCTCCCGGGCTTTCAAAACTTTATAGAATTTTTTTCAATTTTTTGTGCGATAGCTGTACCCTATATCATTTTTTGGATGTAAATAAAGTGACAGACTTAATGTCCAAATGTCTACAAAATGTGCTTTCGAAAGTTACCTGCTGGTTTTCAGTTGCGTTGTTTTGTTAAAGCAGATTTTATGTTATCTTTCCCAGTTAACCTTTCAGTGTTTATAGTCGAAAGCTCTGGTGATATTTATTCCAATGTTGTCAATGAAGGTACGATTTAAATGTATTTACAGTAGATAATACTGAAGGACTTTCGAATTATATGATAAAGATACCGTGGTTGGATAATATTCCTTGTGACGGACAGTTTACTCCCTCTCTTTATCATGTATTTAGTTTTATTTGGTGTCGGTTCCCTCTTATCATTAAAATTACTTATCATTATATATCTGGTATGTCCTTTGTTGATAGATGAATGATACATTGTATATGAATGCCGGATTCGATGCTTAATTAAAACTAGCACTTGGAATGTGTCTCAACTAGGTTAAAACAATAGCTATTTATTCTGTTCAAACACCAAACACAAATGATAAACCCGTCGATATGACGAATAACTTGCACATCAGTATTATGGACATAAATGAATATTGGGATATCCCATGACCCATATTCATTGCTGTAAAATGTGTGTTTATATATATATATATATATATATATATATATATATATATATATATATATATATATATATGTTTTACTGGAGTATCACATCTTAATACATAGGCCGTTACAATATATACTTGTTTAAATAGTGTCAACAGATACATTGTAAAGTGTAATCCCAGCGAGCAATTTACAGGTTAGTTGGAAAGTACAAACCCGAAAAGCTCCAAACACGCATTTATAAATAAATAAAAGGCGCCTGACTTAGCTTTGGGTGTGGTGTATTACCACAGAAAAACATGGCGGATTAGGCAAAGTGGGACAGATTTTTCCAGACATCGTTTAGCCTTGTACGGTATGTCACATTATCTGCCTGACCCAAAATAATGGGAAGGTCATTTGTCAGGACTGGAGAAGGCTCCAAATACTCAGCTGACGGTGACCTAGCTTTATTTCTTAAATTCGGCTGGTTGTGGCTGTTTTGTCAAAGGCTAATACCGATAACGCCATAGATGATCAGTACTTAGGGCAGGCCTGTCTACGCTCACAGACATGCTGGTCAAACTTGAACCAGACGCTTGGAAAGAAAGCAACAAATCGATTGTCGTCTTGGGACATATCGTCAATTGGCAACAACACAGAACCGCCAAAGTAGTTGTAATTTCATCCAAATCATTATACCTTCCCACTTACGATCGGAGAGGAAGACAGCATGAACATTACCCCTGTGTGTTAGGATGTTGCCTTTAGTTATTTCATTGTTGAATAAATATGTGCTCGCAGAGAGGTTGTGTAACGCTTTGTTTGGGTGGTCGTTTTAACAATACAAAACTGTGCTGTCACGACTCCAGACATAGCATAGCATAGGCTATTTCCTAAACGAAGATCAATCGCCAAAACCATGAAGCCAGACTAAAAATTGACAACTGTAGGGTTCGTTAACTTTGTTGTGTAGCCAGCCATTGCTGATATGAGTGTTGACACGTACTGGAATTCCCAATAGCATTCTGCGTTTTGACATTCTGAGGCCGAGAGAAAATACTAGGTGACTCTCCCTCACGTTCTATGTTGTGTTTTACTGTGTCTGTATGTACGTAACTCGTCATACCGTCTGTCCTCAGAACACATCGCTTAAATTCAGCACATTCTGAATGTAGGTCACTCAAGAGTATAGCGCGCAATGGTACGCTGGAGACCTTATCATATGTTAGTACTTGTAGATGATCTGCTGCGAGATATATAAATCTGCTCGGATATACACTGATTTATTATCACATGAACAAAGTAAAACGTTCCTCAAAATAGTCACACTCCATTAGCTATTACTGTGTCGATTGCTTTCACAACACAGGTTATCACAAGTCACAGAGTGAGTTCCAGATTACGGTACAAGGTAACCTGTGGTCAAGTAACCCAAGTCAACGAATGCATTGTTTTTCATCAGTTATAGGGGATTCCATGCTTAAACTACTGGCTCTAAAACGACGTGCCTTTCTGTGAGAGAATGGACCACGCTCATATGAACTCATTATATACTAAAGATCATTGGTAATGAAATTATTGTTATTATATGTACTATATGTTCTCAATCAGATTCCCAAGAAAGTATGCTCATTCTTGGTTTCGAAAAAATTTGTTTCCAGCTATAACCAACTCTGCAATCTCATTGTGTGGACTTTACCAGCGTGTATCGCCTAGTTTGTCAGTTACGAAGTATGGTTGTGATTAACCCTTCTTTGTGAACAACAGAGATTTTGAACAAAAACTCTGTATTTTTGCGACCGAAGAGCTACGAAAATATATAAAGCAAAAAAATAGGACGGATGCATTTACAGAGAATAGCTCAGCAGTTTAAATAATGACGCAAAGAATGATTCTGGCGCAGCAATTATGATATAAAGATCATGTATCATTCTACTTCATAAATTATCGTTAATGATACTATGTGCAGTATCTTAGTTTTGATTGTAATTGTTCCTATCGGCCTATTCAACGTGTGGATCTGATTCAACACGATGCATATACAAGTATAATAGGGTTTAGCGGAATATGTCTCAGTTAAAAAGAAGATTGCTATCTGGAAGGGCTGTTCCAAGTCGATAATAGCAATATATTTATTTACTTATTTAAATGATCATTTACGCCGTACTCAAGATGACTACAGCATAAATTGAGAACAGGAACGACGATGTGATTCTTTGCAAATGGTCAACCTGTGAAATCCGGCCTCTTGTCAACTTACCTCAGTTAGGATTTTATTTCTAGCTGTTCACAAAAAGCTTAAATAGTAGCAACTACACAATTGCTAAGACCTTTACCGAAACATACACGTAGAAAAGTAAGAAAAACGCAATGACGTCTGCGATTTATTAGAAGTTACTGGTCTGTGATTACTCAAAATGCTATGTTGTCATCACATTAAAATAAACATTCAAGAAACATGTCCAAAATAGCCTAGCATACAAAATTCTAAAAGCGTTCATCAGAAATATCAGATAGTTACAAAATAAAGGTGGTGATATGTAAGGGAGAAGCAGTCATCAGTTTTCAAAGGTTTGGGCTTAATTTAATATTCACACACTACACTATATTTCTATGAATCATTTCCTTCAGTGTCTTAGGAAAACAAGCCAACGATAGATATTCAGATAACAAACGTATTGCAATCCAAGGGAAGAGTTTAACGAATTTTGAAAGTGTGCAAACCATTGACATGTGTTGGCAAATAGTCTTGGCTTAAACTATTGTGCAGAGTTAACATGCACATATCACTTCCTGTGTTTCCACGGAAATCCGATGGGTCCATTTTGTAGCTGTGTGTTAAGTTCAGATTCCTGAAGTATTAACTAACATGGCCACTGGGATGGCCTAACGTGTGTCAAATAAACATGTAGCTGTCGCGAGTGGTTTATTTCCGAGTGGTTTAAACCATATTTCCTCTAACCATAAACCTGCCTGTACTTTTACCAGTAAAAAATAAATAAACACACTTGCAAACATCAAGTCCAAGAGACACCAAAGTACCTCCCCAAATATGCCACACTGTGATTGTTATATACGAACATAATATGACGCTCACCGGGAAGAATAGTACGAGGGACAATCGTACGTGAAAACCATAAAATACATACATATTTAAGTCCTTAATTGTTGATTTCCACCAGATATATTTCCATTGTACATTTTGTATTATGAAGTGATTTCTAATTTACTGGGTGTTTTTTTAGTTTAATTTATCTAAAACCTTTGTTGTCATGTTTTGATAGTCATTGCAAAAAATATCTTCGTTTTTTTTAAATTATTTCTTTATTTGATTTCTGTTTTAAGCCGTACTCAAGAATATTTCACTTCTACGACGATGGCCAGCATTCGCGTACTGTAGGATAGACGCACAGACAGACGCACAGCACTAATACCCGTTTATTTTTGGAATTCAATCTCATACACCATGTGAATACCTTTGTGATTCACTGAAGTAGACCGATCCACTTCAAACCGCAATCCAGTCTGAGTATATAAAACTTCGCCATATGCAGAATAATTCACATAAACCATGGTATTTTAATTGTAGTTAAGCACAGGCGTGTCATAAAAACTCTTCATTTGAGGGTTCACCCTAGACGTACTTAAGCTACCTGGATATCTAAACCGAATCACCGTAGCGTGGGCTTTGTTCCATTTACTTCGTGTTAGTTAAGGACAGGTTGTAGAGATACATGTGCTTTGGTATGAGTTCAGACTAAAGCATGGGCGCAAATTTACAAAACCTGAGACGGTCTATTGATCCACCATAAAGGGTTGTGTGCTAAAACCCACCTAGTATGAAAAAGGCCTCTTATTTCTATCTGGACTCGAATTGACACTTACCATAACCACCCCACCCACAGCCTAGTTTTAGTCACGACGTACGGTCAGAGTTGGCTGTGGATTTGAACATACCTCACTGTACATGAAAGAAAACTCTCCGAGTATATTTGACAGAAAAATGCGTATGTACATAATACGCATACATCCGCACGTTTCAAAAGAGGCCGAAACAAAGTAGGTCGGACTGAGTTATATGCTGATCGAAGCACAGACAGAAATAGCTTTACTTCGCAGAACTCCATTATTGCTTTCTGCGAAATGTGTGAATGGAGGACCTCGGATTGATGTGACCTGATTGACGCAGGTGTTCGTTCATGCATATTACCAGTATGTAGTCGCATGGTTTGTAACAAATACTAGCCCTGTGCCTCCATGTCTTTATGGTAACCCTGAAGCTCACAAAAAAGTAGTATCTGTCGTAACAAGCATATATATGTATGAACAAAATGATAGACATTGATAAAATGATTATTTCTTTTATATGATTTATTATCTACACATCTAAGGCAAATAAACAACTTTCACACAATAGTCACCAAGGATTAAACTATTCAGTTATATATTTATTTATTTGATTGGTGTTTTACGCCGTACTCAAGAATATTTCACTTATACGACGGCGGGACAGCATTATGATGGAAAGAAACCGGGCAGAGCCCAGTGAAAACCCACGACCATCCGCAGGTTGCTGAAAGACATTCCAACATACGGCCGGAGATGAAGCCAGCATGAGCTGAACTTGAACTCACAGCGACCGCACTGGTGAGAGACTCCTGGGTCATTACGCTGCGCTAGCGGGCTAACCAACTGAGCCACAGAGGCCAGTTAACCTATTCAGAATTTATACACCGAAAACTGATGATAACATGTGCAATATGAAAAGAGTCAAACTCGATCACATACGTATAGTTGCTGCAATGCGCGTGTCATTATTTCGTGCTTTACACGAATATTGGACATGTAAAGCGGTGCCAAAACAGTTGAATATAAATACATGCATGAAATATCGTTTGCCATAATATCTTTGAACTGCACAGAAAAATCACTCAAACACAAGAGAAAATTTGTAATGTTAAAAGTACTCTAAAAATCCAAACACCAACACATTTATCTCCGTTTTTCATCTCTTTTTCTTCATTGACTATATATCTAAAAAGCAAGCTATGTAAATAATAATCTGACTGGATTTACTGATTGTTGATGAACACATTTTCTCTACAGTTGCACCAAAGCTTCCATGACGAGCTTTCCAAACATTTGTTATTTTCATGATCATGGATAATATAAAACCTACTGAAATTACCGAATCTGAGGAAGAAATAATGTGGACAATATCTATGCAGACATCAGACTCTCTACTCTGTTTCCGAGAATGACGTGTTTGATTATAGAGAGATGTTCACATACTATTCAGTCGATATGCCCAATTGATATGTCAAGTTCTAGAAGTATACTTAGTGTTAAGAAGCCAACAGCAATAAATGCAACTGTTATCTCTATGACATACGTTGTCATCGTTGTCATCGTAGTTTCTTAGCTATTAATGCGCTTCATGAAACCAGGACCTGTATTTATAACCTACAGTATGCGACCTATGCTGTAGAGAAGACAGCATCATCTCCATATCAGCCTTATATCTATACAGTGAGAAAATGTCATTCAGGTGTTCACAGACTATTACGACCGATCATAAGTGTTATTAATCGTGTAAAAGCATACGTAAAGGCTTTGTATAATGATGAAAAAAGCTGATAACTGATCGATAGAAATTCACCCCAGAGCATCATTTTGTTTAAATTACAGGCAAGCACCGGAGGAGTCTCACCATTGTATGGTAAACATCACCGCTCCACCGAATTTAACCTACACAGCATCTTGACATTTCTGAATATGCATGTTCATATTAAATACACAACGTCCAGTTCAGCTCAGCTCTACTGTTAGCTGTATCCTACATGGACAGTTGTAGAGATTATCACAGATAAAGTGGGAGACAGATGTAATCCCAGATGCCAAAGACAGCAGCACAAAATGCGCAGGTATCACTGTAAACTGAAAAAATTCCTTTTTTTTGGCATATTCTTTTACCACTGCAGATAGCCAGACACCAGAATGGACGACAGCATTATATTATCTTAAAGTTTGGTTGCCGCGTGGTTAGGAACAAACGATCCCTGGCTAAAACTCAAGAAACAGGCTGTTTATCTTACTAAATAACATTCACCCCTCAAACGTTTTGTTTGATCTTGGAGGAGTGTTTTGGTCCTAGCTTTGTACTATACTTGACGATCTACGTCTGTATGTCCACTCAGCTCCCATGGTTTCTTCTAGCTCGGTCAGGGTGCTCCATTCGTTGGCTTCATGTGGACATCATTCCCTGTTTTTTTGTGTTTTTACCCTCCTACAAAAACGAAAAATAAGGAAACCAATTTAGTAAGTAAATGTAAAAATGATTTACAAAACTGTATGTCGTCAGATGATGCGCAACATAAATAAAGAATGACCACGGCAATACAGAAGTATAGTACATGCACTTATCAAAATAACATCAGCTAAATGATGGCGGGTAATTCTTTTGGTTGCTGGAGAAAGGCATCATTAAAATGTGACAAATGTATATAACCTAGCTGTAAACAATTGTACATGTAAATACACTGACTGCTCCTGCGTAACATCATCATCATCATCATCATCATCCTATTTAACACATTTAACAATTGATTTCCCAAAGATGTGTGACGCAAAGCTAACTGGGAAATCGCCAAGACTGACTTTATTGAAAACGTAATGCGCATATGATTCTTTACTCACCTTGCAATAAATAACCTCTGCAACCATAAACGCAACTCCAACTAGAGCAAACAAGACGCTGCCGGAAATCCTCAGTCCTCAAATGCCAGAAGCTGATTCTAATTCTGTAAGAACATTGGAGAGTACTAATCCCTACTAACGATTCACTGAAGTGGTTCGTCTTACCGGCTTCATATTTATTCATCTAAATTAAAATGTACATTGTACAACTAATGTTGCTTAAATATAAAGATCGTGTTAAAACACCTTGGTGTAAAAATAATTAAGTAAAAAGATATAACTGCTATTAATCAGGAGTCACTGTTTTAAAATTACTTAAAATGTTCATTACATTCGATAAACAATAACATATTAACATTGACTCGGCCCCTAAGATAAACAATTTTGGTTAGATTTTGTACGTAACATATAGCATAAAAGTAATCATTGACTGGCACATTTATTTGTATCGTTCAAACACTTTTATACCTTCAATACATCCTATCTGCGAATTTCTTGGAGAAAGAGGATTTCAAAACAAATGTCTTCCAGGTCCAGTACCACTGTCTACACAGATGCGACCGCAACGACGAGAGCTGTAGTACCAAGTATCGGTATTTACTCTCATCCTGAACAGAATATGGGGAATTTCAGTCAGCAATATGGACACAGTCATCTTATGCTTCATATTTAATATACATTATATACATGATTAAAATGTCTAAAACAGCAAGTGTATGCAACAATTGAGATATTGAGAGCAACAATTGAGATCTGTTGCATTTTGTGACACGTCAAACCCATGTTTATTACTTTGCTATAGCGTTTGTTAAGAAGCTGGCAAGCATTATTCTGGGAGGCTCTCCTCTCAGAAGCTATCCTACTGGGATGACACTTATGGTACTCTGATGACTTTACAAAGACTGATCGGCAGAACATACTACGACGGCGGGCAAGATGGTACCATTCTGTTGGATAGGTGGGCCCTGAATCCCTGCTGGAGGGAGGACATGGGGGCGAGGGGGAAGGGGGGGGGGGGGGGGTGGGTGTGTGTTTCCAGCAGTTATCAAAGGACAAGGCTTAATAAAATTCGGAAAATAAGGAAGTGTGATCAAAACGGACGACGTGTTGCACTTTGAGTATCTTGTTTAAAATGGGTAACTCTGCATCCTGGGATAAAGGAATTGTTTTTTTTTTATTGCAAGTGCCATCCAGTGCAATATAATTTGTGCTTAATATCTTTTTATAGGCATACTCAGGAAAGACGAAATAAAAGCTGAAAAATGTGCAGAAAAATGTTTCCGAGGACAATTGCCTATTACTTAATAGACATAACTCTAACACATCACATGTTGAAACAAATTCCTTTTTAGCACGCTCCAATTAACAAAACATTAATCAGATGATGCTCCACGCGGTGTCTTTTTTTAATCATACCATTTTGCCGGAAAATGAACTCATCAAATTTTCGGGCAAAATAAGTTAAATGAAAAAAAAAAAAGAGATTGACAAGCACTGAAGCACATAATAATGGGGTAAATTACATGAGTGTTGCTCTAATCTGTTTTGATGCAGCCTATACAATTACCTCAGTACCACATAACAGTCAACATTTCAGTAAATGCTTACGGTTTATAAACGCCGTCTCTTTATGCACACTATATGGTTGAATTTCTTCAACTTTAGACTAAAAAAAAACAGGTAATACACATACTATTGGATTTTAATGTCATGTATACACGGAGCCGTAAAGAGAGACATACTAAAATGCTTCTTTAATTATTCCAAAAAGAAGAATTAAATAAACTAGAGATTTATGACGTAAATGCGGAGCAGTACCAAGCCTTAAAGGGGTCAAGCAAAAAATTTTTTCGTTCATGTAAAGAAGAAAATGCCGAGGCATGGTGAGAGATAAATCTCGACTTGCGTTGGCCAGATACTGAACCTCAACTCAGTGTTGTACATGTATCAAAATCGAACAATAGCAGACGCAGTTTTTTTACACAAGACATTGACATTAACCAATAAAACACAGGAAACTTTAGGCACGAATACAACTGGTTTTCAAACTTACAACAGATTTGGAAAATCCCACAATGTTTAGACCAGTTATTTCACTCAACCAAACAACCGATGAGCTTTACAGAATTAATCACACATTCAACCTTTCAAGCTGGTTTGGTCTGAATTATTGTATGGACAAATTAACCTGAGAGCTTCATGATTCTTTCTCATATTACTTTTCATGATATGAGCAAATTACTGAAAACCTGGCCCTAGCTCATCCAATCCGAATGAACAAAACTCACGGTATTCATTAAATATGAAAAGCTATGCACGTCTCTCATATAGTAAGGTGCATGCATCACTTTCTCAAGTTCTCAAGTTCCCGTCGTAGTTTTTAAGATATGAGCACACATAAACAGTGATCGCTATATACATGTACACGTACCTCCTCTTTCCAGCAATAATTTGTCAGTACATATCGAAAATAAAAACGATACATGTCACCCACGCAGTGTTGTCAAAATGTGATGTTTTCATAACTGTTAGTACAGTGCAAAGATGATGTTTACGCTCACCTTGGTTTAGGAACAAAGCAAAATACGTAACATGGTATTCGAAAACGTACTTACGTGTCACAACTGATCTCCAGTGGTCAGTGTGGACAATATGTAACACAATTCCATGATCCCGTTTTGATGGTTGCTGTCGAGAGGGGTCGTCGAGGAATACCGCTCACCCAGTACAGATGCCTTTGGTTTGAGGAGTGGGCAAGTTAGCCCAAAAATGAAATGGGATTGCTAATAAAAGACATAATTAGACCCGTGTTGGGTACTATAGCGCTGCCATGTATTGTTATATTGGGTTAGGCATTAATCAGAATAATACAGCATGGGAAATAAAGATATAGAGCAGGTCCGACTGTGTGGTAGTTGACAGATGGGCATATGTATAGCCGGTGAAAGCCGACATCTTGTTATTTACAGGTAGAGTTTTATTCTAAGTGTTTATGTAAATTATTAGATGGATAGCAGCTTTAACGCACCCTAGCGCCATGACCTAAGTAAACTTAGGTCATGGTAAAACAACGCTGAAATGTGAGTAATAGCTGGTCACTGTCCACGAGTTACTCAAAACGGTATGTCACTATACCCAATAAACAGTAACACATTACCAAAGATCATGCCTTAGGAATGCCTAATCGTACAACGCGTGAATTTTAACTATAAAACATAGAACCGAAAAGCATGTGGCCTAACAATAATAACTGATGGGTGCTGTCAAATTAAAAAAAAACTGATGTAACCCATAATATACGTTTCTGTTAACCAAGGATTTGTTGAATCAGCTAAACACGACGTACATGTACTGTCTTTCTTACCACTGATTGACCGGAGTTAAGCAAAACAATGAGCAAGCTGTGTGAATAAAATGTATTATTTTCTCTTAAGACCTTTCTCGTAGGAAAGGAATAAAACGGCCACAAAGCCGTTTGTTTCTAACGCACGCGTGAACGATATAAGGAATAATAATCGTGTGGAATCTGCTGGTTCAAATGGAGAGAAAAGTTAGAGCAAGAGTCTTGCAAAAACCTTTTCCACGTGTGAACAATGTCAGATGGCAGGCATAAACATTATTAAAAATGACAAATGCTAAAATCAATATACATTTAGAGGCCTTTATTAAAATGTATTCACTATACCAAAATATTGTACGAGATGTCCAAAGCGTCTTCTACACACTCTGTAGTGTATGTCACACACCCCGTGTAACCACTGCTTGTGTTGAAGACAGTTCACATTTACCGCTCTAAGGTTTACTGGTCAAACAAATGAAACAAAATAATGAATGCACACTGATAAGCTGAATGTTAAGAGTCAAAATTATGTGTATACATGTGCAGCACGAATATCATAGCGTGGAAAATCTGAAGGCAATTGGCGTCATCATTTCCCAAAAATTTATATTTGAAAGACAAGGATTATTGCTTGACAACTTTTTAAGAGACCGCAAAGGGAACATAGTTCGATAACAGTGTTCACACAGTGAATTATTCCAATTTCACATTCCTTGACAAAGAGCCATTGAACAGCAAAGTCGACAGAATTAGAAGTTCAGTTGTTCTAAAGATTCCCGCAGGGTTCATGTCCTGGACAGCCGTTAATCATGCTACATGGGCGCGAGCGCGATTACATGTCAATATAATACAAAACAATAGAAGATAACTAGAGCCCAAAGATTGTGAAATAGGTCTATTGCTCTTGTTCTATATTTATTTTTCTTGTAACTGATGACCAGTTGTCTCCTGGTACAATGCATTGGTCTTCTCCACCCACAAAGAGCTTATCAGTTATCCTGTCTGTAATGGTGAGTGAGTGGGTGAGTGAGTGCTTGGGGTTCAACGACGTACTCAACAATTTTTCAGTCTTTTGACGACGAAGGAATCATTAGGGTGCATGTACGTGTAATGTGCCTCCTTGCTGCAGGACGGATTTCCACCACTCTTTTATTTAGTGCTGCTTCACTGAGACGACTTACCGAAGGCAAGTAAGCCGCCCCGCCCTTTATATTGATACGGGTCAACCAGTCGTTGCACTATCCCTTCATGCTGAACGCCAATTTACAACTTCCTCTTTTAAAGTCTTAGGTGTGACTCGATTAAGGATTGATCCTGGATCTACCAGTCCCGAAGCGGGCTCTCTACCATCTGTGCTATCCGGGCCGGTCTGTCTGTAATGGAGGGCCCTGCCACACCTCATTATGACATGACTTTAAAGAGGGTGCATTGCACCAGAACGTCATATTATGATATATTGTAAGATTGTTTATATTTTCTCAAATTTATTTGGGCAACCAAGTCATTATCATTTCTTTTTGTTGGGTTAGCGTGAACATGAAAATCTTCGTTATTTGTACCACTGCCGTATAAGGCAACATATCGTAATACATGCTTTGGTCCTTACATTGTGTAGTTGTATCTCAACAGTACAAATATGGCAAGGACACATAAAATACGTGTAAAATCTGTCAACCTTTTTCGATCTTTTCAGGATTATATTCAAATGTTCATCACTTATAGCAAACGTAATTCACAGATCATTCCTTAATTTAAAAGATAGTTTCTTCAACGGACCATGAAAAACTTTGTATAATAATGTTGGTATTCATGCAATTAAGAAGATCAATTATTGGGCAGTAACCCAAGGGGTGAAGCAGTGCTACAGATACAGGTAGTGCGCTACTCCCTACTTTTCCAAGAGAGTCTACCGCAGTACACATTCGCTATTTGGGGTCCCCAGCAATACGTACACCTGGAAATTTTGAAGTTGACTGAGTGAAACGGGTTGAGAAAATCGAAGACATGCATGTGCATACATGCACAGGCTTATATAGACCTACAGAGATTCTTGCAGTTACATATAAGACTACAAGTATATGTAAGTACATGTCGATTGCCCAGAATTACGACTTGTCATGACATTCTAGAATAAATTAATTATTTCAGCTCTTCCTCACTAGAAATGAATCTAAATGACGGTCATAGGCCTACATTTATTAATTACACCTCAACCTGTAGGCCTACTGGGTTTATTCCATTAACTCACTCACTGACAACTTTACCTTTTCATATTGTTTAGATAGCAGGGGTTGCCATATTATTTCATTCTATGGTAACTTGGCTTACGCCTAATTTTACCTGTCGAAATATTTCTGTATACATGCACAACAGCCCTTTCGTTCATAGTATAGTATGGACTATAGCAGTATAGTATAAATCTACAGTGTTTCTGAGCATTATCTGTTTTCGTGATCGCTGTATTTCATTACGTTAGCTTCTCTCCTCAGAAATCACCGATACATGTACACATTGGAAACTGGACGCTAGATGACACTTAAACACAACACAAATAAGTGACGATCGGTGTAGAAATAAAACCACACTTTTGAACCGATATAAGGATGATTTAAGCCAGTGCAGTGGCAGAACTTGCCGTATACTAACCCAAATGACCATTTTTTTTGGCCTCGCTATCTCTTCCTTATGGCAAACACCAGAGAATGTCACAAATACAAATATCACAGTAGTCATTACCCACGACTGAAGGTAGTAGTGCATGAGCTTATGCTGTAACACGTCGTGGAGAGCTTCGCGCACGTAAACTAATATGGAGATCTTCTTTCCATTTTGACAGGACTGCTTTTTTTCAACCTCGCATGTATGCTATAGCTTTGAGGAATTTAGGCATACACACAGATCGTAATGCATATTCAATAAGCTCTGTTTTAATTTTAGAAGCGTATCACCTAATTTTTAAGCGAATTTACGCCTGCATACGCCTTATCTGCAGCACTGGGGTCAAGGTCAAATGGCAAACCCGCCGTCTGATAACTTCCAAATTCTTGCTTTTTATCATTTTGAAACCGCTCGATTGCCGTAAGGTAGGCCTAAATACATGAACGTAGGCCACCTTACATAGCATAAATCTTTTCGCTACATACGCTATAACAGGCAATCAAGGTTCCGAACAGAATGTGACATTTACCCTCAAGATCCTCAAAATAGCGCAGGCGCATTCGATAACCTTTCGTGACAAGAAACTAAAGGAATAAAAAATGCTGACACGACTAAAACATAATTAATATTTTTATTCTATGCATAATCATAATATATAAATCCCAGCAAAACAATGAAGAAAACATCACGAAGGGAAGCTAATATTTGGCCATAACACACGGTCTATTTTGTTAAGCCCACTGACACGGCGTACTTGGGTGAAACTACTTCCGGCAATTTCTTCACAGTTTCTCATTCATCTAGAATGGGCCTCTGGCGATTCTCACCAATAGACCCAACAAAATAGCACCATTACCTCTTGTAGGCATCCGCTTCGGAACGGGTAGATCCAGGATTGATCATTGATCGAGTCACACCTAAGACTTTAAAAGAGGAAGTTGTAACTTCCTCGCTTGGCGTTCAGCATGAAGGGGATAGTGCAACGGCTGGTTGACCCGTATCAGTATAATGGCTCGGGCGGGGCGGCTTACTTGCCTTCGGTAAGTCGTCTCAGTGAAGCAGCACTAGATAAAAGAGCGGTGGAAACCCGTCCTGCAACAAGGAGGCACACTACACGTACATGCACCCTAAGGATTCCTTTGTCGTCATATGACTGAAAAATTGTTGAGTACGACGGTAAACCCCAAGCACTCACTCACTCACTCTTGTAGGCATAATGAGATCTGAATTCATTTTTAAAAAAAATTACTTATTTTAGTTGTCATGTTTGAGACTGAAAATGTGGAGAAGACCGTCTTGTAGGAGACGCAGTTAGATTCGTTACATCTTGCACATGTTTGCATTTGCTGAGTATTAGTAATAATTGATGTTTTAGAGCAGTGTCTCACTCCGTGTGTACGTATACTCAGGATATTGGTACTTAAATCTGCACTGCGTATCGTTCAGAGACCAACAAAACAGTGGGTGAACGTGGAAAATGTAGAGAATAGTCATAAACATGATGCGCGTGATAATGGAGGAAATACAAACCTAACGATCTTCTCAGTGTTTTGACTCTCAGGATTAATAATTGAAATGGATAAATGAATAAAAAGTAAAAACGACAGAAGAAACTTACAGCATAGAGAGTGACACAAGAGCAGAGACGACATTGTCAAAGTTGTCAAATGTTCACATGTAACCGGTGAAAAACGGCATCAAGTCACAACCCAAAACATCCAACTCATCATTTCTGTACATAGTTTTATCATTTTATCATCTTCTATCGCTTTGTATAATATTGACACCTTTGCCTGCCTGCATAAGCGTAGCATGGCATAAGATTTCCCAGTATCTAACAAACTGTATTAAGACGATCTCTAAATGTCGATGTTAAGTCAGACAAGGAACTATTATGTATAATATAGAAGCAAGTTGATACAAGTACATGAAGTTTAACAGCATTGTATGTAATAAGATACTTTCTGTGACAACCATATACGAGCTCTCAAAAAAGCAACGTGCCATATCGCAAAGATAGACAGGCCCACATGACCAAATGTCTATGTCGACTCTCTCTTTGTGACCCACAATATTCCATGAATTTAACGTCCATATTTCGTTTAGAGAGTCACCTATACTCAGCCGTCTGCAAAATCAGTCATACTCGCTACCAAAATTGACTTCAGTCAGTGACACGCAACAACACAAACTCTACACATTGGTATGTTTTAAGTTCATGTGCTTGCTAGGAAAAGAAACTTGGAACAAATTTTCGAATTCATAACATTGAAGTCTATAAGCTCGGTTTGACGGCAAGTACCAATTGCCTAGGGTGACGTCATAATTATACCCAAACCTGTGGCATGCTAGGTATTGGGCGGAGTTTTGAAGGACGGTGACACCAGTTACCTGTAGTACTAAACTATCTTTCCTTCGAGCAAATTATTCTGTGTTTACACTATTTTTCACAGCCAGTTTATAATTATCTAGTTGACTTTAGACTTCTTATTCTCATATTATCAAGGAATAATTTATTTGTTTATGCTTTCTCACTTTACTGGATTTTCTTTACCGGGGTACATGTGTGTATAGGCCTAGACCTACTTGCTGTACATGCAGATGATGGGTAAGGGCACACCTGTATGATAGCTGAAATGTGTCGTTCATCTTAATGCGGGCTGCCTGGAGTTCACTCACACTTGAAATCCAACAACTACACGTATCCGTCCACACAATATCTACACTCAACAGTTTTAATTTAACAGGAAGTCTGTTGTGTGAGTGGTGTTACATAACACAGTGTCAAATTCAGTACAATATGCCGTTAGTCTGATAGAATCCTTATGTTGAATTAGTAGAATATATGTGTAATATTTAACAGATTAATCTGTTCCAATAGCAGAATACATTCTAGCATCACTCAGACAACATACTTTCTGTTAAAATTAAAACTTCATTTCTCCCAATGTGCCACTTGTCATTCGTTACCAAATGTAATTTTCCACAGCAATTCTCAACATTCAACTATTTCCTTTTATATCAGCTACACTCAACGACAAGCAACTATGTTTTTTCCAAATCATCCACTGCATCCACAAACAATTACCTTTCCATAGGGGTTATCGAAATTCACAAACAACTACCTTTCCATAGGGGCTATCGCTATCCACAAGCAACTATTTTTTCCCTTAGTAGCTATCACCATCCACAAACAACTACATGGATATCGCCGTCTACAACGATCCCCACCCACGGCGGCTATCGTCGTTCATCAACAGCTGTTGTTATCATCTAGAACTGTTTTCGTCCACAGTAAAGCTATCGTATTTTATGAACGTTTATTTGCCCTCATACCACCGTCCTATATGAGAAAACTATTTCCACCCATAGTATAGTGACCACAGAAAGTTGCGAGGAATGATCTAGGCGAATAAATTAAACTATTCAAATCTAACCCGTTTAAGTTTTATCGTAATAAACGTATGTTTATAATTTTATAGAACAATACACAAGATTAGATAGCCTTCACATTTGTGGAACTATGGTGTAGCGGACTGTTGACAGGATGTTGTAGAACTTGTGAACAACAAGCTGGTTATAGCTGCTGAGGCAACTGACATGTAGGTGTTGCCAATATGACTCCCAGTTTAACACATGTGACGTAATGTCAATAACGACATAGCAGAAACCCCATAGATAGACTGGTGTACCGTAAACTTTTAAACTCCGGCCCAGGCTTTTAAAATTCTTTTTTTCTCTTTTCCAAAAAGAAATATAACTGCACGTGGGAGATTTTTACAGTGTATTTATTCTAATCCTGCAACTGAAATAGGCCCTAAATTGTGACATATTGATATAATACAACTTAGATGTTCCAATTATTTATTTATTTATTTATTTGATTAGTGCTTTACGCCGTACTCAAGAATATTTCACTTATACGGCGGCGGACAGCATTATGGTGGGTGGAAACCCTACAGAGCCCGAGGGAAACCCACGACCATCTACTGACAGACCTTCCCACGTACGGCCGGAGAGGAAGCCAGTATGAGCTGGACTTGAACTCACCGCAACCGCATTGGTGAGAGACTCTTGCGCGCTAACCAGCTGAGCCACGGAGGCCCCCAGATGTTACAATTACGGCATGTAACCAGTATTGTGTTTACTTTTAAGTAAACGATGTCATGTTCACAGTGATACATGTCCAAACATACAAAACATCTCAATCTCATCATGTTACAACAGTATGGACGGTCTTACTGAACAGCTGTAGTGCTGCTATCTAAATATCTGCAGCACAACTTGTACATGTTCAAATGTACCTGTATGGTGTGGCTGCCACTAATTTCTATTCTAAACGAATAGTTTACCTTCAGACAAGAATCAACCATAGAAAGCCATTTACGGAGAAGCACAATAATGACATTTATTTGTTGAAAGCATGTTAAAATTTCATTCGTATTTGTCAGCTCTTGTCTGTATTTTTTTTTAATATGCTTATCTATTTTGCTATTCTGGGCATCAAATCTTCTACCTCTATGGACAGAATTAGAATGTTAACTTTGTTAATATTTTATTCGCGGACGGTACCAAATAGGATTTCTTCTCTTGAAATACAAATGGTCTCTATGGTATTATGGGGCCTCCGTGGCTCAGTTGGTTGGCGAGCCAGCGCAGCCTAATGACCTGGGAGCCTCTGCGGTCGCTGTGAGTTCAAGTCCGCTCATGCTGGCTTCCTCTCCGGCCGTACGTAGGAAGGTTTTGCAGCAACCTGCGGATGGTCGTGGATTTCCCGAGGGCTCTGGCCGGTTTCCTCCCACCATAATGCCGCCGTAGTATAAGTGAAAAGTTCTTGAGTACGGCATTAAACACCAACCAAATAAATAAATCTATGGTATTGTATCTAGTAAATTTGGAAAACCTTATGTTCCTAAGGCATGTTTCCTTAGGCTTACTCAGTAATATATGCTTTATATCTTCGTGGGGTTTGTTCTACATGTAATCGCACGGGGTGCTGTTAGTGTCAAACAATTTACACTCCTCGTCCACTGACCAGCATGCCAATTGCTTTGACTGATTATGACGTCACTTCACGTAAACAGTACGAAGTATGGACCATTTTACAGATAGTTGTCTCATTCTTCCCAGCTTAGCCTTCAGAAATACAGATTTGTACTTGTCCATTTACTAACCTGGAACTCGATTCTTTCGCGTATGTTTTTCTCAAAATATCAAAGCTGTACGCTATAAAAAACATGTTTCCTGTAATCATTCAATAATTCTTACTTTAGATCACCTAGCTTTCGTGAATAGTAAAAACGTCACAATTAACACAAATGTATATGTTACATCGGCGACAAGCCAAACTTCGCTAACCGCCATCTTTAATATTAGTCGGCCGCATTTTCCGAAAAAAAAAACTCGTAGAATGATTTTACTGAAACCAATGAATTGTACACCAAAGGGAGTCTTAACTTTAATTTGTGTGATAATAATGAACAGAAATGATCCACAATCAATTACATTGTGAAAAACAAGGCCCTCACTTTGGGAAGAACAGCCGAGCCCACCCTAGTAACCAAGTTATGTGATTTGAAAATGGCAGCTTGCGAAGTCCTGATGCTGTCAGAGTGGATTCGTCGGTTACATTTGTGTTATTTGCGATGTTATGACCTGTATTTGTATTTCAGAATTACTTTAAGGTCATGGGACATCTCTTTTTGTGGTGTTTAGCGTTGGCACTTTGGCGACAGCGAAGACGACAGGGCTCAGTTCCAGTTTAGTGAATGTGACGGTTCAGAGTGGTTAATGTGGAAGGTAAGTTGGGAAGAAGGCCAACCATTCTTAGAGCTAGTAGAATGTAGGAATATATAGACACAAAAAAAAAAAAAACCCAACAGCATTAGACTATAACCCGTCGTATTTTCCGTTAAGAGTATTTTGCTTTCGAGAACAGAGTAACTTACGTATCACTCCCCGTAGTATAAATTCTATATTTCTACCCAAATCTTGTATTACATTACATCTCCTTGAATAGGTTATTCTATGGCCGCGATGTTGTTCGCTAAATAGGTTAAACTAAAAACGATAAACCAAATATGTCTGTCTATGAAGGCTTTTTCTTCATCTTTCCATGATTTGTGCTACCTACGTGTAGTTTTGTCGCCATTTATGTTATGACACAATGTTATATTATCAGCAGCATGTAAACATTCCCTATATGCCGTTAGGCTACCTTGTACTCACCACTGGATAGAGCAAACCGGCATCCTCAAGAATGTTACATTGGCGATCGAGGAACTAAACTAAGACACATTGCAATAAATTTCTGGTGAATAACAGCCGTTCTCACAAGCTAACTTTGTGACGTTACAATACTAACGCCAGTAATACACAAACAACATGGCTACATCAATGACTTTCCCTTTGTTTCTCAAAACGAGCTATGGAAAAACTGGAAGCTCCAACTGTTCTCATTCCTCGGGAATTATCGAGCAACTATTCACATCACAAGTGGACAGTCTCCTTCACATTTTAGGTTCGGCTGACACCAATCAATCCCCACCAAACTACAAGACCTACCCAAACCTGCCCCGGACACTGACGTTCGAATTTAAGGCAAAACCGCAAAACGCCGAATGAAAGAATCTGCTAATCAGCGTAGTTCAGCCAGATCGTCCCGCATCCAGCTTGGTGACTATGTGCTAGATTAGCAAAACGAGATGAACAAGTTGATAAGTCGTTTCAAACCTACACCATTTGTTGTTAAAAAGGTCAAAGCGTCTTGATATCTGTCCTTAATAACACTCAACAGTTCTATCTTCAAGCGTGTGAGGCCCAATATGAGAGCATATTCCAGAAACGATAATGATGAGGAAGATGACGTCACGGACTTTCCGATTTATCGCATAACTACCGAACTATCTCAGATTCGATCACGGTGTCCACGACAAAACAGAAGACTACCGGATTTCTCATTTAAGTAATTTAAACTGTTTTGTATCTTACTGTCTTTTACTGACATATCATGTGCGTTTTCCCTATAACTTTAATTATGAACTGTTGAACATTATGAAAGAGTTGAACATTTGTGAGTTTGTAGTATCGGACGGATACGTAAGTCCGACATTTTTTGGTATAGAATCCCAAGCATAGTATTGTTTATGCGCACATCAGTGTTAATGTAACGCTGACATCTAAAATAAAGGGAGAGATGTAGTATCTTCGTAGTTCGTCCCGGGCTATTGTGAATCTTAGTTTTAGGAGACTATGTACGTTCAGCCAACGTCGAATACGTGCGATCTGTCTCCACGTCTTTGTCCAGTTTACACCGTCACCCATTAGTATGTTACACATAACAAAATCATGCACCAAGTAGTAATCATCTACGAATTTATGAAACCATTTAGACATTTAGATATTTATACAGCAATTAGAGGCGTATAATTCATTTTATAGCTTTAATTCCCGGGTTATTGTAAACAAGGCGTATCATTCATTTTATTTCATTTATATTTATTATTCCAGGGTTACATAAAAATAGCAATTGCATGTAAAAATACAGATAAGCACACATTAGTTGCAACACATTTGCGCAGGGACATTAATGTGTGCCTTGCATACTTCAGTTTGATACACCTATACTTTTAATGGGTACCAAATCGTGTGCCAGTGATACACACTTTGTCGCGAGCCACACAAACACGCTCGTCGAAACGGTACACTTTTGCTTTTAGAGAATAAGTGGCATTATGCACGATTATGACGCAGAATGACAGAGATTCTAAGCACACCACCAATATTTCCTTACAAGAGGCCTATAACCACAGCACAAACATAAAAGAGTAATTTTTGCCCTAAAACCTTGTGACGCTGACTGAAATGGTCAACAACACACATAAGAAACATTGAAACCATACAGCCTGAGATATGTAAATAGAACATACAATAGAAGTCCATTTGGTATATTGTTAACCTATTAAGAAAACTGTCCCTTTTTGTCGTAAATTCGGCTTGGCACGAAACATTTGTTGGCTTTATACAAAGGCAGGTTCAGGTTAGATGTACCATCTGGAGAGTCTGTTGTTTTCTATAAATTCTGCAAAGACTTATATATATCTTTAACAGCCTTACAAGAGTTGTTTAAAGCCAGCAGATCATCAACATGTGGCTTACTGAATGGCCTACGCTGCCCTAGAGGTGGCGACAACATAAAAATTAAACACTGTTCAGATAAAAGAGTGCGAAAAGTTAGTCGTAAATATGGTCTTCAATATTTTTTCGACTTTTTAAATAGAAAAAGACCCTTAGAAAAAAATTTGTATGGTGGGTAATTGTGACTACCTTTTGGTACATACAACCGTTGTGTAATAATGTTATAATGAGGATGTAGCACATGTTTAATAATAATATTTGCACTAGAATTCAGTCTTTACAACTAACAGATATATTTTAATATATTCATAAATATTATCATGATTTAGATTAAATGCATATATCTGGATGCAAACAACACATTTACATTTAAATAAATTTATTGGAGGTGCATCACATCCTTATTTAGAAGATTATTATGCAACGAAGAGATATGTTTAAATGTGGTCCCAAATATCCACCATACAAAATATTTTCACATGCCATTTCCCTGAAAGAAAAATGAACAAAAATATTCAAAAACCATATTTGTAAATAAGTTTTGACCCTCATTTATCTTAATTTGGCATGATTTTCATGTTTCATGTTTTCTTCTCCTTTAAGTAATATGCGATAAATATACTACTACTATGTAGGTAAATAAAATTATTGATGTATTTGATGGGTATTTTATGTCGTACTCAAGAACATTGCACTTACAGAACGTCAGATAGGATTATGGTGGGAGGAAACCGGGCGCAGTCCGGGGTAAACCCACGACCATCAGCATGCTGCCACATCTTCCCACGCACAACCGTACAGAGGAAACCAGCATGAGCTGGACTTTAGCTCGCAGCGATCGCATTAGTAAGAGGCCCCCTGATCATTGTGCCTCGCTGGTGTGCTAACCTCCTCGGCCACGGAGATCGCTATTGATCAATAAATCTCTGGTCTTTTCAGGGTGACCTTATACTGTGTACCTTGATTTCAGTACTATGATATGTCCTTATAGCTATGTTCAAAGAAGTAGAAAGACTCAACACTGCGTCAGGGAATTTTCCTCGACCCACTACCTCGCTTTCAAAAATGGAATTTGCCAAAGAAACAGCATCTTCAAAACAACAACAACCATGAACAATTAGAGTTAATCACGAGATACAAATGAACACTTACACTGAGCTTCTGTTTTCACCAGGAGAAGCACGTACCCTGTTAGAATTACCGACAGACATCGACCCCATGTTCTCAGAATAGCCATACTACCTGGTCTTAAAAACCCTTCAACAATAAAAACAGAGGAAACAGGCTTTAAAAGAGAAATAAAATAATGACAAACCAGATGAAAGAACATGAAAACTTATTGGCAAATATGGTCTTATTAATATTTCTTTTAAGAGAAAAGGTTATTTGAAAATACTTTTGTATGGTGGCTATTCGAGACCATCTCGTAGTATCTAGGGTCTGTTCATCACAGTGTTCCAAGTAAGGATCTGATGCATGTGTAATAAACTTATTTAAATATAACTGTCTTGTATCTAAATACATGCATTTAGCCGGATTATGATAATATTTATGAATATATTTAAATATAAATGTGATAAAATCACGCTTAAATATAAATGTTAACAGGCCAAATTCTAGTGTAAACATATATAGTGTTGCATCCTCATTGCTAACATTATTACGCAAATACAATATGTACCAAGAGGTGCTCGAAAATACCCACCATAAAAACATGTTCTCAAGTATCTCTTCCTCATTAAAGAAACGTCGACAGAAAATTTTGGATATCACATTTAAAACCATCGCATTATTTTATTCGAACTTTAAGTAATTTCCACCTTTAACAAGGGGACCAACTCTGTCATCAAACTAAGTTTTTACCTATTTTGTCTAAAAACAATTTAAAACTTCTTCATATTGCCTGTATTATTTAGTGGAAATAAACAGTGGCAAAGCAAATACATGATGACAATGTGATCAATACCGTTATCGATGTAAGTTTGTCAGGTCTTTGTTCCTACCCTTACTGCTGCCTCGCTTCCATTGACATTCTACAAATGTAATACTCACATCATTGTTCCCCATTGCCTGATACAAAACAGTCCGTGTGTTATCTTAGAAGATATAATGTTCACTTGAGAAACTCCTTGCTCAGTCCATCAACCTGAAACTAATAATCAGACGAGTGTACGAGAAGGTAAATAAAAAGGACATGCGTGAGTGAGTGTTTGGGGTTTAACATCGTACTTCGACACAGAGGACAGTTGTGTTATATTTTGTCACGTAAGGATTGGATGTTTAAATGAACTTAGTGCAAAGTAGAATACAGCAACTGGTCATATATGCCAGACACGCTTTTCTACAAAATAATGGTATATCAAAAATCTACGAATGTGAGAAAATTTGAAAATACGCAAAGATTAAAGAGTTACTTCCCTTAAAAATGACTGGCGTTTTCTCCTGGAGGCATATCGTAGGACGATGTGTGTAGTTCTTTTCCTGAGGTATTGATGCTGACCTACAAGAATGAGCGACGCGTTCATCAGAGAGGTCCTGTTGTCTGTGTTTATCACTTCAAGCATATTTGCAGGTACAGTTTTAGACGATATTATTGCTTCAAGTGTCAAATATTGCATTTTAACTGGCTAGTGTGCATGTCTAAATACCATAGCATACCAGAACAAATCATTTGGGCAGAATTAATAGTATATTGTGAATAGAATCACACATGCACAATTAACACTGCATTCTGCACATTTTGTACAAGTGCATGTGAATCCGATTTCGTAATAAGTTCGATGTTAAGACATTATTATCGACACACGTTTGGTAAATGAGAGCATTATTATGTCTTAGATATCTATCTGTCGAGATCAGGAAACGTAATGTGTGTGTTTGACGTTTACTTTATTGTCTCCTTATGATGACGAATCGTGTTTCTTTCTGTAAAGGGTGGCACACCATCTTTATTTATTAATTTTATTTAATTCCCATTAGATCTACACCCTGTATCCAGTCAGTCAATCTCAGCACCAGGTGATGTCGTGGCCGGTCGTCCATTTACCCTGAAGTGTAAGATAACCAGACAGCGAAATGAATCATATCCTCTCATCTGGTCCCGCTATGTTGGTAAGACCTCAACCCGTATATACTTCTCCATTGAGTGTGCACCGTCAATGGAGGTATCACCAGAATTACGAGCCGGGTTATCAGGGCGATGTCAACACGAGAACGGTGAAGAGGTTTACACAGTGACGATAGAGAACGTCACAGAAGACACTGGTCAGTTCAGATGGCATTGTGATTATGCAGGCGGGAAAGACAACGTTACACTGGATGTTAAAGGTAGGTACAAATACTCAACTGAACCTGCGTCACATCGGTATACATGTATCTCTATACATGTCTCTCACACATACAGTTTAACCGTAATAACACGCATCCTGATGTGACACTAAGTGGTAAAACGTATACTAACCCTTATGCACACTTTTCGTGAACACCATGTAACAGGAAAACATGTAACATTATCTCAGTCACAACAGACCAATAAACTTGAATAACATAAATATGTAGATAACATCCAGTGTCCCTATGAGTTTCTGCCCTGTAAAAATCTTTACTCTTTCAGTAATACTTTACCAAGAAGTGATTTGAACCCTAGGAGAAAAACTGCAACCCCTTGCTATATTACCCGGATATTACGAGTTTATGTATACATTGCACTGAAACGAATCGACAACCACCGATTGCAACGTGTGAAATATATATGTGTGTATCGATATGAACGTTTTAAAACCGAGGCTCCGGCTATACGTGGGAAGCTGTGCCAGCAACCTGCAGGTGGTTGTGGGCTTCCCCCGGTTTCTTCCCTTCATAACTCTCACCGCCATCGTATAAGTGAAATGTTCCTGTGTTCGGCATATACATATATACAATCAATGCTGACAATTGACGAGTTCACAACCATGCAGGCAGGTACATGCGAGTTATCCCCCCTTTGCCGTGAAATGAGTAAACTTTCTCAATGAGCAATGTTTAATATTATTTATAGACACACCACCGATGTGCTCTAGCCCTGGCTGAGATACGAGTCGATCTTTTAAACTTATTTTTATTGACGTTCGTCTATTGGGATGAGGGACAATTTCTTGCAACTTACTACTCCCTACAAAGAATGTACATAAATTTTATTCATGTCAGGTTAAAAAGGGTACAGGCGTAAAGAAAATAACAAAAGACACATACATAAACAGTGAGTTTAAATGTTAAGTATACAAAAGACTTACAGAATCTTGGTTGTAATACAAAAGTATAACGAAGCGTAACACTATAGAAAGCAAAGTATTATGCTATAATATCGTTGGTCATCTTCGGGTCACTAGAGAATAAAGCTTTTTGTTTCCATAACATATCTACTCAGAGCTGCGAAACTATTTTTAGATAAGGTGGGATCATTATGTTTTCCCCACAGCAAATCTTGGGATGTCAAATCAGTAAAAAGTTTTTTCATCGTTCTTGCCATAGTTGTATTGTACAATGGGCAATATAAAAAAAATTGTCCATATCCTCAGATGGCTGTCCACGCCGACAACTTGGGTCGCTGGAGGGTTGTCTTTGAACTAGGTCAGCACACATAAGACTACATTTATGCCTCATTTGAGTATTATTTATGCTTAATTTTCTATTTCGTATAAATTGTTTTGGTTTAGTTATTCGCCTGTCGTATTTTTTTCTGTCTGCTTGTTAGAATCATAGACTGAGTATCGAAAATCCTGTATGTGATTAACTTGGTGTTTGTGATCTAAACACTGTCATCTTAAATGAAGAACTACGCATCTCAAATTTAGGTGCAAGGGTTTTAATTGAGTAAATAGTATATTTTGTTCATAAGTAACCGGTACAATCATTCGTTACCTGATAGCTTCAAGCTTAAATTTTGTTTTCGTAACCTGTGGGGACTCCCTCCCCCCCTCCTCCCCGATTCATACATTGAGGAGAATAAATGCCAAGAATATGAGTATGTAGGAGTCATGTGTATATGATCAATTGTGAAATATTATCCTGAAAAAAATATCCTTTAACAACCAGCCTTTTATGTCTAGTTATATTTCAGTATCTAAGAATAATTTTGTTCGCATGAAATTAAATTTGTTAAATGTTTGAATGTGGATAGTGTAATATATATATACATATATATATATATATATATATATATATATATATATACAGTCACGGAAAAAATTATTAGACCACTCATATTTTCTTTGTCTTCTTGTTCATTTTAATGCCTGGCAACCCTAAAGGTGTATTAACCGAAGATTACAATGAATACGACAAAAATCCAGCTGATTCCATAATACTTTGTCGTATTTGATATGCTTTAAGGTCAGCTGTATTCCTAGGGCGTATGCGAGGCAATTTCATGCTTTCCATTTACATGCAGACTTACATAAAGAGTGGTTTCCTGTTTACTTGTAGGCTTACATAAATAGGGGTCTCTTGTTTATATATTAAGACGCAGCACAACTCGGTAGTTGTCAGCTCTCATAATGCCTAAAACGAAAGAATTATGTGGAGCCAGAAAGGCAACCATCTTGGCACAGCTGGATACTAGATTGAGCGAGCGACAAGTGGCCAAAAAACTGAAGATCTCTAAGACAGCAGTTCATTACACCAAGAAAAAGGAAGCCGAACATGGTACTACAAAACTGCTAGCTGGTCGAGGCAGGAAACGTCTTTCTACCCCACGAGATGACCGAGCACTCATCCGGTCCTGTATCAAGAATCGTCGTCAGACCTCCAGAGACCTTAGAAATGAGTGGGCATTGTCAACAAATGTGACTTGTTCAGCAAGAACAGTTCGAAACCGACTTCTTGAAGCTGGTCTAAAGTCGTACAGGGCACGAATGAAGCCCTTCATCAACGAGAGGCAGCGGAAGGCCCGCTTGCGTTTTGCGAGGGATCACAAGAATTGGACTGTTGATGATTGGGCTAAAGTTCTCTTCAGTGATGAATCCAATTTTGAGTTGATGCCTACTCCAGCCAACTTACTGGTTAGGAGGAAGCCTGGGGAAGCCTACAAGCCAGACTGCCTTGCTCCTACTGTAAAGCATGGGGGTGGATCAGTGATGATCTGGGGTTGTTTCAGTATGGGTGGAACAGGACAGATGCAGTTGTGTGAAGGGAGAATGAACCAAGTCACATACAGAGCTACTCTTGAAAACAGTCTTCTTCCATCAGCTGCTAAACTCTTTCCTGGCTCGAATGACTGGATTTTCCAACAAGACAATGCCCCTTGCCACACGGCAAGGTCAGTTAAAACCTGGATAGAGAACGGAACATTCGAACCATGAATTGGCCTGCTCAGTCACCTGATCTGAATCCAATTGAAAACCTGTGGAATATTATCAAGTTCAAAATGGAGAACCACAAGCCCAAAAACAAAGCAAATTTGTTCGAATTTTTGCAACAGGAATGGGCTGCTGTGACCGCAGAGCAATGTAGCAAACTGGTGGAGAGCATGCCAAGGCGCATGGCTGCAGTCATCAAAAACAATGGGCATGCAGTCAAGTACTAACTCCCGTGTGAGACTGTGAGTCATGTGACTACGTGACTAGGAGACAGGAGAAAAAATGAAATGCCAAAATGTTTTTGAGAATACAGTTGCCACATCTACAGATGTATGAACTTAAGTGATTTTGGTCATTATCAAGAAAGTCATAGAGAACTGATAGATATCACCTCTTAAATAAAACCCTTATGAACTATTTCTGTTTTCATCACTTTCTTTGCCCAAACAAATGTTCCTTCAGTTGTGCAAGGTTTTAAAATGAATAAGAAATGGGAGAAAGCAAGGGTGGTCTAATAATTTTTTCCGTGATTGTATATACATATATGTGTATATGAGTATGTATGCAAAGTTATATCCACTTTATATATAAAAAAAATCATTAGTGTTGTTAAAAATCCATTATGATATTTTACATTAAATACCTGTCTCTTCGTCATGCTCAGAAGTGTTAAGCATATGTCAGGGTTTGGAGTAAGGATAAGCAACAACTGGCTTGTTTAAACTCTTAGATCAGCGATACGCCTTACACAAGATCAAACAAAGAAACACGCTCGAATGAGTTCAATACATACGTTTAAACAAAATTGACAAATAATACAAATAACAACAATGTACAAAACCATACAAATAATTACAAAATATACATAATATCTTACTGATGACAGCGTCCAAATCCGGATAGAATATTCCAGTTTACACAGGCGAGACAATCCACGTAAATATAGAATCTACAGTTAAGAGGAATTTCCCAGTCAAAGTATGACAGTCCGATAAGTGACAAGCTGTAATGGACACGTCGCGCCGACGATGGTTGATCCCCAACTGCCTGTGAAGGTGTAACCTCTCAGGGTAAACGGATTGACAGTAGCGTCCGTGATGCCGAGCTGGCGATGTATGTTTCACTCCTGGGAAATATACACAAAGTCACTTTCAGGGTAAATTGGTATGAAATGTATAAATAGCACAAAGAGACAATAAGCGATACAAACTCCAAAATAACGTTTCAAAAATTAGCAACTGGTGAAACACAAGCTCACAAGCTACGTACAGAAAATGGAGTACAAATGACGAATGCTGAATGGCGTGAAAGCCGATATCTGCAAACCTGGTAAAATCCTTCACAGTGAATAGCAGTGATATGACTGCTCTCAAGTGGACTTAAATAGATGATTGCGAGCTTCACAACTACGTCGCTCATACTTACAGACTAACTTAAAGAAAATTTTGGATGGTTTGATCGTAAACATGTTTACAACACCGATACATACTTCCAGAAGCTATACTCTATTTACAATGACACGAAACTCATAAACACTGAAGCCTTGCTAACGACTGAATTACAGTGCCGGCTATAACATACACAGAGGGGAAAATGTAGGTCGGACACTGACAAATGAAAAAAAATAATAAAAAATATAATACAATGACGGGGTTTGTAACATGTAGTGAGCATACAATTATTGGATAAATATTGTGGATGTATACCAACGGTAGTTTATATATGATATAAAATATATTAAAAAATCTTACTTATATTATTCCCGATCTATACACCAAACAGGTTACATGTAACGCAGTCATTGTTCACCAAAACAGTTTTAACTGAAAAATACAGTCATCTCCTCTAATGTCATCCAAATCATTGTACTATTATGTAACTTGTTATTTCAATTACCATGCAGACTATAACGTACTCAAAATGGAAAATGTAGGTCAGACACCGACCAAGGTAAAATAAAAAAAATGTATGATACACTATTTAAAGACGGGGCTCGTAACAGCATGGCAGAGCAGTTTGTGATTGTACTTTCAGTAAACGTTGTTTCAAATTGTACAGATATTGTAATATTCAAAAGTCGGAGTACACCTTGCATTACAATTACAGTAACACATGAAGCCAAAACAGTGAATGTAATTTTTATACTTAGGTTCGTTATCCTTGATTTTATTATAATGTATACGTATTGTGTGCAATTTATCAGAGCGACTTTATATCTATATATGACGACGTCATATCTGCTTTGTTCCTGTGGGTACTACTTTGACAGTGCGTAATGATATTATGTTCAGCAGAATATCATTCATATATCATCGGGCATGTAGAGTCTGAAGTATATACCGCTCGGTTGTTGAAGACAATTACTAAGAGCTCCCAGCAACAGTTATAAAATCATCTGTTATTTTATTATCTGTTTTACCCTCTAAATCATATACTCTCAGCCGGGCATTTTAATTTTGTTGTTGATTTCTCTTATCTATTTGTGGAAATGCGGATTCTAATTCTGGTACAAATTCATCTGTCGCAAATAGTATATTAACTGTACTTCATTTCAGTATATGAAGCCCCCGTTATAAGTTATACCATCTTATACCTTAGAGAACACTGAAGATTTTTATGTCATTTGTCTAACAGAAACAAATCTCGATGTAAATATTGATTCTGATACTCTTAGAACTGATGGTTATCATCCATCTTTCAAGAAAGACAGAGACTCAGCTCGCCTAAACCCTGGTCAAGGTATTCTGGTAATATTCATTGTGCCCTCTACGGGGAATTGGAATCAGATGTATGTAATTTGAAAACATTGCGGATTAAGATAAAGATGGGGTATAAAGAAATTGTTCCCAACATAATTCGTACAGTCGTACATAATTCCCACTACAGTCTATGCTCTACGTAAAAACCCTATGAAAGGTGAAAGGTTGCTGGAAAACTAGGTAAAGTCATAATCCTAAAAGGTGATCCAAGTGATGTCTTTGACGTAATAAATTTAGTTTTCTTGAATTCATTTTATAACGACAAAAATTTTAGGCCTTTCCTTGATCAAATCGCAATATCTGGTTATTTAGCGGTGCTTTATTGGGGTTGACAGAGAGGTGAGTGAGCGTAGAGCGTCGTATATCCAGTTCGCCATATGCTGTAATGTCAACCACTCGTACGAAAGTGTAGATATATAAAGCTGCTGTAGATTTGGACAAATTCAATCGTCTCTTGTTGACGAACAACTGGCAACAATTATTTGATAAATGCAGTAACGTTAACGAAATTATTCATTGAAGGCTCAGAGAGAGAGAGAGAGAGAGAGAGAGAGAGAGAGAGAGATAGAGAGAGAGAGAGAGAGAGAGAGAGAGAGAGAGAGAGAGAGAGAGAGAGAGAGAGACACGTAATTATTAATAACGATTTAATAACGATTTAAACCTAATATTGAAATGGTCAGACCAATGGTTATTTAGTTACAACGCCTTAAAATCAGTTGTAATTCTATCCACCAGTGAGAAAGGTCCTCCAGAATTACGACTTGTGTTTGGTGATACCTTGGTTGAGTCTTCCCTGACATGGCGTCTTAATGGTCTAACATTCCAAAGCACGTGCAAATGTAGCGCGCATATGGTTAAAATATGTAAAGTTGCATCGCAGCGATTAGGCATTTTGAGGAAACTGAAATACCAACTTGGCAGAAAAACTTATAAACAGATATATTTATCTTGTATTACACTCATGCTAGAGTATGGATCAGGTGTGTGGAACGGCTATCCTGCAATCAAGTTGGAAAATCTGAAACAGTTGTAACTTACTGCAGCACGCATCGTAAAAGGTCTTCCGTTCAACTGCAGCAAATTTTTATATCTTGAGACAGGGTGGGAGACTTTAGAAAACAGAAGGAAAATAGTAAAGATGAAATGTATGTACCGAATAACTAACGGTGAAGCTCCGTTCTGTTTACACTCTCTTGACACTACTAGTTTATAATACGACACCAAATAACTTAGGGAAGAATGCAGAGTATGTTATATGAAGGACAAGATTAAATATATTTAGAAATTCATTTTTTTCCTTTGTAATACAAGAATCAAACAACATTGAATTAGATGTCAGGAACAAGATAACTATCGAAAATTTTATTCACTTAATATCAAGGCGAATAACTAACTCAAAGCCATTTAAAGGAAACAGAAAATTAAGCATAATTATTACTCACATGAGGCATAAATATTGTCTTCTAAGTGTTCACCTATTCCAAAGACATCTCACCACTCACCTAAGTTGTCTGTGCGGACATCCGTCTGAGGATGTAGACGATCTTAAATTGTTCGTTGTATAATACAACTATGGCAAGGCTGATGAAAACACTTTCTACGGATTAGACATGCCAAGGTTTCCTTTGGGAAAAAGACAATGATGTCATTGTATATGTATTTATTTCTTTATTTGATTGGTGTTTTACGCCGTACTCAAGAATATTTCACTAATACGACGGCGCCCAGCATTATGGTGGGAGAAAACCGGGCATATCCCTGGGGGAAACCCACGACCATCCGCAGGTTGAGTCAAGACCTTTCCACGGCTGGAGAGAAAGCCACCATGAGGTTGACTTGAACTCACGGCGACCGCATTGGTGAGAGGCTCCAGGATGATTACGCTGCGCTGGCCAACTCAGCCTCGTAGGCCGCTACCCATTTTATATAAAATATTTCCACAGCTGTGAGTAGACATATAGAAGAAAGAAAAAGATTTATTCTTTAGCGGCCCGAAGATGATTTGCAATGTTAGATCAAAATGCTTTTTCGCTTTCTGGTGACAGACTTCTTTTTTCTTTCATGACCAAGTTCTGTATGTTTTTGTATATGTAACACAACTTAATCTTTACGTTTGTATCTTTTTGTATCGTTAATATTATTTTGTTTACGCCTGTAAATACTTTGTAACCAGACAAGAATAAAACAAGAGCAAACATTTCTACTCCTCTTCCTTTTGGTACTGTGTCTAATCAGTAGCTGAAATGGGAACAATCTCCTCATATCCCGCACTGAACAATTAATACGCTAACTTTAGGTTCCCAAGTCAGTTTACTTTGCAACACCGACATATCATTGACAAGATTATTTATACATCAGTTAAAACCGTGGTATACTGAGAGTGGGTTGTCATCCGTTATGTCAGTTGAACAGTATATTCACGTTTGCGTTTTTAGGTTTGATAATTCTTTTAGTACCGTATAGATACAATATAGAATATACAATATAGCCGCCTTCCAGCCGAATATCCTACTCCCAGCATGCCTTCACGGCCAGCTTATACTGGGCTCACCATGGTCGGATCATGTTCGATTTTTCGTGTATGATGGGTGTACTATCCGATCAGGCATCGAGCCAGACTTTTTAAATATATATTTTTTTACATTTGCTGCATGATCAAGCTCACTAAAGTATCATAATTTGGTTTCAAATTAATGTGCCCTGTGTTCCGCAGTTATGGTTGCCCGGGTAACTATGACGAACCCTCCAGGTGCAGTGTTAGCCGGTAACCCCACCACCTTAACCTGTGTGTCATCGGCCAGTAAACCACCGGCCTGTATAACGGCGTACATACGGAGCTCTGGTATTGCCCGGGAGCTAGACTCTGATGACTGTAACCAGGACTCCAGCTCGGTACAGAACACAAGCCGGACACTGAGGTTTACAGCAAAGGCTGAGGAGAACGGAGCTGAGCTGTACTGTAACGCTTCCAACACAGTGACGGATCCTCCTGTACAATCACAAGTCTACACACTCAATGTACAATGTGAGTATATGTTGTTATACAGGAAATCATTGAGATCATAACTTAAAGGAACTGGCCAAGCCAACACTGAAAGGTTATTACTTTACCTAATAATTAATTGGAGAACACTTCACAAAACTTGTTCTCATACAACTAGAATTGCCCTTTCTTACAAGGGTTTTTAAATTATTGGTCAACCATAATGTACCTTATCTTGATTACGTTCCCGTAACTCCTCCCGGCATCCGGTTTGAATAGAATTTGTGCGATTGATTGCCTAGTTACCTTTTTGGCCAGAATGATCACATTGTATAAGCTATTGGATACTTCCATGTGATCTGTAAATACAGCTTACACAATGGCCAATAAAACCAGGAAAACCGGGGACATACTGGACGGATTTTTTCGCTAGTAGAGATATATTTTGTAAATTTCTAAAAATCCACCGTGTGTGTTCCCGGCTTAAATAAGACGAAATAAAGAAAGCTGGCTTTGGCGTCGGACGTGTAAATATCTGTCGTCTCGAAACTTCTTATTGTTTCATCCGTGACAGGTTGCACTGACGTCTCTTGCGATATATTCATTTCGTCACAATCATCATACATGTATATTTCATCGCGTAGGTGTATATCTTAATATCTTATGATGTTTGGCTCAAATTACCTGATACATAAATCTACTCCGTAATTTGTAGTGGCGGAGCAGGGTTAAAGTATCCTGCAATGCTGCAATCTCTAGTTTAAAAAAATGTCGTCATTCTTATGTTAACATAACGCTTTCTGTTTTACCTCGGATTCTTAATAAGGTTTAATGTGAATAGGATTTGGATGCAATGAATGCCACGTTGATACATGAACACAAACCCCACCGTGATAACACGACACCACAGAGACTAGCAGAATTTTTAAGAGAACGTTCCATCAAAACTCGAAGCTTTTTGGTAATGGCACTTTGCTCTGTGCTAGGTGGTACAGAATCAGTCCCCATGATATGTTATTTCTGTATAGCCTGGCACTCCTAGTTAATGCTGTCATACCCGTACACCGCACAGGGCCATGCTACATAGTCTTATGCATGTTGTGATTGTGTCATGTAGCTGCGAAAAGACGATCTTGTCAAGTATAATGCTCATGTCTGCACGTTGCCGATCTGCCCAGACCTCGCATGTACGACCGGAGATTGTGGGATCACGACCGCTAAGTTACTGGGATCTAAGCTTTGTTTTACACACACTATATTTACTGGGATTGATCACATCACATCGGCATGACAAAACAAAACAATGTGTACAAAACAATATCAAAAGCACATTAATCAGTAGTTTTTAGATCAAGAATGATAGGTACAAACTGCAGTTCCTTTTATGTACAAGAGCCAAGATACTTTCAGACTTCCCTTGACATCCCTGTTTGTACGACGTAAATATGCACAAAGTATATTAATTGTCTGATTCATTTTATTCTTGACTGTGAACTATTTGCAGACGAAGATATTTATTTTGATAATTTTAATTTACACCAGTTATCTTGTCCACACAGATCCTCCACGGAATGGCGTGAAACTGACAGGTTACGTTAACAACACAGTTGTTGAATCTACACAAATACAGAACCTGACCTGTGAGGTGGGAAAGGGGAATCCCCGACCAACACTCACCTGGTCATCTGAGTGTGGTCATACAAGCACCGTCTCCGGTAACGATGGAAGTCAGCAGATCAGTATCAGTATAACCGTCAACCCGACCCTGAACCGGAAGACGTGTGTGTGTAAGGGGAGTCAGGACGGGGCGTTGACAAACTGGACGGAGCAGGAGAGCAGAATATTTAATGTGCTGTGTGAGTTAAAGCATGTAAATTATTTATCCACACCCACGCATCCACATCAGCGATTGTTGTGATTATCTATTGTAAGACTATCGGAGAGTTAAGATGATAGGTAACTGGCTTGTTATCGGAGAGTAAAGATGAGAAGCAACTGGCTTGTTTAACTCTCAGCTGAGCGATAGGCCTTACACAAGATCAAACAAAGAAACACGAAGACGCTTTAATAAGTTCATTACATATATTCTAAAAAAAATTGACAAAAAATACCACTGACAATAATATACAAAACAATACAAATAATTACAAAAATAGTTAGTCTCTTACTGATGATAGCGTCTTAATCCGGATGGAATATTTCGGCTTCTAAAGGCAGGTCAGTTCACGTAAATATAGAATCCAAAATCAAGAGGAATTCTCCATTAAATTAAGAATGTGTGTTACATCAGGAAATGAGAACCGCAATACAGTAATGTGTGAACTACTTTTCATATTGTCAGAAAGAGTAATAATCCTGTATTAAAAAGGGCACGTAGAAATGTGCCACAAATGCACTAAATACACGACTTACAAAACCATACCACATCTTGTACTTTTGTAGTACACGCACATGCAAGAAGTATAACATTTGTAAACGTGATCAGAAATTACAAAGATACAATTTTAGAGACATTGTCTGTGGAAAACATATATATTATTAGTAAAGACAATGTCATAAAAGTGCCAAAAAAATACGGCTACACATCAATTGAATTTTCGATGTATATATCGAGCAACACGCCGATCTAGAAATTCTGTGTATTGCCTATATATGCACTAAGCTTGCTATACATATTTGTAGCTGTCAGATGTGAAATCTTTTCATTGGCATATTCACAGCATTGTTCTGCAGGCACCGCGTCGCGTTGTGACGTCATTGTATCGCATTTGTATTTAAGGTACATGTAATGTATGTCATGTTTGTGTACGTATGTAGTCGGACCTGACAGCGTCCAGCTCCGGGCAGATTCCGGACAATCGGTAAATACAGTCACAGAAAACAGCTACGTGACATTTACATGTAACACGAGTGAGTCCAATACTGCTGCCGTTCTCTCCTGGTACAACAACAGCAGTCCTGTATCAGTAAGAGAGATATCAAAAGTGAGCTCACAGCGAGGTCCCAATCACGGGTACCTGACCACACAGCGGTATACAGTGAGGGTTGATCGATATCAGGATGGTGACGTCATCAGATGTGAGGCTCAGAGACCTGGTAATGGAGGCAGTAAACGTGTATCATCCATCCTCACACTCGATGTCACATGTAAGTCTCTATTCTTTATCACCACAGCTTTAATGTTAGCATCTTCGATCATCGCTCATCGATCATTATGTACATGCATGTTTTTCTTTTTAATTACGGTAGTTTCAGCATACATATTACAATATAGTCCAAGTCCTATGACACTCACTAAAGGTTCTCCTATTGCAAAGTATACTGAATGGACAATGGTGGACGGGAAGACGACGACGGACGAGCCCAGGAAAAAGAAGTGACAGTTTTTCACCCCAAAACGACATATCTGACATAAAGACAATATTCTGTTGTTTTATCTAGAAACAAACTGGGCACAGAAGACGTGATATTATTTTTGTTCTAATTCGCCACATTATCGCGTCCAACACTGCAAGGCTTGAGCACTGTAACATATATGAAATTAGTCGATTCAAATGACTTCAAACATAGGCATGTTTACCAAAATAAACCACATACACCAAAAAGATAGAACAAGAAAAATCAGTAAATATACACCAGCGGATAAATTGTCCTTGTTATGTGGTTGCATAGCACTCATATTGAGGCAGATTTTCATCCATAGCGTATGCACACCTTGTGTTTAGTCCACTGCAGCTATAAACATTACCCATTTTTCTGTGAACCCAAAAAGTACATGAACAAGATACAGATTTGGCAAACGCGTCAAAAATGTATAGACTACATATTGAAAACATTCAGTGCCTAAACGTCGTGACCTTGTTACTTAGTTATACGGCGAATGTTTACATATGCTAGGTAACGCCATACGTACAGGTAGCTGATGTCATTGAATTGACTACAACCGTCAAATATGCTCTATCTGCATGTATATAGAATACGACTGCGGCCACTTAACTTGTCCAGTATTTGTACAAAGAGAAGTCAACAAAGTCGAGGCGAAAACAGATGGACGGGTATACGTGTTGTCGCCTCGACTTCTCGTGTTGTCACCTCAAACTGGCGGCTTTGGAATCCTCAGTCGTATTCCATAATATGTAGATGGATTTCATCTGGAACTTCGACTGACAACATTTTAAAGATTCACTGCAGTGACCAGTTTTAACTGTAACGACTATAGTTAAGTAGCAATTAAACCTTTTTGAATATGAATCCTTTCCGTGGGTAAATTATTCTCTGGATAACAAAAGTAGTGCAAAAGTGGATGAACTGTAAATACCACACAAGTGGATCAAACAAAAACATTTCTGATACCTCCTTGTCCTCTGGATTATGAATTATTCCGGTTCAAATTGTGGTTGTCACGTAAATCTTTTAAGAAATCACTCGAATTTTCTTCAAAATATAACATGAGGCCTTACTCCTGGTAAGACTGAATGAAACTTGTCACTGCAGTTTGCAGCGGGAACGGGTTCAAGCATGAAAGAATGTATTCTTCCTGTCTGCTGTTTTCCGCTGTGAGCAAAAGATCAGACTCACATAATCTCTACACTGGCCTATAGTTCTGGCCATATTGTACATGTACGTGATTCCTGACTGTCTCAAGCCCAGGAGATTATTTTTCCATTTTTGTTTCGCATTTTTTCTATTTCTGTAACCACAATGTGTCATTACTATTACCAATATAATTTATACAAATCGTACACAGCCCATACGCGGAACTGTTGTTCTCGACACTTATATTATAGATTAATAATGTTTATAAGCCGGCAAATGTTTTGAAAAAGAATAATGTTGCGATTTTATTTTACATTAGTGATTCAGAGAAATCCCTCATGTTCATAAGAAGATGAGAAGACATAGCCCAAGTGTGTCTTTTACCGAGGCCCAGCTGGCTCAATCAAGGAAAGCGTTGCTCTCACTATAGACGATTGGCCCCAATACAATAAACACGTGTTACTTGATACCGTTTTCACTTGTTCGTTGAAGTACATGTGCGTGCAAGGAACTAGGTTTATTCTGATTTCCAACCGCTCATAAACTTGAACACATCGTACACATAACTACTTTAAGATACAAAAGTATTCTTTACAACATGGAAAGACTGTTTCTAGCAGACATATGGTCAAATACAAATACGTAAATGTATATACATTAATTAAATGGGGCAGGGACTGTCAGCACATTATGGGATTAATCATAGGCCGCCATGGTCCGAGAACCCCGCGACCGTGTAGACTGCCATATATCGACATATCCTTGAACAGCCATTCAAACGTGGGGCATCGGAACAGCCGATGCCATGGAGTGACGTTTTTCTAAAGATTAGACGTGAAGGGCGGGGGTGGGATTAAAAGTGTATGCCAGTACATCAGGCCCTGGTCCACACTTCTATAATTGCCCAAGCAAATGACCCTGAAAATTCCGCGACCGGATTGCGGTAAAGACAATGCCATGAGATAACTGATCCGTAAAACTGACAGAAATTAAAGGATTAAGAGTCAATACCCTATTTAAAGTGTATTGCTGAAGTTCAAAGTTCTAAAAGCTGGGTCTTTTACAAGACAGCCACAAATGAGATTGTGCCGGGTACCAAATGTTTATCGGATGAATTAATTTCAGCTAACAACAAAGGCTGAATTATGCCTGCAACGTTCACTTTTCGTTCGGCATTAGGAATGGCGCTGTCTGCATTTCTTTGAGGCTGAGAATGTCTGGTGTAACGTGTGGAAATGTAAACTAACATTAGGGCGTATATTGTGTGTTTTACTTTCACTTTGGCTAAACAGCCGAACAGAACATATATTTTCATTTATCTATATACTAGTATAGAAAGAAGTTTACTCCTGAGCTTTTTATCAGTTTTGTTGTTCATTATTTTGTAACACTTGATTGAGATGTACATACATGGGTTTATTTTACTTACTTCTTCAAACTCAGTACGGCTGTCTTCTGCAGCATTTGGCATCTGGAATTAAATGCAGATTTTAAGACTTGTTGTGAATCCATTTCCGTGTTCATCCTCCCTCCCTGACGCTGACAGAGACATATATATGTAAATCTACATTGTTCCGTGTCCTTCGTGTTCTATTTTCTGCACTTAAGTGCCGCACAACCAGAATTGTTGATTTTTTTTCGATCGCCAAAAATCATCATTTTGTCCGACAGGCGATGTATCTTTTTCCAGCAGAAACAAAACTTAGACCAATAATACGTATCACGAAATAGCTGTATACCATATCTAGGCTTATGGATTCAATTATACTCGTATGTCTATGAATTACAATGTAATGGATGAACTTATCCCTGAACAACTTTCCTTTAGTCTCATTTGTGCATATTTCATGCAAGAATTATATGACATCATTTAAGATCGACTTATCCTGTATAGCTGCATAACAGACATAACACACTTCGACGTTAACATTTTTGGAGCGTTTCTCGGATTTTAATACGATTTTGACAAAGTGAAACAAAATGATAGCAGTTTTGGTTAACGTACGAAACAGAAACACAGTGTGTATAACTTCATGCTCGTTTTCTCACGTGTCTTTTCCTCAGTAGTGCATTAATTGAAAACTGCTTGTTAATTCAGACGGACCCATGTTTACCAGCTGTAAATCATTGTACATTTTCGTGGAGAATGTCACAGCTGAGCTGTCCTGTACTACCTGGGCTAAGCCTGAGCCCACGATAAGCTGGAGTCGCGGAGGTCAGCCGAGTGACCTGAGCGTGACAAATCACAGATATACGTCTGTGGCCAGGTTCAACAAGATCAGCAGGACTGACTCCGGAGTATACACCGTGACAGCTAACAATAGTGTGGGGAGAGGAGCAGAGAGGACAGTCAATGTGACTGTGTACTGTAAGTGTTCTTTTTGACATAGTTAATCATTATGATTATCATAAATTCGACTTTTCCAGTTTCTCAAAAGTTAGTTTTGTGTTACATCACTAAATGGTATATTTGACAGAGTACGTCTCGTGGATCTTTGATATCACGTATCAATTGGCGCTCACTATTCATCATTGCTTATGTTTAGTTGACAATTAAAGACTCTGAGATTTCCACATTCAGGGTATTTTAGTGTATATAAAAATGACCACATAAATAACAAAACTATGGTTAAGGTAAACATCTTTTAGGGATATTGAAATGCTTGAATTTGTTAACATGAAGTGTCAAACGTGAATTAATAAATCTCAAAGAGAAAGTCACACAGCGTGGTACATATACGTGGTACGTGGTGTCTGATAAAACAAATACAGCCACTTGCATTACATATGACTTTGAATAATAAAAGACTCAGATGTGATTAAATATGTCATAGTATCAACCAAAGCTCTCGGTAGTTAAATCCCGCGTTTGGGTCAGGATTTTGCTTCGAGTACATGAGAAACTTGGGTGAGTTTCGGACACTGATGTTTTTATACACACTAATCTGAAATCAGTCGAATTAGGGAAACCATCTTGAGTAAACTCAGTTAATTACTAACAAACAAATACTGTACTTGACCGAACACTTTGCACCAAGAAAGTTTATTTTTAGACACAAGTAAAGATCATAAAAAATGATACTGAAACTTTTAAGTTTTCCACATGATATCATCCTACCTTCTAAATAATCCTTCAAAGACCATTTCAAGGACCAACATATATCCCAGAACGTAAAGCAACTGTCTTAGCCTTACACGACATTTTAGGTCAAATACAAAAAGCCGAGTAGTGCTGTACCCATGTTTTGATTGTCAAATCAAACCTGGTATCTCTTCCTAAGGACATTTGAAACGATTTTGCCGTTATATTTTCCAAGATGCCCCGAATGTTTCTGTGGTTCTGGTGTCAGGAGAAAATGTCGCAGAGGGAAACCCTCTACAGTTGGAATGTCGTGCTGAAGCTGTTCCTCAAAACTACACCTACTCTGCCTGGAGTCGTACCATTGGAGGCCGTCCTGTACCACTGGCAAACAACAGCCATGAACAATCTCTGTACCTAAGCAATGTAACCTTCAGAGATCAGGGTGTATACTGGTGTAGAGCCAGTAACGGGTTTGGAGGCGTTCAGGGGGGACAACTGGAAATTAAGGTTCGAGGTAAGGTGTTGAGGATATCACTGGCTGTTATCACTAATTGCTACTCTGAATTTTATCACGGGTTTCTCTAGCATTGTAAGGGTAATTTATTATGGTCACCTCTGATAATAGCCAAGCTTTGCCGTCACAAACTCTTCTGCCAGGTCATGTATCAACATTTACTTTATTTATAAATATTTGCACACTTTTTATTTCACCATACCTGAAATAAAAATCTGTTTCTTTGAGGAACTCATCTACAATTTAAGACAAAAAATAACAATTACCATACATCATCAGCGCTGGGCCTGCAAAACTGCCAAATTCTCCACGGATACTTCCATCATTCTATGGATGTACAGTTCTTGTTAGTATATGAGCGAAATTTGTTGATCACATCGCCCAATCCCTTATCTGTACACGTTTTTCAGGGATCACATGCAGCTCCGTACCTTATGTTTAAATATATTTGTTGTAAAACTGTTTTACTGATTTGATTTTCAGTGTACAAATGAAGCGATGTACACGGGGGGTGGGGGGGGGGGGGAGGTGTAGACTATGTCACACTAAGTCTTCTGTAAAAGAGTGGGTAATGCATGGATTTGTCAATGCTTTGTAGGTTTTTTTCGGTTCATAATACCGGCAGATTTTCATGGCACGATGTCACCCGGCAAGGGTTCCGCGGCCGACAAGATAGGCAAACCGACAAAGTTAAATGTTTTTTTTTAATGGAACTAAATAACATATTATTTTTAAAATGCAGATTACAGACAAAAATAACCTAAATATTGTGTCTAGGGAACATTTAGTGAGAAAATAAAGAGTCGCTGATCTCTTTAAACATCATCAACACTCTAATTAACATTAAACAAAATGTTAAGAATAAATCACCAATGATGACGTTAATTCTAAACAAACCTACGTGCGTCGCACATGCAAGGTCAATGTTGTCTTGTGGTAACTGTGCACACATTCCTTATAGCGCATGTGCCGATCTCAACACTCGCTTTATATCACTGTCAACGCCAGGGAAGCCTGGCCTTTGGGCCGGTGCGACGCACCTAGACGCCTTTACGCTAAGCCTTAACGCTCGTTAGCAATAAAAATGTATGTTACAATGATGTTGTGGATACTTTAAATAAAACAAATGCATAAGTACTAAGTTTTATTAGAAACAAATGTTGAGATATCAACGTGATCTCAATGACCTGGGCGTTGTTCATGTTTGTCATAAAATGTTCAGTATGAACAAGATGCAACTGAGTATAAATCTGTGTAAATATCACATCAAAAGGCCCCTAGAAACGCCTGTGCTATGTGTGTCCGATTTAAAGGTGGATGAAAAAACCGTCATCGCAGTAAACCACCCTCTGTTGTTTGTCATACAATGTTCAGTGTGAACAAAATTGCGGGAGTATCACATCAAAAGACCCTTAGAGACTTCTATCTACAGCTAACTCAACGTTGGCAAATCACTGAGTAGACAAATTAATTCTCTCGTATGATGGACACAGATGCACACCGTAATGGCAGAAGACAAATGATCTTTAAGCACTGAACTGGGCATATGGTCACCTGAGCTTCACTGCCTGATGTCGTAAGCAAGGTGCGCTTGAACCCCCATGTTGTGTATCATAGCGATTGATAGACCAGCACCTTGTCCACTTACCCATGAACCGCTTCCAACCCATTTGCCGGTGTGATACATAAATATCTTGATGAGTGGGAGGTTTTCCATCTGCAGAATTAATTGTAAAACAAATCCGTTTTCAGAAATATTCTACACTGACTTCCTGTAATGAATTGTAATTTCAGTGTGTGTGTTGGAACTGATTAGAATTCAACATTCTAATTCCTAACGACGTGTTTGCCCTGGGGATACTAGGCAACTACACGTACCTCAAACCTCAGTGACTTTTGTTTTCATTTTCAAATTAACCGCCCCGATAGCTCAGTTGTTAAAGCATCCCCTTCGAGAGTCCAGGGTCAATTCTGGATCGGGTCACTCCAAAGACTTTAAAAAAAGGAAGTTGTAGCTTACTCGCTTGGCGTGCAACGACCGGTTGAGCCGAATCAGTATAATTGCTTTCTTGCCTTCGGTAAGTCGTCACAGTGAAGCAGTACTAGATATAAAAGAGCTGTGAGAATCCCTTGTACAACAAAGAGGCATACTACATGCACTCTGAGGACTCCTTCGTCCTCATATGACAGAAAACTTGTTATGTACGACGTTACACCCTAAGAACACACTCCCTCACTAATTTTGAAAATTTCGTACCATTTCAATATTCATTTTTCCTGAGGAAGCTTTATAAGGAATTGTGTTTGGAATAGGCAGTATGCATGAAGATTCTGACCTGTCTTACATATAGTATACAAAAGGTGTGTTTAAAATGGCTTCCATTCAGAATGAAGCATGGTTTTCGTGTACTTTTTAATAAGTTAAAATTTCTTTTTTGAAAAAACACATTTTTGGGATATTAAAAAAATCAGTAACAGAGAACAACCAAAAATAAAAGGCCAATGTTGTAGAAAGTATCAAAAAGTATTATTTGACCAGGCAGGCATTTATTAAATTATTTATTATTAATTATTAATATTTATTATATAACTCATCCCCACCGCCATCCCCCACCCCGAAAAAAAATATTCACACACATTCTGTTTCACATATTGGACGGAACAGCACGAGCTATTATTCGTTGCAGTTTAAACTCTGGCCGACTCACTTTCTGCGGCCAAGCAGCAAAGGGGTTTACAAATCACGCAACCAATGCGTTCTTACGTCGCCTTCTTTGCACAGAATGAAATAAAATTGTAGATGAAATATTACACCATTCCAAGCGAATACAAGACGGAATCTCCGCATATATGTAGATGTTATCTACACAAGTTCACATCGTCCTATACTGCAATGATCATGACACGACAGTTAATGCTGTTTGATTCATTTACTGCTATGTCTTTCATGTATGGTGAATTAGAAAGTGTGCCGATATAAACATCAGTGACAAAGTAGTGAAGAAACTGTTGATATATAAACATTAAGGGGTGGCTGTTAATTTCCAATGTTGAACTTAACATTTGCTTTGCCATCTTGGTCCATCTTATTTATTTGATTGTATAGATATTATGTTAGCTGTGGACAATTGGAGAACATTTCTTGGTTCTCTTGTGGTTTTGTGTTAAAAGGGAAATGCCCTTGATGCATTTGAGTTGACGTTGATTAACGTATTCTATACACATTATTGAGCCTAATTCTGGATTTTATCTTTTGATCTTTTAGAAAAATAAATTAATAAATAAACCGAGCATAATAAACTGAGGATAAGTTCGTGCAAGATACGGCCATCAAAGCAACAAGTATGCCGGCGTGGTTAACGCAGATGTGTACCTTATACTTCTCCATTTTCTACCCCAGCTCGACCACAGTTCCCCAAAGAAATCAACCGACAAGCAGCAGCCCTCGGTGAAAATATCAAATTGATGCTTAAGTTGGTGTCTTATCCAGCCTATGTGAACCTCACGTGGTACAAAGTGATCAATGGTACAGCTGAAAAACTAACCGTCTCTAACTCATCCGGGAGTAAATACCGAAGTCACGTGAAGGATGCTAACCACACGTTTCTGTTTGACAAGACCAAGGTCCAGCTTTCCGGTCACGTGGCGGAACTAGAAATCTCTAACGTTCAACGTGATGATTTCGGGGAATATAAATTTGTTGCTGAAAATGACGTGGGATCTTCTGAGACCATCGTGTCTTTTAACTTAATAGGTAATGCATTGTTCTTGCTGCCCGGGTAAAAAGTGAAAGTTACCCAGCTTATATGGCTGATCACTTCTTTCACCCACGCCCACACACTTCACAAACCTCCTTCGTGTACGGGAAACAGTCCTGAATACGGCAATAAACACCAGTCAAACAAATTAATACACATGGTATACAAATAAATTGCTAATCACCGCATTTAGATAAAGTTTGCATGCTCAGGTCTAGTTTTTCAATAGTATGAAGTAAGTTATAGATACAGCTGCACTGAAGCTCAAACTAAACGTACAATTACTTATAGCTGGAAAAATTCAATTTTGTGAAGTCGTTAGGTCACAAAGGGCATAAAGCTAATTACTAGAAAAATGCTATATGAAAAAATAAAAGATGCATATATAGTATAGAAAAAAAGAAAAAAAGTACAATTTCTTTTTCAAATACGTAATCCATTCCACACATATATGCAGAAGCTATAAGCCTGTCTTATACATTTCTCGACGCGTACGTGACCGAGGGGCTTTGAACGTCAGCGCTGGGCAATAATGCCTGTGCCTCCAACCTATGTGGTCGCTCTCTAGCTCACGCTGGCTTCCTCTCCGGCTGTACGTGAAAAGGTCTTTTCACCTGTGGGTTTCGCCAAGCCCTGCTCGGCGTCTTCCCACAATAATGCTGGTCACCGTCGTATAAGTGAAATATGTTTGAGTATGGCGTCAAACACCAATCAAATAAATAAATAAATACACATGTCTCCACATTGTTTCATTTTAAAGGTGTTGCTAAATCTGATAAAAACCCTCTTAGCGTCCCTGGCACCGGTACTGAACTTGTCTACGTCGACGATCTTTTTAATTATAGCAAATGAAAATTCAAAAGCGTCATAAACAAAATGTTTGAAACTTTTTTGGAATTTTCTAAAAGAGTTTGTACAACAATTATTAATGCAGTTTAAAAATCATATAATGCATCTTCAGCTTCAAATATTTGAAGCAACTGATGCACAAAGCAAAAGTTGGAATCTACATGTGTATCCCTATTCGTTGTCTAATGTTCCAGATCGCCCTTGTCCACCTAATTTAACAACCACCTTTTGTGGAAACCGTATGGTCAATGTGACATGGATTTCCTGTTTCGATGGAGGTTCTACTCAGACGTTTAAACTCCAGTACAAAAAGAAGGGTGGCCATTGGGTTGAAAAACCTGATAACATAACAGACCCGGGAGAGAATATGGCTGTGAGCGAGGTGGTGAAGGGTCTCGAAGATAGGGGAGAATACAGCTTCAGGGTGTACGGTGTGAACAGGTGGAATAAAAGTGACACGATGGAGACGAGTTGTACAGTTACAGGTAAATGTGAAGGTCATGTGGCATGCAAACAATACAACAGAAACACAAATTTACACACTTCATATAGACGTGGTTCAATCGGTACCGAGTCAGGGAAAAACAAAGATGACATAGAGAAGGTGAACGATTAAAAGTACGTGTACATGTATATGTGAAAATGGTGAACATTTTAGTGTTAAACATTCTACAAACCGGTTCTAAAAGTAGAAGTATGTTTTGAAAAACAAATATTATGGTATAACAAGAGAGGAGCATTAGTGCTAGAAATATAAATAGGAGAATAAAGAATAGCTCAATACTAACGGGAATACATGGAATGCGAAGGACAGAAAGATTCGACAATTCTCACATTTGTCGAAATGCGACCTCATTCAAGCGATCACAACCTCATATGTAGTTCTTTTGGGGGGTTCTACCAGCAGAGTATTACATGTATACTCGTTATAGCGCATAAGCTTCTGTCTACGCTCGCTTTCCATCACTATCTATAAGTCTATATACATGTAAGTTATAGAGTTCCTCCAAGCAAAAGAACTATATATATATATATATATATATATATATATATATATATATATATATATATATATATATATATATATATATATATATATATATATATATAAACTCGTGTTTTACAGTTACATTCTAAAAACCAGTTCTAGAAGTAAAAGTATGTTTTGAAAAATAAATATTATGGTATAACAAGTGATGCAGATTATTGCCACAGGTGTTGGGGGAGTTGGTTTGCGCGCTAGCACATCGTAATGACCCAGGAGCCTCTCACCAATGCGGTCGCCGTGAGTTCAAGTCCAGCTCATGCTTCCTCTCCGACTGTAAGTGAGAAGGTTTTCCGGCAACCTGCAGATGGTCGTGGGTTTCCCCCGGGCTTTGCCCGGTTTCCTCCCACCCGTTGTATAAGTGAAATATTTTTGGGTACGGCGTAAAACACCGAAATAAATAAATAAATAAATATTGCTAGAGGCTTAAAAAGGAGAATGAAGCATGACTCATTACAAACGGAAAAATGAAAGGGTAAAAAGATTCGATATTTCCAACATCTGCTGAAATGCGACCTCTTACAAGCGATCACAACTTTACATGCAGTTCTTGCCAGCTGAGTGATTTAATGAATTCTACTAGCAGAGTATTACATGTGTACTCGTTATTGCGCAGAATCCGCTCTCTACACTCGCTTTACATCACTGCCACTAGACTTTAGCGAACGTTGGCATTTTTAGGCTTAGCCTCATCACTGGTGCCCTTGCGCGGGACTACTTGCTCAGCATTGTGCATATTTCAAATAAAGAGAATGTGTATCTATAAGGTATTATTAGAAACACTGGTTGAGAGAGGGAGATTTGGTGTTTTCAAAAATCACTTCTTGCCTCATCTCTTGTGGCTTTGGCTTTGTTCAATATCTCTTCGCAAAATTGTCTAGTGACAGTAATGCTGAAAGCAAACTTGAGTGTTGCGCATGTACTGTAAGGAGTATGAGTATCAGTCCGTATCAAACGAGTAATGTCCCTTCTTTTGATTTCAACCTACTCCGTTGCGGCAAAAAATATGTTAGGTACCTGAAAATGTGCAGTGGTTTCTCCTAATCACTGTCTAATGTATTCAGCCGTTGTGCCCGATTATCATCATATAACAAGAATTATACACTCAACAATAAATTAATACATATAACATAAAAATCAGCTTACCTTAGAATTTTTAACAACACTTACCATTCCACTTATATACGTGCTCATAAAAGTATATGTATAGCTATAGCGCCTTCAAAGAAAAGATATATATATATATATATCCCTTGGTTTTTAAGGCAATAAATTTGTGTTTTACAGTTTCTGTTGTACCTACCGGTGCTCCCGTTGCCCCCAGTGCCTTAACCGGCCCCCTGGCAGGCGGTATATCCGCGGCTATCGTTTTAATGGGAGTTGTGATTCTAGTTGTTGTCATGTTCCGTCGGCGAAAGCAAGGTAATGACGAGCTTTGAAAAAAAATTATTAATTTAAATAGCAATTGACATATAACCCATATATTGACAAACAGTAGTGCAAGAAGAAGCAAAAAATTACTTTAAAAAATGTTTTTTGCGGTATCATAGCTTTGCCCTCTGCATTCTTGCTACTTTGGCTCTATTCTTGTTTTCTGTAGTATTAACTGACGTCAGTTGACATATTAAATCATTGGATTATTTTTCTTATTCCGCAGTAAATTTTACGTTTTATTTAAAACCGTTGTTTTTTGTCTCTCTTTTTTTAATTAACTGATCTGTTTTTTTTTCACATTCTTCTTACCATGTCCATGTATATTTCCTGACTTCCTGTTTATTGTATTCCTAGTGAATCTTTGTTTTTTTTCGTTTTTTTTCAATAGGTTCTGTTATGTATAAGTTAAAACTTATGGTAGGAAAAAAAATGGGATTACGGCATGAGCAATGGTGGTTTATTTATTTATTTATTTGATTGGTGTTTTATGCCGTGCTCAAGAATATTTCACTTATGCGACGGCGGCCAGCATTATGGTGGGAGGAAACCGGGCAGGGCCTGGGGGAAACCCACGACCATCCGAAGGTTGCTGGCAGACCTTCCCACGTACGGCCGGAGGGGAAGCCGGCATGAGCTGGACTTGCATTAATGGTTTAAAAGCCAGTGCTAAATCTTGATGATAACATTTTGAAAACGTCAAAACAAATGTCGCTCTTTCCACGTTGTAGTCTTTTGTAATGTACCGTTCACGTTTCCAAGAGACAAGAGTACCAGTACCTAATAAATATGGAAATTATTTAAGTAAACATACATACATTTTCTGTACACGTCTTGGCTGTGAAGACATGTAACGCTTCCGGGTGTACTCTTTCAGGTAGCCGGTTTTCAGGAGAAACAGAGTAAGTTTGACAATCATATGAATTGCTTGTGTGACATATACCGGCTTAATGTAAGTATAACTAAGCTCTCGACGTCGGTGTCAAAATATAATACTATTAATATTATTATCGTTAATAGGGATTACACTTTCTGAATATAGAACAGATTTTAGTGTTGAAATTTGGCTGAGACCACTGTGGGTTTCGAACCAGCGACCTCAGAGTCAGGCACCAAATCGCCAGCAATACATGTCAGTTGTCTAGACCACTCGACCAACAGGCCTTCCACAAAAATAGAAGGTAGTTGACCGGTACACTTTACAGCAAACATGCATTACCCCTCTGATGATCACAAACGACGTCACTCCCTTAGGTGAATATATCAGATAGGCATAGATGTCATTTGGAAAGTGGATTAAGTAACAATATTATCGTTAATAGGGATTACACTTTCTGAATACTACCTTCTACTTTTGTGGAATGCCTGTTGGTCGAGTGGTCTAGACAGTTGACATGTATTGTTGGCGATTTGGTGCCTGACTCTGAGGTCGCTGGTTCGAAACCCGCAGTGGTCTCAACCAAATTTCAGCACTAGAATCTGTGCTGTATTCAGAAAGTGTAATCCCTATTAACGATAATACTGTTACTTAATCCACTTTCCAAATGACATCTATGCCTATCTGACTATTAATATTGGTAATAGACGTTTCAGTTATACATGCCTTTAAATAAACAGGCGCATGAGCATAACACACTAGAGTTCTGCAGATTAATATAACCAGTGGAGAGTCATATTTCTTCTGACAGACAGATGGCACAGGATAACGTATCAAATGGAATGCAATCAACCAGACATTACGAAAATGTCCCAGGTGAGAAGTGAGCTTCATGTGGATGACACGATTGTTTGTTTTCTAGTTGTGGTCATCTCTTGTGGGAGAAAGCATGGTGATGACGAATTTAAAAAGAAAAAAAATAAACTGTCTTTTAATTTAAATAGCAAAGGGCCGTAGATGTACAAGGAGAAGCAAACAATTATTTTAAATAAAAAATGCATTTTTGCCGTATCATAACTTTGCTATCTATATTCTTGCTACAGATGCTTTATTCTTGTTTTCTGTAGTACTAACTGACGTCAATTTTTTTTTTTCCACAGTAAACTATACCATTTATTTGAAACCGTTGTTTTGTCTCCTTTTTGTTTATTAACTGATCTATTTTTAGCCATATTCTTCTTGCCATGTTCTCGTAAATTTCCTAACTCCCAATTTATTGCATTCCTGATGAATCTTAGGGTTTTTGTTTTCTTTTTTGCGAATCAATTCTGTTTATGTATAACTTAAAACTTACGTTGGGAACAACAATGGGATTGCAGCATGAGCATTGCTGCTTTAAACACCAGTGCTAAGTCTTTTTGATAAAATTGTTAAAACATCAATGCAAAAGTCACTTTTTCCATTATGTACTCTTTTGTTATGTACCGTTCATGTTGTCATGAAACAAGAGTACCGGTACCAAATAAATATGGAAATTATTCATGTAAACATACATACATGGTCTATACACATCTTGGCTGTCAAGAAATGTAACGCTTGTGTGTGTACTCTTTCAGGTAGCCGGTCTTCAGGAGAAACAGAGTAAGTTTGACAATAATATGAAGTATTTGTGTGAAATCTAACGACTTAATGTAAGTATTGTGATACTGTGATAGTTTGTCACGTGCATTTGTTTACATCATAGGACATGTGTATGTTTACATCACATGATCAGCTCCCCTATATTAATATTCATGAACGTTGCAGCATAGCGATTGGCTTAAATTACGTAAGTAACATAACTGTAGGACTGCTCAAGGTGGTGAAGTCAGTTGAATAGAATGACTGTCTGAATGGAGACGCTGTTTCGAGTCCTTTATTTATTTATACTTTCTTACGCCAAAAGACGTTAACATAAAAGTATTACATGGTGTCAAAAGTTCAGAAGAACCCTCGAGTTGGCAGCAAACGTGAAACAGAAGTCTCTCATGGATTTCCACTGCGGAAATGTTGCAGAAAACTGGTCACGATGGAAGGAACTGATGCACCTCGTGTTCACCGGACCGGATGCAGACAAGTGGAAAGCTGAGCAAAAGGCCGCACAGTTCTTGATAAATATCGGACAAAAATGCAGAGACAATTGCAGAGCATGGCGTTCTAGTGGTTAACTTTCAGAAGAAGATTCGAAGAAGCCAGAGAAACTGTTCGAACTTTTCGAGTACTATTGCAACCCGAAGAAAAACACGTCGGTACTATGGGGTCTGCATTCTTGGGACAAGGTCAGTCAGAAGCGAAATGGGTCACTCAGTTAAACTCATTGGCCGTAACTGTAGATATAATGATCTAGACAACATGATTAAAGACAGGATTCTCATGAGTTCAAATTCATCTGAAGTTTAGGAAAACTCCTTTTAGAAGTTGATCTGACTCTAGAAAAAGCAACAAAAATTGCCAGGTCTCATGAAATGTCACGTGAACAATTGAAAATGTTAAACAAATCTCCCGATGAAGCCCACAAAGTAAATTTGACAATAAATTTGCGCAGAATAAATTTAAAACTGGTAAACACAAATTCTAGGGACGAAAACAACAGAAATTTAACAAGTTTCAGAAACGTAACACACATGACAAGCAGGACAATTCTCAGTGTGGTCGGTGTGGATGTGAACATAAGAAGTCAGAAACTGCCCAGCAATGTGAAAAAAATGTATGAAATGTGGCATCAAAAATCACTTCAGGACAATTCTAAATCAGCCCATGCTGTTCGTGAAGATGATCGTAACACAGATACTGACACTGAAGACAATGTGCTATTTTAGGTAGAGTTGAAAAGTATGTTGGTATAGCAAAACCGATCATGAAGAAAGCCCAGACCGACGGTACTGACCCCTACATGAGACTGTTTGTCTACAGAAATACACCCACTGATGGAACCGCTTCACCAGCTCAACTCCTAACCTCGAAGCCCCCCTCCCCACCCAAAAAAAAAATAATAACTCCGTCTATCTGTACAAAACGCAAAAGATGTACAAAGGTGATTTTCACATAAACGGATGAACAGTAAGAAATACTATAACCGTAACACCCAATCTCAAAAACCGTTAAGGAAAGGAGAGGATGTGTACATGCAACAACTCAGTGGGGAATGGAAACCAGCAATAGTGAGAAAAGTAACCGAGATACCACGAGACAACCTCACCGCCCAACGAAAACAGCTCCGTCCATCTGTACAAAACGCAAAAGATGTACAAAGGTGACTTTCACAGAAACGGATTAACAGTGAGAAATACTTCAACCGTAACACCCAATCTCAAAATCCGTTAAAGAAAGGAGAGCATGTGTATATGCAACAACTCAGTGGGAAAAAGAAACCAGCAATAGTGAGAAAAGTAGCCAAGATATAACAAATCATATATTTTCTCCACATCTGACGGTGGAAATTATCAACAGAACCGTCGTCACATCGTTCCTTCCAAACCAGCACCGCTAGCCAACAGCACGAACAGCAAATCAACAGGCTCGACGCCTTCACCACTGGAAAACCCAACTCATCCTGAGACCCCGAAATCACCTAGCACATCACCAACTTCACAGTTCTCACGATTTTTGGTCGACGTACTAAGCCCACGATTTTATCTGATTTCATAAATGGATGAAGTGGAAGTGTGTGTGTGTGTGTGTGTGAATTCCAACTCCAACAGTGAATCAGTGATTAATGTGTGCATTCTATTCAGTTCATTGGATTACATCATTGGATAGGTTCAGTTTTTCCATCACTCAGATTCATGGATTTGGATGATTCAAAGTGATATGATTAATTTTATTTGCTATATTAAATTGTTCCAAATTGTGTGATCTTGACAATGTTTTAAAAGAAATTGACAATGCACTGTAATTTCATTTGACAATTTTATTGATATTATTTTGCAATGTGCCATCTGACTGAAAATGATATAAGTATGGACATGAAATATTAATTTCAACACTCCCATGAAAGTTTAATGGATGGATAAATTTGTGTTTAGTTTAAAAACCTGGTGAACCACGGATATCATTTGACATTTGACTCTCAGTTTATAAGTATCAAACTGACTCTACAAATACTTCCAAGTTGCAATGTATTCTACTTTGTTTTAAATTGAAATTTTGGATTTTAAAATGTATACTTGGGCAGTCCTTTAGAAACAAAATTTGTTAAACAATGTAATACCACTAGCTTTTCTTCAAAAGAAGGGGGATGTGATATTGTCATAGTTTGCCACGTGCATTTGTTTACATCATGGCACATGTGTATGTTTACATCACATGATCAGCTCCCCTAAATTAATATCCATGAACGTTGCGGCATAGGGATTGGCTAATACTACGTAAGTATAGAGTTACTGTCTGAATGGAGACGCTGTTTCGAGTCCTTTTATTTATTTAAACTTTCTTACGTCAAAATACGTTAACATAAAAGTATTACAAGTATAACTGAGCTCTCAGCGCCGGTGTCAAAATATAATAATGCGACGTTTTAGTTATACATACCTTTAAATAAACAAGCGAATGATCATAACACACTAGAGTTCTGTAAATTAATATCATTACTGGAGAGTCTTATTTCTTCTGACAGGCAGATGACATTGGATAACGTATCAAATGGTGTGCAATCAACCAGACATTACGAAAACCTTCCAGGTGAGAAGTGAACCGATGGTTTGGCACGTAAACCGATGGTTTGGCACGTAAACCGATGGTTTGGCACGTATTTACTATTTATTGATGTGCTTATTTGTTTTTATATTTGCTTGTTGTTTAGCGCAATACTCAGGTATTTTTACTGAAGCCATGAAGTTCAGATTTATGATTTATTTATTTGTTTGATTGTTGCTTTACGCCGTACTCAAGAATATTTCACTTATGCGATGGCGGCCAGCCTTATGGAAGGGGGAAACCAGGCAGAGCCCGGGGAAAGGCCACTACCATCCGCAGGTTCAGATTTATGAGTTGAGGGAACCGGAGTGCCCGGCGTGAATCAACAATTGGTACGTCATGTTACTTGACTGAACATTGGAACCACGCGTTCCGGGGCTTATCTAATTTGTGTTAGGAAGAAAAACATATAATTTCATTGATTTTGTCTCAGAAAAATCCTTTTACAATCGAGCTTACGGTTTTTTACCGTACGTCTGTTATCTATACGTACATACACTAGCTGTTTTAGAGAGTACAGTGGAACGTACATTTCCGTAATCTCTGACAATATTTAAGACGGATAGGCCTATAAGTAACGCATTTTTGTTTTTAATTTAAAAAAGCAACAATTGAAGATAACTTTCTTTTTCTCTTCTTTTTCACAGGTATTTGGTTTTCGGCAAACGAACAGTAAGTAATAGGCATAAAGACACTCCGGGACCAATCGTCACTTGCGTTTTACACGCTGTATCCCTAGAGTCTCCCAGCTGAGACTGGCATATTGCTTTAATCTTTGCGTCGTAAAAATCAACATTTCACTGTTAAAAGGATCTAGTCGATTGGACCCCCAAAAATTTTATTGCCTACGACGAAACAAGGTTTGGTACAGACTTAAAAGGGTAAAAACGACAACATATCTTAGGGTCAGAACTCCTTTGGTCGCCAGAACAGGGTCCAAATAACCATTACATAAGATTGGGCAACACGACCATAACCATTATGGTTACATTTAAACGACTGTGGTCGCGTTTTCTTTGTTCACCATAACAGTGTCATTATCACCAAGATTATATTAGATCATTTAATATCTCAAATAATGGTGTCTCATAGCTAGTAACATATACACCATCTAATTATAGACACTGAAGTGATGGATATCAACGCTTGTGGTCATGGAATTTAGGGTAATGCATAAAGCTGATCACTGTATCCTCAAGCATGTCAAAAACATTCCGACCAAGATAATAATGAAGTTGGTGCAGGTCTTTGTAACTGACCAACTGAAAGAAAAACATCCTATTTACAAAATACAGTTGACTCAAGTAATGACTTTGTACTCTTTATTCCCCAATAGATTGGGATATAATAGGCACCCTTACATACAATGTACTCTTCATGCAATTTTCCACAAAAACGAATATGAACAAGCAAATAAAATAATTTTTTCAAAAATTCGGGAAATCAGATGAAAAATATTATTCCATAGGCCTGCCAGCTTCACTTTATCAAAAGACAAGAGTCAGAAATCTTACATCTCACCTTACTCCATGTCAAATGCCTGTAGATTTGCAGCCAAGTCACATATTATTGCCTGAATATTAATATGTAATATTTCAGTATAATCAGTACAGAACCTTATTTCTTCTGACAGGCAGATGGGACCGGATGACGTACCAAATAGTGTGCAATCAACCAGACAATACGAAAACATTCCAGGTATGAAGTGAGCACTATGCGACACGATGGTTTGGGATGTATTTACTATTTATTTGTGTAGTTATTCATTTGTACATTTGGTTGTTGTTTAGCGCAGTACTCAAGTATTTTAAATGTAACAATGACGTCCAGATTTATGGGTTGAGGAGTGCGTGAATCAAGAACGTTTGGTACGCGGTGTTGTCTGACTGAACATTAAAACCTCTTGTTCCTGGGCCTGTCTAATTTGTGTTCGGGAGAAAAACATATAATTTCATTCATTTTGCCTCAGAAAAATCTTTTTACATACGAGGTTAAGCTTTTTAACCTTACGTCTTTCATCAATACTTACGTAAACTAGCTGTTATCAGAGAGTAAAGTGGAACGTATGTTTCCGTAATCTCTGACAATACTTCAGACATACAGGCCTGTAAGTAACGCATTTTTGTATTTAATTATCAACAAACTAAACAACTGGAAATAACTTATTTTCTGTCTTATTTTTCACAGGTGTTGGGTTTTCGACAAACGAACAGTAAGTAAGATACATAACGACACTCCGGGACTAATCGGCACTAGCGTTTTACACACTGTACCCTTAGAGTAACGGTTGATTTCTTTTAATATTTGGGTCGCTACATTCAACATTTCACTGTTAAAAGGATCTAGTCGATTGATCACCTACAGCCAAATAAAGTTTGGTACAGGCTTAAAAGGGTCAAAATGACCACATATCTTAGAGTCAGAATTTCTGAGGTCGCAGAACACGGTTCAAGTAACCATTATATAAGATTGGTCAAAACGACCATAACCATTATGGTTACATTTAACTGGCCGCCAAAATATGGTCCAAGTAACCATTATATAAGAATGGCCAAAACGACCATTACCATTATGGTTACATTTAAAAGGTCTCCAGAACAGGGCCCAAATAACGATTATATAAAATTAGTCCAAACGACAATAACCATTATGGTTACATTTAAATAGCACTTAGAATAGGGTCGAAGCAACAACTACGAATGTGGTCGCATTTTCTTGTTCACCGTAGTAGTCTCATTATTACGAAAATTATATTGGTTCTTCTGATATCTCAAATAATGGTATCTCATAGTTAGTAACATATACCATATAATAATACACACTGGAGTGATGAATACCAATGCTTATGATCACAGGATTTATGGTAATGGATAAAGCTCATCACTGTATCCTCAAGCATATCAAAACTATTCCAAACAAGATAATTAAGTTAGTACAGGTCTTGGTGACTGACTAACTAAAAGAAATACATCCTATTGACAAACTACAGTTGACTCAAGTAATGATTTTGTACTCTCTATTCCGCAATAAGCTGGGATATAATAGGCGCCCTTACATACAGTGTACTCTTTATGCAATTTTGCCAAAAAAAAAAAGAATATGGAGCAACCATCTAAAATAAGTTTTTGAAAAATGTGCGAAATCAAATGAAAGATATTATTCCATAGACCTGCCAGCTTCACTTTATCAAAGGACAAGAGCCAGAAGTCCTTCATCTCGCCCTGGTCCATGTCAAATGTCTGTATGCAAATTTGCAGCTAAGTCGCAGACTATTGGCTGAAATATCTTCATGGGAAGGGGTAAGTCCTGGGCACTGGTTATGTCAGCAGTACAAAATACACCACTGTCATTGTATAAAAGCATTCCCACTGAGGAATAATAGGTGATCTATTATAACTGGTGATCTGTCTAAGAACATTGTTAGTTTTCGCCGTTCTTAGGCCAATGAAAATGCCATAATCAAGGTCGCACTTTTTATTTCATGCAATGTTGTTCCAGATGTAAAGACACCCACAAAGTAGTGTTGGGTTCATTCACTTCCTCGGCTATTGTACACCATGAGTGTAAAAGTTTAGGAACAGCTCGAACAATCTACAACTCATTCAACAAATAATAATAGAAAGTGAAAACAACCATGTACAGCTGAATTGTTTTATTTCCTTCCGAAATAATGAATATTTCAAAAAAATCTTCACTGAAGTTAAATTACACATAGAGTCTTACACTGACGCTAACCTTTTCAGTGAGCATGGTGATAATACAACCAGATAGTAATAAAATATAGTGGGTCAAATAAAAGAGGAGCAAACAAGTCAGTTGAGATAATATATATATATATATATATATATATATATATATATATATATATATATATATATATATATATATATACATAAGATTCTGTACTGATTATACTGAATATATATATATATATATATATATATATATATATATATATATATATATATATATATATATATATATATATATATATATATATATCTTAGGAAATGTACACAAAGTTCATGTCTGGAGTAAAGTGGTATTCGAACATGATCTGACAATATTTGAAGCAGGTATTGGATGAAAACCAATGATAAATGATCGCTAATTATATGAAAATTGTATGTGGATTGAGCCGATTTTCAAACTCCATTAGAGCCAGATGTTACCCCTTGTGTTTATCTTCCTGCTATTATCCTTTCATATCCATAACAACGGGTTATAATGACGAAAATTGAAGAGGGGCCTTCACTCAGTCTGGTAACACCAATCATTCTTTGTCCCAATACAACAAAATCGTTACTTTTACCTCGTCACACTGTCTTTAGCTAACCTGCCTCAATTTCTCCTCGAGGTTTGCTTGTTTTTAACTGCTTTTAACTGTGTTGGTCTTTTCTGTTTTATTTTGAATGTTTCCGTCAAGTTGAAAGACATTCACTGCTTCATGGTGTAAACATGTTCCCGCCACAATGTGGCTAAAATATTGCCGAGGTGGCGCTGAGCCATAACCATTCATTCATTCATTAATTCAATTTCTTGTGCTCATCAACTTCAGCCTCCGCAAGGCAAACAGCTTCACGTGACACACGTGTTGTTAGATAGTCTAGGTCAAGTCCAGTATACATGGTCAGTATCTGTTCCAGCCTAAATTTAAAAGAGAAAAGAAAAATGCATGCGTTTTACCAACTTGAACTTCACCTTAATGTTTACTTCTGTTTGATGAAATAAACCTTTTTTTCATATTTTACAGAATTTTTTGTATAATAGAACGCAAGAAAAAGAAAATTCATTTGACCAACAATAATGAACAAGGCTTATTTATTCCCGTTGAATACCAGGGCTTTTATACAAGAATTACTTAGAAAAAGCAGATTCTTTCAATGATTCTGCTGATAAGTCCTCTACCACGTGACCAACATATCAACCCAAACTTTACTTGTTTACAAGTGACCAGAAGATTCTCGAGCAGTTACGTTACTGTCCTTAGTATACAACTTCATTTCCCAGTCTAACATGTAACTGAAGACGATGTCTTCACTTAGGGCCAGAAACTGTTGATTTTTTTTCTGCTCACAACGATAGCAACAGCAATTGACCTTACTTTTCATCATAGTAACCTGTTTAGTCTATCTGAAAAATGAGCCAATTCGTCCACAGATAAATACATCATTTAACCTAAAGAGAATGCGCAGCAGTTGATTCCGTAACACGTTTCGGAAACAAAGAGAAATCAGTCACGTGGGATACAATCATTTCATTGGCGAAAAGTGAGATACGCTGTTCCGAGTGGTGAAAAACTCCTCGCAGTGCCCAACTGTGAAATAGTTAGAACAGATACGTGTATATGTGCTTCTGTAATAAGATAAGATTTTATATTGAATTATTACATGCTCATCTATCATTTCATTACATGTAGCATCGTGTCATAGCTTCGTGCCATCGTATCATAACTGAGCATCATCGTGCCATCACCGTCTCATGATACGGTGATGGCCTTATCTGGCATCCATGTTTATTGAAGCGCTATTAAAATATTACATGTAATGTCTTGCCGGGATCATGAATAAACCTAGTCGTAAAAGCTATCACAGTCTGTAGCCTAACCCGAGTTTATAAAAAGTGAATCATGTTCTTCCTCTTCAAATTCAGTGGAGAAGGATCTAGTCAATTTGACTAAACAAATTTTGGTACAGGCGCGTCCGAGTCCATCAAGGGGCAACCAGGTCGAAATGACCAGATCTGTTAGGGTCAGATTTTCCTTGGTCGCCACAACTGGGTAAATTAAACCAATACAGTTTTGTTTACAATATTTGGCATTTCCCTATTTTGGTGACCAGAGAAAATGCGGTCACAGAAAATGCGACCCCATTAGTTCTCTATCATTCACATGCGCTCTACGTAAATTATCTGTTTTGCGCCGTGTCACGAGCAGTATGTCATTAGAACGGGTTTATTACATGATGTTTGTACTAGTCATGTGTAAGCATTTCTTGCAACCAATTTAGACTTATGATACAATTATACATTTTCTCAATGATCAGTATGTATGTTGTATGTACGGACACAATTCGCCCACAATTATCAATAAGGTATCATATCGGCTCTTCAGCCGCTCAGCCTTTCAATGGCTTATCGACGTATTATATAGGCTAGTCAGCCGCCCAGCATTCAATCATGGCTCGTCAAGGTATTATGTCGTTAAAAAAGCGTGTTACACCGTCTCTCCAAGCTCTCCCCACCCCATGAGGTCACACGCAACATCCCACTTACTTGATTACCCTGTTTCATGGAGAATTCAATTTGCCTTTTAATTCAATTTATTTTCAAACAAAGGACACTTGACTTCGGGTTGTTTCGACCAAAACAAATGGCTACCTTGACCCTATTCTGACATTAAAATGAAGCCATAAAGATTATTGTGGTTTTGACCAGTTCTTTGGTCAGAAATCTGTCGACCACAGTTAGCTTGGTTGCAGTGAGCCTATCCTTGTAACAGTGTTGACATTAAATTTAGGCTTGATACCCAAGGAAGGCCATTTTAAAAATTAAAGTCGTTCATGAAAATTTCTTTGAAACTTAGTTTACTCGCAAAAACAATTTATTCCAGCAAACATAAATACCTGTTTCATGTTTGTTTATCACTAAGCTCACAGTTAACCTTCCTTTCACATGTTAATATTTTACATCTTGTGACGGACCAGTTTCTTTCAGGTTAAAACATTTAGTAGCTTTTACACTCAGCGGTAATCATACATTTTGCGTAGTGTATTGCAGATCTGATGTTACCATGTCGCTTTAGATTCAAGTAAAAACAGATGCTTATTTCATCAAGCTGTTTATTATCAATACATTCCCATCTTTTAGCAGAAATACCGGAGTCTATGAAAAGGTGGATCTGATGCTCAACTCAGGTAAATATATTCCGTTAAAAGAGATTACAGCTCTCCGACTGAGTTTATAACAGCGTATACTAATGCAAAATATCTGTAATTTTCATTCTTGAATTTTTTTTTTATAAACGCAAAAGCTGACATATATTAGATGGTGTCTCTGATATCTCAGCAACATGTGAGCTTAATAGCACCCACCTGAGTATATGCGTCGAAACGGACATCCCTATACCAGACGTTAACCAGTATGTATGTACCAGGTTAATAATCTCAATACAATTTCCCAAAATAACGATTGACACAAACCAACAAAAGTCGATAATAAAATATGCATCGCCGCAGCATTTTTTCTGCAGCAGTTTACATATCCAGCGTGGCGACCTAACACAACACGATGAATATACAGGCCCATGTCATGGGTTAAGCAAAATTGGACATGAAGCAGAGTGCCAGAGATTCTGAACGGTTTTTCCCTATTCATTTACAAGAGAATTGTACTCATTGTAAAAGTTAAACAAACGGACTGAAAGCCCTTCGATGGAATAACCTTGACACACTAGTTTCTTGCAGTAATGAATTGTGACGTTGACTAAGACAGTCACAAAACACATAGGGTATACCCCTATGCCACAGGACGAGATATGTAGCAATACCATGTTTCCAGTAGTGTTCCAGTTCCATGTTTCCAGTTGTTTCAAGCTAGAGACTATGTTTCCAGTCGGAGACCATTTTTCAAGTTGGAGACCATGTTTCCATTCGGAAACCATGATTTCTCTAGGAGGCCATGATGCTCTCTAGTGTAGCATTCCAGACGAGTCATTTTTTTTAATTTGGATAAATACTTGTATTTGTCTTTGTGTGAATAATATAAAATGAAAACAAGACAAAACGTTTGCTATGGACCAGATGACATCCGGGTACGACGCGGATGATTGTGTTCTATAACTAAAAATTTGATTTTTTTTTTTTTTGATTTGTGTTTTACGCCGTACTCAAGAATATTTCACTTATACGACGGCGGCCAGCATTATGGTGGGTGGAAACCGGGCAGAGCCAGGGGGAAACCCACGACCATCCGCAGGTTGCTGGCAGACCTTCCCACTTATGGCCGGAGAGGAAGCCGGCATGAGCTGGACTTGAACTCACAGCGACCACATTGGTGAGAGGTTCCTGGGTCATTACGCTGCGCTAGCGCGCTAACCGACTGAGCCACGGAGGCCCCCTAAACATTTGATAAATACAGGTTATGATATATCAGTTGGATTGTATGCTGTTGTTGACAGGAATGAAGGTAAGCAATTAAGCTATATATAAACAAGGATTAATTGAATGATAATCTATCTTAAACGCTAATAGAACGGGTAATGAATTATCCTCTTAGTATACGCATAAACCTGTTTAGCTGATGCTTTGGACTTACAACTATTGATACAAAAACCAGTTGCCTATAAATTCTACCTTGATGTTATTGCCTGTCTGGTACTCAGTTTTTATGATAAAAGTCGACATAACCTTGAAAAAATGTTATCAAAGCGAATTTACCGTTTAGAAAATAGGTATGTAAGGTTGTCATCAGCGATTGGAGAAATTGTTAGTTTGGTGGGCGAAGAATTTAGAAGATACAGGAAGTAGGTAACAAATGTCTAATGAGGCTTACCGGTTTTCTGCAAGGTGGAGAAAATCTTCCCTACTATATTGTACAGTTGGGCCCTTTACCTATTTTAATAAAAATATAAATCATTTTAATAGCAATGCAAGTGATCTTAAATAGCCATAGCTTATAGTGTAATTCAAAACGGCAGAGACCACTACTTTAATGGGCAACAAGATCCACTTCACTTTGTAATGAACTGGTGAACCCCATTCTTATGGTTTATAGACTCCTGAATATGTCACAGCAAGTTCTCGTCTCCAGTGTTGCCCTCAATGCCCATTTATGTCCAGTATACCGGAAATACAATTTACTGGTGTTTTTTTTTATTTATAAAGCAATTGTGGATTTTGTCTTCAATAGTGCTTAGTGATCAGTGAAACGAGGTACAAATAAGCACTTGTATTCACAGGAATTTTAGTCCACAGTTTAATCGCGTCTGTGGTGAAATTCCATGTATTTATTCATATACAGTGTATCACCTTTAATTTCAGAAGAAGCAGCACGGGTCTATGCAGAATTAAATACAGCAAGGAAAACAAGCAATACTGCAAAAGGTCAGTTTTATAGCTGCTAGCAAACCTTGATGTTTTCTAATTTTTGTGGCTATTTTTTCAATGTCACAAAAAGGGGATATTTTCCAAGGTTTTAACAGCCAAAGTATAACGTTCCTTTCATGTAAAACATCACGAATTTGTCGTAAGTAGATTAATGTGCATTGCAATAGGTTGTGCGTGAAAAGCCGCTTACCTGACATCGGAAAAGGGAAAATACAAAAGGGAAAGGAACATGAAACATATTTCATTACAAATAATGTTTATCTCCAGAGGGCCCAGTGTATGATGAAGTCAACAAAACTGAAAGCCAATGATTAAACAGGTTTGATTTCCTTAAACGCTACATGTTTGATATTTTATTTCTGCCACGCGTTTATTATTATTCCAAGCCAACTTCATCCAATCATCAAGCAATGAAATTAGAAAGATAATATTTTGTTGATCAGTTTGACATAATTTTAATCGGATTTGTGTACATTTTTATTTGACTGGTATTATGAGGCTAAGACTGATGAGTTGAGGAAACCAGAGTGCCAGTGCCACATGTAGACCACTGCTAAACGGCATGTGCCTCACAAACCTTCTCGCTCAAGGCCGCACTAGAGCTAGAACTGGTTTCGAATCAGCTGCCTTATCAATAGCCGTTTAGTTGGGGATTGAACAGTACTTGAAACGTCTGTCAAATCGGTATTATCATAACTGAATTTTTAAAAAGTATTTCTTTTTAAACTACGGTGATAAGAGCTGTAAGACTTGCCTCTATTAAAGCATTCACACAAGCAGTTAAAATAATAATCGTAACTGACGTAAATTGCCAAGATGTAGGTTTTCATCGGACCGCACTCGTCACTGCTCTGAATGTTCTCTGTGAGTTGTAGTTCTTTTTATCATCTGATTTCTTTTCATACAATGCATGAATGTATGGTGAATCAGGTTTTGTTCCATTTTTGCCTTTTTTCAACGTGCCTTCGGTAAAGCTAAGAGGATTTTCAAGCTAGAGCCAGGTAAACGATGGCACAAGTCACAGACGGAATATCACCACAACTATATGTACTTATTGGAAGTATAGCATAGTTATTATGTAAAGTAAAAGCCGAACCATTATGTGCTTGTCTCCATACTTATTCACCATTTGTACTTTCCATTAAGTCTTAATCAATACCAGATGAGAAATGTTTTGCTGAGCAAAACAGACATGCTCTGTAATTGCTGTAATTATACTTGAGGCTAGGTGTCTATATATGCTAAAGGTGTTCTATTTAATTTTTTAGTCTAATTACATTTTGGGATTATTTGACAGGGAAATCTATGCAAGGTGACAAAACTGCTCTTACAAAAGGCAAACCAAAGGATGGAAAAGGTGAGAATTACTTTTTAAATATTTTTTATTTACTGCAAGAAACACTGAACCGAATCTGAAAAATATGCAGCAGTGCTGACAAATTAACAGTATATATACACTCAAAGCTTGCCAAAAATCGCAGTTGCAGACTTGACTCTGAACTGGAAGTAGTTGTAGAGTATTTTGGCATTATGTCCTAATACAACTCCAGGCTTTAGAGTCATCGTCCTAATATTTACAAGACTTCCCAAGCCTTGTTGTTAACGAGCAATAGTTTGATAGCTTTCGCAGTAATGTTAATGTGATGTATTTCCCCACAGTCGGGTATAATTTATCAGGAATACACATGTACAAAAAAAGAACATTTTTTGGTATTTTCTTATTTTAAACCACATTGTTGTATGTTCGGCATTATTTTCGTATTCGAATTAAACGTGTGCATAAATTATAACCCTGTTTAGAATTAAAAACGGTTGATTATAGCTTTTTCCACATTTGAAAAGGTTTGGAATGTTTACTAGATATTATATCTGTGTATTTAAGTTAACAGATGTAGTAATTGTGCCCCGTAATTTAATTAATCGGGGAGAAAATAGAAACTATGAGACAAATTACTTGTACATGTGTATTATGAAAACTGACAAGTGTAAAATATAAAATAAATAAGGCTAACTTTTGAGCCACCGGCTTGGAAATAAGAATATGGTTTATAGAAGACAAATCATTTACACTGGACAGTTTACATCTGCGTTACAAGCACAATCTTCTGTTTTACCACATACATTTTACGTTAATGCAAAGAATATTAGAGATATTCGTGTCAATAATTTAAGGGCACCTTTGACAAACTAATGTATAACTAGATATAATGTCAATAATATCAATGAAATAATAGTGATAATAAAGAGACAGAAACATATCTGATATTTTTTTCACATTACACTAGGGAAAATTGTACAAATTGAAGTAAAAAACTTAATAAATCGAATTGTTACAGTTAAAACTGTTGTGTGATTATTGGATATGAGTATATTTCATTATTATACCCCGCTCGACGAAGTTTGTTCGTCTGTAGACACGATTTTGTCCATGCATCACTTCCCAAATACTACTGCGCCAATTTTAATGAAACTTGTCACACATCTTGCCTATCATCTCGACTTGTGCATGCACACCATGAATGGTTCATGAAACAATCTATATGAAGCCAAACTGAGCAACATGACGTCCTGTCATTTCTAATGCTTTATGTTTGCTCTGATCAGCTTTCTGCACATGGCTTCCTTTGGAAATGACGTTTTGTTTTGAAAATGGGTCTTGGATCCTTTATTGCTACATCCATATCCCATTTATTAACATGAAATCTTTTTTGATTTTCTAAAGTCGTGGCCAGCACAATTTGTTCCACCATGTGTCACATTTTTCCTATTTTTTTTCTTATTGTTTAACTGCAGTGTTCACACATACAACAACGCTCTGTCTTATGCGTGGGGGTATTTATTTATTTATTTATTTGATTGATGCTTTACGCCGCACTCAAGAATATTTCACTTATACGACGGCGGCCAGCATTATGGTGGGTGGAATCCGGGCATAGCCCGGGGGAAACCCACGACCATCCGCTGGCAGACCTTCCCACTTACGGCGTGGAGGTATGCGTGGCCAAATTAACATTTAATCGAGAATTGTATTCATCAATAAATGAATTAGCCATATCGATAAATAAAGTAGGGTTGTCGATAAATGAATTAACGATATTTATCGATAGAGATTTATTGATATCCATTATTTATTTATCGAAATAAAATTTAGATAAGTTTCGATTAATGTTAATTTGTTCCTCTATATGGAGGGACGGGAGTGTTTGACATAAAACACTGATATCATGGGAAGTTATTGACACCTTTCCTACATACGATGTTCAGACATGCACACCATATCGGAGGCAGGTACAATTGTGTGCAACGAATACTAGACTACGCAACGGCCACACGAGTATCGTTGTTCGCTTATCGCCATCAAGTACCACAAGCTGTGTGGCTCATTTTCCTGTGTTGTACGATGTTATACATGTTCCTCACATAAAACAACGTTTAAGACAGAAGTTGTCTGATGGATAAGCAAGTAATGTAACCTTAGAATGACGTTAAAATGAGATTTCAGTGAAAGCGATCATTTGGAAAATCCACAGCTATCCATACCATCTCCTTGAATAGTAAATTGATATTCTATACACAATAATGCAGATAAAAAGCATTCTGAGATGAACAGTTTCGTGCAGCTAGTTTACACGTTTATGTGTCTCTTTGTCTGTACACAGGCCAACTTTCTGTGGGCACCTTTGCTAATGCGGCCTCTGCTGGGGATGAAGTGATGTATTATAACTCCGGATACGATGACCGCTTGGAAACCGCAGACCTGACCAGGTACACGTTTGCTGTTTTCTCGCGTTTGCAATTCAGACACACGTAGATAAACATCTAATTATGCATGACAAAAGTACCCTACGGCTATCTGCAAGGTATGCACGTGACACGGGCAGAAGGGCACATTTATTTGAGATGACAAGAAGTGAGGTGGTATAACACTATAGCATGTACATGTATATCATTACCTAAGAGTCCGCCTTGAATCCGGGAGATCCGAGGATCAAACCCAAGTCGGGTCATACCAAAGCCTTTAAAAATGGTACTTGCTGCTGCTTGCTTGGCGCTCAACATTGAGAGGTTAGAGCAAGGAAACATGATTGGTTGGCCCGGTTGTGACACGGTGGGTTGACTCAGTGGGGTGTCATATCATCCTCGGCATGATGGTTCAGTGGCGGCAGTGGCGGCTGTACTTTGGCGGCATGGACTTGCCCTGCCACAAGAAGATACAGTATATGTACACACACCTAATGAATCCTCATCGTTATATTACTCAGAAACATATTAAATTTCCACAAGTCACCATGTAAACTTTTAGTGCTATAATTCAGTCACAAACATTTCGTGGCCGATAAGATTAGGTGAATACCTGGCCCTTCCTGTGAGAAAGCAACCATGAAAATCTTGACAAATCTTGACCGCCGAAATCTGGATCTTTCTACGTTAGCAGCTGGAAGCTGTGCCTAGAAGCGCCATGGGGACGTTACTCACAGCCTGATCACCACCTGTCTTGTGTCCTCTTGCCAAGACTTTTAAATTCATCCTTAAAACTCAAACCTGCTCCTGATGGAAGCGAAAAGGGACTTGATATCCCAAAACACAGAGAGTTACATTCCCAAGAAACGCCGGTGCCAATAGCGTATTCATTTCTGAGAAATTGCTAAGTGTGACGAATCAGAACAACTGTGGAGTAAACGGGATAAAACCTAGCATGACATTACGATACAGCTTTCAGGTACTACGATAGAAACGTTAAAATAGGTTCACTATGCTCAAATATGTCTTCGATAATAGAAAAGATGACATAACCTTTGATGATAGAACGCACAGTTTCAAGACAGTACAGTTTGAACAGGGTCACTGATTGGTTAAGGGTTTGTGGTACAAGATTGATCTGCCGATATTTTAATCGTTATTATCTGTTAAATATCAACTCTTCCAGATGAAAAGTCCTCGCGTACTGGTGGACGCGGATGCGAAACTCGTGGGCAACAAACCCATCACACACCCTTCTGAGATCATGACGACCTACGCCAGCATTGTCTTTGAGGAGTGGGGACCGTCAGTCGTGTATGGCGCTGAGGAAGAGTACGGTCATCAGAGTTCCTAAAGCTAAATAGCCTTATAATCAAAGCACAACCCCATTCCTCCTCAGTCAACGAGCGGAACGCCTGTGGTTTGGACAACAAGTTGTGCCCCCTTTTGGCTGACCTACACCTGTTCTGGTATGAAGACGACTATGTGCAGAAATTATTTGGGAGTGGTCCTCACCGTGTCCGATCCTTCTCAGTCACTAAACGTTTTTTTTCTTAATCTGCTGGCTTTAAACAATCCATGTATAGCAAATGCTGTGGAACATATTTACTGGATTTGAAGGAAACCACAGGTTCTGCACAAACCTAAAGGTTTCCTCTCTTGCGGACTGTGCGGCAGGAGAGATAACTTCAGTTTTGGCTTTAGGCTGTCCTTACTTAGACAATATTGTACCGAACGGGCCTATATATGGCGTGTACATCTCTTGCCTGGGACCATTTGTTAGATCCTGCGTGTTGTTCGACGATCTCAATTAACGCCACAGGTTGATGCTGAGAAAGATGGTGTGTCAAGGTTGTTCCATCGGACGCTTTCTTTCCAGGTTCTGAAGTCGGTATAATACTCGTGTAAGTAGATGTGGACAGAGCTCTGCTCATGGTAGTGTCCAGTTCCGCTTTGTCCGGTACTGGGTTTATGTATTCATCGTGTTGAATTGGATGGCTTTGGATATATGAACAGTTGCAATCAAGCGACAACGGAGATACATATTTTATTGTTGACAACTTTGCTGGTGTGAGTGTATACTATCTTAGTTCTTTTGTAGTTTGTGTTATACTTTCTTAGTTCTTTGGTCGTTTGTGTTAAGCGTTGTTTTGCTAATTAACCTTGGGATTATTGACAAGGAACGTTCTTATTGGTTGATGGCTGGTATACGAATACGTTTTTCGAATTCTGCGAGTCAGTATGGCAAATCGCGCCCTGTGAACACGGCTTTAGGCCGATAAAGGTATCTTTGGGTTATTTTCTCTTCTTTCCCTGCCACCTTGGGAATCATTAATTGTTAGGACAAAATAAGTTAACTAGACGATTTAAGGTCATATAGTAAGTTGACATAACAAAGTAAGTACTACTGACAGCGATGTAATTAGAGCCGGAATGTAGTAACCTACCCCTATATTGGCTTTTGCCTGTAAATTACTCTGAAGTAAGCCTTGTCAGTATAGGGAGTGGGTTCTGGATATGACTTTACCTGGTGTTTTCCCAAAATTTGTTTTGTACCAAATAGTAGGTTTGATACTTGTTTTCACACAAGAAGAAGAAAACAATGCACAGATTTCACTGACGATGTAACTCCAGACTTTGTTAATATCACCCTTACATCAAAAACGGTGCACCATCTGTTTGCACTACGTAAATAACAGTGATTGAACGAAAAGGACATTACACAAAGTATAAGTTCCGCTGTCGTACAAATGAAATATTCTTGAGTACGTCGTAAAACGGCAATGAAATAATATAAATAAATAAATAAAAAATAAAATATATATATGAGACATTACTTTTCGAAGCCTTAAGCTGAAACTCAAGCGCCCAAAATTCCCTTATTGTCCATTAACATTGAAATTATATACGTCTGTGTTCCGTATTATAATTAAAGCGGCCTCTTGTCAGCTGACCTATGTTAGGGTTTTATTCCAACTGTTCATGTACATGCGTAAACAGTACCGAATGACAGGCCCCTTAGCACAAAAAATATGAAGTGATGTTAATTGCAATTTATTAAACGTCACTGGTCTAAAATTACTGAAAATGTTGTATTGTCATCACATTTAACATAAACTAACATTAAAACAGTGCAAAGGGACCAGGCCTCGGGGATGCTTAGCCCACTAGCAGAATCCTACATTAATCCTACAGGAATAAAATATAATTAAGAAGTACAGCATAAAAGACGTACTGGAGAAAAACCAGAGCAGCGATGACAGTGTGATACCTGGCAAATGGTCACACGTAACAGGTGATCACGACCTGTTGTCAATTTACTTCAGTTAGTGTTTTATTCTAACTGTTTATGTAAATGCTTATACAGTAGCAATCTTAATACATCCAACTTTCGGCACCGTGAAGTGGGCATGTAACTTAAAACTATTTTTGGTGGCCTTTGAACAAAAAAAAAAGAAAAAAGTGAAATCTTCAATCGCAGGCCCCAACCAAGGTCAAACAATGAAATTTTGATGCTTGAAATCATATTTTTATTTCCTAAATGGGTACTTCCCCCGTGTTAGCGGAACTTCATTTCTATTCTCTTTTTTGTCATAAAAAGAGAAAAGATTTAACTAAACATTTAAACAATATAACCCATGCGTCCGAACAAGCATTCGTATACCAACCGCCAACCAATAAGGACTTTCCATGTCAATACAAGCAAGGCCAATTCCCAAAACGACGTTTAACACAAATCACCAAAGAACTAAGAAAGTATATAATGCATATACAACGTTGATTGAAATCATCACACAACTAACAGCATCTAATAAATGATGACAGGCGAGATATGTACACGCCATATGAAAGACCCGTCGGTATATTGCTGGTAAAGGTAATTTACATTGTCAAACTTGAAACTGTCCCTCTTGTCGTAGGTCGGAATTAAGATGTACCATCTGGAGAATCTGCATCTTTCCTCTTTGCCATATATCGAGTCTTTAAAGCTAGCAGATCACCAATATGCTGTTTAATGAATGAGAAAAATCGGGCCTGGTGAGAATTATTCCTTAATAGTTCCTACATATAGTCGTATTCATATGAGAACAGGTGCTAGTGATCTTATACCCTGACTTAGAGAACCAATGAACGTGCGGTATTCCATGGAACGGCTTGCTGTATTCCAGGCAACGATATTTCTGATTGGATAGCTCAGTTGCCACGCGTTAACAGTATATATTTTTTTCATTGTCTTTTACCATTGCCAAGGAAATGAATGAAAAACAAACTGTGTCAATGCGGTCATTCCTTGATAACATGTAAATTTTGTGTGGAGATCGAATACGTGATCGGATAGTTTTTTCCAGAAGGTTTTGTGAGAGCATATATATCGTCATACCTGCACTCGAGTTTAACATAGCCGTCTCCTTCAAGGACGACAGGGTTTTAGCTTCCTAAAATGAAAATATAGTTTAACCCCTGCTACTTTCAAAATAACTTGGTCGTTTACGTCTTACTAATTGTGAGAGTCTAGCGTAACGGTCGTATGCCATTCGAAATTGATCTCTCTTAGATGTATTTTAGAATTTTGAACAAAATTACACATGAGACGTGCACAAAACCTTATAAGTTTGTATTCCTACTAAGTCTGTGTCTATTACTCTAACATATTTCACTGTAAACTGCAATGTATTGTGTACCCTTCCTTGAATTGCAGCTGTTTTACATTTGCAGTTATTCATTGATTATTTTTAAAATGTGTTTATTTTGTGTGTATGAGATGTTTGAGAAGTTATGTTAACACATGCATACATGTATATCATACTAAACAGGTTACAATCGGGTGCTTTAATTTCACCCCGAATGTAGTTCTAACAAACTCAAACCTTAAAGCACATGTACTTACTAGATTTATTGTACCATGTTATATACTTTTTATAAGTGACAATTTTAAACTTTTAAAAGTAATAATGTATAATCTATTTGGAGACAAGCTATGTTGTGCTGATATTTGCACACATTTACATGTACATTAAATATGTACTTTATAATAGTATAAGATACTTTTTATTTTCCGCAGTTATCACCCTTAATGTTTTGATATACAATATATTTTTTCTTTTTAGGTTTTATATGTTCTTTAATTATGGTGTCTTGATATTTTTAAATAATAATTAGCTTTCAAACAGAATAACACTGTATTCATTGAACTGTCTCAGAAAATGATCTATATGAACTGTGCATTTGAGGTGTTAGTTATATATATAAATAAATATATGTAGATAACAATGGCACATTTCGTAAGATGTTGTCTGCAGTCAAAGATTAGTGGTGGAATAAATCTTGCTAAACTGAACAGTGATGCCTTTAAAGCTCAGAAAACAATTTTAGAAAAATCTGTGCTTTCACAATTCTCTCAATATCAATACCTTTGTCACCTGTGCCTGTAAATGAAGACCAGAGGGGAAAATACAATCATCAATATATTCTATTTGCACATTCATCAACACTTAGAATCGCCATTTTTCGTCATTAGATCTATATGATTGAAGTATTGCGGACGAATGTAAAGCCCCGGTTATTCATTCATTTTGTACACATTGTCAAATATCTGGTGATAACGGAAAGCCTGTCTCCCTTTTGGGGTCTGCTGTATCATTTTCCTTTTCCTTTAATTTTTGCCACTCGTGATTTAGGAATACATGTAACTGGGCCTTTACAAGCCTAAGTTCAACAAATCCTCATTGTATAAACCTGCCTCTGTGCGAGGTGCGAAAAGAAAGACGTCGTGGTCTTAAACAAAACTCGTGGGGCCTCCGTGGCTCAGTTGGTTAGCGCGCTAGCGGAGCGTAATGACCAAGGAGTCTCCCACCAATGCGGTCGCTGTGAGTTCAAGTCCAGCTCATGTTGGCTTCCTCTCCGGCCGTAAGTGGAAAGGTCTGCTAGCAACCTGCGGATGGTCGTGGGGTTCCCCCTGGCTATGCCCGGTTTCCACCCACCATAATCATAGCCGCCGTCGTATAAGTGAAATATTCTTGAGTACGCCGTAAAGCACCAATCAAATAAATAAATCAAATAAACAAAACTCAACCTCACTGGTCTTATTTGCGCTATGCAGTATTGTTGGATTTCCGGAATATTTGATTCAGAGTAATTTACGGCACAATGTCATTGTTCAGTACAGAAAAAAAATTTTAATTATTAATATATACATATTATTTGTAACGTGTATAATCAGAAAAAAGATTTGTGGCAATAGTATTTTTCTACAAATGAGTGAGCATATGCCTCGGTAGTCAACCAACTTTAAGGGTGTGGTACTTTGACATTTTTGAAGAGCGTAGAAAGTCTTTATTTTCAGCTTAATTATATGTCCTTTTTTAAATTTTCATAGACTATTCGTCGCATTTTACCAGACTAGTGTATCCCATCTATCGGTGTTTTAATTACGTTGTTAAATTAGGAGGCTTGTCAGGTACTTTAACCCACGCACCTGGGTGTTCCCCACCCATAAACATCAAACCTGCATCTGTAACACAATGGGTTATTGAGATTTCTTGTTGCGGAATTATATGAAAGACCCATGTAGGTATTTAACTGCACAAAGAAATATACACTCGCCTCGCTGTTACTATTTGCAATATTTAAGTATGTAAACCGAATTATTGGATTTTGTTCAGTGCCATGCACTACTTCCAGAACGTCTCTGAATAGGAAAGGATAGAAAGGTGTGCTCTAGAGATTTGTTATCTAAATAATATTGAGTTATGGCCAATAGATCTTTAGGAAAAAGACTGAGCCAATCGCTCTGTTTCAGATTACATTCTCGAACATCCAGAATATTTTAAATTTCTCACACTTGAAACAATTACATGCACTCGAGACCAGTGGAAATACTGGGTCGAGTGAGGTCGAGTGGGTCGACAACTCACTGGTTGTTATAGCTATGTAGGTCCATAAGTCGGGAGTTCTTGGGCTCAAAATACAAATGTTGTTCTTTCAGCGTCCAGATTTCAGTATTTATGTTGATGTATTTTCTGCTGATGATATTACTTGTTCTTTTCTTGTTTGTGAAATAAGTCTTTTAGTGCACGTCTAGGATTCATCTTGTCAACACCACCACCTCACCCCGGTCACTGATCATGGCAGTCAGAGTGGCGCCAAGGACTACTGTGATTTAACAGAACACCTGGGCATACCTGTGTTTTATTCAACAAAATTACATATTTCTCCAATGGTTATTTATTGACATTCTTGGAATATTCACAGATGTCGCTATTGTTTAATATAATCTATACCTGTATATAATTTTTGACTTTTCTAGGATTTACCAGTGATCAGTTTGATGGTGTTTAAATGGCGATATACTCAAAGTTTTCACAGACATTCTAGCGCCACTAAACATTTCACATAGCATGTACACCTCTGTTTAAAATGTGACGAAACATGTTATGAATGAACAAAATATGTCCTAAAATATACCTTGTCATTTAAGCCTTGAATATGATCACAATAACTATAGATACTCTGTTAGACTCATCCCTATAACTTGCCACGATAGCTCACTATGTCGGACTTTTTGTAAAAACTAGGAATCTGCTGGTTGGATGAGCGTACCCGGAACCTGGTCCTTTTACATCTTTTATTATGACTGTATGTCAAATGTGATGATAACACAGCAGTTTGAGAAATTCTAGACTAATGACGTGTCATAATTTTTGATACCTAATTCTGCTTGGTCCATGGAGCTAAAAGGCGAGTATATGGCTACTTTTAGGCGTATAGATGTGTGCTGTATGAGTTACTGAATTGATCGCATTAATTTGTAACAAAGGGGACATCACTCCTAAGTACATTTCAAGTGAGCGATTTGGTTAACCAAGTGTGGTAAAAGTGGAATGTTGAGAAAACAAGTGTTTGAATAAATTTAAAATGTAAATATTCTTGATAACGTATATAATCAGAAAAAAAGGTACTGGCATGTATCAGTTGTGTTTTTCTATGCACACCAATGAGTGAGCTTATGTCTCTGTACTCAGCCAGATTTAATCGTATGAAATATTTACATTTTCTCTTTGCCAACACAAGAAATAATAAAGATATTATTTTATTACAGTGATGCGTCCCTTTTAATTTCCATAGGCTATTCTTTGAGCGTAGGCCTGCAAATGTATTCCATCTCTCGCTGATTTGTCTTCTACCTTGAATCAGTAGACTGACCAGGTAGCTGTCGAAGGTCGGTGGTTTACTCCAGTTACCCCAGTGTTCTTCATTATTGGTACAGTGGTTTGACTGAGATTGGTTGTTTCGCTTTTACATAAACACTCCATGTATGCACGTAATACCACAGAGAAATATACCCACGCCTAGAGGGGACTCTTTGTAAGGCACAGGGCCCTTGCACCACTGCTCTAACGTCTCTGAATGAAAAAGGATGCAAAGCTTTGGCTTATTGAAGAAGAAAGACGAAGCACCAGTTTCGTGTTGTCTACGGGAAGATAACTCAGTGCTACAAAAATAATACTGAGCTATAGCCCATGGAGCGGAGGTGGACAAAGCAAATATTGTTATGACATTGCTATATTACTAATTTATACTCTCTCAGACAACATCCAGAATTGTGTCTCATTAGATTGGGAATTTCGGACACTTGCAATAAATACATCTGTTGATGTATGGCAGTTTGCTCTTTACAAACCAGTCCGTTTGTAACGAAGGACGGCTGTCATTCATTAGAACTTCTGGACATACCTGTGTTATATACTCGACATAGCATAGTGACATGCTCCTTGGTCATTACTTTGCACTGGCTTGGTAACCCCTTGGCCAAGGAGACCTTATTTTCTCCGATAACCTGCCACAATAGGACACTGGGCTGAGTGTCGGACCTCTTGTATTGTCGCATAAATTAGGATTCTGCTGGTGGACTAAGGATCTCCGAGGCCTGGTCCCTTTGCATTATTTATTTTCATTGTATGTTAAATGTGATGACATAACATTATTTTAAGTAAATCTAGACTTGTGATGTCTAATAAATTCTATCTCCACTAAAATATGTTCTACCTAAATCCGTTGTGGCCTTGGTGCTACAGGACGAGTACTTTGCTATGTTAGGTATATACGTGAAGAGTTAGAATAAAACTAGCTGAAGAAAATACAAACTAACAAGAGTCTATCCGTCGAAATAGACATTTGTATACCAGTCGTCAACCAAGACGGACATTATAGGTGGATAATCGCAAGTCCAATTTCCAAAACCACGTTTAACAAAAACTGGAAAAGAACTAAGAAAATATATAAAGTACGAAAATACGACGGAATCATGCAAAAAGAAGCAGTCAACAGATTTCAATGATGTTGAAAAGACCCAAAGTGTGTTCTAGGCGAATGAGTGAAAGAGACCGTATTTCACTGTTGTTGCTTCTCTGGTTAAAATCTCTGTGCTTTAAGACTACATTTATATTGTAACAATTTGATTTCAATCGAATTTGATTTTTGATATTCCATCGGTAAACAATGGCTACATGACACGCTCAGAACATTGCCACATGACATTTCCATCGACGCTAATAGATTGACGTATCGACGACATTCTCAGAAGATCTGAATCATCATGACAGGGGAGAAAGTGCAGAACTCATTTGTCTCTTGATATGTTTTCAAGAGAAAACAAGAAAATAAAGCAACATGAATCTTTCAATCCAGTTTGGTCGTGTTTTCCCATGTGCACTTCTAAAGCCACATTGTAGTGGTTAACGGTTCTGCTGCTGAATTCTGATTTTATTGGGGTAACTCTCATTGCAAAAATGCTAGATGTACTAATGATGAGATAACGGTACCAACGCTTGCAACACCGTGGACTAGGCTGCCTACTCTCTATACTACAATTCCTCACACAAATTTAGTTGATAGAATTACAGCACTAATTTTATCGGAATTTAATAAAACTGGTCACTGTTACATTAACACCGAAAGCAACAAAGCCTTATTCAGTTCAACTACACACAAGGGTTACCATTCATGGGATGTTTCCTTGTTCCTTGAATTTCTCATTAATAACATTTATCTAAAATTCGGGGAAACAATATACCAACAATGTATAGGCATTCCAATGGCTACAAACTGTGTACCCCACCCCCACCCCACCCCTTTGGCCGATCTATACCTGTTGTCATATGAATACGAATACATATGAAATCCTCACCAGACCCGATCTCTCTCATTCTCTGATCGGTATATTAAGATATTTCCCCACCTTCACTAGATTTAAAAAAATCTTCAGACTCACCAAATGGCACACCTTATCTAAACGTGTAGAAAGATCAAAATCTTTTTTTCTTTCGCATACTTTGTGACATGAGGGATAGAGTCAATTTTGACACTGTAAATTATACTTACCTGGACAGAAATATACCGAAGGGTCTTGCATATAGCGTGAACATATCTCGCCTTGTAGCATTTGTTAGAACCTGCATGTTGAGTGACAAGTTCAGTCAACATCACAGGTAATTGCTGCAAGAACTAGTGTGTCAAGATTATTCCATCAAACACCTTCAATCCAATTTTTTTAAAATTTTATAATCAGTACATTTCTCTTAAAGTCAAGTAAATGTGGACAGAGCGTTGAGAGTCGCTGGAGCTGTGCTTTATGACTGTGTATAACTCCGCGTAAGCCGAGGGTTCAGAATCTCTGTAGCTCTGCCTCATGATTCTGTATAACTCCGCGTAAGCCGAGGGTTCAGAATCTCTGTAGCTCTGCCTCATGATTGTGTATAGCTCCGCGTAAGGCGAGGGTTCAGAATCTCTGTAGCTCTGCCTCATGATTGTGTATAATTCTGCCTAAGCCGAGGGTTCAGAATCTCTGTAGCTCTGCCTCATGATTGTGTATAACTCCGCGTAAGCCGAGGGTTCAGAATCTCTGGAGCTCAGCCTCATTATTGTGTATAATTCCGCCTAAGCCGAGGGTTCAGAATCTCTGTAGCTCTGCCTCATGATTCTGTATAGCTCCGCGTAAGCAGGGGGTAGGGGAAATGTATTCATCGTGTTGAATTACATCGCCACGTTGGATATATAAACACTCACAATCAAAGTACAACAGAGATACATATTTTGTTATCGACAACTGATATTGTAGCTTAGTACACCATTTGAAGACTGATAGAAGACTGATTTAACTCAGTTGCCCAGAAAATATCTTGCGTCTTTTCTGCTTCAATGGAAACTGTTGAACGCTTATCTTTTTTTATGATTTCGTCCTGCTTTCTTCCTATTTTCGTAATTTATATACTTTCTTAGTTCTTTAGTACTGTTTGTTAAACGTCGTTTGGGGAATTGGCCTTGCGATTGTTGACCTGGGACGTCGAATAAGGTACATAACCCTACATGATTTTGAGACACTTCTAAGTTATATCCCTGATGAGCCAGCCAGTTCTTGCGCTATACTCGCAGTTCTCACAGCTATACCAGTGGGAGTGGTTACCGGTACTAAACCTCAGCCCATCTGGCATACACTGTACACATCTGGTTAAAATGAGAGATGAACGCATTGAAGTTCGTTCGAATAATTATTCATCGGGTACATGTTATAGTTGAGTCCTTTAAACGGCTATTAAGATTACAATAACTTTAGGTACCGTGTTTGACATATTCCAACATTGTTTTTTAATACTTTGAAGAACACTCCCCCACAACTTACCGCGTTAGCACATTGGGCTAAGTGTCTGATTACCTGCATTTCTACATATTAAAGCTTGAACTCTCGTGGTGGACTAAGGATCTTCGAAACCTGGTCAGTTAGATTTAAGTAAATCTAGACTAGTTATGTCCAGTATATTGTTGTGATTAGAAAATCCTGTATACGATAGGAAATGTTTTCCGTGTTTACTGGGCTTGACACAAGGCACAGACTTCTTAAGCCATATTGCAGTGGCAGTTCTGCGGCTAAATTTTGATGTCATTGGAAAAACTTTCTTTACAAATGTTTCAATTGTAACCATGAAGACACAAGTGCAGGAGTGCCGGTTTCACTATGGACTAGACTGTCTACTAGAGCTTGCACAACTGTGTCTACCGATTCGGCGATCCGTCAGACCCAGGCAACAAGGTGAAACTAACTGATTTACATGTAAATACCTGTGCTGTTTGATGCACTTGATTTATCTAACAACATAATATACATATAATTAACTTTGTGTAGCTATTAAAAATAATGAGGAATGTTCCGATATGAAACATTTTACTCTTTATATAGAATCCATCCATTTATAGACATAATTGTATTCTTCTTACTCTCCCTGGATTTTCAACTAAGCGCAAACACGAACCATTCTCTCTTTACAATGGCCTAGCCCTTGTACATGTATCAGGTGAGCCTCTGTAATGTACCTTGTGTCTTTCCTACATCTTTGAAAACTGCCGACCACTTCTCTTTGTATGATTACTTCCTATTTTCGTACTTTACATACTTTCTTAGTTCTTTGATAATTTGTGTTAAACGTCGTTTTGGGAATTGGCCTTGGGATTATTGACCCGGAACTGCTATATTGGTTGACGGCTGGTATATGAATGTCTGTTTCGATGCATAGACTTGTACAAATATAGATCCAGATAGAATGTACCATCCGGAGAGTGTGTGGTTTTCTTTTATTCCAGCAAAAGTGGGTAAATGTCTTTCACATCCTTTGCTACATATGGGTCGTTTAAAACTGGCAGATCATCGATATAACGTTTAGTGAATGGAAAATTTCGTTGCTGGTGAGGATTACATGTGCATGAATGAGGGATTGCAAACTGATTGCTGATTATAATGATGAGCGCGAATGAAAGAAAAATAGGTGAAAATTGTCCGCGTCAAGGGATATATCTCGTTAATGATAAAAATTAAATGCATATGCTGACAACCGAGAGTGAAAAACCAGCCCCAGAAATTATACGAGGCCTCTTCCACGCGAAACCGATAGTTGTTGAATCAACGAATATATAAAAGTTATTACGAAATTAGACAACACCTAACGTCGTCTGTGCTTCAGTTTGTTTTGTTTGGCGTTAAGATCAGATATACAAAGAAAGTTTTGTTACAAAATGGTATTACCTCCCTGTGGTGTATGTTATAATTTTATTTTTCTTTTAAAATTATACAGGGTGTTTTGTGCTAATTAAGGTTTTCTTTCAATAAATCTTTTCAGAGGTATTGTCTGACAGGATCAGCTTCGCGTTTTATTCAACCTTAATTTCTGTGAATTTCTTTCGAGCTACCAATCAGGGGCAATACACCAGTGTTGTCATGATCAGCTAGTGAAATTATCCTGGCAGACTACCACTGGCTAATCAGTGCTAATGGTCGAGTAATACTCTAACCTAGCTTATGCTCTCAGTATTTGAAAACCACAGTGATTGGTCAACTCCACAGAGTAGCAGCCAGTGGCGACAGGTCAAGACCTTGAATGTAATGATCTCAGCAACTCCTTTCATTGTGCACCTACCGCATTCTACACGCCGTCCTTACACGGGAATAAGTACAATTCTCTCTTGTGAAACATTGTCTTCCTCTGTATGTTTTCCTTTCCTGACTTCGATTGCTTACGCCAAAAGAAAGTGGATGACTTCAGAAGACGATGAAAGAGTGACCTATCATTTAAATGCGGGGAAAACCAAATAGTTAGTACCTTGTAACAAGCTAACTTCAGTCTGTGTAATTTGAAAACGCTTTAAAAACCCATCTGGAAAAAAATAGCCACTGGGTAATGAATGGCAACGGTATCATCTCATGCGATGTTTCCTAACAACCTAACTTTGGTCGTGTAAGTTTATCAAGAGTTGTCGCATTGATTCTAAATTTTCATCAAACACCATATTATAAACAGATCGTTTAGAAACGCCCCTCTTTAGATGCACTGTAAAATTTAGCTCAATCTAATAAAATAACTTTGGCAGTGTAATTTATTCTCTGATAGTCATCAAATATAACAACGGAGGGTTTTCTCTAGGCCAGTAAACTCAAGCCTCTGATTCGTCGCATCCCGTTGTTCAACGGCCAAATAAACCGCATGTTGGAATCTGGTCTGGATGATTCCTTGACCGCATTAAATCGAATTTGTCGAATTGCAGAGGTTTACCACACAGTCTCCTCCATCAACAACCATTACCAGTCATACGTGAAATATTCTTGAATTCGGCGTAAAATGTTAATCACAAACATAATCTAAACAGCTTTACAATGTTTCCTTGTTGGGTGATGTAAATATCCATTGCACGTATGGTCTGTCAAGAATATGTCAAGTCTTTTCGCTTTAATTCATTTTTAATTTTTCTTCAAACAAATCGCTTGGAATCATGCAATTTACTTCGTTAGAGTATTTTTAAGATAGAGTAATCTACAAGAATATCGCAAGCAGTGTGTCTGTGAATTCAGCCTGATACGATGTGAAGTCAAAGCACCATGCTAGATAACCTCGATATTTGAAATAATAGTTGAGTAAAAGCGCTTGAGACACATGACTTAATTTTTGCATTTCTTCATTAATTCTATTTACTGTGCATAAACCATGGAGCTAGAGGGTGTTGCTATTATATAAGCATTTACATGCACACTTGACATAAAAGCTTTACTGATGTGAACTGTCAACAGATCTGATTTAACCCGTGGAAACAGTGCAAGAATAATGAGGCTTGGTCCATTTGCACTTTTTAATGTTATTGTATGTTAAAGGTGATGACAACACCGAATGTTTTGTAATTCAAGGACTGTGACGACTAAGAAATTGCAGTTAACTTAACTGCATTTTCTTTATTTACGTAATGCTCAAGCCATGGTAACCGGGCCCGATAGCACAGTTGATAAAGCTTCCGCTTCCGGATCTAGGGTCAACCCTGGGTGGAGTCACACCTAAGACCTTAAAAGAAAAAGTTGTAATTTCCTCGCTTGGCGTTCAGCATAAAGAGGGTAGTGCAACGACTGGTTGACCCGTATCAGTACAATGGTTCGGGCGGGGCGGCTTACTTGCCTTCGGTAAGGCGTCACAGTGAAGCAGCAGTAGACAAAAGAGTGGCACAAATCCGCCCTGCAACCAGGAGGCACATCACATGCACTCTAAAGGATTCCTTCGTCGTCATATGACTTAAAATTGTTAAGTACGACGTTAAACCCGAAGCACTCACTCACTCTTCAGGCTGAATTGCTCCGGCTACGTGTCAGCTATCAAACTGTTGTCGCTGCTTTCGTTTAGTAAGTCCTGTACTTCTTTAATTATATGGTATTCCTGCATAAACCACGATTCTGCTGGTGGACTAAGCGTCCTGAAGCCTGGTTCCCTTGCATTGTTTTAAGGGGGAGGGGGTGATATACTTCAGTTTTAAGCATTTCAGCACCAATAAATGCTAACAATGTTTCAGCTCACTTCCAAGGGAGTGTACTCTAATAGGCTTCTGCGCTTACTGCCCAGCGGCGATTCGTTTTCTTTTATACAGTACCATATATGAGAGCCGGGATGCAACAAGTGATTGTTAATTTTATCATGATTGTGAACCGTCTGTGTTTTATGCTTTAATTCAGTTGAGAAGTCGCAAGGCTGATTTATTCCTCATTTAGGATTGTTTCCGGAATATGTCCATTACTTGCACATCTGCACTGATTAATTTTACACGCCACTGGACTATTTGACCATTGCCCAGTGGAAGAATCTTTGAACCACTTTTTACTTAGATGTAATTATTTCAGGCAGTTTCGTTTCAAGCTACAACAGTCGGTAACCCCATTTAAGGGTAAGCACCTTCCAGTGCACCGTTTTCTTACTACAGGCAACAGGGCGCCATCGATTCTGAACGCTCTGTCCGTATTTACTTACAAGATAATTACTATTGCTGTAAAACAGAGAAACTAAGAGTCAAGGCCTATTTACATCCTCAAAAAAACAAAATCCCCAATTTTGATTACATTAACGGTAGCCCCGTATGCATATATTTCTCAGCCTGAGGATGGTCGTGGGTTTCTCCGGGGCTCTAAACGGTTTCCTCCCACCATAATGTTAGCCGCCGTCTTATAAGTGAAATATTCTTGAGTACGGCTAAAACACCAGTCAAATAAATAAATAAACACATTTCTTGATGCCAGCAAAGCATTTGATAGTGTTGTTAACTGGGCTTAAAAAAGATAATTGATCGCGATTACCGTTTGGTCTCATGTACAAAAGTTTGCCGTCAAAATGGGGATCATCTTTCTTTAATATTACCAATGGTGTTAGGTAGTATGGAATTCTTTCGCCATTTCTTGTTTGCTTCATTCTTCGTCAAAAACGTAACTTGTGTGTACGTGCAAATATGTTTCTAAAGATATTCGTTAAATGTTTTACTATAGTTAAGAAGTCACTATTCCAGGCATATTGTTCAAGTACATTTGTACAGTTTTCAACTAAAACTGCATTTAATCAAAACCGAGTACGTATAATAAGATCTTCCGCTAATCTACCGATATAGAACTTTACATCTTCATTTTTACCTGTTGGAGGGGGGGGGAGGGGGGAGGTTGGAGGCTCCGTGGCTCAGTTGGTTAGCACGCTAGCGCAGCGTAATGACGCAAGAGCCTCTCATAGTGCGGTAGCTGTGAATTCAAGCCCATCACATGCTGGCTTCCTATTCTGGTGTACGTGAGAAGGTCCACCAACAACCTACGGATAGTTGTGTGTTTCCACCGGGCTCTGCCGGGTTTTCTCCCACCATAATGCTGGCCGCTGACGTCTAAGTGAAACGTTCTTGAGCACGGCGTAAAACACCAGTCAAATAAATAAATAAATAAATAAATATTGCCTGTTGTACATTAATGTAGCCAAGAGGTCATGTGCTTTTAACATTTTGGCGTTTCTCTTACTTCTGTTCCAAAACATTTTCATATGTACCTTGGTGTCTGAAACAAAGCATTATTATTATTAAAACCCTAATCCTTGTGACAAAAGGGTAGATTTCACTGGTAAAACTATGACACAGTCAGACGTACAGCATACAGAGTAATACCAGAGCAGCGACGGCGGTGTAGTAGCTAGCTAATGGTCACATGTAACCGGTAAAATACGGTCAACGTTTACCTCAGCCAGAGTTCTGTCTAACTGTCGATGTGAATGATAAAATAGTAGCAACTTACAAGTCCCTAGAACTATGGCTTTAGCGGAATTAGGTAAGAAAAAGCTCTTCTGTCCTTACTCTTTCTGTTGTAGTATATTTATGTTACAACATTGCCAATATAGGCTTAATTTTTACATTTTCAAATAACATTGCCTGGGCTTAACTTTTCAAGCGGGAGACAGAGGAAACCAAGTACATTCCGATGCTGTTTCCCGAAAAAAAGTCGTGACATATACTATCCTATCCAGTAAGGCAGCAGTGTAACTTTATCACGAATGATACCAACCTGTTAAAAAAAAACTATTTGTCATGTTACCGCCGAAATTCTTGTAAAATCAGCATTAAAATTTCTGTAACCCCAAGAAGTTATAATGAGAAAAAGAAAGAGTTGTTTTAGGGGAGACAACCCTAGTGAGCATATGCATTTGTGATTTTGCTGTTGAAATTGATCTAAGTAGTTCACAGCATAATATTATGTACTAGCTGTATAAACTTGTTTGACTAAAGTGTAGAAAGGAAAACAGTTATTGGATATTGTTGTCTGTTAATGGTAAGTTATAAAATGAATGATAATCACTACCATACACTGACACACGGGATTTTTTAAGTCTGGTCTCTGGTCTGGCTATTTTTTAAACTAGTGTCCCAGTTACTTTGTGATTAAGTGAAAATCCGATGTACATGGCGGCCATTTTTGAATGTACACCAAGCAAACGGGGTTGAGAAAAATACCACTGTGTTGACAATGTTATATGTGCTAAGGGACAAGCTGATAATCATTTAAACAGGACGAAAACGACGGTATTCCGATGGCGGGATGGACATGTATGCGCTAACCGGAGAACCGAATTACGCTGCAAATGGAGAAAAGGTTATCCTTAATAAAGAAGACTATTTGTCCTGTGGCAGGTAGACTTTTAAATGTGCACATTTTGTAAATAATACTGCGTCGCTGAACATGACCGGACATTTACTGTGCGTGTAAATACGACGTCATCAAAAGGAATTTTAAAGGGTCATGTGGTTGTCATGGATACCTTCAAGGCTGTAGATAAGGTCACGCGCCTTATTCATGGGAAACTCCATACAGTTTTGTCGACACAAAATATTTTGAAGCGAGGTAATATTGATAGATTAATTAATTGCTCCGGATATCATAAGTAAGACAAGCTGCAACTTCTATGCACGTCTGCTGCCTCTTGACTTTCTGATCATTTTGATGTCTTCGAATTGATGCATATTCTGCATTTGTTTCCAAACCTGGTGTTTGTAACCAGACCAGATGTGCATACACGTATTGGTCCTTTATAACTGAGGTAATACTAGGTGGTTTGCAATAACCTGCATGGATCTAAACACGCTATTGAGGGTAGTGTTAGGTGTATTCTCTCTTCACCGTTGCCCTTTGATTCGGCGAGCAAATATATTTATTTTAAGACAGAGAATATACATATTTGTGTATCGGTTTAACTCACAAAGGAGAGTACCCAAGCGTAGAAAAACCACTAAGTTACATTTGACAGTACATAGTAGTACCGGGTGATAGGTTAAGGTCCGTGACATCAAACAGACTGGCAGGTAAACAGTCACCTACATTTTAGAAGTTCGAGCAAAAATAGGCCTACTGTTAGGCATTTGGGTGTATTTTTTTTAGTTTCTTAGGCCCACAGCTAGGCTGTTCAAACATCATAAAATACAAATTGGCGAATGATACGGCATTAATGTAATGCTATAAATAAAGGTTATAAAAATTCACCTATATAGCGGAATCAGTCATATAAAGTGTTTACGGTAATGGGACTTTAAAATGATTATTTATATAATTGTAAATATAATTGTTTAAACTGATATGATTTAAGTTTAGGGCAATGTAACAATTTCATGCTGAACCACGCCCTTCGTTCCTGATACCTGTGTACATGAATACGATATTATCAAAGTACTCTCTGATTCCAGAGGGTATATAAAATGTATTAAATTGCATGACATTTTCCCAAAAGATTTACAACAAAATGTAGTACCATTTAAGTTGAAAATTGACATTCATATCGGCCATTATGTGAAAGATCTGGTGTCTGACGCAATTCTTTGATTGGAGACAATTGACTGTAGATATGTACTAATGAACAGCAGGAAGAACAAAGGGCTTATCCCGGAAATTCAATTTCATATCTTTCTTTTCCATTCTTCCCAGTTTAACGAAGCACGCCTCTAAGCTATTTGGAATATTACATGAAACACTCCATATCGTCGACCATCTAATAGACATTTCCGCGTTATTCAGGACAAATTACAGCCGTAAAGCGAACAAAACCGACTTTAGGAAATTACTTAAATCGCACATAGACTAAATATATGTATAATTACTGGTGTTCTGAAGATTTGTACTAAAAATGGTCATAACGAAAGCAGGGATTCAAGACGTAGAAACTGGTGCAAGATTTTCGGCTTGAAAGTGAACATAAAGTTTGCAACTAAAGCTGAATTAATTAGTAAAGTATTATTCCTAAAATTTTCTTAAAATATTTTTAAAATTTTTTACTCCGCTTATCAACAAAATAAATAGCAAACAATCGCCAGTACCTGGCCACTCATTGTTTTTTTTTTTTTTTTTTTTTTTTGATTGGTGTTTTACGCCGTACTCAAGAATATTTCACTTATACGACGGCGGTCAGCATTATGGTGGGTGGAAACCGGGCAGAGCCCGGGGGAAACCCACGACCATCCGCAGGTTGCTGGCAAACCTTCCCACGTACGGCCGGAGAGGAAGGCAGCATGAGCTGGTCTTGAACTCACAGCGACCGCATTGGTGAGAGGCTTCTGGGTCATTACGCTGCTCTAGCGCGCTAACCGACTGAGCCACGGAGGCCCCTGGCCACTCATTTGGTGACGCCATTTTACTATGTTATAGCAATCCAGAGTGACGTCACAAAACCTTTTAGCTCTTCGGTACCATCGGTATTAAACAATGTGACAATGAGAAAATGCAAACAAAAACGGCTCATACCTAACCAAAGTGTATCTCTGTTCTATGTTCAAAGGGCCGATGTTTCTATTAGTTTGGCGCTCGGACAGTATGAAGTTCGTTGACCCAAGCGTAGTGTTATAGCGGCCCTGTTCGTCCTCATCGTGTATGGCCAAGCTGACTGTTCCAACTTCAGGGAATTTACCGAACAACAGGACCTTCTGATTGATAACAGATTCTTTCATTCAAATTTTGGGAAGATCTTTTCGAAATAAATCTGGCTTTGATAAGGAAAAATAATGCAAAGTCTCAATACTTTTCTTCAAGCTATTACTCTCCCGAGAAGGTTTTCTTGCCAGCCCACCCTAACAAGTTACTCCACTATTCTGATCAACATGTACTTGTGACACGGGCAGCCGTTATCAGTTTATTGTTCAAAAATGTATTTATTTATATATTTGATTGGTGTTTTACGCGTACTCAAGAATATTCATAGTTCAGAAATGTGTGGCCCAAAATACTTCGGTTTAACACATAAACTAAACGCAAAATCGAATTTATTGCATCGATATTTTTCTATCCACTATAAAAAAAACACACACTACAATCGAGATCAAATAGGTTTTTATGACGTGATAGACAATTACCACGTGACAATTTTAGCACTACTGATTGACCAAGTTAATAAGGGCTTATACAACATGGCTCTTCGGAGTAAATTGCCGTCAGTGCCATATCCCCAATGCTGAACTTCTTCTCCCCGGCTTTCAAAACTTTATAGAATTTTTTTCAATTTTTTGTGCGATAGCTGTATCCTATATCATTTTTTGGATGTAAATAAAGTGACAGACTTAATATCCAAATGTCTACAAAATGTGCTTTCGAAAGTTACCTGCTGGTTTTCAGTTGCGTTGTTTTGTTATAGCGGATTTTATGTTATCTTTCCCAGTTAACCTTTCAGTGTTTATAGTCGAAAGATCTGGTGATATTTATTCCAATTTTGTCAGTGAAGGTACGATTTAAATGTATTTACAGTAGATAATACTGAAGGACTTTCGAATTATATGATAAAGATACCGTGGTTCGATAATATTCCTTGTGACGGACAGTTTACTCCCTCTCTTTATCATGTATTTAGTTTTATTTGGTGTCGGTTCCCTCTTATCATTAAAATTACTTATCAGTATATATCTGGTATGTCTTTTGTTGATAGATGAATGATACACTGTATATGAATGCCGGATTCGATGCTTAATTACAGCTAGCACTTGGAATGTGTCTCAACTAGGTTAAAACAATAGCTATTTATTCTGTTAAAACACCAAACACAAATGATAAACCCGTCGATATGACGAATAACTTGCACATCAGTATTATGGACATAAATGAATATTGGGATATCCCATGACCCATATTCATTGCTGTAAAATTTGTCTTTATATATATATATATATATATATATATATATATATATATATATATATATATATATATATATATATATATATATATATATACACACATTTTCATAATGTCCATAATACTGATGTGCAAGTTATTCGTCATATCGACGGTTTTATCATTTGTGTTTGGTGTTTTAACAGAATAAATAGCTATTGTTTGTGTGTGTTTTACTGGAGTATCACGACTCAATACATAGGCCGTTACAATATATACTTGTTTAAATAGTGTCAACATATACATTGTAAAGTGTAATCCCCAGAGAGCAAATATAAAAGTTACAGCTTAGTTGGAAAGTACAAACCCGAAAAGCTCCAAACACGCATTTATAAATAAATAAAAAGCGCCTGACTTAGCCTTGGGTGCGGTGTATTACCACAGAAAAACATGGCGGATTAGGCAAAGTGGGACAGATTTTTCCCGACATCGTTTAGCCTTGTACGTCACATTATCTGTCTGACCCAAAATAATGGGAAGGTCATTTGTCATGACTGGTGAAGGCTCCAAATACTCAGCTGACGGTGACCTAGCTTTATTTCTTAAATTCGGCTGGTTGTGGCTGTTTTGTCAAAGGCTAATACCGATAACGCCATAGATGATCAGTACTTAGGGCAGGCCTATCTACGCTCACAGACATGTTGGTCAAACTTGAACCAGACGCTTGGAAAGAAAGCAACAAATCGATTGTCATCTTGGGACATATCGTCAATTGGCAACAACACAGAACCGCCAAAGTAGTTGTAATTTGATCCAAATCATTATACCTTCCCACTTACGATCGGAGAGGAAGACAGCATGAACATTACCCCTGTGTGTTAGGATGTTGCCTTTAGTTATTTCATTGTTGAATAAATATGTGCTCGCAGAGAGGTTGTGTAACGCTTTGTTTGGGTGGTCGTTTTAACTATACAAAACTGTGCTGTCACGACTCCAGACATAGCATAGCATAGGCTATTTCCTAAACGAAGATCAATCGCCAAAACCATGGAGCCAGACTAAAAATTGACAACTGTAGGGTTCGTTAACTTTGTTGTGTAGCCAGCCATTGCTGATATGAGTGTTGACAGGTACTGAAATTCCCAATAGCATTCTGCGTTTTGACATTCTGAAGCCGAGAGAAAATACTAGGTGACTCTCCCTCACGTTCTATGTTGTGATTTACTGTGTCTGTATGTAGGTAACTCGTCATACCGTCTGTCCTCAGAACACATCGCTTAAATTCAGCACATTCTGAATGTAGGTCACTCAAGAGTATAGCGCGCAATGGTACGCTGGAGAGCTTATCATATGTTAGTACTTGTAGATGATGTGCTGCAAGATATATAAATCTGCTCGGATATACACTGATTTATTATCACATGAACAAAGTGAAACGTTCCTCAAAATATTCACACTCCATTAGCTATTACTGTGTCGATTGCCTACACAATAGATACTTTCACAACACAGGTTATCACAAGTCACAGAGTGAGTTCCAAATTATGGTACAAGGTAGAAGATTGCTATCTGGAAGGGCTGTTCCAAGTCGATAATAGCAATATATTTATTTACTTATTTAAATGATCATTTACGTCGCACTCAAGATGACTACAGCATAAATTGAGAACAGGAACGACGATGTCATTCTTTGCAAATGGTGAACCTGTGAAATCCGGCCTCTTGTCAACTTACCTCAGTTAGGATTTTATTCTAACTGTTCACAAAAACCTTAAAAAGTAGCACAACTACACAACTGCTAACACCTTGGCCGAAACATACACGTACAAAGGTAAGAAAAACGCAATGACGTCTTCGATTTATTAGAAGTCACTGGTCTCTGATTACTCAAAATGCTATTTTGTCATCACATTAAAATAAACATTCAAGAAACATGTCCAAAATAGCCTAGCATACAAAATGCTAAGAGCGTTCATAAGAAATATCAGATAGTTACAAAATAAAGGTGGTGATATGTAAGGGAGAAGCAGTCATCAGTTTTCAAGGGTTTGTGTTTATTGGAATATGCTTCACACACTACACTATATTTCTATGAATCGTCTCCTTCAGTGTCTTAGGAAGACAATTCAACGATAGATATTCAGATAACAAACGCATTGCAATCCAAGGGAAGAGTTTAACGACATTTGAAAGTATGCAAACCATTGACATCTGTTGTCATATAGTCTTGGCTTAAAATATTGTGCAGAGTTAACATGCATATATCACTTCCTGTGTTTCCACACATCTCCTGTGGGCATTTCGTAGTTGTGTGTTAAGTTCAGATTCCTGAAGTATTAACTGACATGGCCACTGGCATGGCCTAACGTGTGTCAATAAACATGTAGCTGTCGCGGAGTAGTTTATTTCCGAGTGGTTTAAACCATATTTCCTCTAACCATAAACCTGCCTGTACTTTTACCAGTCAAAAAAAATCTAAGATAATTAAATAAACACCCATGCAAACATCAAGTCCAAGAGACACCAAAGTACCTTCCCAAATATGCAACACTGTGATTATTATATACGAAACATAATATGACGCTCACCGGGAAGAATAGTACGAGGGACAATCGTACGTGAAAACCATAAAATACATACATATTTAAGTCCTTAATTGTTGATTTCCACCAGATATATTTCCATTGTACATTTTGTATTATGAAGTGGTTTCTAATTTACTGGGGGTTTTTTGTTAGTTTAATTCATCTAAAACCTTTGTTGTCATGTTTTAAAAGTCATTGCAAAAATATCTTTGTTTTTTTTTAAATTATTTCTTTATTTGATTTCTGTTTCAAACCGTACTCAAGAAGATTTCACTTCTACGACGATGGCCAGCATTCGCGTACTGTAGGATAGACACACAGACAGACGCACAGCACTAATACCCGTTTATTTTTGGAATTCAATCTCATACACCATGTGAATACCTTTGTGATTCACTGAAGTAGAACGATCCACTTCAAACCGCAATCCAGTCTGAGAACATCAAACTTCGCAATGCAGAATAATCCACATAAACCATGTAATTTTAACTGTAGTTAAGCACAGGCGTGTCATAAAAACTCTTCATTTGAGGGTTCACCCTAGACGTACTTAAGCTACCTGGATATCTAAACCGAATCGCCGTAGCGTGTTCCATTTACTTCGTGCTAGGTCAGGACAGGTTGTAGAGATACATGTGATTTGGTATGAGTTCAGATTAAAGCATGGGCGCAAATTTACAAAACCTGAGACGGTCTATTGATCCACCATAAAGGGTTGTGTGCTAAAACCCACCTAGTATGAAAAAGGCCTCTTATTTCTATCTGGACTCGAATTGACAGTTACCATAACCACCCCACCCACAGCCTAGTTTTAGTCACGACGTACGGTCAGAGTTGACCGTGGATTTGAACATACCTCACTGTACATGAAAGAAAACTCTCCCAGTATATTTGACAGAAAAATGCGTTTGTACATATTACGCATACATCCGCACGTTTCAAAAGAGGCCGAAACAAAGTAGGTCGGACTGAGTTATATGCTGATCGAAGCACAGACAGAAATAGCTTTACTTCGCAGAGCTCCATTATTACTTTCTACGAAATGTGTGAATGGAGGACCTCGGTTTGATGTGACCTGATTGACGCAGGTGTTCTTTCATGCATATTACCAGTATGTAGTCGCATGGTTTGTAACACATACTAGCCCTGTGCCTCCATGTCTTTATGTTAACCCTGAAGCTCACCTAAAAGTAGTGCCTGTCGAAACAAGCATATATATATATATATATATGAACAAAATGATAGACATTGATAAAATGATTATTTCTTTTATATGATTTATTATCTACAAATCTAAGGCAAATAAACAACTTTCACACAATAGTCACCAAGGGTTAAACTATTCAGTTATATATTTATTTATTTGATTGGTGTTTTACGCTGTACTCAAGAATATTTCACTTATACGACGTCGAGACAGCATTATGATGGGAAGAAACCGGGCAGAGCCCAGGGAAAACCCATGACCATCCGCAGGTTGCTGAAAGACATTCCAACATACGGCCGGAGATGAAGCCAGCATGAGCTGAACTTGAACTCACAGCGACCGCATTGGTGAGAGACTCCTGGGTCATTACGCTGCGCTAGCGGGCTAACCAACTGAGCCACAGAGGCCAGTTAGCCTATTCGGAATTTATACACCGAAAACTGATGATAACATGTGCAATATGAAGAGTCAAACTCGATCACATACGTATAGTTGCTGCAATGTGCGTGTCATTATTTCGTGCTTTACACGAATATTTGACATGTAAAGCGGTGCCAAAACAGTTGAATATAAATACATGCATGAAATATCTTTTGCCATAATATATTTGAACTGCACAGAAAAATCACTCAAACACACACAAAAAATATGTAATGTTAATAGTACTCTAAAAATCCAAACACCAAAACATTTATCTTGTGTTTTCATTTCTTTTTCTTCATTAACTATATATCTAAAAAGCAAGTTATGTAAATAATAATCTGACTGGATTTACTGATTGTTGATGAACACATTTTCTCTACAGTTGCACCAAAGCTTCTACAACAAGCTTTCCAAACGTTTGTTATTTTCATGATCATGAATAATATAAAACCTACGGAAATTACCGAATCTGAAGAAGAAATAATGTGAACAATATCTATGCAGACATCAGACTCTCTACTTTGTTTTCGAAAATGACGTGTTTGATTATAGAGATATGTTCACATACTATTCAGTTGATATGCCCAATTGATATGTTAAGTTCTAGAAGTATACTTAGTGTTAAGAAGCCAATAGCAATAAATGCAACTGTTATCTCTTTGACATACGATGTCATCGTTGTCATCGTAGTTACTTAGGTATTAATGCGCTTCATGAAACCAGGACCTGTATTCATAACCTACAGTATGCGACCTATGTTGTAGAGAAGACAGCAGCATATCGACATCAACCTTATATCTATAGAGTGAGAAAATGTCATTCGGGTGTTCACAGACTATTACGATCTGTCATAGGTGTTATTAATCGTGTAAAAGCATACGTAAAGGCTTTGTATAATGATGAAAAAAGCTGATAACTGATCGATAGAAATTCACCCAAGAGCATCATTTTGTTTAAATTACAGGCAAGCACCGGAGGAGTCTCACCATTGTATAGTAAACATCACCGCTCTACCGAATTTAACCTACACAGCATCTTCACATTTCTGAATATGCATGTTCATATTAAATACACAACATCCAGTTCAGCTCAGCTCTACTGTTAGCTGTATCCTACATGGACAGTTGTAGAGATTATCACAGATAAAGTGGGAGACAGATGTAATCCCAGATGCCAAAGACAGCAGCACAAAAGGCGCAGGTATCACTGTAAACTGAAAAAATTGATTTTTTTTGGCATATTCTTTTACCACTGCAGATATGCAGACACCAGAATGGACGACAGCATTATATTATCTTAAAGTTTGGTTGCCGCGTGGTTAGAAACAAACGATCACTGGCTAAAACTCTACAAGAAACAGGCTGTTTATCTTACTATATAGCATTTACCGCTCAAACGTTTTGTTTGATCTTGGAAGGGTGTTTTGGTCCTAGCTTTGTACTATACTTGACGATCTACGTCTGTATGTCCACTCAACTCCCATGGTTTCATCTAGCTCGGTCAGGGTGATCCATTCGTTGGCTTCACGTGGACATCATTCCCTGTTTTTGTGTGTTTTTACCCTTCTACAAAAACGAAAAATAAGGAAACCAATTTAGTTAGTAAATGTAAAAATGATTCACAAAACTGTAAGTCGTCAGATGATGCGCAACATAAAAAAAAGAATGACCACTGCAATACAGAAGTATAGTACATGCACTTATCAAAATAACATCAGCTAAATGATGGCGGGTAATTCTTTTGGTTGCTGGAGAAAGACATCATTAAAATGTGACAAATGTATATACCCTAGCTGTAAACAATTGTACATGTAAATACACTGACTGGTCCTGCGTAACATCATCATCATCATCATTCTATTTAACACATTTAACAACTGATTTCCCAAAGATGTGTGACGCAAAGCTAACTGGGAAATCAAACGTAATGCGCATATGATTCTTTACTCACCTTGCAATAAGTAACCTCTGCAACCATAAATGCAACTCCAACTAGAGCAAACAAGACGCTGCCGGAAATCCTCAGTCCTCAAATGCCTGAAGCTGATTCTGACTCTGTAAGAACATTGGAGAGTACTAATCCCTACTAACGATTCAATGAAGTGGTTCGCCTTAGCGGCTTCATATTTATTCATCTAAATTAAAATGTACATTGTCCACCTAATGTTGTTTAAATATAACGATCCTATTAAAACACCTTGGTGTAAAAATAATGAAGTAAAAAGATATAACTGCAATTTATCAGGAGTCACTGTTTTAAAATTACTTAAAATGTTCATTACATTCGATAAACAATAACATATTAACATTGACTCGGCCCCTAAGATAAACAATTTTGGTTAGATTTTGTAGGTAACATATAGCATAAAAATAATCATTGACTGGCATATTTATTTGTATCGTTCAAACACTTTTATACCTTCAATACATCCTATCTGCGAATTTCTTGGAGAAACAGGATTTCAAAACAAATGTCTTCCAGGTCCAGTACCACTGTCTACACAGATACAACCGCAACGACGAGAGCTGTAGTACCAAGTAGCGCTATTTACTCTCATCCTGAACAGAATATGGGAAATTTCAGTCAGCAAAATGGACACAGTCATCTTATGCTTCCTATTTAATATACATTATATACATGATTAAAATGTCTAAAACAGCAAGTGTATGCAACAATTGAGATATTGAGAGCAACAAGTGAGATATGTTGCATTTTGTGACACGTCAAATCCATGTTTATTACTTTGCTATAGCGTTTGTTAAGAAGCTGGCAAGCATTATTCTGGGAGGCTCTCCTCTCAGAAGCTATCCTACTGCGATGACACTTATGGTACTCTAATGACTTTACAAAGACTTATCGGCAGAACATACTACGACTGCGGGCAAGATGGTACCATTCTGCTAGATAGGTGGGCCCTGAATCCCTGCAGAAGGGAGGACATGGGGGGGGGAGGGGGTGGGGGTGTTCCCAGCAGTTATCAAAGGACAAGGCTTAATAAAATTCGGAAAATAAGGAAATGTGATCAAAACGGACGACGTGTTGCACTTTGAGTATCTTGTTTAAAATGGGTAACTCTGCATCCTGGGATAAAGGAATTCTTTTTTTTTAATGCATGTGCCATCCAGTGCAATATACTTTGTGCTTAATATCCTTTTATAGGATAACTCAGGAAAGACGAAATAAAAGCTGAAAAATGTGCAGAAAAATGTTTCCGAGGACAATTGCCTGTTACTTAATAGACATAACTCTAACACATCACATGTTGAAACAAATTCCTTTTTAGCACGCTCCAATTAACAAAACATTGATCAGATGATGCTCCACGCGTTGTCTTTTTTTAATCATACGATTTTGCCGGAAAATGAACTCATCAAATTTTCGGGCAAAATAAGTTAAGTGAAAAAAATAAGAGATTTACAAGCACTGAAGCACATAATAATGGGGTAAATTACATGGGTGTTGTTCTAATCTGTTTTGATGCAGCCTATAATAAATGACTTTTGTTAGGCACAATTACCTCAGTACCACATAACAGTCGACATTTCATTAAATGCTTACGGTTTATAAACGCCGTCTCTTTATGCACACTATAAGGTCGAATTTCGTCAACTTTAGACTAAATAAAAAAACAGGTAATACACATACTATTGAATTTTAATGTCATGTATACACGGAGCCGTAAAGAGAGACATACTAAAATGCTTCTTGAGTTATTACAAAAAGAAGAATTAAATAAAATAGAGATTTATGACGTAAATGCGGAGCAGTACCAAGCCTTAAAGGGGTCTAGCAAAAAATGTTTTCGTTCATGTAAAGAAGAAAATGCCGAGGCATGGTGAGAGATAAATCTCGACTTGTTGGCCAGATACTGAACCTCAATTCAACGTTGTACATGTATCAAAATCGAACAATAGCAGACGCAGTTTTTTACACAAGACATCGACATTAACCAATAAAACATAGGAGCTTTAGGCACGAATGCAACTGGTTTCAAACTTACAACAGATCCTGTACACAAAATTTTGGAAAATCCCACAATATATAGACCAGTTATTTCACTCAACCAAACAACCGATGACGTTTACAGAATTCATCACACATTCAACCTATCAAGCTGGTTTGGTTTGAATTATTGTATGCACAAATTAACATATGAGCTTCATGATTCTTCTCATATTAGTTTTCATGATATGAGCAAATTACTGAAAATCTGGCCCTAGCTCATCCAATCCGAATGAACAAAACTCGCGGTACTCATTAAATATGTAAAACTATGCACGTCTCTCATATAGTAAGGTGCATGCATCACTTTCTCAAGTTCTCAAGTTCCCGTCTTAGTTTTTAAGATATGAGCACACATAAACAGCGATCGCTATATACACGTACACGTACCTCCTCTTTCTAACAATAATTTGTCAGTTCATATCGAGAATGAAAACGATACATGTCACCCACGCAGTGTTGCTAAAATGTGATGTTTTCATAACTGTTAGTACAGTACAGAGATGATGTCTATGCTCGCCTTGGTTTGGGAACAAAGCAGAATACGTGAGATGGTATTCGAAAACGTACTTACCTGTCACAACTGATATCCAGTGGTCAGTCTGGACAATATGTAACACAATTCCGCGATCCCGTTTTGATGGTTGTTGTAGAGAGGGATCGTCGAGGAATACCGAGGTCAGCTTGGGCACCCTGTACTGATGCTTTTGGTTTGAGGAGTGGGCAAGTTGGCCTAAAAATGAAATGGGATTGTTAATAAAAGACATAATTAGACCCGTGTTGGGTACTATAGCGCTGCCATGTATTGTTATATTGGGTTAGGCATTAATCAGAATACTACAGCATGGGAAATAAAGATATAGAGCAGGTCCGACTGTGTGGTAGTTGACAGATTGGCACATGTATAGCCGGTGAAAGCCGACATCTTGTTATTTACAGGTAGAGTTTTATTCTAAGTGTTTATATAAATTATTAGATGGATAGCAGCTTTAACGCACCCTAGGTCATGGTAAAACAACGCTGAAATGTGAGTAATAGCTGGTCACTGTCCACGAGTTACTCAAAACGGTATGTCACTATACCCAATAAACAGTAACATGAACACATTACCAAAGATCATGCCTTAGGAATGCCTAATCGTACAACGCGTAAATTTTAACTATAAAACATAGAACCGAAAAGCATGTGTCCTAACAATAATAACTGATGGGTGCTGTCAAGTTAAAAAAAACCTGACGTAACCCATAATATACGTTTCTGTTAACCAAGGATTTGTTGAATCAGCTAAACACGACGTACATGTACTGTCTTTCTTACCACTGATTGACCGGAGTTAAGCAAAACAATGAGCAAGCTGTGTGAGTAAAATGTATTATTTTCTCTTAAGACCTTTCTCGTAGGAAATGAATAAAACGGCCACAAAGCCGTTTGTTTCCAACGCACGCCTGGACAATACAAGGAATATTAATCGTGTTGAATTTGCTGGTTCAAGTGGAGAGAAAAGTTAAAGATTCTTACAAAAGCCTTTTCCACGTGTGGATAAAGTCAGATAGCAGACATAAACATTATAAAAAATGACAAATACTAAAATCAATATACATTTACAGGCCTTTATTAAAATGTATTCACTATACCAAAATATTGTACGAGATGTCCAGAGCGCCTTCTACACACTCTGTAGTGTATGTCACACACCCCGTGTAACCACTGCTTGTATTGAAGACAGTTCACATTTGCCGCTCTAAGGTTTACTGGTCAAACAAAGGAAACAAAAATTATGAATGCTCACTGATAAGCTGAATGTTAAGAGTTAAAATTATGTGTATACATGTGCAGCACGAATATCATAGGGTGGCAAATCTGAAGGCAATTGGCGTCATCATTTCCCCAAAATTTATATTTGAAAGAAAAGGATTATTGCTTGACAAATTTTTACGAGACCGCAAAGGGTACATAGTTCGATAACTGTGTTCACACAGTGAATTCTTCCAATTTCACATTCCTTGACAAAGAGCCATTAAACAGCAAAGTCGACAGAATAAGAAGTCCAGTTGTTCTAAACGTTCACGCAGGGTTCATGTCTGAAAACTTTGTTATATCCTGGACAGCCGCTAATCATGTTACATGGGCGCGAGCGCGATTAGATATTAATATAACACAAAACAATAGAAGATAACTAGAGCCCAAAGATGGTGAAATAAGTATATTGCTCTTCTTCTATTTTTCTTGTAACTGATGACCAGTTGTCTCCTGGTACAATGCATTGGTCTTCTCCACCCACAAAGGGCCTATCAGTTATTCTGTCTGTAATGGAGGACCCGGTCCCGCCCCATTGGAAGTAATCCAAGGGGTGAAGCAGTGCTACAGATACAGGTAGTGCGGTACTCCCTACTTTTCCAAGAGAGTCTACCGCAGTACACATTTCGCTATTTGGATTCCCCGAAAATCGGAGACACGCATGTGCATACAAGTATAGGCCTATATAGACCTACAGGTACAGAGATTCTTGTAGTTACATATAAGACTACAAGTATATGCATGTACATGTTGAATACACAGAATCACGACTTTCTAGACTAAATTAGAATTATTTAAAATAAATTAATTATTTCAGCTCTTCCTCACGAGAAATGAATCTAAATTACGGTCATAGGCCTACATTTATTTATTACACCTCAAGTTGTAGCCCTAATTGGTTTATTCCAATAACTCACTCACTTACAACTTCACCTTTTCATTTTGTTTAGTTAGCAGGGGTTGTCATATTATTTCATTCTATGGTAACTTGCCTTACGCCTAATTTTACCGGACGAAATATTTCTGTATACATGTACAGCAGCCCTTTTGTTTATAGTATAGCATGAACTCTACCAGTATACTATAAATCTACAGTGTTTCTGAGCATTATCTGTTTTCGTGATCGTTGTATTTCATTACGTTAGCTTCTCTCGTCAGAAATCCCCGATACATGTACACGTTGGAAACTGGACGCTCGATGACACTTAAACACGGCACAAATAACTGACGATCGGTGTAGAAATAAAACCATACTTATCCATATATTAGGATGATTTAAGCCAGTGCAGTGGCAGAACTTGCCGTATACTAACCCAAATGACCATTTTTTAGCCCTAGATATCTCTTCCTTATGGCAAACACCAGAGAATTTCACAAATACAAATATCACAGTAGTCATTACCCACGACTGAAGGTAGTAGTGCATGAGCTTTTGCAGTAACACGTCGTGGAGAGTATGTAATCTCTTACATACCTTTGTCTTTGGGAGCTAGTGTTAAACGTTGTTTTGTAAATGGATCTTGCGATTATCGACTTGGAACGCCCTTTACGGACTACGAATGGTACATGAATGTCGGACATGACGCTTATATCCATGTCTCGGTTGTTTTTATAATGACATCAACCAGTATGTTACATTGGCGACCGGGCAGCTAGATAAGAACATGGCAACAAATTTCTGGTGAATAACAGCCGCTCTCACAGGCTAACTTTGTGACGTTACAACAATGCACAAACAACCTGGCTACAGGAATGACTTTCCCTATGTTTCCCAGATTTGATATGAGCAGTAAACTAACTTCTCAGGCACTCCTATGACACAAGTGGGTAACTAGATTAGGAAACATTCTGCTGGCCAAACATCACAGTGGAAAATTTAATTTTAATCATCAAATGGACACAAAATGTAGACAGGTTCTATAAACACACGCATTAACATCTGCGGAAACTGAAGTGGCAAAATATCGACACAAGGGAGGTTTCAAGTCCTGTCCAGCGAGAGGTGTTGTATGTAATACGTCACTGAAGCGAGTAAAACTTCCACGCGGAGTTTACAGGCTGCGCAAGAGTTAGGACTGCTTGCAAATACTGAAATCCACCAAAAACAGACTAGCTGATTGATAAAATTTCAGATTTATTTTCTCTAAATGGAAAAATGTAGGACTATCAGGTAAAACAATACATTCCTTTTCCTGATTGCTTTTCACCTAAGACGAAAAGTAGAAAAGGAAATAGTCAGGCTAGAAGAACTGGGTATCATTGAGCCAGTGGGCGGCCCAACGCCGTGGATGTCACGTATCCTTGAAACGCGTAAGCCAAAGAATCCGGATGAAATGCGCCAATGTATCGGCATACGTGCACAGTGCAAAGCTATCAAGTGTGAACGTCACATCACACCAACAGTGGATGACATCATGAGTGATTTATATGGCGCAAAAGTGTTCTCATTGCAGGATATAACCTATTTGAACTACATCTCGATTCGAGATACATCACAACCTACTCTACCCATAACTTAGACGATACGAACGCTTTAACTTTGGTGCATCATCTGCAGCAAACACTATGACAATCCAGGCACTGAGAACATGAGCGACGATATCACTGTGTATGAAAAAAATGACCAGTCACATGATGACCAACCCCTTCGAGAAAAGAACTTAACGCTCAACAAAAACAAGCGTGAGTTCAGCAAAACAACTCTCAAATTTTATGGGTACGTTTTCACAGGTGGTGACGTGTTACCGGATCCAAAGAAACCTGAACATTTGTTAATGTATGAGTTATCTAAGACACCATCGACTTTTGTGGAACACTTCCAAGTGGTGACTGTTTTCTGGTGTTCGTTGATGCTTATTCAAGAATTCAAAGAAATTATAAAATCAACTTCAGCCAAAGAAATATTTCCTGTCATGGATAAATTTTGCCATTTAGGAATTGTTAAAATTGATGACAAACCTCACATTCTAGGAAAATAATGCACAAATTTTACAAGCCACCCAGGATTTTATGACCGCAAAATAACCCCTGTATGGCCCCAAGCAAACAAAACTGCAGAACAATCGTTGCAAGCTATTTTTTCTGTATGTTTTAATTTCTATTGTTTATGCACACAGCCCTTGATATGTATATAAGTACGTCAGTGTTAACATGACGATATTTAGCTATTATCTAAAAGAAAGAGAGAGATGTAGTCGCTTCACAGTCCGTCCCGGGCTATTGTGTATCCCAGTTTTATAAGCCCCTGTGAGTTCAGTGAACATCGAATACATGTGCGAACTGTTTCCATGTCTTTGTCTAGTTTAACCCGACACCCATTACACATGGTAATAAAATGGGCCAAGCAGTAATCATCTACGAATTTATGAAATCATTTAGACATTTAAATATTTATACAGCAATTAGAGTCGTACATTTTACTTATTTGTTTTATCTTTTTTATTCCAGGGTTACTCTGAAAAGCAGTTGCATACAAAATATGCAATATGTGTACGGCAAGCACACATCAGTTGTAACAATTTTGCACAGGAACATTAATGTGTTCCTTTCATACTTCAGCTTGATGTACATATACTTTTAATGGGTACCAAACCGTGTGCCTGTGCTACACGCTTTCTTTACACAAATGCATGTGTCAAAACGGCACACCTTTTCTTTCTGAGAGTAGCTGGCACGATTCTAAGCACTCCAACTATATTTCCTTGCAAGAGAACTGTAAACATATTACAAACATAAACTAACATTTCGCATTAACAAGGCGACCAACTGTGTCATCACACTAAGTTTTTGGCTATTTTGTCTAAAAACACTCTAAAACTTCTTCATATTGCCTATACTTTTTAGATGAAATAAACCGTGGCCAAGAAAATACCTGGCGACAATGTGATAAACTCGCTTATCTATGTAAGTTTGTTAGATAGGACTTTGTTCTCTTCACATTCTACCAATGAGTGAATCTCATTAACAGTAATATTTTGCTCCAAAAACCTTGTGACGTTGACTGAAGTAGTCAAACAGCAAACATGATCTAAGAAACGATACAGCTCGAGATATATAAACTGTAGATGTAGAAGACAATTTGGTATATTGTTAATCTAAGAAAACTATCCCTTTGTTGTCGTAAATTGGGCGTGACACGAAACATTTGTTGTCTTTGTACACATGCAGGTTCAGGTTAGATGTACCGTCTGGAAAGTCTGTTATTTACTATAAATTCTGCAATGATGGATATATATCTTTAACAGCCTTATACGGGTTGTTTAAAGCCAGCAGATCATGAAAATGTGGCCTAGTGAAAGGCACACACAGACCCTAAAGGTGGAGACAACATACAAGTTACATACTGTTCAGATAAAGGAGTGCGAAAAGTTAGTCGTAAATGTGATTTTTATCTTTAACAGACTTAAACGTGTTGCTTAAATCCAGCAGATCATAAATATGTGGCCTGGTGAATGGCCCAGGCTGCCTTAGAGGTGGCGACAACATAAAAATTACATACTGTTCAGATTTAAGAGTGCAAAAAAAATTAGTCGTAAATGTGATCTTCAATATTTTTTTCGATTTTTCTTTAAAGACAAAAAGACCCTTGAAAAAACTTTCTTTGGTAGGTATTTGTGACGTCCTTTTAAGCACAATAATATGTCCTTACATCTACGTGCATAGAAATATACAACACTGTGTCAGAATTTTTTTCGCGACCCGCCACCGGCTTCCAAAAAATGGAATTGGCCAAAGAAACAATATGTTCAAAACCCAATATTTAGCCATAAACAATTAGAGTTAATCACGAGATACAAAGGAATACTTACACTGAGCTTCTGTTTTCGCCAGGAAAAGAACGTACTCGGTAAGGATTACTGACAGACATTGGCCCCATGCTCTCAGGACAGCCATACTATCTGGTCTTAAAAACCCTTTGAACAATGAAAACAGAGGAAACAGGCTTTAAAAGAGGAAACAAAAAACGATGCCAAACCAGATGAAGTACCGTGAAAATTTATTTGCCAGCATGGTCTTTGATATATCTTTTAAGAGAAAAAGCTACTTGAAAATATTTTTGTATGGTGTGTATTTAAGATCATTTCTTAGTACTCGGTAAGGATTAATGGCAGACATTGGCCCCATGCTCTCAGGACAGCCATACTATCTGGCCTTAAAAACCCTTTGAACAATGAAAACAGAGGAAACAGGCTTTAAAAGAGGAAACAAAAAATGATGCCAAACCAGATGAAGTACCGTGAAAACTTATTTGCCAGCATGGTCTTTAATATATCTTTTAAGAGAAAAAGCTACTTGAAAATATTTTTGTATGGTGTGTATGTATTTAATATCATTTCTTGGTATATCTCATATTTGATTGTAAATTTTTGTTTACATTCAAATACATGCACAATTTTATCGGGATTATGATAATGTTTATGAATGTGATCAAATCCAGGTAGAACATAATTGTTAACAGATTCTAGTGCAAACGTACTTAGTAAATATATGATGCATCCCCACTGCTAACGTTATTACGCGAAGACAATATATACCAAAAGGTGTTCCCAAATACCAACCATACAATTATGTTTTCAAGTGTCTCTACGTGAGTGAAGTTATACTGCGGTTCGCAGTTAGCAACTAGCTATTCAACGGGGACAAGCGGGATATCACGTCATGCCAAAAATTCCTATTTGTGACACTAGGGGGCGCTTCTGTGAATAGCAGCCTGGACCATATCCCCATAAATACTGCGCCTACAGGCATCATACTTGGTACATTAATGACACTTAATGCGGGATATCACGTCATGCCAAAAACTCCTATTTATGACACTAGGGGGCGCTTCTGTTGACAGCAGTCTGAATAGCAGTCTGACCAATATCTGCATAAATACTGCATCTACCGGCATCATACTTTGTACATTAATAACACTTAATGCGGGCTATCACGTCGTGCCAATGATTCCCAATTCTGACACAAGGGGGGCACTTCTGTGAATAGCAGCCTGAATAGCAATCTGGCCGATATCTCCATAAATACTGCACACTGTCTCTATCTCTTAACAGAAAATTCGAAAAGATATTGGTATAATAAGTATAGGTACATCACATTCACAACTAACTTTTCACATTAACAAGGCGACCAACTGTGTCATCACACTAAGTTTTTGGCTATTTTGTCTAAAAACACTCTAAAACTTCTTCATATTGCCTATACTTTTTAGATGAAATAAACCGTGGCCAAGCAAATACATGGCGACACTGTGATAAATACTGTTATCCATGTAAGTTTGTCAGATAGGCTTTTGTTCTCTTCACATTCTACAAATGTAATACTCACATCAGTATTCACCATTGACTGATACAAAACAGTCCTTGGGTTATCCAAGACGATGTAATGTTCACTTGAAAATCTCCCATGCTCAGTCCATCAACATGAAACTGATAATCAGACGAGTGTACGAAAAGGTAAATTGAAAGGACATGCGCGTACCACATACACTTCCGCTCGCTATAGAAGGCAATTATGTTATATTTTGTTACGTAGAGATTGAAAGCTTAAATGAAATTAGTGCAAAATAGAATACAGCAGCTGGTCATAAATGCCAGATTTGTCTTCCCGCACGCTTTTCTGTGAAATAATGTTACATGAAAAATCTACGGGAAAATCTGCGAAAATTTTAAAATACTTGAAGGTTTAAGGAATTACTTCCCTTAAAAATGACTGACTTTCTCTCCTGGAGGCATATCGTAGGAGGATGTGTGTAGTTCTCTTCCTGAGGTGTTGATGCTGACTTACAAGAATGAGCGAGGCGTCCATCAGAGAGGTTCTGTTCTCTGTGTTTATCACTTCACACATGTTTGCAGGTACAGTTTTAGACAATACTATTGCTTAAAGTCTCAAGTATTGCACTTTAGCTGGTGTTATAGTGTGTATTCCTAAGCACCATAGCATACCGGTACAAATCACCTGGCAGCATTAATAGTATATCGTGAATAGAATGCCACACGCACAATTAACATTGCATTCTGCATATTTCGTACACTTATAGGGGCATTCAATTTCACTTAATGAATTAAACGTTCAGATAAGATTATCGACATAGTTTTGGTAATTGAGAGGGTTGATATGGCTAAGATATCTATCTGTCGAGATCAGGAAACAGAATATATTTGGTTTATTAACTTTGGATAAAAGAATTTTTTTATTCTCATTAGATCTACACCCTGCATCCAGTCAGTCAATCACAGCACCAGGCGATGTCGTGGCCGGTCGTCCGTTTACCCTGAAGTGTAAGATAACCAGGACGACAGGTGACAACTCTCCTCTTATATGGAGCCATGTAAGTAATGTTACATCCCGTATATACGCCTCCCGTAAGTGCACCCCGTCAATACAGCTAGCACATCTTGCACCAGCCGGGTTATCAGGGAGATGTCAGAACATCAGCGGTGACGAGATTTACACAGTGATGATAAAGAACGTCACAGAAGACACTGGTCGGTTCAGATGGCAATGTGAATATGCAGGCGGGAAAGACAACGTTACACTGGATATTAAAGGTAGGTACGATTACTCAGCTGAACGTGGGTCACATACAGTATACATGTATCTCTATACGTGTCTCTCACGTATGTAGTTAGACCTTAATAACACGTAGCCTGAAGTTACACTAAATCAGAAAACGTATACGAACTCTTATGCAGACCTTTTGTTAACACCATGTAACAGGAAAGCAGGGAACATTATCCCAGTCGCAACAGACCAGTAAACTTAAATAATATAAATATGTAGATGATAACATCTCGTGTCCCTTTTGTTGTGAGGAGTTTTTTGTGAGGCTTTAAGTTTCTGCCTTGTAAAAATCTTTACTCTTTGTGTAATACTTTACCCCGAAGTGATTTGAACCCAAGGCTCTTGCTTCATTACCGGGGTGTTACGAGTTTATGTATACGTTGTACTGAAACGAATCAACAACCACCGATTGCAATGTGTGTAATATGAACATGTGTGTATGGATACAGCTCCGGCTATACGTGGGAAGCTCTGCCAGCAGCCTGCAGATGGTTGTGGGTTTCCCAGGGTTTCTTCCCACCATAACGCTCAAAGTCGTCGTATAAGTGAAATGTTCTTGAGTTCTGCGTAAAATACCAATCAAATAAACATATAAAACCAAGGCGGATAATAGATTAGTTCAAAAACGCGCAGGCAAATACATGAGAGTTATCCCCCTTGAAAAGAGTAAAATTTCTGAATTTCGCAATGAGTAAGGTTTAATATTATTTATAGACACACCACCGATGTGCTCTAGCGATGAGTGGGATACGACAGGGAGCTTGTAGCGCCTTTGTTTGTTTCTTTTAAACTTATTTTTATTGACGTTCGTCTATTGGGATGAGGGACAAGTTCTTGCAACTTACAAGCCCTTCTCCCTACAAAGAATATACATAAATTTTGTACATGTCTGGTTACAAAGGGTACAGGCGTAATGAAAATAACTAAAGACACATACGTTAACAGTGAGTTTAGTGTTAAGTATACAAAAGACTTAGAGAATATTGGTTGTAATATAAAAAATTAAGGGCGCGTGGCTCTACAGAAAGCGAAAAAGTATTTTGATCTAACATAGTTGGTGATCTTCGGGTCACTAGAGAATAAATCTTCTTGTTTTCATCATGAATTTAATCATGGCTGCAAAAATATTTTTAGATAAGGTGGGATCATTGTCTTTTTCCCAGAGCAAACCTTGAGATGTCAAATCAGTAGGAAGTGTTTTCATCCTAGTTGTATTACACAATGGGCAATGTAAGAAAAATTGTCCACATCCTCAGATGGCTGTCCACACTGACAACTTGGGTCACTGGAGAGATGTCTTTGAACTAGGTGAACACCTAAAAAACTACATTTATGCCTCATTTGAGTAATAATTATGCTTGTTTTCTATTCCCTACAACATGTTTTGGTTTAGTTATGTATGTGTATGTGATTAACTTGGTGCTCGTGATCTAAACTCTGTCGTCTTAAATGAAGAACTACGCATCCCACATTTGGGTGCAAGGGTTTTAATTGAGTAAATAGTATATTTTGTTCATAAGTAACCGGTACAATCATTCGTTACCTGATACCTTCAAGCTTAAATTTTGTTTTCGTAACCTGTGGGGACTCATTAGTGTTGTTTAAAATCCATTATGGTATTTTGCGTTAAATGCCTGTCTCTTCGTCATGCTCAGAAATAATAAGCATGTATCAGGGTATGGAGTAAAGATGAGCAACAACTGAGTTGTTTAAACTCTTAGATCAGCAATAGGCCTTACACAAGATCAAACAAAGAAACACGAACACGCTTGAATGAGTTCAATAGATACATTTAAACAAAATAGACAATTAATACAAATAACAACAATATACAAAACCATACAAATAATTACAAAATATACCTATTATCTTACTGATGACATCGTCCAAATCCGGATGGAATATTCCGGTTTACACAGGCGAGTCAGTCCACGTAAATATAGAATCTACAGTTAAGAGGAATTTCCCAGTCAAAGTATGACAGTCCGATAAGTGACAAGCTGTAATGGACACGTCGCGCCGACGATGGTTGATCCCCCAACTGCCTGTGAAGGTGTAACCTCTCAGGGTGAACGGATTGACAGTATCGTCCGTGATGCCGAGCTGGCGATGTATGTTTCACTCCTGGGAAATATACACAAAGTCACTTTCATGGTAAATTGGTATGAAATGTACGAATTGCACAAAGAGACAATAAGCTAGACAAGCTCCAAAATAACGTCTCAAAAATTAGCAAGTGGTGAAACACAAGCTACGTACAGAAAATGGAGTACAAATGATGAATGTTGAATGGCGTGAAAGCCGATATCTCCAAGCCTGGTAAAATCCTTCACAGTGAATGACAGTGACATGACTGCTCTCAAGTGGACTTGAATAGATGACTGCGAGCTTCACAACTCCGTCGCTCATACTTATAGACTAACTTAAAGAAAATTTTGGATGGTTTGATCGTAAACATGTTTACAACACCGATACATATTTCCAGAAGCTATACTCTATTTACAATGACACGAAACTCATAAACACTGAAGCCTTGCAAACCCTCGACTGAATTACAGTGCCGGCTATAACATACACGGAGGGGAAAATGTAGGTCGGACACTGACAAATGAAAAAAAAATAATAAAAAATATAATACAATGACGGGGTTTGTAACATCTACTGAGCATACAATTATTGGATAAATATTGTGGATGTATACCAACGGTAGTTTATATATAATATAAAATATATTAAAAAATCTTACTTATATTATTCCTGATCTATACACCAAACAGGTTACATGTAACGCAGTCATTGTTCACCAAAACAGTTTCAACTGAAAAATACAGTGATATCCTCTAATGTCATCCATATCATTCTACTATTATGTAATGTGTTATTTCAATTACAGTGCAGACTATATCCTACTCAAAATGGAAAATGTAGGTCAGACACCGACCAAGGTAAAATAAAAAAAAAGGTTGATACAATATTTAAAGACGGAGTTCGTAACAGCATGGCAGAGCAGTTTGTGATTGTACTTTCAGTAAACGTTGTTTCAAATTGTACAGATATTGTAATATTCAAAAGTCCGAGTACACCTTGCATTACAATTACAGTAGCACATGAAGCCAAAACAGTGATAGTAATTTTTATACTTAGGTTCGTTATCCTTGATTTTATTATAATGTATACGTATTATGTGCAGTTTATCAGAGCTACTTTATATCTATATATGGCGACGTCATATCTATTTTGTTCCTGTAGGTACTACTTTGACAGTGCGTAATGATATTTTGTCCAGCAGGATATCATTCATATATCATCGGGCATGTAGAGTCTAAAGTATATACCGCTCAGTTGTTGGAGCAACAAATTTAAAATCATCTGTTATTTTATTATCAGTTTTACCCTCTAAATCATATACCCTCAGCCAGGCATTTTAATTTTGTTGTTGATTTCTCTTATCTATTTGTGGAAATGCTGAATCTAATCCAGGTACAAATTCATCTGTCGCAAATAGTACATTAACTGTATTTCATTTCAGTATATGAAGCCTCCGTTATAAGTTATCTTATACCATAGAGAACATTGAAGATTTTTATGTCATTTGTCTAACAGAAACAAATCTCGATGTAAACACTGATTCTGATACTCTTAGAATTGATGGTTATCATCCATCTTTCAAGAAAGATAGAGACTCAGCTCGCGTAAACCCTGATCAAGGTATTCTGGTAATATTCATTGTGCCCTCTACGGGGAATTGGAATCAGATGTATGTAATTTGAAAACATTGTGGATTAAGATAAAGATAGGGTTTTAAGAAATTCTTCTCAACATGTCGTACATAATTTCCACTACAATCCACGGGCTACGTACAAACCCTATGAAAGGTTGCTGGAAAATTAGGTAGCCATAATGCAGAGTTTCAGGAAATTGAAATACCAACTTGGCAGAAAAACTTATCTTGTATTAGACTCATACTAAATATGGATCAGGTGTTTGGGACGGTTATGCTGCTATCAAGTCGGAAAATCTGAAACAGTTGTAACTCTCTGCAGCACGCATCGTTAAAGGTCTTCCATTCAACTGCAGCAATTTTTATTATATTTTGAGACAGGGTGGGAGACTTTAGAAAATAGAAAGAAAACAGTAAAGATAAAATTTACGTACCGAATAACTAACGGTGAAGCTCCGTTCTGTTTACAATCTCTTGATACTACGAGTTTATGATACGACACCAAATTAATTAGGGAATTGTGTGAAGTATGTTATATACAGGACACGATTAAATATATTTCGTATATAATTCATTTTTCCTCAGTAATACCAGAATCGAACAACGTTAAATTAGAGGTTAGGAACAAGATAACTATCGAAAGTTTTATTCACTCAATATCAAGGCTAATAACTAGCCCAAAGCCATTTAAAGGAAATGAAAAATTAAGCATAATTATTGCTCTCATGAGACATAAATATTGTTTTCTAAGTGTTCACATAGTCCAGAGACATCTCACCACTCACCCAAGTTGTCTGTGCGGACATCCGTCTAAAGATGTAGACGATCTCAAATTGTCCGTTGTATAGTACAACTAGGGCAAGCGTGATGAAAACACTTCCTACTGATTAAACAGGCCAAGGTCTGCTTTGGGAAAAAGACAATGACCCCGTTTTATATAAAATATTTTCACAGCTGTGAGTAGATATATAGAAAAAAAGAAAATGATTTATTCTTTAGCGACCCGAATATAACTTGCAATGTTAGATCAAAATGATTTTTCGCTTTCTGGTGCCAGATTTTTTCTTCTTTCATGACCAAGGTTCCGTATGTTTTTGTGTATATAACACAACTCACTTTTTACGTTTGTTACTTTTGCCGTTAATATTATTTTGTTTACGCCTGTAAATACTTAGTATCCAGACGTGTATAAAATTTATGAATATTCCCTGTAGGGAGAAGGGCTTGTAAGTTGCAAGAACTTGTCCCTCATCCCAATAGACGGAATGTAAAAGAAAAAAAGATTGAAACATTTCTACTCCTCTTGCTTTAGACACTGAGTCCAAACCGTAACTGAAATGTAAACAATCTTTTCATATCCCGCACTGAACTATCAATACGTTAATTGTAGGTTCCCAAATCAGTTTACTTGACGAATAAAGCACTGACGTATCATTAAGAAGATTATTTATAAATAAGTTAAAATCGCGGTATACTTAGAGTGGGTTGTCATCTGTTATGTTAGTTGAACAAGACAGTAACGTTTGCGTTTTAGGTGGGATAATTGTGTTAGTACCATGTAGATATATACATCTCATGTACACTACAGCCGCCTTCCAGTCGAATACCCTGTGTCAAGCATGGCTTCATGATGAGCGTAAAATCCGATCAGGACTTGTGGAAAATTGTCCAGCAGGAAGAAATACTCGTTAATATATAAAGATAGGACTCATTTGCCGTAAATAAGTTCGTAACTAACACTGCATGAACACTGGTGAATTCTGATCAAGACGGCAGGATGGTACGCCCATGATGGTACCATGATGGGCCCACCATGGGCATACAATCGGGTCAGGATGGCACTAGGGATAGGATCAGGTTGCGCGTATGACGGCCGGACAGCCCATGTTTGGCCCGGCCACGATGGGCGTAGGATATTGGACTACGACCCTGCTTTACTGTACAATCTATTATAAATCATTCACCCATGCGGTCTTTTCTTTTACATACAACCAGGGTTTTGCACACGGATACTAGGACTTCAAACAATGGAGTGGCGTCCGTGGTCGAGGTGCTTAGCACCCCAGCTCGGTGCAATGACTCAGGAGCCTCTCACCGATGCGGTCGGTGTGAGTTTAAGTCCAGTTCATGCTGGCTTCCTCTCCGGCCGAACGTGACAAGGTCTACAGCCACTTGCGGATGGTGGTGGGTTTCCTCGGGCTCTGTCCGGTTTCCTCCCACCAAAATGCTGGCCGCTTTCGTATAAGTGAAATATTCTTGAGTACAGCGTAAAACAACAATCAAATAAATCAACAAGTTATACAGTGGAGCGGAAGTCTTCTTTAATGTAGAGTTTACCTGTACACACGTATTGTTTCTGAGTTTTTGTTGCGAGTACAATTATGTAAAATGAGGCAACATGAGTGTCACTGGCCATTTTTTATATTTGCTGCATGGGAAGGTCAAGATCATTGAAGCATCAAACCATTGGTTTCAAATTAATGTTCTGTGTGTTCTGCAGTTATGGTTACCCGGGTAACTATGACGAACCCTCCAGATGCAGTGTTAGCCGGTAACCTCACCACCGTAACCTGTGTGTCATCGGCCAGTAAACCACAGGCCTGTATAAGGGCATACATAAGGACGTCCGCTAATGTCCGGGAGCTAGGCCCAGGAGACAGTAAAAAGGACTCCAGCTCGGTACAGACTACAACTAGGATATTCACGTTTACAGCTAGTGCCGAGGAGAACGGAGCTGAGCTGTACTGTAAAGCCTCCAACAGTGTGACCGATCACCCTGTACGATCACAAGTCTACACACTCAATGTACAATGTGAGTATATGTTATCATACAGGAAATCATTGAGATCATAACATAAGGAAACTAGCCAAGCCAGCGCTGAAAGGTTATTATATTACCTAACAACTAATAGGAGAGCAGTCCACAAAACGGGCTCTCATATAACTAGCATTGCCCTTTCTTACAACGAGTTTTTAAATTATTGGTCAACCATAATGTACTTTGGTTTGATTACGTTCCCGTAACTTCTCCTGGCATCCATATAGATCTTTGTATGTACATGTAGTCACGTCATCACCAGCGTATCGGTGATATCACCATTGTATTGGAGGTTATCACCGCTTTATCTGCCATCCTGCATCCATGATATTTCAATTATCATGCAGGCTCACGTGGTTGGAACAGAATTTCTGTGATTGACTGCGTAGTTACCTTTATGACCAGAATGCTCACAATCATATTGGAAAAGTTATTGGATACTCCCGTGTGATCTGTAAATACAGCTTACACAATGGCCGATAAAACCGGGAAATCCAGGGACATACTGGATGGATTTTTCCGCTCGTACAGACATGCTTCGTAAATTTCTAAAAATCCGCTGTGTGTATCCTCGGCTTAAATAAAACGATATGAAGAAAAGTAACTTTGGTGTCGGACGGGTAAATATCTGTCGTCTCGAAACTTTTGTTTCACCCTAGACAGGTTGAACTGACGTCACTTGCAGTATATTCGTTTGGTAACAATCACCACACATGTGTATTTCATTGCACAGGTGTTCACTCGATGAACATGTATATCTTAATTATGCCATATTCGGCGATGTAGTAATTTATAGTTGCGGATCAGGGTTAATATATCCTGCAATGCACTCCGAAATCTCTAGTTTAAAAACTGACATAGCGCTACTGTTTTACCTCGGATTCTTAATATGGTTTAATGTGAATAGGATTTGGGTGCAATGAATGCCATACTGATGCATGAATACAAACGCCACCGTGATAACACGACGCCATGATAAATTTATATGAAAATTTGAAGGCAATGGCACTTTGCCCGGGCTACGTGGTACAGAACCAGTCCCCATGATATGATATTTGTGTACAGCCTGGCTCGCCTAGTCAATGCTGTAGTACCCGTACACAGCACAGGGCCATGTAACATGGGCTTGTGCGTGTTATTATTGCGTTGTGTGGCTGTGGAAAGAGGATTTGTAAAGTGTAATGCCCATGTTATCACGACAGTCATATGTAGGCTTATTTTTAGTAGAAATGCGCGGTTAACATCGATGCTGTACCCTTTTATGGCATGTCTTGCCCCTGTGTGTAATTGACGAGTGCTGATCATCGGGAGCCGAGAGCCGAGCGTAAATCCACGACCATTTGCACGTACGACCGGAGATGAAGCTAGCATGAGCTGGACTTGAACTGGTACGCTAAGTTACTGAGATCTAAGCTTCAATGTCATGTGGTACAATGCTTTACACACGCTGTATTTACTGGGATTGACCACATTGCACCAGTATGACTGTGTATAAACAATGTCAAAAACAGATTAATCTGTAGTTTTAATGTGTAGCAGTAAACGTGTATCACCCAACCTCTCACTGAATGTCACGTGTAAGTCTCTCTTCTTTATCACAGCTTTAATGTTAGCATCTTTATAATTCGTTCATCGATCATAATGTACATGTATGTTTTTCTGTTTAATTTCCGTAGTTTCAGCATACATGTTATAGTATAGTCTTATGCCATTAGATGAGACTACACTAAAGGTTCTCCTATTGCAAAGTATACTTAGTGGACAATGACGGACGGGAAAACGACGATGGACGAGCCCAGGCCAAAGATGTCACAGTTTTTCACCCCAAAACGACATATCTGAAATGCTTAACAAAAAAAGACAATATTCTGATATTATATTAATGATCTAGAAACAGACTGGGCGCAGAAGACGTGATGTTGCTTTTGCTCTAATTTGCCACATTATCGCGTCCAACAGTCTGTGGCTTAAACACTGTAATATATATGAAAGTAGTCGTTCCAAATGACTTTAAACATAGGTATATTTACCAAAATAACTCACGAGAAAAATCAGTAAATATACACCAGCGGATAAGTTGTTCTTGTTATGTGGTTTCATAGGACTCATAATAAGACAGATTTACATTCATAGGGTATGCACACCTTGTGTTTAGTCCACTGCAGCTATAAACCTTACCCATTTTTCTGTGAACCCAAAAAGTACAAGATACGGATCTGGCAAACGCGTGAAAAATGTATAGACTACCTATTGAAAACATTCCGTGCCTAAATATTGTGACCTTGTTACTTAGTTATACGGCGAATGTTTACATGTGCTAGGTAACGCCGTACGTAGAGGTAGCTGATGTCACTAAATTGGCTACAACCGTAACATATGCTCTATCTGCATGTATATAGAATACGATTGCGGCACTCAACTTGTCCAGTATTTGTACAACGAGAACAAGTCGAGGCGAAAAACTATGGAAGCGTATACGAGTTGTCATCTCGACTTCTCGAGTTGTCACCTTAAACTGGCGGCTTTGGAATCCTCAATCCCATTCCATAATATGTAGATGTGGTTGTACTACATGCACCCACAATCACAATATTAGGCCCCGTGTCATACGTGATAAACTTTAACATTGTCTTCTTTTACCTATAGTTCATCTGGAACTTCGACTGACAATATTTTACCAGTTTTATCTATAAAGATTATAGTTACGCAGCAATTAAACCTTTTTGAATGTTAATCCTTTCAACAGGTCAATTATTCTCTGTCTGATTAATGAAAGTAGTACAAAAGTGGATAAGCTGTACACACGGCACAATTTGATCAAACAAAAACATTATTGTCCTGTGGATTATGAATTATTACGGTTCAAATTGTGGTTGTCACGTAATTGTCATTTTTTTTTTAAGAAATCACTGAAATTTTATTCAAACTTAAACATGAGGCCCTACTCCTGGTAAGATTGCAAAAACTTGTCACTGCAGTTTGCGGTGGAAACGGCTTCAAGCGTACAACAGTGCATTCTGTCTGTCCTTTGTTGTCATCTATGAGCAAAAGATCAAACACATATAATCTCTATGCTGGCCTATAGTTACATATTCTACATATAAGTGATACCTGGCAGTCTCTGGTTCAAATCCAGGATTTTTTTTTCATTTTTGTTTCGCTTCTTGTCTTTTTTGTGTAGCTACAATGTATCATCACTATTAACAATATAATTTGTACAAATCGTACACAGATGATCTCCGGAGCTGCTGTCCTCGACAGATATGTACTAGTATTGTTCATAAGTCCGTAAAAGTTTTGAAAACGAATAATGTTGCGATTTTATTTTATATTAGTAATTCAAAGAAATCCCTTGTGTTCACGAGAGAAGATATAACCCAACAGTGTCCTTTTATCGAGGCCTAGCTGGCTCATTCGAGGAAACCTTTGCTCTCACAGTAAACGATTGGCCCCAATACAATACACACGTGTTACATGAATCCAGTTTTCACTAGCTCCGCTGCTGAGTTCGTTGAAGTACACTTAAGAGCAAAGAACTAAGTTTATTCTGATTTCCATCCACTCATTAACCGCCGTACACATATTTACGTTAAGACACAATTAATTAATTAATTAATTAAATTGATCAATACATTAGGAGAGGATCCATGGGCCGCCTAGGCCCGAGAACCCCGCGACCATGTAGATTACCATATCTAGACATATCCTTGAACAGCCATTCAATCTTGGGGCATCGGAACATGGAGTTTTAAAGCGTCCACAGCCGTAAAAATGACATGGTGTGACATTTTTTGAAATATCAGACGCGGAGGGAGGGGGTGAGATTAAAATACTATTCCAGCACATTAGGCCATGGTCCATACTCCTGTACTGGCCCAAGACTCATGACACCGGAAACTCCGCTACCCGATTGCGGTAAGACAATGCTATTAGAGTACCGATACGTAAAACTGACAGAAATTAAAGGATTAAGCGTCAGTGCTCTATTTAAAGTTTAATGTTAAAGTTCAAAGTTTGAAAGCTGGGTCTTTTACAAGACAGCCACAAATGAGAATGTGCATGGTATCAGATGCTTATCAGATGATCAGTTTAATTTCAGCTAATAACAAAGGTGGAATGAACCCTGCAACATTCACTTTACGGTCAACATAAGGAGGGACCCTGTTTGCATTTCTATGAGACTGACAATGTCTGGTGTAAAGTGCGGAAATCTAAACTAACATCACGGTGTATATTGTCTGCTTTACGTCTACTTTGATTAAACATCCGAACAGAACAGATATTTTCATTTATCTTTATTTAACAATAAGTTTACTCCCGAGAGTAAATCAGTTTTGTTGTTCATCATTTTGTAACTCTTGATTGAGTTGAACATACATGGGTTTATTTCACTAATTTCTTCAAACTTATACAGTTGTCTTCTGTAGTGTTTTCCATATGGAATTAAATGCAGGTTTTAAGCCTTGTTGAACAATAATAATCCATTTCCGTCTTCATCCTCCCTTTCTGATGCAGACAGAAATACATGTATTTTTTGCAACTAAATGCCGCACAACCAGAATTGTTGATTTGCTTTCGGTCGCCAAAAAACAACATTCTGTCCGACAAGCGATGTATCTTTTCCAGCAGAAACAAAATTTAGACCAATAATACGTATCACCAAATAGCTGTATACCATATCTAGGCTTATAGATTCAATTATACCCGTATATCTCTGAATCACAATCTAATGGACGAAGTTACCCCTGAACAACTTTCCTTTTTGTCTCAGGTATGCATTTTTCATGGAAGAATTATGTGACTATATCATCAATTTAGCTGCATAACAGACAACACACTTCGACGTTAACATTTTCAGGTCGCTTATCGGATTTTAATGCGAATTTGACCAAGTGAAACAAAATGATAACACAGTTACACTGGTAGATAACTTCATACTTGTTTTCTCACTTGTCTTTTTCTCAGTAGTACACTAATTGATGACTGCTTATTTTTCCAGACGGGCCCATGTTTACCAGCTGTAAATCATCGTACATTTTCGTGGAGAATGTCACAGCTGAGCTATCCTGTACTACCTGGGCTAATCCTGAGCCCACGATAAGCTGGAGTCGCGGAGCTCAGTCGAGTGACGTGAGCGTGACAAATCACAGATATGCGTCTGTGGCCAGGTTCAACAAGATCAGCAGGACTGACTCTGGAGCCTACACCGTGACAGCTAGTAATAATGTAGGGAGAGGTGTGGAGAGGACAGTCAATGTGACTGTGTACTGTAAGTGCTCTTTTTGACATTTTGAATTTTCCAGTTTTTCAAAGTTAGTTTTGTGTTACATCCCTAAATGGTATATTTGACAGAGTACGTGTTGTGGATCTTTGATGCCACGTATCAATTGGCGCTCACTATTCATCATTGCTTATGTTTAATTGACAATTAAAGACTCTGAGATTTCCACATTCAGGGTATTTTAGTGTATATAAAAATGCCCACATAGATAACAAAACTATGATTAAGAATAAACATCTTTTAAGGATATTGAAATGCTTGAATTTTTTAACGTGAACTGTCAAACGGGAATTAATAAATCTCAAAGAGAAAGTCACACAGCGTGGTACATATACGTGGTACGTGGTGTCTGATAAAACTAATACAGCCACTTGTATTACATATGACTTTGAATAATAAAAGACTCAGGTGTGATTAAATATGTCAGTATCAACTAAAGCTCTCACCGGTTAGATCATGCGTTTGGGTCAGGGTTTTGCTCGAGTAAGTGAGAATATGGGTGAGTTTCGGACACTGAAGGTTTTTTTACACACAATCTAAAATCAGTCGAATTAAGGAAAACCATCTTGAGTAAACTCCCTTAATTACCAACAAACAAATACTATACTTGACCGATCACTTTGCACCAAGAAAGGGTATTTCCAGACACAAGTAAATATCATAAAAAATCATATTGAAACTATTAAGTTTTCCACATGATATCATTCCTCCTTCTAAATAATCCTTCAAAGACCTTTTCAAGGACCAACATATATCCCAGAACGTAAAGCAAATGTCTTACCCTTACACGACATTTTAGGTCAAATACAAAAATCCGAGTAGTGCTGCACCCATGTTGTGATTGTCAATTTCAACCGGGCATCTCTCGCTCAGGACATTTGAAACGATTTTGCTGTTGTATTTTCCAAGATGCCCCGGATGTATCTGTGGTTCTGGTGTCAGGAGAAAATGTCACAGAAGGAAACCCTCTACAGCTGGAATGTCGTGCTGAAGCTGTTCCTCAAAACTACACCTACTCTGTCTGGAGTCGCACTATTGGGGGCCGCCCTGTACCACTGACAAGCAACAGCCATGAGAAATCTCTGTCCCTAAGCAATGTAACCTTCAGAGATCAGGGTGTATACCAATGTGGAGCCAGTAACGGGTTTGGAGGCGTTCAGGGGGGACAACTGGAAATTAAGGTTCGAGGTAAGGTGTTGAGGATATCACTGGCTGTTATCACTAATTGCTACTCTGAATTTTATCACGGGTTTCTCTAGCATTGTAAGGGTAATTTATTGTTGTCACCTGTGATAATAGCCAAACTTGGCCGTCACAAACTTTTCTGCCAGGTCTAGTATCAACAATACTTATCAACAATATATATATATATACACACTTTTTATTTCACTATACCTGAAATAAAAATCTGTTTCTTTGAGGAACTCATCTATAATGTAAGACAAAAAATAACTATTAACGTAGTTCACCAGCGCTGGGCCTGCAAAACTGCCAAATTCTCCACGGATACTTCCATCATTCTATGGATGTACAATTCTTGTTAGTATATCAGCGAAAATCGTTGATCATATCGCCCAATCGCTTATCTGTACTCGTTTTTCAGGGATCAAATGCAGCTTCGTACGGTATGTTTAGATATATTTGTTGTAAAACTGTTTTACTGATTGGATTTTCAGGGTGCAAATTAAGCCATATACACGTAAAGGGGTGTAGACGAAGTCAAACAAATGCTTCTGTAAAAAGAGTAGGTAATGCATAGATTATTCAGTGCTTTGTAAGTTTTTTCGGTTCATAATACCGGCAGACTTTCATGGTACCCACGGCAAGGGTTCCACGGCCGACAAGATAGGCAAACCGATAAAGTTAAATGTTTTTTTAGTGGAACTAAATAACATATTATTTTTTAAAATGCATATTACAGACAAATATAATCTAAATATTGTGTCTAGGGAACATTTAGTGATAAAGAGTTGCTAATCTTTTATTATTAAACATAATGTTAAGAATAAATCAATGATGTCGTTAATTCTAAACAAACCTACATGCGTCGCACATGCAAGGTCAATGCTGTCTTGTGTTAACTGTACACACCCCTGACATCGCATGCGCCGATCTCAACACTCGCTTTATATCACTGTCACCAGCAGACAAGCTTGACCTTTGGGCCGGTGCGACGAACCTACACTTCTTTAGGCTAAGCCTTATCACTCGTGTTAACAATAAAAATGTTTGTTACAATGATGTTGTGGATACTTAAGATAAAACAAATGTATAAATATTAAGTATTATTAGAAACAAATGTTGAGATATCACTGCCTCATCTCGGTGATCTCAATGACCCGGGCGTTGTTCATGTTTGTCATAAAATGTTCAGTATAAACAAGATGCAACTGAATAGAAATGTGTGTAAATATCACATCAAAAGACCCCTAGAAACGCCTGTGCTATGTGTGTTTGATTTATAGGTGGACGAAAAAAAACGTCATCGCAGTAAACCACCCTCTGTTGTTTGCCATACTATGTTCAGTGTGAACGAAATTGCGGGAGTATCACATCAAAAGACCATTAGAGACTTCTATCTACAGCTAACTCAACTCAACTATCTACAGCTTAATTCTCTCGTATGATGGACACACATGCACACTGAACGGCAGAGGACAAACGATCTTTAACAAACACTGAATTGGGCATATGGTCACCTGAGCTTCTCTGCCTGATGTTGTAAGCAAGGTGCGCTTGAACCCCCATGTTTTGTAGCACAGGGATTGATAGGCCAGCACCCATGAACCGCTTTCAACCCATTTGCCGGTGTGATAACAGTGATCAGTAATACACACATACATAAATACCTTGATGAGTGGAGGTTTTCCATCTGCAGAATTAGTTGTTAAATAAATCAATTTTCAGGAATATTCGACACTGACTTCCTGTAATGAATTGTAATTTCAGAGTGTGTTGTTAACTGATTAGAATTCAACATTCTAATTTCTAATGATTTTGCCTTGGGGGTACTAGGCAACTAGACGTACCTCAAACCTCAATGACTTTTGTCTTCATTTTCAAATTAACCGGCCCTGATGGCTTAGTTATCAAAGCGTCCCCTCAGAGTTTATATCCAGGGTCAATTCTGGATCGGGTCACACCAAAGACTTTAAAACAGGAAGTTGTAGCTTACTGGCTTGGCGTGCAACGAACGGTTAAGCTGAATCAGTATAGTGGCTCGGGTGGCGCGGCTTACTTGCCTTCGGTAAGTCGTCACAGTGAAGCAGTACTAGATATAAAAGAGTTGTGAAAATCCCCTCGTACAACAAGGAGGCACCCTAACATGCACTCTGAGTAGGCTACTTCTTCGTCCTCATATGACTGAAAACTTGTTATGTTCGACGTTAAACTTTAAGAACCCACACCCTAACTAATTTTCAAATTTTCGTACCATTTTCATTATTCATTTTCCCCTGAGGCTGTTTTAAAAGCAATTGTGTTTATGGAATAGGTAGTATGGCACAGAGATTCTGACCTGTCTTACTGTTACGGTAGTGAAAACGGCAACAGAAAACAGACTCAGTGACTCAATATTACAATGTAAACAATGCTTTATATATAAAATGAGACGTACAGTTTTACAGACAGTTCAACAACAACAACAACATACACATCAGTATTACCGGTCTTTACAAGTTTCCAGTTCACCTTTGCATCCCAATGAATGTATTCTAGGAAATCCAACGTAAAGACCATGGATAAAACACACAATTCACAAATTGTCCCTAGACAGGTACTTCGCCAGGTTAGCGAACACGAACACAGTACACAGGTTACACAGAACTGGAACAGTCAAGCCTTTGAATGACGTCACACCCGCAGAGCACAACACAGGGTAACTACAGGCATGGAGGTATAATCCACTTCAGATCAGTCACAGCTCCCGCAGAAGCTCACAAACGAGCCGTTCAGAGACGTAGAGTAATGTCACCTTGTGGCAGAACGAACGTCCTTTGCAAAACTGAAAACTTCAGTTTAGAGTCCTTGACGACCTTGTCGGTCAGGTGAGGTCAGCGTGTTAAACAAATTACACAGTCCACACTGTATAATCATAATAAAGATCCGAACACCAATAAACGTGACTTCCGCGGAAATTCACATAACCAGACATCAGTACTACTGTGGTACACAAACGGTGCCGGCATAAAAATCTGTCCTCCCAAATGAAACTGGCATCACCAGCTCATATCAAAATAATGGACGCGATACGAGAGCGTCGCACACTCTCCTGGCTCCAGTGGATGCAGCAGAAATACCTCCACTCTGCACAGAAAACACGGCTTATATACGATCCAGGTGGATTCAACTATTCTTAGACACAGAATTAACAGCCAATGAACAGCCAGTTAAATAAACAGAGCATTGAACAAGGTGCTTTCAGCCAGGTCCGCGCTGTACATATATAACAGGGCCTGTTATGCTTATAATATATAACACAAAGGTCGCAGACTAACAGTACATGAAAACGTTAAATAGTCATACATAACATTACAAATAGTATACATATGGTGTGTTTAAAATGGTTTCCATTCAGAATGAAGCATGCTTTTCGTGTACGTTTTAATAAGTTAAAATTTCGTTTTTGAAACAACACATTTTTGGGAGATTAAAAAAATTAGTAACAGAGAACAACCGAAAATAAAAGGTCAATGTTGTAGAAAGTATCAGAAAGTATTATTTTACCAGGCACGCGTTTATTATATTATTTATTATTAATTATTAATATTTATTATTTAAATACCCACCGCCAGCCCCCACCCCGAAAAAAAAGAAAAAAAAACAAAACATTTACACGCGTTCTGTTTCACATATTGGATGAAAAAGCACGAGCTATTATCCGTTGCAGCTTAACCTCTGGCCGACTCACTTTTTTTCACTTCTTGCACAGAATGAAATAAAATTGCAGATGAAATATTACACCATTCCAAGCGGATAGAAAGCTGAACTCCGCATATATGTGGATGTTATCTACAAAAGTTCACATCGCCCTATACATCGGTGATCATGAATTGCCTGGACACGACAGTTAATGATGTTTGATTGATAACCTGCTATGTCTTTCATGTATGAGGAATTAGAAAGTGTGCCGATATAAACATCAACGATGCAGTAGTGAAGAAACTGTTGATATATTAACATTAAGAGGTGGCTGTTAATTTGCCATATTAACATTTGCTTTACTGTCTTGGTCCGTCTTATTTATTTAATTGTATAGATGTTATGTTAGCTGTAGACAACTGTAGAACCTTTCTTGGTTCTCTGGTGGTTTGTGTTAAAAGGGAAATGCCCTTGTGATTATTGACACGGAACATACATTTGAGATGACGACACTTATATAAGTGTCTCTTTTGATGCATAGATTTATGTGTTCCATTATTAAAATGTTGGTTAACTAGTGCTGGGCCTCTTTCTGGATTTTTACTGTTGACCTTTAATAATAAATAAATAAATAAATAAATAAACTGTGCGCAATAAACTGGGATAATTTCTTGTAAGATACGGCCGTCAAAGCTACAAGTATGCTGGCGTGGTAAAGACAGATGTTTACCTTATACTTCTCCATTTTCTTTCCCAGCCCGACCACAGTTTCCCAGACAAAGCAACCAACAAGCAGCAGCGCTCGGTGAAAATAACAAACTGATGTTTAAGTTTGTGTCTTATCCAGCCTATGTGAACCTCACGTGGTACAAACTTATAAATGGTACAGCTGAAAAACTAACCGTCTCTAACTCACCCGGGAGTAAATACCGAAGTCGCGTGACGGATGCTATCCACAAGTTTCAATTTAACAAGGCCGAAGTCCAGCTTTCAGGTCACGTGGCGGAACTAGAAATCTCTGACGTTAAACGTGATGATTTCGGGAAATACAAATTTGTTGCTGAAAATGACGTGGGATCTTCTGAGACAATCATATCTTTTAACTTAATGGGTAATGTATTTTTCTTACTGGAGAAGGTAAAAGTTGAAGGTTACTCAGCTTATATGACTGATCTCACTTCTTTCACCCACGTGCACACACTTCACAGACCTCCGTTGTGTACGGGAAACAGTCCTGAATACTGCAATAAACACCAGTCAAATAACTAAACATACATGGTATACAAATAAATTGCCAGGCACCGCATTTAGATAAAGTTTGCATGCTCAGGTCATAGTTTTTCAATAGTATGAAGAATATTATATATACATCTGCACTGAAACTCAAACTAAAGTAGGTATATTGCAAGACAAATGTACAACTACTTTTGGCTGGGAAAATTCACACCTTTTGCGAAGTTGTTAGGTCACAAAGGGCATAAAGCTAATTACTAGAAACATACTATATGAAAAAATAAAAGATGCATATATAGTATAAAAAAGAAAAAAAGTAAAATGTCTTCTTCAAATACATAATGCACTCCACACATTTATGCAGAAGCTATAAGCCTGTCTTATACATTTCTCAGCGTCTACATGGCCGAGGGGTTTAGAACGCCAGCGCTGGGCAGTAATGCCCGTGCTTCCAACCTATGCGGTCGCTGTCCAGCTCATGCTGGCTTCCTCTTCAGCTATACGTGAAAAGGTCTTCCAGCAGCCTGTGTGTTTTCCCGGGGCCTGCTCGGCTTCTTCCCAATAATGCTGGTCACCGTCGTATAAGTGAAGTATGCTTGAATATGGCGCCAAACACCAATCAAACACATAAATATACATGTCCCCACATTGTTTCATTATGAATGTGGTGCTAAATCTGATAAAATCCTCTTAGCATCCCTGGCACCGATACTGAACTTGTCTACGTCGACGATCGATTTAATCATACGAAATGGAAATTCAAAAGCGTCATAAACAAAATGTTGGAAACTTTTTTTGAATTTTCGAAAAGGATTTGTACAACAATTATTAATTGCTGTTTAAAAGCCATATAATGCATCTTCAGCTTCAAATATTTGAAGCAATTGATGCACATAACAAAAGTTGGAAACTTGATTTATATCTTCATTCGTTGTTTCATGTTCCAGGTCGTTTTTGTCCACCTATTTTAATAGCCACATTTTGTGAAAACCGTATGGCCAATGTTTCTTTGCCAGCTGAGTGTTGTTTGTGTTCTACCAGCAGAGTATTACATGTATACTCGCTCTCCACGCTCACTTTACATCACTGCCACCACGAGACAAGCTAGACCTTTAGCGCACGTAGGCATTTTTATGTTTAGCCTCATCAATGTGCGGAACTACTTGATCAGCATTTATTCAATAGTTTCAGATGTTAACTGGAATAGTATTGTGCATACTTCAAATAAAGATTCATTTATTGATTTGATTGGTATTTTACGCCCTACTCAAGAATATTTCACTTATACAACGGCGGCCAGCCCGGGGGTAACCCAAGACTATCCGCAGGTTGCCAGACCTTCCCAATTACGGCCGGAGAGGAAGCAAATCAAATATAGAGAATGCGTGCCTATAAGTTTTTATTACAAACACAGGTTGAGAGAGATTTTGTGTTTCCTGCGATCACTTCTTGCCTTATCACCGAGTCCCGGATGACTATGGCGCTGTTTATTATTTCTGCACAAACTTTTTTAGTGGTGACAGTGATGAAAAGCGTGTAATGTGGGCGCCGTAAGTGGCATGAGTAATGCCCCTTGTTTTTATTCGTTTACTCAGTGGAGTGGTTTTTCCCGCTCATTGTCTAATATACTCAACCGTTATGTCGTACAACAGGTATTATACACTCAACAATAAATCAAATTATAGATTAAAAAAACATAAAGATGTAATAAACATGTACGAAATAGCTTGCCTTAGAATTTATATATATATATATATATATATATATATATATATATATATATATATATATATATATATATATATATATATTCCCTGGATTTGTAAGAATATAAATTCGTGTTTGTTTTACAGTTTCTGTTGTACCGCCTGATGCCACCCGTGCCTTAGCCGGCTCCCTGGCAGGCGGCATCTCAGGAGCTATCGTTTTAATGGGAGTTGTGCTTCTAGCTGTGGTCATCTTCCGTAGGCGAAAGCAAGGTAATGACCTAAGTGGAAAAAATACCTTAATTATTTAAATAGCCAGGGGCATATAAGCCGTAGATGGGCAAACGGTAGTACAAAGAGAAGCAAAAATGCCTCTTAATAAAAATTGCATTGTTTACAGTATTACAGCTTTGTTATCTGTATTCTTACTACTGTTGCTTTATTGATGTTTTGTAGAGTACTAACGGATATCAGATGACCTGTTGAATCATTGGATTATTTTTCTTAGCGCACAGTAAACTGTACAATTTATTTGAAACCGTTGTTTACTCTCTTTTTTGTTTATTAACGGATCTATTTTTAATCATATTCTTCTTACCATATACATGTATATTTCCTAACTCCCAATTTATTGTATTCCTAGTGAATCTTTGGGATGGTGGGGGCAAATTAATCCTTCTTGTGTATAACTTAAAACTTGTGGTAAGAACAACAGTGAGATTGTGATACGAGCATTGATGTTTTACAAGCCAGTGCTAAATCTTGAGATAAAATGTTAAAAACATCAACGCAAATGTCACTGTTTCCATGATATAGTCTTTGTAATGTACCATTCATGTTTCCAAGAAACAAGAGCACCGGTAACAAATAAATGTGGAAATTATTCAAGTAAACATACATACATTGTCAATGCACATCTTGGCTGTGAAGAAATGAAACGCTTCTGTGCGTACTCTTTCAGGTAGCCGTTCCTCAGGAGAAACAGAGTAAGTTTGACAATCAGTTGAATTATTTGTGTGACATATAACGACTTATTGTAAGTATAACTGAACTCTCAACGTAGGTGTCAACATATAATAATATTAATATTAATGTTAGACGATTCAGTGATACACGCCTTTAAATAAACAAGTGTATAATCGTAGCACACCAGAGTTCTGTAGATTAATATTTTAGTATTAAGAGTCTCATTTTATCTGACAGGCAGATGGGACCGGATGAGGTACCAAATGGTGTGCAATCAACCAGACATTTCGAAAACGTTCCAGGTGAGAAGGGAGCATTATGTGAAAGACAATGGTTTATCTTCTAGTTGTGGTCATTTTCAGTGGGCGAAAGCAAAGTTATAACGAACTTTGAAAAAAATCTTATTAATTCAGATAGTAAAGAGCATATAAGCCGCAGATGGACAAACAATACTACATGGAGAAGCAAAAATTATTTTAAAATAAAAAAATGCATTTTTTGCGGCATCATAGCTTTGCTATCTGTATTCTTGCTACTGTTGCTTTATTGTTGTTTCGTATAGTACTAACGGATGTCAGTTGACCTGTAAAATCATTGGATTATTTTTCATATTCCACAGTAAAATGTACAACTTATTTGAAACAATTGTTTATTCTTCTCTTATTTGTTTATTAACTGAGCTATTTTTAGCCATATACGTCTCACCATGTAATGTATATTTCCTGACTCCCAATTTTTTGTATTCCTAGTGAATCTTTGGAGTGGTGGTGGTAGAGTTGGGGAGAGGGGGGATCGAATTAATTCTTCATATGTGTAACTTAAAGCTTGTGGTAGGAACAACAGTGAGATTGCGGTATGAGCATTGATGTTTTGCAATCCGGTGCCAAATTTTTCGATAAAATTTTAAAAACATCAATGCAAATGTCACTCTTTCCATGATGTAGTCTTTGTGATGTACCGCTCATGTTTCCAACAAACAAGCTTCCAAAAAGTACCGGTAACAAATAAGTGTGGAAATTATTTAAGTAAGCATATATACCTTGTTTATACACATCTTGGCTGTCAAGAAATGAAGCGCTTCCGGGTGTACTCTTTCAGGTAGCCGTTCCTCAGGAGAAACAGAGTAAGTTTGACAATCAGTTGAATTATTTGTGTGACATATAACGACTTATTGTAAGTATAACTGAGCTCTCAACGTAGGTGTCAAAATATAATAATATTAATATTAATGATAGACGATTCAGTTATTCACGCCTTTAAATAAACAAGTGTATAACCGTAACACACCAGAGTTCTGTAGATTAATATTTTAGTATTATCAGTCTCATTTTATCTGACAGGCAGATGGGACCGGATGAGGTATCAAATGGTATGCAATCAACCAGACATTACGAAAACGTTCCAGGTGAGAAATGAGCACTATGCGGAAGACACGATGGTTTGGGATATATTTACTATTTACATTTGTGTACTTATTTATTTATATATTTGACTGTTGTTCAAGAATGGCGTTCAGATTTGTGGGTTGAGGAAAACGGGTGCCCGGCGTGAACCAAGAACGTTTGGTACACTATGTTATCTGACTGAACATTGGTACCTCGTGTTCTGGGGCCTGTCTAATTTTTGTTCGAGAGAAAAACACAATTTAATTTATTTTGTCTCAGTATAAAACCTTTTACATACGAGCTTACCCATTTTACCTTACTTAATCTATACTTACATACATACTTTATTTTATTTATTTGATTGGTGTTTTACGCCGTACCCAAGAATATTTCACTTATACGACGGCGGCCAGCATTATGGTGGGCGGAAACCGGGCAGAGCCCGGGGGAAACCCACGACCATCAGCAAGTTGCCGACAGACCTTCCCACGTACTGCCGGAGAGGAAGCCAGCATGAGCTGGACTTGAACTTACATACACAAGCTGATATCGGAGAGTACAGTGGAACTTACGTTTCCGCAATCTCTGACAACACTATAGACGGACAGGCTTGTATTTAATTTAAAAAAGTAACAATTGAAGTTTTTTTTTCTCTTTTTCCCCCCACAGGTTTAGGGTTTTCCGCAGACAAACAGTAAGTAAGATGCTTAAAGACACTCCAAGACCAGTCGTCACTTACGTTTTACACACTGTATCCTTAGAGGAACAGTTGAAACTGGCATATTGCGTGCTATATATTGGTCGTAACAATTAACAATTTACTGTTAAAAGGATCTGGTGGATTGTACCCCCAAAAAATTGGTTGCCCACGACCAAACGAATTTGGGTACGTACTTAAAAATGTCTAAACGACCACATATTTTAGAGTCAGAATTCCTTTGGTCGCCAGAACAGGGTTCAAGTAAACATTATATAAGATTGGTCAAACCGACCATAACAATTAGGGTTACATTTATATGACCGTCAAAATATGGTCCAAGTAACCATTATATAAGAATGGCCAAAACGACCATAACCATTGTGGTTACATTTAAATGACCGCCAGAATAGGTTCCAAGTTACCATTATATAAGAATGGCCAAAACGGCCAAAACCACTATGATTACATTCAAATGACCGCCAGAATAGGTTCCAAGTTACCATTATATAAGAATGGCCAAAGCCACCATAACCACTATGATTACATTCAAATGACCGCCAAAATAGGTTCTAAGTTACCATTATATAAGAATGGTCAAAACGGCCATAACCATTATGGTTACATTTAAGTGTCGAAGCAACCAATGCGAATGTGGTTGCATTTTCTTTGTTCACAGTGTCATTATTACCAAAATTATACTGGTTGATTTGATACCTCGAATAATGGTGTCTCATAGCTAGTAACATATACCATCTAATTATAGATACGGAAGAGATGGATATCAATGCTTGTGGTCATAGGATTTAGGGTAATGCACAAAGCTGATCACTGTATCCTCAAGCATGTCAAAACATTCCGAACAAGATAATAATGAAGTTGGTACAGATCTTTGTAACTGACTAACTAAAAGAAAAACATCCTATTGACAAACTACAGTTGACTCAAGTAATGACTTTGTAGTCTTTAGTCCCCAGTAAGCTGGGATATAATAGGCGCCCTTAAATAAAAAGTACCTGTCATGCAATTATCAAAACAAAGAATTTGAACAAACAAATAAAATAAGTTTTTGAAAAATTTGGGGAATCAAATAAAAGACATTATTCCATAGGCCTGCCAGCTTCACTTTATCAAAGGACAAGAGTCAGAAATCCTACATCTTACCCTAGTCCGTGTCAAATGTCTGTATTCAGATTTGCAGCTTAGTCGCAAACTATTGGATGAAATATCTTCATGGGAAGGACGAAGCCCTGGGCGCTGGCCGTAAGTCTGCAGTACAAAAACACACCACTATCATTGTATAAAAAGCATTCCCATTGAGGAAAAACAGGTGACTGGTGTTCTGTCTAAAAACAATGTTACCTTTCGCCTTTCTTAAGCCAGTCGAAATGCCATAACTAAGATCGCACTTTTTATGTCCTGAAATGTTGTTCCAGATGGAAAGATACCCACAAGGTATGGTTTTTGTCACTTTGTCAGCTATCGTACAACAGATACAACAAATAATAATAAAAAGTGAAAAGCAACTATGTACATCTGAAATTTTTTTATATCCTTGTGGTATTGGAAAATGACAATATTTTGAAGCAGTTATTGCATGAAAACCAATGATAAAGAATCAGTTGATTCGTTAAGTATGAGAAATTTATGCGTGGATTGAGCTGACTTTCAAACTCCATTTGAGCCAGATGTTAGCCATTGTATTTATCTTCCTGCTATTATCCTTTTCATATCCATGACAACGGGTTATAATGACAAAAATTGAAGATGGGCCCTTCACTCAGTCTTGTAACACCAATCACCCTGTGTCCCAATACAACAAAATCGTTACTTTTACCTTGTCACGCTGTCTTCAGCTAACCTACCTCAATTTCTCGTCGAAGTTTGGTTGTTTTTAACTGCTTTTAACCATGTTGTTCTTTTCTATTTTAGTTTGAATGTCTCCATCAAGTCGAAAGCCATTCACAGTCTCATGGTGTAACCTTGTTCCCGCCACAATATGGCTAAAATATTGCCGACATGGCATTGAGCCATAATCATTCATTCATTCATTCAATTTCTCATGCTCATCAAGTTAAGCCACTAAAAGGTCAACAACTTTATGTGGCAGACATTTGTCAGGTCCAGTATATAAGGTCAGTTTCTGTGCCAGCCTAAGTTTAAGAAAGAAAAATGCATGTGTTTATGACCAACTTTAACGTCACCTTATTGTTAACTTCTGTGTAATGAAAGCAACCTTTTACATAATTTACAGAACATTTTGTATAATAGAATGCAAGAAAAAGAAAATTAATTTAACAAATAATGATGATCAAGGCTTATTTATTTGAGTTGAATACCAGGGAAGTGGCTTTTATACATGAATCAGGGCAACGTTACTTGGAAAAAGCTGATTCTTTCAATGATTCTGCTGACGACGAGTCCTCTACCACGTGACCAATATATTAACCTAAGCTTTACTTGTTTACAATTGACCAGAAGATTCTCAAGCAGTTACTTAACTGTCATTAGTATAAAACTTCATTTCCCAGTCTAACAAATATTTGAAGACGATGTATTCACTTATGGACAGAAGCTGTTTTCTGTTTTTTTCTGCTCACGACAATATCAGCAACAACTGAACTTACCTTTCATAATCGTAGCCTGTTTATCTATAAAAAGGGGTCGGTTTGTCCACTGATAAATCCATCACTTAAATAAAGAGAATGCGCAACAGTCGTTTCTTTCCATGAAGTTTCAATCATTCAGGTGAAAATTACTGACGTCGATTCCGTAACACCTTTCGGAAACAAGGAGAAATCAAAGCCACATGGGATACAATCACCTGATTGGTCCAGAGTGACATACGCTGTACCGGGTAGTGACGAACTCCTCGCAGTGCACAATTGTGAAATGGTTTGAACAGATACATGTACATGTGCTTCTGTAATAAGATAAGATTTTACATTGAATAATTACATGATCATCTATCATTTCATTACATGTAGCATCGTCTCATAGCTTTGTGCCATTGTACCATCGCTTCATGCCACTGAGCCATCGCTTCGTACCATCGTGCCATCCCTTTGTGCCATCGTGTCATAACTTAACATCATTGTACCATCGCTTCATGCCACTGAGCCATCGCTTCGTACCATCGTGCCATCCCTTTGTGCCATCGTGTCATAGCTTAACATCATTGTGCCATCGCTTCGGGTTATCGCCGGATCTTGTGATGGCCTTATCTGGCCTCCATGTTTATTGAAGCGCTGTTAAAATATTACATGTAATGTCCTGGTTGGATCATGATTAGACCTGGTAATAAAGGTATCACACTCTGTAGCCTAACCCTAGTTTTTTTAAAAAGTGAATCATGCTTCCCGTCTAAGATTCTGGTAGAAGGATCTGGTCAATTTCACCCAACAAATTTTGGTACAGGCGCGTCCGGCCAAATAATGGGTCGACCAAACCGTCAGATTGTCCTTGGTCGCCAGAACAGGGTAAAATTTGCCATTAAAAGATTGGTAAAATACACCAATACAGTTTTGTTTACAGTGTTTGCCACAACCCTTTGGTGACCAAAGAATATGCGGCTAGAGAAAAAGCGACCTCATTAGTTCTCCACCACATGTGAATACATGTGCACTCCGTACATCGGATAAGACAAAACATTAGTTGCTTTGCACCGTGTCACGAGCTGTGTGTCATAAGGCCGGGTTTATTACATGATGTTTGTATCAGTCACGTGTAAGTATTTCTCTCAACCGGTTCAGGCTTATTTTATAATTATTGTAATTGTTCTTTAACCACATGGCAGTATGCTCTATAGCCCGTATTCCGTGCATTCTGAAGACCCACTGATCAGGATGAATTCTTTCTGCAAGCTGTATGTGCCGACAGCTCACCCACAATTATCATGAACGTATTATATCGGCTCTTCAGCCGTTCAATGGCTCATCGACGTATTATATCGGCTCGTCAGCCGCCCACCCTTTATATGGCTCATGGACGTATTGTGCCACTTTTCACACACTTTATCACTCCCTCCGTCACCCGCACACTTTATTTAGCTTCATGTCTATCTATTTATATGTCTATCGGCGATGAAAAGCGTTTCCAAAGGCTAAGAACACGGCACAAAAACCTCGTGCCACACCTTCACCCCAAGCTCTCCCCACCCCATGAGGTCACACGCAACTTCCCCCTTACTTGATTTCTCTGTGCCATGAAGAATTCTATTTGCCTTTTAATTCGCCCCGCTCAAACAGAGGGAATTTTATTTGGAGTTGCTTCGACCAATAGTACTGGCTACCTTTGCCCTATACTGACAACCATAAAAATGCAATCATAATGGTTGTGGTGGTTTTAACAAGTCTTTTAATGCTTAGTTTAACCCGGCTCTGGCGACCAAAGAAAGTCTTTATTTTTAGAACTATTAAAAAGGACAAATCTTTACCAAATTTGTTTTAAAACTATTATAATGGCACGGGACTAAATAAGGGATCTTTTTTTATACATACCTACAAACCTCTACTAAATGCTATCAGTATCACTGGGGATTCTGCCTGGAAATGTCATGAACTTTGTGGATTTGCAAAGGTGTCATTGTTTTATGTGTTAGGAAATTGAATATTGCTCAAGATTTCATGTCCAAACATATCTAGTCATTTCGACCTCTCAGTGTTTGTTCGCCCCATTAGTTGTGGTAAAACAACAGAAAAAAGTCATGTCTCTTATTGCCAAAGCTCAGGCAGTATACAAGACTTCTGTATGTGAACAATGGGCAATATTTCATCACTCTGGTGTGCAGAACACCAAATGCTACCAGTTTCAGACTTTACCATAATCAGGAGGAAAATATCCGAGGATTCGACCAAATCTTTGTTTTTTTGCTGACCATATTTTTTCCGCGGACTATTTCTTTTCTTTGATCAAAATATTTTACTCTCATGACTTTGGTCGCCTGTGATATTCCCTGCGACCAAAATTTTCGATCCTCAATTCTTTTGTCAGAAATCTGTCGACCAAAGTTAGTTTGCTTGCATTGAGCCGATCCTTGTTTCAGTGTTGACATTAAATTTACGTTACCGAAGAGAGGTCATTTTTCAACAATCACAGAACAAAATAAACCGAAGAATGAAAATTTTCGTGAATCTTAGTTTAATTGCAAAAAGAATTTGTTACAAAAAATATAAATACCGGTTTCATGTATTATATGTGTTCATGACTAGACTCAAAGTTAACCTTCCTTTCACATGTTAAAGCAATATTTTCTTTCGCGTTGAAACATTTAGTAACTTTTACACTCAGTGGTAATTATCCACTTCGTGTAGTGTATTGTTGTAGTTGTTGAATGCTTAAGATTCCATTGAACAAGATGCATATTTCATCAAAATGTTTATCGTCAATACATTCCCATCTTTTATTAGAAAAATTGGAGTCTATGAAAAGGTGGATCCCATGCCCAACTCAGGTAAGTATACCCCGTTAGAAAAGGTTACAGCTCTCCGTCTGCGTTTAGAACAGCGTATGCTTATTCTTGAAATTTGTTTATAAACGAAAAAGCTGACATATATTAGACGGTCTCTGATATCTCAGCAACACGTCAGTTCAACGACACTCACATGCGTCAAAATGGACATCCCTATATCAGCGTTTTACCAGTATGTATGTACCAGGTCAATAATCACATTACCAATTCCAAAAATGACGTTTCACACAAGCCCCCCCCAAAAAATAGATAATAAAATATGTATCTCAGCAGCATTTTGGCTTCAACAGTTTACATACCCATCGTTAAATAGGACACATTTATAAAGCAAAGTGCCAGAGATCCTAAATGCTTTCTATGTATTCACTTACAAGAAAATTGTACTCATTGTAAAAGTTCAAAAACAGTGAAGGCTTTCGATAAAATAACCTTGTCCTACGAGTTTCTTGCAGCAATAAATTGTGACGTTGATTAAGAGAGTCAGAAAACACATAGGGTATACTCAACGCCACAAGGCCAGACATGTAGCAATATCCTGTTTCCAGTAGAAGACCGTGTTTCAAGTTGGAAAACATGTTTCCAGTCGGAGACCATGTTTCAAATCAGAAACCATGAATTTCGTATAATGCTATAATGCTTTACGGGGTAGTATTCCAGAGGAGTCATTTTTATAACTTCGATAAACAAGACAAAACGTTTGCTAAGGACAGACGATATCCGGGTACGACGCGGATAATTGAGCTGTAACTAAACATTTGACAGATACAGGTTCTGATATATCATTTGGATTAATAGAGGTAAGCAGTTAAGCTAGATTTAAACGAGAATAAATCGAATGATGTGGATAATGAGTAATCCTGTTGGTGTACGCATAAACCTGTTTAGCTGATGTTTTGGATTTACAACCATCAATACAAAATCCAATGTCCTATAAATTTTACCTTGATGTTATTGCCTGTCTGGTACTCCAGTTTTTATGATAAATTTTGACATAACCTTTAAAGAATGTTATCAAATCGAATTTACCGTTCCGAAAATACGTAAGTAAAGTTGTCATTAGAAATTGGTGAAATTCTTACTTTGGTTGGTGAGAACTTTAGAAGATACAGGAAGTAGGTAACAAATATCTAATGAGGCTTACTGGTCCTCAACAAGATGGAGCAAATCTCCCTTACTGTATCGCAGAGTTGGGTCCTTTCCCTATTTTAATAAAAATTATATTTATTTATTTATTTATTTATTTACTTGATTGGTGTTTTACGCCGTTCTCAAGAATATTTAGCTTATACGATGGCGGCCAGCATTATGGTGGGTGGAAACCGGGCAAAGCCCGGGGGAAACTCACGACCATCCGCAGGTTGCTGGCAGACCTTCCCACTTACGGCCGGAGAGGAAGCCATCATGAGTTGGACTTGAACTCACAGCAACCGCATTGGTGAGAGGCGCCTGGGTCATTACAATGCGCTAGCGCGCTAACCGACAGAGCCACGGAGGCCATTAAAAATTATAAATCATTTGACTAGCACTGCAAGTGATCTTAAATAGCCATAGCTTATAGTGTAATTCAAAACGGCAGACGCCACTACTTTAATGGGCAACAAGATTTACTTCACTTTGTAATGAACTGGTGAACAACACTCTTATGGTTTATAGACTCCTGAATATGTCAGAGCAAGTTCTCGTCTCCAGTGTTGCCCTCGATTCTCATATATGTCCAGTATACCCGAAATACAATTTACTGGTGTTTTTTATTTATAAAGCAATCGTGGATTTTGTCTTCAACAGTGCTTAGTGGTCAGTGAAGCGAGGTACAAATAAGCACTTGTATTCAAAGAAATTCTATGGTGAAATTCCATATATTGATTGATATACATTACAGTGTATCACCTTTAATTTCAGAAGAAGCAGCACGTGTCTATACAGAATTAAATACAGCAAGGAAGACCAGCAAAACTGCAAAAGGTCAGTTTTATAGCTGCTAGCAATCCTTTATGTTTTCTCATTAGTGTTTTTGTTTTGTTTTTTTTTTCAATCTCACAAAAAGGGGATATTTTCCAAGGTTTTAACAGCCAAAGTATAACGTTCCTTTCATATTAAACATTTCAAATTTGTCATGAGTAGATTATTGTGCATTGCAATAGGTTGTGCGTGAAACGCCGCCTACCTCCCAGCGGAAAAGGGAAGTAACAATAGGAACGTAGAAAATGTTTTATTACAATTAATTTTCAGCTCCAGATGGTCCAGTGTATGATGAAGTTAACAAAACTGAAAGCCAGTAAGAAAACAGGCTTAATTTCCTTACACGACACATGTTTGATATTTTATTTCTGCCAAGCGTTCATTATAATTCCAAGAGGACTTCCTCCATGCATTAAGCAATGAAATTAGAAGAATAGAACTTTGTTCACCAGTTAGATATAATTTTAATGGGATTTGTAGTATATCTTTAATTGACTGGTGTTTGTTGCCGTGCACAAGAACCTATTACTTGTATAAGGCGTTCAGGCTTATGAGTTGAGGAAGCCAGAGTGCCATGTGGAAACCACCGCTCAACGGCACGTATCTGACAAACAAGGCCGCACTAGAGTTAGAGAAGGATTCATGTCTGCAGCATTATTTATCATTAGCGGTTTAGCTGGGGACAGAACAGTACTAAGTTCCTTACTTCACACATCACTGCATTTGTTGTAACAAGTCCGCGACGGTAGGGGATGCGTGAGTTGCTCCTATTTAATGAATTGTTAGAGTAAAACCCTGGTACAAATTGACGACAGACCGGATTTCACTGGCTTCATGTGACCGTTTACCGTCAGGATTCTGGTCTTACTCTATATGTATTGTTTTATATTGTACACATATTTTGCATAAACCAACATTCTGGTGGACTAAGCACCACCAAGGTCTGGTCGGTTTACTATGGTTTCACGTAAAAAATATTTATTGTATACTACAGCATTTTAAATAATTTTAGACCGTAGACGTCTATCAAATCACAATTGACATCACTGGATTTTTTAAATCTAATTTTGCTTAGACTCCGGTCATAGGGGCTTACGACCTGCCTCTATTTAAGCATTTACATAAACAGCATTTAATAATCGTAACTGACGTAAATTGGCAAGATGTACGTTTCATGGAACAACGCTGGTCGCTGCTCTGGATGTATTCTGTGAGTTGTAGTTCTTTTTATCACCTGATTTGTTTTTATACAATAAATTAATGAATGGTGAATCAAGTTGTGTTCCATTTTTGCCTTTTTTTTCATTGTGCCGTCGGTAAAGCTAAGGGTGTTTCCATGCCAGAACCAGGGAAACGAAAACGAAAGGTGGATTAAGTAACAGTATTATTGTTAATAGGGATTACACTTCCTGAATATAGCACAGATTCTCGTGCTGAAATTTAGCTGAGACCACTGCGGGTTTCGAACCACTTACTAAAAATGACATCTGTACTTGTCTGATATATTCGTCTAAGGGAGTTGTGTCATTTGTGATCATCAGAGGGGTAATGCATGTTCGCTGTAAACTCAACCGGTCAACTTCCTTCTTTCTCAGAGGAAGACCTATTGGTCGAGTGATCTAGGTGGTTGATATGTATTGCTGGCGATTTGGTGCCTGGCTCTGAGGTCGCTGGTTCGAAACCCGCAGTTGTTTCAACTAAATTTCAGCACTAGGATCTGTGCTATATTCAGAAAGTGTAATACCTTTTAACGATAATACTGTTACTTAATCCACTTTCTAAAAATGACATCTCTACTTGTCTAAAACTAACATATAACGACATGTAGATATAATGTCAATAATATATATGAAGTATTAAATAGTGAGGATAAACATGTCTGATATTCTTTTTCATATTACACTAGGCAAAATTGCGCAAATTGAAGTAAAAAAACTGGAAAAATCGAATTTTTACAGTTAAAGATTTTGTATGATTAAAGGATATAAGTGTATATCATTACTATACCCCCCCCCCCCGCACCCCCCCCCGCCATCCTTTACGCTCGAAGGCGTTAGGAGGCTTACTGTAATATATAATCCTGTCTGTTCGTACGTCCGTCTGTAGACACGATTTTGTCCATGCATCTCCTCACCAAAACAACTGCGCCGATTTTCATGAAACTTACCATACATCTTGCCTATCATCTCAACTTGTGCATGTTTAAAACTAATGGCAATTTGGCAATTGTTTTTAGACTTTTTAGACATCGACTTAGGAACGTCTCGTAGTCTGCGACTGATATACGGATGTCGAAATTCACACTGGGTCCTTTATCCATATCCGATTTATTCACATGAAATCTTCTATATTCCCTAAAGGAGTAGCTACCACAATTTTTTTCTACCATGTGTCACATTTTTCCTATTTATTTTCTTATTGTTTAACTGCAGTTTTCGACAATGATCTGTTTTATGCGTGGAGGTATGAGTGGCTAAATTAACATTTAATCGAGAATTGTACACATCAATAAATGATTTAGCCATATCGATAAATGAATGAGAGATGTTGATAAATGGATTAACGATATTTATCGATAGAGATTTATTGATATCGATAATTTATTTTTCGAAATTGATAATTTTCGATTAACGTTCATTTGGTCCTCCATATGAAGGGTCGGAAATGCTCGGCATAAAACGCTTATATTATGTCAAGTTATTGACATCTTTCCCACATACAATGTTCAGACATGTACACCATACTGGAGACAGACACAATCGTATGCAACAAATACTTGACTACGCAACGGCCACATGAATGTGGTTAATCGCTTATTGCCATCAAGGACCACACGCTGTGTGGTTCATCTTCAAATTGTGTCTAGTGTAAGGTATGGTGTTGTACATGCGCCTCACATAAAACAACGTTTGAGACAGAAGTTGTTTGATGGATAAGGAAACAATGTAAGTTTAAAATGATGTTAAAATGATATTTCAATGTAAGCAAACACTTGGAAATTCAGAGCCATCCACACGATCTTCTTGAACAGTAAATTGTTCATTGCATGTATATATACATATATAAGATAAACAGTTTCATACAGGTAGTTTACACGTTTATGTATGTCTTTGTCTTTAAACAGACCAAATTTCTGTGGACACGTTTGGTAATAAGGCTTTTGCTAGGGATGAAGTGACGTATAATAACTCCGGATACGATGACCGCTTGGAAACCACAGACCTAACCAGGTAAATGTTTACTGTCTTCTTGCGTTTGTAATTCAGACGCACGTAGAATAGCATCTATGTGCAAAGTATGGACGTGACAGGAACACAGGGGCATATTTATTTGAGATGCAGCGAAATGAGGTGGCATAACATTATACCATGTAAATGGATAGCATTACCTAATAATCCGCCTCTTTTTGTTACAGAAAATAAAATACCGGTTCCATGTTTTATGTATGTTCATAACTAGACTCAAAGTTAACCTTTCTTTCGCATGTTTGGATAATACATCTTTTGAAAGAGCAGTTTTTTGCAGGTTGAAACATTTAGTAAGGGTAGTCATACATTTTGTGTAGTGTATTGCAGATTTGATGTTACTACACGTCGCTTAAGATTCAATTGAGCAAGATGTTTATTTCTTCAAGCTGTTTATCGTAAATACATTCCCATGTCTTATTAGAAAAATTGGAGTCTATGAGAAGGTGGATCTGATACCCAACTCAGGTAAGCATACCCCATTAGAAGAGGATATAGCTCTCTGTCTGGGTTTATAACAGCGTATGCTAATGCAAAGTATATTTAATTCTGATTCTTGCAATTTTTTTTTATAAACGAAAAGCCTCTTATAATTTAGAAGGTGTCTGTGATATCTCAGCAACACGTCAGCTCAATGGCACCCACATGAATCTATGCGTCAAAATGGACATCCCTATACCAGCCGGTAACCTTTATGTACGTACGACGTCAATAATCGCAATACCAGTTCACAAAATGACGTTTGACACAAACCAACAAAAGTCGTTAATAAAATATGTAACTTGTTTTAGTGGCATTTAGAAGTGGGCACGGAAGTACACTGGACAAGGCATTGCTCATGGATTTACAACGTTTTGGTTTATTGCCATGACGTTTCGATGTAGATACTAGCATCGTTATCAAGTGACTTGATAACTATAATAGTATCTCAAGTGACTTTATAACGATGCTATTGTCTGTATCGAAAAGTCCTGACAATAAACCAAGAAGTTGTAAATCCTTACGCAATGCCATTTCCAGTATAAAATATGTATTTCCGTAGCATTTTGGTGCAATAGTTTACATATCCAACATGGCGCCCTCATTCAACACGATGAATATACGGGCTCATGTCATGGGTTAAGCCAAATTGGACACATTCATAAACCAGAATGCCAGAGATTCTAAACGCTTTTTCCATATTCACTTACAAAAGAATTGTAAGTCACAAGAGAGTCACAAACCACACAGTGTATACTAAACGCCACAAAGCGAGAAATGCAGCAAAATCATTTTCCTATCAGAAGATAGTTTTTGTGTTGGAGACCATGATGCTCTCTGGGCTGGTATTCCTGACGAGTAATTTTTATAACTTGGAAAAATATGTGTATTTGTCTATATGTGAATAAAATGAAATGAAAACAGGACAAAATGTTTGCTATGGACCAGATGACATCCGGGTACGACGCGGATAATTGTGCTCTAACTAAACATTTGAGATATATATATCAGTTTTGGTTGTATGCTGTTGTTGACAAGAATAAAGGTAAGCAGTTCAGCTATATATAAACCAGGATTAATTGAATGATAATCTATCTCAAACGCTAATAGAACGGTAATGAATCATCCTCTTAGTTTACGCATAAACCTGTTTAGCTGATGCTTTGGACTTACAACTATTGGTACAAAAACCAGTTGCCTATAAATTCTACCCTGATGTTATTGCCTGTCTGTTACTCAGTTTTTATGATAAAATTCTACATAACCTTGAAAAAATGTCATCAAAGCGAATTTACCGTTCCGAAAATACGTGTGTAAGGTTGTCATCAGCGATCGGAGAAATTCTTAGTTTGGTGGGCGAAAAATTTAAAAGATACAGGAAGTAGGTAAAAAATGTCTAATGAGGCTTACCGGTCTTCTGCAAGGTGGAGAAAATCTTCCCTACTATATTGTACAGTAGATAAAAATTTCTATTTTTAATAAAAATAGAAATCATTTTAATAGCAATGCAAGTGATCTTAAATAACCATAGCTTATACTGTAATTCAAAAAAGCAGAGACCACTACTTTAATGGGCAACAAGATTCACTTCACTCTGTATTGAACTGGTGAACCCCATTCTTATGGTTTATAGACTCTGAAATATGTTACAGCAAGTTCTCGTCTCCAGTGTTACCCTCGATGCTCATATATGTCCAGTATACCGGAAATACAATTTACTGGTGTTTTTTTATTAATAAAGCAATCGTGGGTTTTGTCTTCAATAGTGCTTAGTGGTCAGTGAAACGAGGTACAAATAAGCACTTGCATTCACAGGAATTTTCGTCCACAGTTTAATCGCGTCTATGGTGAAATTCCATATATTTATACATTTACATTACAGTGTATCACCTTTATTTTCAGAAGCAGCAGCACGGGTCTATGCAGAATTAAATACAGCAAAGAAAATCAGCAAAACTGCAAAAGGTCAGTTTTATAGCTGCTAGCAAACCTTCATGTTTTCTTTTTTTTTGTGGCTATTTTTTCAACCTCACAAAAAGGGGATATTTTCCAAAGTTTTAACAGCAAAAGTATAACGTTCCTTATATATAAAACATCACAAATTTGTCATAAGTAGATTAATGTGCATTGCAATAGGTTGTGCGTGAAAAGCCGCTTACCTGACATCGGAAAAGGGAAATAACAAAAGGGAAAGGAACATGAAACATATTTCATTACAATTAATGTTTAGCTCCAGAGGGCTCAGTGTTTGACGAAGTCAACAAAACTGAAAGCCAATGAGGAAACAGGTTTGATTTCCTTAAGCGCTACATGTTTGATATTTTATTTCTGCCACGCGTTTATTATTATTCCAAGCCAACTTCATTCAATCATCAAGCAATGGAATTAGACAGATAATATTTTGTTAATCAGTTTGACATAATTTTAATCGGATTTGTTGTACATTTGTACTTGACTGGTATTATGAGGCTAAGACTGATGAGTTGAGGAAACCAGAGTGCCAGTGCCACATGCAGACCACTGCTAAACGTCATGTACCTCACAAACCTTCTCGCTCAAGGCCGCACTAGACCTAGAACTGGATTCGAAGTAGCTGCCTTATTAATAGCCGTTTATCATCAATGAATTTTTAAAAAGAATTTATTTTTAAACTACGGTGTTAAGAGCTGTACGACTTGCCTCTATTAAAGCATTCACATAAGCAGTTAAAATAATAATCGTAACTGACGTGAATTGCCAAGATGTAGGTTTTCATCGGACCACACTCGTCTCTGCTCTGGATGTTCTCTGTGAGTTGTAGTTCTTTTTATCATCTGATTTCTTTTCATACAATGCATGAATGTATGGTGAATCAGGTTGTGTTCCATTTTTGCCTTTTTTCAACGTGCCTTCGGTAAAGCTAAGTGGATTTTCAAGCTAGAGTCAGGTAAACGATAGCACAAGTCACAGACGAAATATCACCACAACTATATGCACTTATTGGAAGTATAGCATAGTTATTATGTAAAGTAAAATCCGAACCAGTATGTGCTTGTCTCCATACTTATTCACCATTTGTACTTTCCATTAAGTCTTAATCAATACCAGATGAGAAATGTTTTGCTGAGCAAAACAGACATGCTCTGTAATTGCTGTAATTATACTTGAGGCTAGGTGTCTATATATGCTAAAGGTGTTCTATTTAATTTTTTAGTCTAATTACATTTTGGGATTATTTGACAGGGAATTCTATGCAAGGTGACAAAACTGGTCTTACCAAAGGCAAACCAAAGGATGGAAAAGGTGAGAATTACTTTTTAAATATTTTTTATTTACTGCAAGAAACACTGAATCGAATCTAAAAATAATATGCAGCAGTGCGGACAAATTAACAGTATATTTACACTCAAAGCTTGCCAAAAAATCGCAGTTGCAGACGAGACTCTGAACTGTAAGCAATTGTAAAGTATTTTGGCATTATGTCCTAATACAACTCCAGGCTTTAAAATCACCGTCCTAATATTTACAAGACTTCCCAAGCCTTGTTGTTAACGTACAATAGTTTGATATCTTTCGAAGTAATGTTAATGTGATGTATTTCCCCACAGTCGGGTATAATTTATCAGGAATACACATGTACAAAAAAGAACATTTTTTGGTATTTTCTTATTTTAAACCACATTGTTGTATGTTCGGCATTATTTTCGTATTCGAATTAAATGTGTGCATAAATTATAACCCTGTTTAGAATTAAAAACGGTTGACCATAGCTTTTTCCACATTTGAAAGGGTTTGGAATGTTTACTAGATATTACATCTGTGTATTCAGGTTAACAGATGTAGTAATTGTGCCCCGTAGTTTAATTAATGTGGGAGAAAATAGAAACTATGAGACAAATTACTTGTACAGGTGTATTATGAAAACTGACAAGTGTAAAATATAAAATAAATAAGGCTAACTTTTGAGTCACCGGCTTGGAAATAAGAATATAGTTTATAGAAGACAAATCATTTCTGCTATTAGGAAACAGATGTGCTTTTAAAGTAGTTACATATGCATGTACAGTGTAAATATACTTACTTTCTTATGCTCTACGGCAGCCAACAATGGACCACCAGAGGTCGGTACAGAGTTCAGTCGTTTAGGTGTGATCATGTTTTTGTTGAGTTTGTATCCACCACCAGCCTACTTTATTTTTTACACTTCGTGGAAATTAAGAGTTTTCTAAGTCTGTTTGATTCCCCTGTACACTAAACACTTTACATATGCGTTACAAGCACAATCTTCTGTTTTACCACATACATTTTATGTTAATGCAAATAATATTAGAGACATTCGTGTCAATAATTTAAGGGCACCTTTGACAAACTAATATATAACTAGATATAATGTCAACAATATCAATGAAATAATAGTGATGATAAAGAGACAGAAACATATCTGTTTTTTTTTCACATTACACTAGGCAAAAATTGTAGAAATTGAAGTAAAGAAACTTAATAAATCGAATTGTTACAGTTAAAGCTGTTGTGTGATTATTGGACATGAGTATATTGCATTATTATACCCCGCTCGACGAAGTTTGTTCGTCTATAGACACGATTTTGTCCATGCATCACTTCCCAAATACTAATGCGCCAATTTTGATGAATATTACGACACATCTTGCCTATCATCTCGACTTGTGCAGGCACACCATGAATGGCCCATGAAACAATCTATATGAAGCCAAACTGAGCAACATGACGTCCTGCCATTTCTTATGCTTTATGTTTGCTCTGATCAGCTTTCTGCACATGGCTTCCTTTGGAAATGACGTTTTGTTTTGAAAATAGGTCTTGGATCCTTTATTGCTACATCCATATCCCATTCATTAACATGAAATCTTTTTGACCCCCTAAAGTCGTGGCCAGCACAATTTGTTCCACCATGTGTCACATTTTTCCTATTTTTTTTTCTTATTGTTTAACTGCAGTGTTCACCCATACAACAACGCTCTGTCTTATGCGTGGGGGTATTTATTTATTTATTTATTTATTTATTCATTTGATTGATGCTTTACGCCGCACTCAAGAATATTTCACTTATACGACGGCGGCCAGCATTATAGTGGGTGGAATCCGGGCATAGCCCGAGGGAAGCCCACGACCATGCGCTGGCAAACCTTCCCACTTACGGCGTGGAGGTATGCGTGGCCAAATTAACATTTAATCGAGAATTGTATTCATCAATAAATGAATTAGCCATATCGATAAATAAAGTAGCGTTTTCGATAAATGAATTAACGATATTTATTGATAAAGATTTATTGATATCCATTATTTATTTATCGAAATAGATAAGTTTCGATTAATGTTAATTTGTTCCTCTATATGGAGGGACGGGAGTGCTTGACATAAAACAATGATATCATGGCAAGTTATTGACACCTTTCCTACATACGATGTTCAGACATGCACACCATATCGGAGGCAGGTACAATTGTGTGCAACGAATATCGGACTACGCAACCGCCACACGAGTATCGTTGTTTGCTTATCGCCATCAAGTACCACAAGCTGTGTGGCTCATTTTCCTGTGTTGTACGGTGTTATACATGTTCCTCACATAAAACAACGTTTGAGACAGAAGTTGTTTGATGGATAAGCAAGTAATGTAACCTTAGAATGACGTTAAGATGAGATTTCAGTGAAAGCGAACATTTGGAAAATCCACAGCTATCCATACCATCTCCTTGAATAGTAAATTGATATTCTATACACGATAATGCAGATAAAAAGCATTCTGAGATAAATAGTTTCGTGCAGCTAGTTTACACGTTTATGTGTCTCTTTGTCTGTACACAGGCCAAATTTCTGTGGGCACCTTTGCTAATGCGGCCTCTGCTGGGGATGAAGTGATGTATTATAACTCCGGGTACGATGACCGCTTGGAAACCGCAGACCTGACCAGGTACACGTTTGCTGTTTTCTCGCGTTTGCAATTCAGACACACGTAGATAAACATCTAATTATGCATGACAAAAGTACCCTACGGCTATCTGCAATTTATGCACGTGACATGGGCACCTTAGCACATTTATTTGAGATGCCAAGAAGTGAGGTTGTATAACACTATAGCATGTACATGTATATCATTACCTAAGAGTCCGCCTTGAATTCTGGAGACCCGAGGATCAAACCCAATTCGGGTCATACCAAAGCCTTTAAAAATGGTACTTGCTACTGCTTGCTTGGCGCTCAGCATTGAGAGGTTAGAGCAAGGAAACATGATTGGTTGGCCCGGTTGTGACACGGTGGGTTGACTCAGTGGGGTGTCATATCATCCTCGGCATGATGGTTCAGTGGCGGCAGTGGCGGCTGTACTTTGGCGGCATGGACTTGCCCTGCCACAAGAAGATACAGTATATGTACACACACCTAATGAATCCTCATCGTTATATTACTCAGAAACATATTAAATTTCCACAAGTCACCATGTTAACTTTTAGTGCTATAATTCAGTCACAAACATTTCGTGGCCGATAAGATTAGGTGAATACCTGGCCCTTCCTGTGAGAAAGCAACCATGAAAATCTTGACAAATGTTGACCAACGAAATCTGGATCTTTCTACGTTAGCAGCTGGCAGATGTGCCTAGAAACGCCATGGGGACGTCACTCACAGTCTGATCACCACCTGCCTTGTGTCCTCTTGACAAGAATTTTAAATTCATCCTTAAAACTCGAACCTGCTCCTGATGGAAGCGAAAAAGGACTTGATACCCAAAAACACAGAGAGTTACATTCCCAAGAAACGCCGGTGCTAATAGCGTACTCATTTCTGAGAAATTGCTAAGTGTGACGAATCGGAACAACTGTGGAGTAAACGGGATAAAACCTAGTGTGACATTATGATACAGCTTTGAGGTACTACGATACAAACGTTAAAATAGGTTCATTATGCTCAAATATGTCTTCGGTAATAGAAAAGATGAATTAACCTTCGATGATAGAACGCACAGTTTCAAGACAGTACAGTTTGAACAGGTTTACTAATTGGTTAAGGGTTTGTAGTACAAGATTGATCTACCGATATTTTAATCGTTATTATCTGTTATATATCATCTCTTCCAGATGAAAGGTCCTTGCGTACTGGTGGACGCGGATGCGAAACTCGTGGGCAACAAACCCATCACACACCCTTCTGAGAACATGACGACCTACGCCAGGATTGCCTTTGAGGAGTGGGGACCGTCAATCGTATATGGTGCTGATGAAGGGTACGGTCATCAGAGTTCCTAAAGCTAAATAGCCTTATAATCAAAGCACAACCCCATTCCTCCTCAATCAACGAGCGGAACGCCTGTGGTTTGGACAACAAATTGTGCCCCCATTTTGGCTGACCTACACCTGTTCTGGTATGAAGACGGCTATGTGCAGAAATTATTTGGGAGTGGTCCTCACCTTGTCCGATCCTTCTCAGTCACTAAACGTTTTTTTTTCTTAATCTGCTGGCTTTAAACAATCCATGTATAGCAAATGATGTGGAACATATTTACTGGATTTGAAGGAAACCACAGGTTCTGCACAAACCTAAAGGTTTCCTCTCTCGCGGACTGTGCGGCAGGAGAGATAACTTCAGTTTTGGCTTTAGGTTGTCCTTACTAAGACAATATTGTACCGAAGGGGCCTATATATGGCGTGTACATCTCTTGCCTGGGACCATTTGTTAGATCCTGCTTGTTGTTCGACGATCTCAATTAACGCCACAGGTTGATGCTGAGAAAGATGTTGTGTCACGGTTGTTCCATTAGACGCCTTCACTCCAGGTTCTGAAGTCGGTATAATACTCGTGTAAGTAGATGTGGACAGAGCTCTGCTCATGGTACTGTCCAGTTCTGTCTGTGAAGGTACTTTGTCCAGTGCTGGGTTTAAGTATTCATCGTATTGAATTGGATGGCTTTGGATATATGAACAGTTGCAATCAAGCGACAAATGAGACACATATTTTATTGTTGACAACTTTGCTGGTGTAAGTGTATACTATCTTAGTTCTTTGGTAGCTTGTGTTATACTTTCTTAGTTGTTTGGTCGTTTGTGTTAAGCGTCGTTTTGCGAATTAACCTTGGGATTATTGACAAGGAACGTTCTTATTGGTTGATGGCTGGTATACGAATGCGTTTATCGAATTCTGCGAGTCAGGGTGGCAAATCGCGCCCTGTGAACACGGCTTTATGCCGATATAGGTATCTTTGGGTTATTTTCTCTTCTTTCCCTGCCACCTTGGGAATCATTAATTGTTAGGACAAAATAAGTTAACTAGACGATTTAAGGCCATATAGTAAGTTGACATAACAAAGTAAGTACTACTGACAGCGATGTAATTAAAGCCGGAATGTAGTAACCTACCCCTATATTGACTTTTGCCTGTAAATTACTCTGAAGTAAGCCTTGTCAGTATAGGGAGTGGGTTCTGGATATTCGGTACTACCCTAAATGGGTACTTCCCCCGTGTTAGCGTAACTTGATTTCTATTCTCTTTTTTGTCATAAAAAAGAAAAGATTTAACTAAACATTTAAATAATATATACATGCGTCCAAACAAGCATTCGTATACCAACCGCCAACCAATAAAGACTTTCCATGTCAATACAAGCAAGGCCAATTCCCAAAACGACGTTTAACACTAATCACCAAAGAACTAAGAAAGTATATAATGCATATACAACGTTGATTGAAATCATCACACAACTAACAGCATCTAATAAATGATGATAGGCGAGATATGTACACGCCATATAAAAGACCCGTCGGTATATTGCTGGTAAAGGTAATTTACATTGTCAAACTTGAAACTGTCCCTGTTGTGGTAGGTCGGAATTAAGATGTACCATCTGGAGAATCTGCATCTTTCCTCTTTGCTATATATCGAGTCTTTAAAGCTAGCAGATCATCAATATGCTGTTTAATGAATGAGAAAAATCGGGCCTGGTGAGAATTACTCCTTAATAGTTCCTACATATAGTCGTATTCATATGAGAACAGGTGCTAGTGATCTTATACCCTGACTTAGAGAACCAATGAACACGCGGTATTCCATGGAACGGCTTGCTGTTTTCCAGGCAACGGTATTTCTGATTGGATAGCTCAGTTGCCATGCGTTAACAGTATATAGTTTTTTCATTGTCTTTTTCCGTTGCCAAGAAAATGAATGAAAAAAAAACTGTGTCAATGCGGTCATTCCTTGATAACATATAAATTCTGTGTGGAGATCGAATACGTGATCGGATAGTTTGTTCCAGAAGGTTTTGTGAGAGCGTATATATCGTCATACCTGCACACCAGTTTAACATAGCCGTCTCCTTCAAGGACGACAGGGTTTTAGCTTCCTAAAATGAAAATATAGTTTAACCCCTGCTACTTTCAAAATAACTTGGTGGTTTACGTCTTACTAAGTGTGAGAGTCTAGCGTAACGGTGGCATGCCATTCGAAATTGATCTCTCTTAGATGTATTTCAGAATTTTGAACAAAATTACACATGAGACGTGCACAAAACCTTATAAGTTTGTATTCCTACTAAGTCTATGTCTATTACTCTAACATATTTCACTGTAAACTGCAATGTATTGTGTACTCTTCCTTGAATTGCAGCTGTTTTACCTTTGCAGTTATTCATTGATTATTTTTAAAATGTGTTTATTTTGTGTGTATACACAACATGAGATGTTTAAGAAGTTATGTTAACACATGCATACACGTATATCATACTAAACAGGTTACAATCGGGTATTTTAATTTCACCCCGAATGTAGTTCTAACAAACTCAAACCTTAAAGCACATGTACTTACTACATTTATTGTACCATATTATATAGCTTTTATAAGTGACAATTTTAAATTACTTTTAAAAGTAATAATGTATAATCTATTTGGAGACAAGCTATGTTGTGCTGATATTTGCACACATTTACATGTCAATTAAATATGCACTTTATAATATTATAAGATACTTTTTATTTTCCACAGATATCACCCTTAATGTTTTGATATACAATATATTTTTTCTATTTAGGTTTTATATATCCTTTAATTATGGTGTCTTGATATTTTTAAATAATAATTAGCTTTCAAACAGAATAACACATTGGACTGTCTCAGAAAATGATCTATATGAACTGTGCATTTGAGGTGTTAGTTATATATATATCAATAAATATATGTAGATAACAATGGCACATTTCGTAAGGTGTTGTCTGCAGTCAAAGATTATTGGTGGAATAAATCTTACTAAACTGAACAGTGATGCCATTAAAGCTCAGAAAACAATTTTAGAAAAATCTGTGCTTTCACAATTCTCTCAATATCAATACCGTTGTCACCTGTTCCAGTAAATGAAGACCAGAGGGGAAAATACAATCATCAATATATTCTATTTTCACTTTCATCAACACTTTGAATCGCCATTTTTCGTCAATAGATATATATGATTGAAGTATTGCGGACGAGCGTAAAGCCCCAGTTATTCATTCAATCTTTTTGATAATGGAAAGCCTGTCTTCCATTTGGGGTCTGCTGTATCATTTTCCTTTTCCTTTAATTTTTGCCACTCGTGATTTAGGAATACATGTAACTGGGCCTTTACAAGCCTAAGTTCAACAAATCCTCGATGCATAAACCTGCCTCTTTGCAAGGTGCGAAAAGGAAGACGTCGTGGTCTTAAACAAAACTCGTGGGGCCTCGGTGGCTCAGTTGGCTAGCGCGTTAGCGCAGCGTAATGACCCAGGAGTCTCCCACTAATGCGGTCGTTGTGAGTTCAAGTCCAGCTCATGCTGGCTTCCTCTTCGGCCGTAAGTGGGAAGGTCTGCTAGCAACCTGCGGATGGTCGTGAGTTTCCCCCAGGCTATGCCCGGTTTCCACCCACCATAATGCTAGCCGCCGTCGTATAAGTGAAATATTCTTGAGTACGGCGTAAAGCACCAATCAAATAAACAAAACTCAACCTCACTGGTCTTATTTGCGCTATGCAGTATTGTTGAATTTCCGGAATATTTGATTCAGAGTAATTTACGGCCCAATGTCATTGTTCAGTACAGAAAAAAATGTTTAAGTATTAATATGTACATATTATTTATAACGTGTATAATCAGAAAAAATCTGTGGCAACTGTGTTTTCCTACAAGTGAGTGAGCGTATGCCTCGGTAGTCAGCCAGATTTAAAGGTGTAGTACTTGGACATTTTTGAAGAGCATAGAAAGCCTTTATTTTCAGTTTAATTATATGTCCTTTTTTAATTTTCATAGACTATTCGTCGAGTTTTACCAGACTAGTGTATCCCATCTATCGGTGTTTCAATTACGTTGTTAAATCAGGAGGCTTGTCAGGTACTTTACCCCACGCACATGGGTGTTTCCCGCCCATAAACATCAAACCTGCATCTGTATTACAATGGGTTATCAACATTTCTTGTTCCGGAATTATATAAAAGACCCATGTAGGTAGTTAACTGCACAAAGAAATATACACTCGCCTCGCTGTTACTATTTGCAACATTTAAGTATGTAAACCGAATTATTGGATTTTGTTCAGTGCCATGCACTTCTGCCGGAACGTCTCTGAATAGGAAAGGATAGAAAGGTGTGCTCTAGAGATTTGTTATCTAAATAATATTGAGTTATTGCCAATAGAGCTTTAGGAAAAAGACTGAACCAATTGCTCTATTTCAGATTAAATTCTCGAACATCCAGAATATTTTGAATTTCTCACATTTGAAACAATTACATGCACTCGAGACCAGTGAAAATACTGGATCGAGTGAGGTCGGGTGGGTCGACAACTCACTGGTTGTTATAGCTATGTAGGTCCATAAGTCGGCAGTTGTTGGGCTCAAAATACACATGTTGTTTTTTCAGCGTCCAGATTTCAGTATTTATGTTGATGTATTCTCTGCTGATGATATCACTTGTTATTTCCTTGTTTGTGAAATAAGTCTTTTAGTGCACGTCTAGGATTCATCTTGTCAACACCACAATCTCACCCCGGTCACTGATCATCCCAGTCAGTGTGGCGCCAAGGACCACTGTGATTCAACAGAACATCTGGGCATATCTGTGTTGTATTTAACATAATTACTGATTTATCCAATGGTTCTTTATTTACATTCTTGGAATATTCAGAGATGTCGCTATTTTTTAATACAATGTATACCTGTATATAATTTTTGACTTTTCTAGGATTTACCAGTGATCAGTTTGATGGTGTTTAAATGGCGATATACTCAAAGTTTTCAGACATTCTAGCGCCACTAAACATTCCACATAGCATGTACACCTCTGGTTAAAATGTGACGAAACATGCTATGAATAAACAAAATATGTCCTAAAATATACATTGTCATTTCAGCCTTGAATATGATCACAAGAACTATAAATACTCTGTTAGACTCATCCCTATAACTTGCCACGATAGCACACTATGTCGGGCTTTTTGTATAAACTAGGAATCTGCTGGTGGGATGAACGTACCCGAAACCTGGTCCTTTTACATCGTTGATAGTGATTGTGTGTCAAATATGATGAAATCACAGCAGTTTGAGTATTTCTAGACTAATGACGTGTCATAATTTTGATATCTATTTCTGCTTGGTCCATGGTGCTAAAGGACGAGTACATGGCTACTTTTAGGCGTATAGGCCTGTGCTGTATGAGCAACTGAATTGATCGCATTAATATGTAACCAAGGGGAGATCACTCCTAAGTACATTTCAAGTGAGCGATTTGGTTAACCAAGTGTGGAAGAAGTGAAATGATGAGAAAACAAGTGTTTGGATGAATTTTAAAATGTAAATAGGCCTGTGCTGTATGAGCAACTGAATTGATCGCATTAATTTGTAACCAAGGGGAGATCACTCCTAAGTACATTTCAAGTGAGCGATTTGGTTAACCAAGTGTGGAAGAAGTGGAATGTTGAGAAAACAAGTGTTACGGTATTGAAAACGGCAACAGAAAACAGACTCAGTGACTCAATATTACAATGTAAACAATGCTTTATATATAAAATGAGACGTACAGTTTTACAGACAGTTCAACAACAACAACAACATACACATCAGTATTACCGGTCTTTACAAGTTTCCAGTTCACCTTTGCATCCCAAGGAATGTATTCCAGGAAATCCAACGTAAAGATCATGGGATAAACACACAATCCACACAAGTCACAAATTGTCCTAGACAGGTACTTCGCCCGGTTAGCGAACACGAACACAGGTTACACAGAACTGGAACAATCAAGCCTTTGAATGACGTCACACCCGCAGAGCACAACACAGGGTAAATACAGGCATGGAGGTATAATCCACTTCAGATCAGTCAAGCTCCCGCAGAAGCTCACAAACGAGCCGTTCAGAGACGTAGAGTAATGTCACCTTGTGGCAGAACGAACGTCCTTTGCAAAACTGAAAACTTCAGTTTAGAGTCCTTGACGACCTTATCGGTCAGGTGAGGTCAGCGTGTTAAACAAATTACACAGTCCACACTGTATAATCATAATCAAGATCCGAACACCAATAAACGTGACTTCCGCAGAAATTCGCATAAACCAGACATCAGTACTACTGTGGTACATAAACGGTGCCGGCATAAAAAACTGTCCTCCCAAATGAAACTGGCATCACCAGCTCATATCAAAATAATGGACTCGATACGAGAGCGTCTCACACTCTCCTGGCTCCCAGTGGATGCAGCAAAAATACCTCCACTCTGCACAGAAAACACGGCTTATATACGGTCCAGGTGGATTCAACTATTCTTAGACACAGAATTAACAGCCAGTGAACATCCAGTTAAATAAACAGAGCATTGAACGAGGTGCTTTCGGCCAGGTCCGCACTGTACATATATAACAGGGCCTGTTATGCTTATAACATACAACACAAAGGTCCGCAGACTAACAGTACATGAAAACGTTAAATAGTCATACATAACACAAGTGTTTGAATAAATTTTAAAATGTAAATATTCATGATAACGTATATAATCAGGAAAAAGGTACCGGCATGTATCAGTTGTGTTTTTCTATGCACACCAATGAGTGAGCTTATGTCTCTCTGCTCAGCCATTCACACTTTGTCTTTGCCAATACAAGAAATAATAAAGCTATTATTTTATTACAGTTATCTGTCCCTTTTTAATTTCCATAGGCTATTCTTTGAGCGTAGGCCTGCAATGTATTCCTTCTCTCGTTGTTTTGTCTTCTACCTTGAATCAGGAGACTGACCAGGTAGCTGTCGAAGGTCGGTGGTTTACTCCAGTCACCCCAATGTTCTCCACCATTGGTACCGTGGATTGACTGAGATTGATTGTTTCGGTTTTACACGAACACTCCATGTATGCAACTAATTCCACAGAGAAATATACCCACGCCTAGCGGGACTCTTTGTGAGGCACAGTGCCCTTGCACCACTGCTGGAACGTCTCAGAATGAAAAAGGATGCAAAGCTTTGGCTTATTAATGAAGAAAGACGAAGCACCGGTTTCGTGTTGTCTAAGGGAAGATATTTCAGTGATACAAAAATAATACTGAGTTATAGCCCATGGAGCGGAGCCGGACAAAGCAAAAATTGCTATGATATTGCTATATTACTAATTTATATTCTCTCAGACAACATCCAGAATTGTGTCTCATTAGATTTGGAAACAGATGAAAATACTGGGTGAAGTGAGACTCAAAATCTACTGGTTGTCACAGCGGTGTAGCTGAAAAGTCGTGAGTTCCTCAGTTTGAGATACACATTTACTTCCAGTGCCCAGAAATAAGTATTTGTGTTAATGTATTCTCTGTTGATGATGGCAGTTTGCTCTTTACAAACCAGTCCGTTTGTAACGAAGGACGGGTGTCATTCATTAGAACTTATGGGCATACCTGTGCTATATACTCGACATAGTTACAGAACTCTTCATTGGTTCCTTAAAACATTTTTGGAAAATGCAAGGATTAGCCTATTGTTTAATATGATCTATATTTGTGCATACTTTGTGGACATTTTTAAGATTTACCAGTGATCAGTCCTTCAGTGCTTGGGATATGCTCGCAGTTTTCACAGATGTTTCAGTGCCAGTAGAAATTAGACATCCATCTATTTAACATAAAATGTACACATCTAGTCAAAATGTCACGTGCGCACACCAGAGTTCGATCAGATAACTATTCATCGGGTACATGCTATAGACATAGATAAAACATCCTCAAATATCAAAAGTTCTTTAAACGGTGGTGATGATTACAATAAGTACAAGTGCCGTGTTTGACGTATTCCAACATCGTTTTGTAACCTTTTACACATTTCTCCTATATTTATTTAAATAACTGATTAGTGTTTTACGCCGCACTCAAGAATATTTCACTTGTACGACGGCGGCCAGCATTACGGTGGGAAAAAACTGGGAAAACCCTGACCATCCGCAGGTTGCCAGCAAACTTCCCACATTCGGCCGGAGAGGAAGCTAACTTGAGCTGGACTTGAACTCACAGCGATCACATTGGTGACAGGCTCCTGGGTTATTGGCTTGCTAACCTCTCGGCCAAGGAGACCTCTTTTTCATCTATAACCTGCCACAATAGGACAATGGGCTGAGTGTCGGACCTCTTGTATTGTCGCATAAACTAGGATTCTGCTGGTGGACTAAGGATCTCCGAGGCCTGGTCCCTTTGCATTATTTATTTTCATTGTATGTTAAATGTGATGACATAATATATTTTAAGTAAATCTAGACTTGTGATGTCTAATAAATTCTGTCTCCACTAAAATGTGTTCTACCTAAATCCGCTGTGGCCTTGGTGCTACAGGACGAGTACTTTGCTGTCAACCAAGAAGGACATTTTAGGTGGATAATCGCAAGTCCAATTCCCAAAACCACGTTTAACAGAAACTGGAAAAGAACTAAGAAAATATATGAAGTACAAAAATACGACGGAATCATGCAAAAAGAAGCAGTCAACAGATTCCAATGAAGTTGAAAAGACCCAAAGTGTGTTCTAGGTGAATGGGTGAAAGAGAACGTATTTCACTGTTGTTGCTTCCCTGGTTTAAATCTCTGTGCTTTAAGTCTATATTTATATTGTAACAAAATGATTTTAATCGAATTCGATTTTTTATATTCCAGCGGTAAACAATGGCTACATGACACGCTCAAAACATTGCCACATGACATTTCCATCGACGCTAATAGATTGACGTATCGACGACATTCTCAGAAGATCTGAATCATCATGACAGGGGATAAAGTGCATAGCTCATTTGTATCTTGATATGTTTTCGAAGAAAATAAAGCAACTTGAATCTTTCAATCCGGTTTGGGCGTGATTTCCCGTGTGCAGTTCTAAAGCCACATTGCAGCGGTTAACGCTTCTTCTGCTGAATTCTGATTTTATTGGGGAAAGTCTCATTGCAAAAATGCCAGATGTACTAATGATGAGACAACAGTACGAACGCTTGCTCTACCATGGACTAGACTGCCTCTATAGTACAATTCCTCACAAATTTACTTGATAGAATTTCAGCACTACTTGTATCGGTATTTAATAAACAGAAATATACCGTAGGGTCCTGCATATAGCGTGAACATATCTCGCCTTGTAGCATTTGTTGGACACTGCGTGTTGAGTGACAAGTTCAATCAACACCACAAGTAATTACTGCAAGAACTAGTGTGTCAAGGTTATTCGATAAAACACCCTCAATCCAATTTTTTAAAAATTTTATAATGGGTACGTTTCTCTTAATCTAAAGTAAATGTGGACAGAGCGTTAAGAGTCGCTGGAGCTGTGCCTCTTGACTGTGTATTATTCCGCCTAAGCCGAGGGTTCAGAATCCCTGTAGCTCTGCCTCATGATTGTGTATAACTCCGCGTAAGCCGAGTGTTCAGAATCTCTGTAGCTCTGCCTCATGATTGTGTATAACTCCGCGTAAGCCGAGGGTTCAGAATCCCTGTAGCTCTGCCTCATGATTGTGTATAACTCCGTGTGATCTGGGGGTAGGGAGAATGTATTCATCGTGTTGAATTACATCGCCACGATGGATATATAAACACTCACAATCAAAGCACAACAGAGATACATTTTGAACGATTATTGACCTGGAACGTCTAAAAAGATACATAACCCTACATGATTTTGGGACATTTCTAAGTTATTTCCCTGATCAGCTAGCCAGTTCTTGTGCTATACTCGCAGTTTTCACAGATGTACCAGTGGGAGTGGTTACCGGTACTAAACCTCAGCCCATCTGGCATACACTGTACACATCTGTTTAAAATGAGAGATGAAGGCATTGAAGTTCGGAAAATTTTTCATCTGGTACATGTTATAGTTGAGTCCTTTAAAGGGCTATTAAGATTACAATAACTTTAGGTACCGTGTTTGACATATTCCAACATTGTTTTCTAATACTTTGAAGAACACTCCCCTACAACTTAACACGTTAGCACATTGGGCTAAGTATATGATTACCCGTATTTCTGCATATTAAAGCTAGAACTCTCATGGTGGACTAAGGATCTTCGAAACCTGGTCAGTTAGATTTATGTAAATCTAGACTAGTGATGTCCAGTATATTGTTGTGATTAGAAAATCCTGTATACGACAGGAAATGGTTTCCGTGTTTACTGGGCTTGGCGCAGAGCACAGACTTCTTAAGCCATATTGCAGAGGTTAACAGTTCTGCGGCTAAATTTTGATGTCATTGGAAAAACTTTCTTTACAAATAATTCAATTGTAGCCATAAAGACACAACTGCAGGAGTGCCGGTTTCACTATGGACTAGACTGTCTACTAGAAATTGCATAACTGTGTCTACCGATTCGGCGACCAGTCGAACCCAGGCAACAAGGTGAAACTGACTGATTTACATGCAAATATACCTGTGCAGTTTGAGGCACTTGATTTGTCTAACAACATAATATATATATATATATATATATATATATATATATATATATATATATATATATATATATATATATAATGAGGAATGTTCCGATATGAAACATATTTACTCTTTATATAGAATCCATCCATTTATAGACATAATTGTATTCTTCTTACTCTCCCTTGATTTTCAGCTAAGCGCAAACACGAACCATTCTTTCTTTACAATTGCTTAGCCCTTGTACATGTATCAGGTGAGCCTCTGTTAATCCGAGATGTGCAACAATTATCAAACCATTTTCCACCATCCGAATGGTCAAAACAATATGGGCCGAATTCATAAAGGTGTTTTAAAGTTCACACGCGTGTAAAGGCACTAATCATGCGATCATCGCCTATTTAATCTTAGTCGCCGATTCACAAGATGTGATTAAATGACACCCGATCAAAATTTAACCACACGCGTCTAAACAACAAAGGAATGTTTAATCGTCAGTGAGGGGTATGTTTAACTGCTCCGACTAAGTACTTTACATACGGAATCGCTCTAAGTTTAGTGCAGAACGGTGCTGACATGGATGCCCTAGCAGTGTCAGAGTTTGCTCAGGACGAGGCAGGGGAAAGGTACAGATGCGCCGTGATCATGGGCATGCCGTCAGGGTTTTTGAGAATAGAATAAATCCCTTAGAGAAATACGATGATACAAAATTCATCACACGTTACAGGATCTCCAAAGAATCGTTTCGTTGGCTGCTGAATTTATTACAAGATGACCTGCTGCCCGCAACCAGGAGGAATCATGCACTAACTCCTCTTCAACAGTTAACAGTTGCATTACGATTCTATGCGAGAGCATCGTTTCAGATGGATGTTGGGGACGTGTGGAGTGTCACAAGCGTCGTGTTGCAGGGCTGTTCATCGTGTCACTGCCGCGATTTGTGCCAGGAAAAGGCAGTTTATTCATTTCCCCGACACACTGCAAGAAAGACGAGTAGTTGCAAGGGGTTTTATGAGATTACGCATTTCCCGGTGTTATTGGCGCTATCGATGGCTCCCATGTAGCAATTGTAAATCCTGGTGGCAGGGATGCTTTACGGTTTATAAACAGGAACGGATAATACAGCCTCAACTGTCAGCTTATGTGTGACCATCAACTTATCTTCACGAACGTTGTTGCAAGATGGTATGGTTCAGCACATGACTCTCGGGTATTTGAGGAGTCGGAACTATTCCGTAAATTCCAGACAGGAGAATGCCAAGGTATTTTGCTCACTCCTATTCGCAATCCGATGACACCAGCAGAGATTCGTTACAATACTGCTCAGAGAAGAACAAGGGGAGTGATTGAAAGAGCATTTGGGATTTGGAAGAAAAGATTTCCATGCATTTCCAAGGGAATGCATCTGAGGTGTTCAGTAAGTAAATGCAATGTCAGTTTATTTCACAAAACCACAATAAACGATTTGTCCGCAGAAACTGTTTGGAAATCATTGAAACAATATTATCCGTTTTTGCTTAATATTTTCCTAAATGAGAGGAGTTCTAAAATTGTTTCACAGTATAATCCATTATAATACGGTGGTTTAGTCGGGTGTGACGTAGAACTGACGACACTAAAATAATAACGTTCCCTCACATAAGTCACTTTTATTTCAGCTTTATTTCATATACGGTACTTAGATTTCAATACGTGTACATTAATCGCCGCTTCAATTTCAGCTGGATCACAACATGGCTATTATAGTTGCAACTGCCTGCTTACATAACCTGGCAAGACGACGACATGATCCTCTGCCTGAGCCTGAGCCTGAGCCAGACCTGCCGAGACAAAGCCTTGAGGAACCAATTGGACTACTGAACGCGGTTGAAGCGGACTTACGAGGCAACCTATTTCGACAGATATTCGTTGTGCAACATTTCCATCAGTGAGCAAAACAAAGCAAACAGTTTCTGGACAATGTCTTATTTAATTCAAAAATAGAAATCATTTTACAATTCAATACGCTTGCGTCTAAGTTTTTCTTTGTAGTAATCAGATTTCGTTTCGTAGGGTTTTCGTTTGCATATTGCTGCCTCTTTTTGAAGTTCAATCAACGCCATCTTTGCTTCATGTTCCTCTTTTAGGTAAGAAAATACTTCAGTCGTCTTCTGCAGTACCGGTCCCGACTCATGACGTGTCTTTTTTCCCTGAAAAGTGCAGTAAGGAATACATATGAACAATGTAGATGACAGCAGCTCAAGTGCGAAGTGCAACCCTTTAAGAAACACATCTTACCCAGTTGATATGAGGGTAGGCTTGGATGGTTGGGTATTCTGCGTTATATCAAGGGCGCCACGACCTTCTAGTTCCTCGTGTTCTTCGGCAGAAGAAATGTTCTCGGAACATTCTCGATTTGCCCTGTAATAGAACAATGATATATGTACTTTGATTATTTAAAGAATAAATAACAATGTTTTAAGAAGAAAAACCTGCTATGGTGCCCATTTATTGTTCGGTATTAAACACTTTGGAATATTCTTTCCTTCCTGATTCACCATACAATCTGCACATAAGGTCCGGTTTACAGTGAAAATTATACTGCAGACAGTTCTATGAGGCACTTAACCGTTGCTGGATAAGTCAGAAAATAAAAGCTGTAATAATTACTGTACTATCAAGATACCACATTGCGATGAAAAGTTTTGAAATACCTTTCTTGTAAGTCCGTCGTGCTAGTCGATGCTGTAACATTATCGATGCCTGTTTGTGCTTGTGCCAATCCTTCAAACATTGGCATTGCATCATCATCTACATCGTTATGTATTTGCTCCAGATCCGCAGCAATGATTGCCAAGATAGCCATGATTTCAGGGCCAAGTTCACCAACATCAGCCGCTCCACCACCAGTTTTGTGCAGATCGATTTTTTTCGCTCAACCATCGCTTTTGCCTTTGTTTTCATCCTCCTCCACAACTCTCGTAGATCCTTCGCAGACGATTTTGGTAGTGCGGGAAAATTAGCAGACATTTCTTTGGAGATTTTCTCCCATGCTGCCTGCTTCTTTCTGTTGGCCGATGTGTCACAACTCTTATCTTCTAGGACAGTGTGGTCGACCTTAATTATCTCAATGAGACCCATTCGCTGCTCATAGGAAAAATTTTCCCCTCTCTTATTTCCTGACATTTTGGATGAATTGGAAATGCACAGTACATTCAGCGTGGTATCGTCGGTTTAGTGTGACCATATTTCAAACATCACACTGTTGGCGCTGTTTGAGTATGTTTCACTCCCGCTGTCTATTTGTATTATACTTACTTTTATGACGTCTTACACCACGCATACCGTACCGAACAATGAGACGACAGGCATTCATTCACAAGTAATCCGCGGACAGCTAAACGGACGATCATCGAAGCTCCTGACTTATCGTTTAGACAGTCGTTTAGCTGTCCGCGGACAATAGTGTTTTATCCTCCGTGTAAAAGATAAGTGCGTTTTAACTGCACACACCTTAAACGACTTTTATGAATTCGGCCCTATTTGTTTTTGCTATCACGCAATTCAGATACAGGAGATATACTTATGTGTGTGATGATACTTATACAGTCCCCTAACTCTGTGTGTGTGATGATACTTATAGAGTCCCTAACTGTGTGTGTGTGTGTGTGTGTGTGTGTGTGTGTGTGTGTGTGCATGTGTGTGTGTGATGATACTTATACAGACCCCTAACACTACTTGTCAGAAGTGAAAAGCTTGGACGAATATCTTATGGCTGATTACAATACCCAGTGGTGTTTTATGTCAGTGATGAGTGTATATATTTAGTCTACAGAGCAAGTTACAAAATGTAAGTGTAACCCTATGGAAAAAAGTTAAGGCTGATTTCACTCAGTCGCCTAGAACATACCTTGTGTCTTTCCTACATCTTTAAAAATTGACGACAACTTCTCTTTGTATGATTACCTCCTATTTTCGTACTTTATAAACTTTCTTAGTTCTTTGATAATTTGTGTTAAACGTCGTTTTGGGAATTGGCCTTGGGATTATTAACCCGGAACTGCTTTATTGGTTGACGGCTGGTATATGAATGTCTGTTTCGATGCATAGACTTGTACAAATATAGATCCAGATAGAATGTACCATCCGGAGAGTGTGTGGTTTTCTTTTATTCCAGCAAAAATGGGTAAATGTCTTTTACATCCTTTACTACATGTGGGTTGTTTAAAACTGGCAGATCATCGATATAACGTTTAGTGAATGGAAAATTTCGGGGCTGGTGAGGATTACATGTGCATGAATGAGGGATTACAAACTGATTACTGATTATAATAATGAGCGCGAATAAAAGAAAAATAGGTGAAAACTTTTCGCGTCGAGGGATATATCTCGTTAATGATGAAAATTAAATGCATATGCTGACAATCGAGAGTGAAAAACCAGCCCCAGAAATTATACTACGCCTCTTCCACGCGAAACTGATAATTATTGAATCAACGAATATATGAAAGTTATTACTAAATTAGACAGCACCTAACGTCGTCTGTGCTTTAGTTTGTTTTGTTTGGCGTTATGATCAGATATACAAAGAAAATTTTGTTACAAAAATGGTATTACCTCCCTGTGGTGTATGTTCTAAATTTATTTTCTTTCTAAGTTATACAGGGTGTTTTGTGCTAATTAAGCTTTTCTTTCAAATAATCTTTTTAGAGGTATTATCTGACAGGATCACCTTCGCGTTTTATTCAACCTTAATTTCTGTGAATCAGTCCTGCCGGTCATTGTTTCGAGCTACCACTCAAGGGCAATACACCATTGTTGTCACGATCAACTAGTGAAATTATCGTGCCAGACTACCACTGGCTAATCAGTGCTACTTCGATTGCTCACGTCACCTGAAACTGGATGACTTCAGAAGACGATGAAATAGTGACCTATCATTTAAATGCGAGGAAAACCAAACAGTTAGCACCTTGTAACAAGCTAACTTCAGTCTGTGTAATTTGAAAACGCTTTGAAGACCCATCTGGAAAAAAATAGCCATTGGGTAATGAATGACAAAGGTATCATCTCATGCGATGTTTTCTTACAACCTAACTTTGGCCGTGTAAGTTTATCGAGTGTTGTCGCATTGATTCTAAATTTTCATCAAAAACCATATTATAAACAGATCGTTTAAAAACGCCCCTCTTTGGATGTAGTGTAACATTTAGCTCAATCTAATAAAATAATTTTGGCAGTGTAATTTATTCTTTGATAGTCATCAAATGTTTTCTCTAGGCCAGTAAACTCAAGCCTCTGATTCGTCGCATCCCGTTGTTCAATGGCCAAATAAACCGCATGTTGGAATCTGGTTCTTGATGATTCTTTGACCGCATTAAATCGAATTTGTCGAATTGCAGAGGTTTACCACATAGTCTCCTCCATCAACAACCATTACCAGTCATATGTAAAATATTCTTGAATTCGGCGTAAAATGTTAATCACATACATAATCTAAACAGATTTACAATGTTTCCTTGTTGGGTGATGTAAATATCCATTGCACGTATGGTCTGTCAAGAATACTTTAAGTCTTTTTGCTTTAATTCATTTTTAATTTTTCTTCAAATAAATCGCTTGGAATCATGCAGTTTACTTCGTTGGAGTATTTTTAAGATAGAGTAATCTACAAGAATATCGGAAGCAGTGTGTCGGTGAATTCAGTCTGATACAATGTGAAGTCAAAGCACCATGCTAGATAACCTCGATATTTAAAATAATAGTTGAGTAAAAGCGCTTGAGACACATGACTTTATTTTTGTATTTCTTCAGTGATTCTATTTACTGTGCATAAACCATGGAGCTAGAGGGTGTTGCTATTATATAAGCATTTACATGCACACTGGACATAAAAGCTTTACTGATGTAAACTGTCAACAGATCTGATTTAACCCGTGGAAACAGTACAACAATAATGAGGCTTGGTCCGTTTGCACTTTTTAATATTATTGTATGTTAAAGGTAATGACAACACCGAATGTTTTGTAATTCAAGGACTGTGACGACTAAGAAATTGCAGTTAACTTAACTGCATTTTCTTTATTTACGTAATGCTCAAGCCATGGTAACCGGCCCCGATAGCACAGCTGGTAGAGCGTCCTCTTCCGGATCTAGGATAAATCCTGGGTGGAGTCACACCTAAGACTTTAAAAGAGAAAGTTGTAACTTCCTCGCTTGGCGTTCAGCATAAAGAGGGTAGCACAACGACTGGTTGTCTCGTATCAGTATAATGGCTCTGGCGGGGCGGCTTACTTGCCTTCGATAAGGCGTCTCAGTGATACAGCACTAGGTAAAAGAGTGACAGAATTCCGCCCTGCAACCAGGGGGCACATCACATGCACTCTAAAGGATTCCTTCGTCGTCATATGACTGAAAAATTGTTAAGTACGACGTTAAACCCGAAGCACTCACTCACTCACTCTTGAGGCCGAATTGCTCCGGCTACGTGTCAGCTATCAAACTGTTGTCGCTGCATTCGTTTAGTGAGTCCTGTACTTCTTTAATTATATGGTATTCCTGCGTAAACCACGATTCTGCTGGTGGACTAAGCGTCCCGAAGCCTGGTCCCCTTGCATTATTTTAATGTGATTGTATGCTAAATGTAATGACAATACAGCATTTTGAGTATTTCTAGACCAATGATTTCTAGCAAATCGCAGTTATCATCACTGCATCCTTTTTGCCTAATTCTGCTTTAGCCATGGTGTCAGGCCTGTAATTTGCTACTATCTATGCGCTCACAAGAACAGTTAGAATAATCCCTATCGACTGAGTTAAATCTGACAAGAGTCCGTATTTCACCGGTTATGTGTGACCATTTGCCAATTACCATACTGAATTTGCAACTTTGGGTTTAGTCCACGTGTACGTCTTTTATAGTATTAGAGAAGGATAATAAAACATTTAGTCATTTTGTTATTAGTTATTCGAAGAGAGTAGTATAGGCTGTGTTGTTGTATGGCATTGTAAAGCAAAATGCTCTTCACGCCCATTGTCCAGCATGCAACTTGCTTTTGATTAATTATTACGTCACCCAAGGGAATGAGTTCTTGGTGTTCAATTTAAGCTTATGGAGTGTAACATTATGTATACAAAAGCATTCTAACTGCAACTTTTGGCAATAATATGGACTTCCTACGTATCAATGTGTAGAGCTTTGATTGTTACATGACACTGACTAAAGGCAATTTTGGTAGCGAGCAAAGGTGTTTGCTGGGATCTCGTTGACAATAACTTTTACAGGCCTTTGTGAGAGCTTACTAAAGAAACAGAGCTAACTCTGTGAATATTAAATAATTATTGACACGTCCAGATGTGCTGGGAGGAGAGGGGGGAGGGGGTGATATACTTCAGTTTTAAGCATTTCAGCACCAATAAATGCCAACAACGTTTTAGCTCACTTTCAAGGGAGAGTACTCTAATAGGCTTCGCTTACTGCCCAGCGGAGATTCGTTTTCTTTTATACAGTACCATATATGAAGCCGGGATGCAACAAGTGATTGTTAATTTTATCATGATTGGGAACCGTCTGTGTTTTATGCTTTAATTCAGCTGAGAAGTCGCAAGGCTGATATATTTATCTATAGGATTGTCTCCGGAGTATGTCCATTACATGCACATCTGCACTGATTAATTTTACACGGCACTGGACTATTTGACCATTGCCCAGTGGAAGACTCTTTGAACCACTTTTTACTTAGATGCAATAATTTCAGGCAGTTTCGTTTCAAGCTACAACAGTCTCTGTGGCTCAGTCGGTTAGCACGCTAGCGCAGCGTAATGACTTAGGAGCCTTTCACCAATGCAGTCGCTGTGAGTTCAAGTCCAGCTCATGCTGGCTTCCTCTCCGGTCGTAAGTGGGAAGGTCTGCAACCTGCGGATGGTCGTGGGTTTCCCCCATGCTGTGCCCGGTTTGCACCCACCATAATGCTGGCCGCCGTCGTATAAGTGAAATATTCTTGAGTACGGCGTAAAACACCAATCAAATAAATAAGTAAATAAATCTCACAATGCGGTAGCTGTGAATTCAAGTCCAGCTCATGCTGGCTTCCTCTTCTGGTGTACGTGAGAAGGTCTACCAACAACCTGCGAATAGTTGTGTCTTTCCACCGGGCTCTGCTCGGTTTTCTCCCACAATAATGCTGGCCGCCGTCGTCTAAGTGAAACATTCTTCAGCACGGCGTAAAACACCAGTCGGAGAAATAAATATTGCCTGTTGTACATTAATGTAGCCAAGATGTCATGTGCTTTTAACATTTTGGCGTTTCTCTTACTCCTGTTCCAAAACCTTTTCATATATACCTTGGTGTCTGAAACAAAGTATCATTATTATTAAAACCCTAATCCTCGTGACATGAGGCCAGATTTCACCGATAATACTATGAAATAATACAGACGTACAGCATAGAGAGTAATACCAGAGCAGCGACGGCGGTGGGGTGCTAGCTAATGGTCACATGTAACCGGTAAAATACGGTCAACGTTTTCCTCAGCCATAGTTCTGTTCTAACTGTCGATGTGAATGATAAAATAGTAGCAACTTACAAGTCCCTTGAACTATGGCTTCAGCGGAATTAGGTAAGAAAAAGCTGTTCTGTCCTTACTCTTTCTGTTGTAGTATATTTATGTTACAACATTGCCAATATAGGCTTAATTTTTACATTTTCAAATAGCATTGCCTGGGCTTAACTTTTCAAGGGGTAGACAGAGGAAACCAAGTACATTCCGATGTTGTTTCCGGAAAAAGTCGTGATATTTACTATCCTATCCAGTAAGGCAGCAGTATAAATTTATCACGAATGATATCAACCTGTTGAAAAAAACTATTTGTCATGTTACTTCCGAAATTCTTGTAAAATTAGCATTAAAATTTCTGTATCCCCGCGAAGTTACAATGAGAAAAAGAGAGTTGTTTCAGGGGAGACAACCCTAGTGAGCATATGCATTTGTGATTTTGCTGTTGAAATTGATCTAAGTCCTTCACAGTATTATTACATGTATTAGCCGTATAAACTTGTTTGACTAAAGTGTAGAAAGGAAAACTGTTATTGGATATTGTTGTCTGTTAATAAAATGAATTATAATCACTACCATACACTGACACACAGGATTTTTTAAGTCTGGTCTCTGGTCTGGCTATTTTTTAAACTCGTGTCCCAGTTACTTTGTGATTAAGTTAAAATCCCACGTACATGGCAGCCATTTTTGAATGTAAACCAAGCAAACGGGGTTGAGGAATATACCACTATGTTGACAATGTTATATGTGTTAAGGGACAAGCTGATAATCATTTAAACAGGACAAAAACGACGGTATTCCCATGGCGGGATGGACATCGGTCCGAGAACCGAATTACGCTACAAATGGAGAAAAAATTAATAAAGAAGATTCTTTGTCCTGTGGCAGGTAGATTTGTACATGTGCACATTTTGTAAATAACACTGCGTCGCTGAGCATGGCATTTATTGTGCGTGTAAATACGACGTCAGCAAAAGGAATTTTAAAGGGTCATGTGGTTGTCATGGATACCTTCCTGGTTGTAGATAAGGTCACGCACCTTTTTCATGGGAAACTCCAGCACGTCTGCTGCCTCTTGACTTTCTGATCATTTTGATGTCTTCAAATTGTTGCGTATTCTGCATTTGTTTCCAAACCTGGTGTTTGCAACCAGACCAGATGTGCATAGACGTATTGGTCCTTTATAACTGAGGTAATACTGGGTGGTTTGCAATAACCTGCATAGATCTAAACATGCTACTGAGGGTAGTTTTAGGTGTATTCTCTCTTCACCGCTGCCCTTTAGTTCGGCGAGCACACATATGTTTTTCAAAGCAGACAATATACATATTTGTGTATTGGTTTAACTCACAAAAGGGAGTACCCAATCGTAGAAAACCCACTAAGTTACATTTGACAGTACATAGTAGTACCTGGTGATAGGTTAGAGGCCGTGACATCTGACAGACTGGTAGGTAAACAGTGAACTACATTTTAGAAGTTCGAGCAAAAATAGCCCAACTGTCCTTTGCGTGGTGTTTTTACTTTCTTAGGCCTACAGCTAGGCTGCTCAAACATCGTAAAATACAAATTGGTATTAAGTAAATAAATATGTGCTCGCAGAGAGGTTGTGTAACGCTTTGTTTGGGTGGTCGTATTAACTATACAAAACTGTGCTGTCACGATTCCAGACATGGGTAAAGGCTATTTCCTGAACGAAGATCAATCACCAACACCATGAAGCCAAACTAAAACTTGACAACTGTAGGGTTTTTTTAACTTTGTTGTTTAGCCAGCCATTACTGATATGAGTGTTGACACGTACTGGAATTACCAATAGCATTCTGCGTTTTGACATTCTGAGGCCATGAAAATACTAGGTGACTCTCCCTCACGTTCTATGTTGTGATTTACTGTGTCTGTAGGTACGTAACTTGTCAAACAGTCTGTCCCCAGAACACATTGCTAAAATTCAGTTCATTCTGAATGTAGGTCACTCGAGAGTACAGCACGCAATGGTACACTGGAGAGTTTACTATGTGTCAGTTCTTGTAGATTATCTGCTCCGAGATATATAAATTTGTCCGGATATACACCTATAGAGACGACATTTATTATTACATGAACAAAGTGAAACCTTCCTAAAAATATTCACTCCCCATAAGCTAGACCTGTCCATTGCCTACACAATACAAGAGAAAGTTAAGTAGCATCTAAAAGCCTCTGCCATTCATATTGCCATTTCTATACTTAAGTAGGCTTAAACCCTAAAGGCGAGGCGCTAAACTGTGCGTTGTGGATATATATTGATGTTTCAACTATCTAGATACTTTCACAACACAAGGTATCCCAGGCCACAGAGCGAATTTCAAATTCTGTTACAAGGTAACCGGTGGTCAAGTATTTATTTATGTATTTACTTATACGACGGCGGTGTGGTCAGGTAACCCAATAGTATGAAATTGTTTTTCATCAGTTAAAGGGGATTCCATGCTTAAACTGCTGCCTCTAAAACGACATAGCACATAGAGAATGTGTCACGCCGATATGTACTCATTATATACTAAAGATCATTGATAATGAGGTTATTGTTATTATATGTACCATATTGTCTCAATGAAATTCCCAAGAAAGTACGCTCATTTCTGTTTTCGAAAAATTCACTTCCAGCTATAACCAACTCTGCAATCTCATAGTGTGGACAATCATTTGAACTTTGCCAGCGTGTACCCTCCTAGTTTGTCTATTATGAAGCATGATTGTAATTAACCCTTCTCTGTGAACAACGATATCAACATTAAACCACACTTAATTGTGATCTGGTCTTAACTCCTTCCCTCCATGCATTCTAGGTATAACTTTGGCTACAAAGATAACATTACAAGTTTGACACTGATACATGTATCAAGACATTGGATACCGATGGAAAACTAAGGGAATATACTTTTAACTGTCTGGAGTCATTGTTTCCAAGGTTAAGTAATAGTAATCAAGTTTATGAGATGATCCAGTCTCTATGTGTCATCGTGATATCTACTGTGGTGTAAAGCTATATCCATTCTTTCCACGTATGATATCCGCAGAAGTGGCTTAGAGAGGCCATAATTATTAATTCACTCTATGTATAATATCTGTTTCAGGTTGTTAATGTGTATTTTGCACTTCCTGTTGTGGTATAAATGTGGTCAAAAACAAAATAACTGCATGGCAAGATCATTATATGAATGGGTAGAATTTTTGACTCGTATGCACATCTATATTTGTACATGTATTTTACTCCAGATGTGAACATTTTTCATAAAATACTCTAAGTGTCCCAATATCTTTGCAGTTTCCGATGTCATCACAATGCTCGAACCATTCAACAATTTCGTTTCTGAAAACTACAAAGATGGTTAATAATTTGACCGAGAACATTGTTTGGAAATTACTGAACACTTTACGATGCAACAAAAACAATTATTATTTCATTTCACTTGATTTACATTTGTTGCAGCCAGATTGGGAAAGAGCATTTGTATTGTCACTGAGTATAGATATACGTTAATAACATTCTCTTTGATAGTATGAGAGCATGATAATGGCTGAACATCACGTGGACAATATTTCAGCCATATTTTGGCGACCGGAGAACTACGAAAGTATTTAAAGCAAAAAGTTAGGACTGATGCATTTACAGAGAATAACGCAACAGTTTTAAATAATGACGCAAAGAATGTTTCTGGCGCAGGAATTATGAGTATGAAGATCACGTATAAGGCTAATTTATAAATTATTGTTAATAATATTATATGCAGTATATCAGTTGAGCTTTGATTGTAATTGTTTACATCGCCCTATCCGACGTGTTGATCTGATTCAACACGATGCATGTACAAGCACAATCCCAATTTTAGGGTTTATCGGAATTAGACTCAATTACAAAGCAGATTACTATTTGGATGGGGTGTTCCAAGTCGATAATTACAATATAATTATGTACTTATTTAAATGATGTTTTATGCCGTACTCAAGGTGCCTACAGCATAGAGAGTAAATCCAGAACAGGAACGACGATGTGATACTTTGCAAATGGTCAACCGATGAAATCCGGCTTCTTGTCAACTTACCTCAGGGTTATATTCTTGCTGTTCACAAAAAGCTGAAATACTAGCAACTACACAATTGCTAAAACCTTGGCCGAACCATACATGTACAAAGGTAACAAAAAAGCATTGACGTTGTCTGCGATTTATTAGAAGTCAATGGTCTGTGATTACTCAAAATGCTATGTTGTCATCACATTAAATAAACATTCAAGATACATGTCCAAAATAGCCTAACATACAAAATCAGGCCGTTTGTAAGAAATAGCAGATAGTTACAAAATAAAGGTGGTGATATGTAAGGGAAATATTGTGGTGATATGTAAGGGTCGCTCCATGACACCCTGAAGGTGTTTAAAGGAATATGTTTCACACACTATAGTTTTCGTAGCAATGATTTTATCTTCCCATATTCTTCCTATATTCTTCCCGGAGAGGAAATGACTTATTATAAAAAATGAAAAAAATTCAATATACATGATCCAACAAATGCCAGTATGCGAAATATACACGTTCATTTAGTGCTATCCAAGTAGGAACAACGTCAAACTTTGTCTTCATGTCGTTAATTTGATAAGGAATTGCTAGGAATTGTGCCATTGTGTTACACTGTGTCAAAGACAATCAAAGGAAACGTAATTTTGAAAAAATACATTTTTGAGCCATGAGACATGGAAGCGTGAAGTCGATATTGTATGAGCATATCATTACGGTCCCCGACGCTTCGGTTTGTACTTACAGGCTAGATATCCCATACTGCTGGCTATATATGAATCGCTTCCTTCAGTGGCTCTGGAAGACCAGCCAACGAAAGATATTCAAACGCATTGCATTCCAATGGACGAGTTTAACCACTTTTGAAAGTGTGCAAACCATCGACATCTGTTAGCAGATAGTCTTGGTTTAAAATATTGTGCAGATTTAACATGCATATATCGCTTCCTGTGTCACCACGGCAATCCGATGTGTTCATTTTGTAGTTATGTGTCATGGATTCGCTACACATTTAAATCCATGTCAAATAAACATGTAGCTGCCAAAGAGCAGTGGTTTACACATGAGTGCTGTAAACCATATTTCCTCCAACCGCAGACTGTTGATTTCCAGCAGGTATATTTCCATTGCACATTTTGTATAATCAGGTGGATTCCCATTTACTGGGGGTTTTGCGGAGGTGGGTGGGTGGGGGGTGGGTAGTTTATTTTATGTAAAATCTTTGTAGTCTTTTTCTGATACTCATTGAAAAAATATTTTTGTGTCTTTAGATATATTTTTTTATTTTTTTTAAGCCGTACTCAAGAGTATTACACTTCTACGACAACGGCCAGCATTTGCGTATTGAAGGGCAGACACTCATACAGACGGACAGGACAAATACCCGATTCACTGAATTAGAACAATCCAGGGCAATACGCAAAAAAGTGTGAGTATATCAAACTTTGGAATGCAGAATAGTCTACACAAAGCATGGTATTTTAGCTGTAGTACATAGGCGTGTCATAAGAACTCTTCAGTTGAGGGTTCACCTTAGACATACCTAAGCTACTCGGAGATCTATACCGAATCACCATAGCGTAGACTTTGTTCCATTTACTTCGTGCTAGGTCAGGACAGGTTGTAGAGATACCTGTGTTTTGATGTGAGTTAAGATTAAAGCATAGACGTAAGCGTACAAAACCTGGGGCGGCTTATTGATCGACAAAAAAGCGTTGTGTGCTAAAACCCACATAGTCTGGAAAAGGCCTCTTATTTCTATCTGGACTCGAATTGACAGTTACCATGACCACACCTGCTTTAAACGACAGCCTAGTTTTAGTCACGATGTACGGTCAGGGTTAGCCGTGGATTTTAACATACCTCACTGTACATGAAAGCAAACTCTACCAGTATATTTGACAGAAAAATGCGTATGTACGTATTTCGCATGCATCCGCACATTTCGAAAAGAGGCCAAGGTATATTTGACAGAAAAATGCGTATGTATATATTACGCAAACACCCAATTGACGCAGGTGTTCGTTCAGGTGTTACAAATACTATCCGTGTATCTTCCTGTTTCTATGGTGACCCTGAAGATCACCACGAAGTAGTACATGGCGAAACAAGCATACATAGGTATGAACAAAATGATAAACATTGATAAAAAAGCATGTCAATAAGCTGCAATAAACGTGTCATTATTTCGTGCTTTACAAGAATATTTGACATGTAAAACAGTGCCAAAACAGTTGAATATAAATACATGCATGAAATATCTGTTGCCATGATATATTTGAACTGCACAGAAAAATCACTCCGACACAAGAAAAAATTTGTAATGTTGACAGTACCTTACAAATCCCAAAAAAAAAACACCCAAACATTTATCTGCTGTTTTCATGTCTTTTTCTCCATTAACTATGTATCTAAAAGAACACGCTTTGTAAATAATATTCTAATTGTATTTACTGATTGTTGATGAATATATTTTCTTCACAATTTGCACCAAAGTTTCTGCTACTAGCTTTCCAAAAATTTCTTATTTTCATAATCGTGGGTAATATAAAGCCTATTGCAAATTCTGAATATGAAGAGGAAATAATTTGGACAATATCTATGCATACATCAGACTCTCTACTCTGTTTCCGAGAATGACGTGTTTGATTATAGAGAGATGTTCACATACTATTCAGTTGATATGCCCAGGTGATATGCTAAGTTCTAGAAGTATACTTAGTGGTAAGGAGCCCATGGAAATAAGTGCACTTCTTATCTCTATGACATACGTTGTCATCGTAGTTAAGAGCTTACTCCGCCAGTAATGCTCTTCATGAAACCGGGAAATGCATTTATAACCTACAGTATGCGATTTATTTATTTATTTATTTGATTGGTGTTTAACGCCGTACACAGGAATATTTCACTTATACGACGACGGCCAGCATTACGGTGGGTGGAAACCGGTCCCCCGCAATATGCGATTCATGGTGTTGAGAAGACAGCAGCATATCGGTATCAATCCTATATCTTTACAGTGTAAAAATGTCATTCAGGTGGTCACACACTATTACGCCCGATCATAAGTGTTATTAATCGTGTAAAAGCATACGTAAAGGCTTTGTATAATGATGGAAAAAGCTGATAACTGATCGATAAAAAATCACATAAAAGGATGATTTTGCTTAAATTACAGGCAGGCACCGGAAGGGTCTCACCCTTGCATGGCAAACATCACTGCTTCACCTAATTTAACCAACACAGCACCTTGATATTTTTGAATGTTTTGCCATGTTTTTTTTTCTCTGAAACCTAAATATTCATGATCATATAAAAGGCAATTCAGCTCAACTCTACTGTTGGCTGTATCCTACACGCACAGTTGTAAAAGTTACCACAGATAAAAAGTGGGGCAGATGTAATCCCAGATGCCAAAGGCTGCAGCACAAAAGGCGCAGATAACACTGTGTATGTCAGGACGCCAAAACACAACAAAAATACAACATTATGGTGCATCCAGGATACACTTCTGAGAAATAAATTGATAAAATTGCTTCTTTACACCTTTTTCACATATGTTTTAACCACAGCAAATATGCGGACACTAGAATGGACGACAGCATTATATTATCTTAAAGTTTGGTTACCGCGTGGTTAGAAACAAACGATCACTGTATAAAACTCTCCAATTAACACGTTTTTTATTTCAATATATAATTTACTGTCAACATTCACCGCTGAAACGTTTTTGCTTGACCTTGGAGGGATCAAAGCTTTGTACTACATTTGAAGACCTGCGTGTTTATGTCGACTCAGCTCCCATGTCCTCTTATATTCCAGGTTTCTTCTTGCTCGATAAGGGTGCTCCGTTCGTTGGCTTCATGTGGACATCATAACTTGGTTTTGCTGTGTTTTATCTCCTACAAAAATGAATAATAAGGAAACAAATTGAGTTAATACATGTAATGAATGACGACTGCAATGGCCATGTATAGTACATACACTTGTCAAAAACAACATCAATTAGATCATGACGGTTAATTCTTTTGGTTGCTGGAGACAGACATCATTAAAATGTGACTGTTGTACATACCCTAGCTGTAAGCAATTGGGTAGCATCGTCATTCTATTTAATACATTTAACAACTGAATCTACCAAGAGTGACAGCTTTTCAGCTGTTTTAAATAATATGCTTAACCTTTGAAAATAGTGTATAATCCGGCAAATAATTACCCAATTATCAAAACAAATTACGTGTAAATGTACATTTCAAAAATCATGTAAACCATTAGAAATCACCAGTTTGGACGTGTCCTTGTCTGTCTGACACATATTTGTCGTGTGTAGCAGTAAATGACAGAATATGCTTGGATTTATGGTATCTATATTATTACATAGTGTTACAGCTGGAAAGCTTTTGACAGAGCAATAACAATAGCCGCACATAGCGTTAGATTTTATTAAAATACACTACGTACTCTAAATCTAACTATAAAAGTGACTGTGTACAATTGTGCACATCCACAATGGCATGTGTATCAACTGTACACCCAATACACAATTTGGGTACTGCTGGTACACATAATTATGTGGACATGCAGTGTTGCCACAATACTGGATACCATTCATAAAAAAGTAGGCTTGGGTACTGACAGACACTATGTATTGATTTTCACCTGAGTTTGAGGTGTTTGATCGCGGTTATACACCTGGTAAGCGGTTACATCATAGAGCGAGGGCTTCAGCGCGAGGTTTATTATGTTACTGCTTACCAGGCGTATAAACCGAGATCAAACACCTCGAGCGAATGGCGATAACCTTCTTACATAATGACGCCATTATTCGACAACGACTGCTTCCTTTGCGTATTGTCCAGTTTCGATGGATGGTTCTAAAGACATACATTGGCCTCAGAAATAATCTCGATTTCGAGGAAGTTTGTTTTCGTCAGATATGTACAGTATTGATGCATGTAACGCAACTCCAAGTTCAAAACCTTTATGCTATCTAAATAAATTGGCGCTGTTCATGTCGACTAGAAGTCTAGGAGAAAAACACGGACCAAAGCTATCAGTGTAGGTTGGTCCCGATGACAAGTGAAATAATGATTAATATATCTGGATTTTACTTTTGTGCCTGTTTTACACAGGACAACAACCAACCCATTAATAAAACCCTCAATGCACATGTGAGATACACAGCACACATAATCAAGACTACAAACTTAGCAAAATACCTAGACATTCTATCTTATTTTCTTGTAAAACAATGACATTGGGTAGAAAATGCAGAACTTTTTTTAACTGTCCACGTATCGGCCCAGACAATGACACAATATAACCCTTCTGTATCCCCAGAAGAACAGTTAGGAACGTTCTGGAAAACATAGAATCAAATTAATTATTTTGATGTCTGTTACATCTTGTAAGCGTAGTGATTTCCCAAAAAGTAAAATGTGGTGCCCTAGATGTACACGGAACTATTCTATATGATAATTTATACATGTCAGGAACAGAAAGAAATTTGCACGCTTGTCCGTGTTATTTGTAAGCCATAGTCATTCATTCATTCTTAGCACATAACAAGGTCAATCTTAAATACTCTTACGTTGTGAATATTTGGTTTTTATTCAATGTTATTGTGGGGTTTTCATAGAGATGTGGTGGAATAGAATTTTTGTATATATGACATTAGTAAAAGCTTTCATATGTCGATTCAATGTCCTGTACATACATACACATATTAGTTTACATGGCGACTCCATTCCATGGAATGATTTGCGCCAAGGTAATACGATGTGTTTCAGGGATTTAGGCTGCTTTAATCAACCGTAGTCAATCCACAGAGAGCTATTGCCACAAGTTTGTAGCCTAAAATCTGTGGATCCTACATAAATAATTCCCCACAGCTTTAAAAACTAGCCTTGCATTTTTCGGTGGACAATTCCATGTCCTGTACGCTTTAGGGTAATATGCAAATTTCCAGATCCAGTGAAGCGAGACACAGGTCTATTAGTTTATTATCCAATTGTTGTCTTCCCTCTGACAGCACATATCAGATAGAGTGGAATTCTATCTTATCGGTATGGTCTCAACTTATGTAAACCACCACTGGAACATAAACTCCCTTGTACACCGATTGCCGTTGCTGTTGTTTCCACAAACTGGCAATATGCAAAACAAAACACTCGCCGGCATCAATATGGCCAATGTATATGTACATGCAGTATAGGCTGACGCTGACATAACGTCATATGTGCAAATTGCATACATAATTTTTTTTTGGCCGCAACTACTAATCTAATATAAGCACATGTTTTGTAATGTATGTCGACTCGCTCTTTTCTGAGTAAAGATGCATTTTCTATGTCGGTATCTAATGACTTGTATCCTACTGAAATATGACTACAAAAAATTTTATATCTAGATTTAAATATTATCATATCATAAATATCTCTCTTTTGTCTGACCCAAAGGCGTAATGTATTTTAAAAGCAATATGTGACATTTATGTGACAAGCTGTAAATGTTATTATCACGACTCTGTCATACTTACAATTCTTCGAACGTACTGAAAAGGAAAACAGAGTAAATATCATCGGTTAATCAAGGTTAGACGCCATATAGTTATTTCCATAATACTTAGAGTAAAATACATGTACGTGTACCTAGGGATAAAATATTATGCATGGTTTTATGTGACTTGTATCAGGAAGTAAAAATAATGAAAATGATGAGAGAAGTCAAAGGTGGCTAATGTTAAGCGACGTCAGAGCAACAAACAGGGACAGGGTTGAGAATCTGAGAAATGTTACCTTATAAACGACACAGATATTTCCTTTGTAAACATTTTTGTCATAGCAAGGGAGATGGTAAGGAAAGGAAACACAATACACATGCTAACACCAACACACAAAGCTTCAGACACAAATAATATTTATTTAATCGTTGTTTAGCGCCATTCTTAAAGAAATAATTTCTAACTTTTCACAATTACTAACAAACTGAGACGTATATAATGCATGTACCTGCATGTTCCATATTATTCCATATACTACAGATGTTTGTTATCGAAAAAAGAAACCCACACACACATATATATATATATATATATATGACTACAATCTGTAAAACAGTAGTTGTAAACAAAAATTGAGATATTGAAAATGATGCATTTTGCCAAACGTCAAACCAGTTTTTGTCGCTTTGTTGTAGCGTTTGTCAAGAAGTTGGAAAGCGTTATTTTGAGAGGTTCTCTGCTCAGAAGATACGTCTACCGTATAGATTACTATGATGACACTTGTGGTAATCTGATGACTACGAAGATTGATCGGCAGAATATAGTACGACTGTGGGCACAATAGTACCAGTCTGGTGCATATGCAAGAGGGAGGACTTGGGGGAAAGTGTTCTCAGCAGTCCCCAACGAACAAGGTTTAAAGACTTTGAGAAACTAGGAAGTGTGATCTGAACGTGTAGGTGTGTAGGGCCTGGTTCAGGGACGAAAGAATGGCCTTACCGGGTGGCTGAGAAGTCGTATTACTTGTGATTCGGACTGTGGGTGCAGTACCTGATAGGTCAAAAATAAGTTGCATAATACACAAAGAACTTCTCATAGCTCTCCGTTTCCTTATTTGCGATTTGAAAAATCTATGGTATTTCAGTGAATGATGTAGAAATACGGAAACCGTATATCAGGTAATTTTACTGGAGCTGAACATAATTTAAAAGTCTTGAGAAATAGATTTGTCTTTTCATTTACCCATCAAAAAATTCAACTATCCAAGAGGAATACATCGAAAAAGTATTTACCCTGTCAATGATATACATCCTCTAAATTCACTTTTAACATGGTGGATGAGATATTGAGCCTCTCTGCATCCGTTTTTAGAAAATTTGAATGTCATTTTTGGAGCAAAACGCAGAATAAAGTTTGCATCAAGACCGTGTATCTTGCACAAGGCGAGCAAACAATACGATTAAAAACACGTGGTAATGACAAAACGAGCGTGTACAAATCAAGTAGATGTAAGAGCAGTCTTACCACGGCTTGAACTTATCGATGAAGTTTTGCTCGTTACGGCCGAAGAAGGGGTAGATGCTTCTGGAAATTGTTTTAGAACAACCTTGTTCAGCATTCCAGTGAATAACATTGTTGGAACATTGTACATGTAAATGACAGTCAATTACCCTTGTTTTTAAACAGGGCCTCTAGGTTAAACACATGTTAAGTAAACAAGAGGATAACGTGTCATTATGAAAATTGCAAAGACTAGAAGGCCTAGTCTTTGGTACTCATACAGAACCAAAGGGGGTGAAGTCCTTTTGTCCATTGCTATTGAATCCCAAGCACACCCGTAGCAGGTTTTCAGTATTTCAATCCAATCTGTCGAGAGAGCTGAATTATTTGCACCGGTCTTTGTATAAGTTGACCATGAGACTGGAACATTCATTACATTACGATTATTCCTCACACGCACCACAAGAAACTCAGGGGTGACCAGTTGCTCGCTACTGGGTGGCTTATGTAGAACTTAATAGCCAGCCTGGTGATAGTGCCCAGTGAGAGCTTGTGTTAACCATACTAACACAAGTGTAGAGCTTGCAAGCATACAAATAATGTCGAATAACCTAGACATTACAAACAGAAATTGTGGTGGCCACATTGCTTTGGGTTGATTTCTCAGTATAATCTGCATGTAAAATGTTGTGCTGTATTAATAAGCCCACTACCTGCTCAGAACAAAATCTTACCAGTATTTGTTGGTGTGGAAGGAATAGTTGTTGTCGTAGGATCTGGAAGAAAGTCCAATGATCGTTAAAACACGGCATGCATACTGACCAAACGACACAACTAACTTTTAAGCTGTTTCAAAATTACTTTAAGGATTTATTTCTACACGTAGGTTGTACGGCTATGAAGTGATTACAAAAACTGCCTTTATACATACTTGTACATCGAAAAATTGAAATACGGCACAGGTATCACAGAAAAAAATGTATTCTTTAAAGTTTTGAAAACAGAGACTATAGAACTCAACATTAGGGATATAGCATTGACAGATATTATTTCTGGGTAGCCCTTGTGAAACATTTTCTCTCATAAATGTGAAGAAATAAAACCTTATGAGATTTTGGGTACAATCATGTAACTTAGGTTAAAACTGACCACGTAATGCACTTTAACTATCTAGTTTACACTGGATAACTCTGTATCCTGGAACAAAGAAATTATTTTGTTTTATTTGCTAGTGTGATCGAATTTCAATGTATTACATTTTATGCTCTCCGGCCGTCCGTGGGAAGGTCTGCCAATAACCTGTGGATGGTCGTGGGTTTCCCCCAGGCTCTGACCGGTTTCCCCCTACCATAATGCTGGCCGCCGTCGTAAAGGTAAAATATTCCTGAGTACGGCGTAAAACACCAATCAAATAAACTAAAAATAAATACAATTTATGCTTTACTAGTATATCCTTTTTATATGCGCACTCGCACAGGACAAAAGTAAAGTTGAAAAATGCCCAGAAAATCATTTGTCAGGCCAATGAGCCCATATTTCCTCAGCTTTTACGTAATAGACATGATTTTTCCACATCTAATTTTAAAAGCAAATTTACTTCTTTCTTGTCTTGTTCCTTGTCAGTACGTTCGAATTAAAGAAATTTACATTAATCGGTTATGTCCGACTCGGTTCGTTCGATTAGAAATATCATTCTACCGAAAAATCAACTCCAACAAATTGTCGGCCAAAATAAGTTGAATGAAAAAATAAAAGAGATCTACTACCACTGGAGAACACAATCATGGAAAAAGTACATATGGATGATGTACTGATTCACTGTTTTCAAGCAGATTACAATAAATGGCGGGTTATGCACAAGCACCTCTTTTATGCACACTGTAGTATCGACCTTCAGCTTTGAGATCTTTAAGAACATCTTTCAGCATGTAATATTTAAGAGTGTAAAAATCCAGTAATCGTCAAACGCATTCATGGGCGAATCGATTATCAGAGTTATGTTCAGCATATAATGTGCTGATGTAAATTCCCAGTTGGTACAACCAACTATGGGCTCAAGTTTATAGGCGAAAAAACTACCAAAATGAAGTATATATTAGATGAAAAATCATTAAACACTGTCCAGGAAAATGGTTCGGTCTATTTTTTAAACAATTTTTCCAACCGAGTAAAAGGGTTTTAAAACATCAGATTCTACGATGGTCTGCAGTGACTCAGAGTTCATTTCAATGTCCATTCCGCGAATGCTTTCACAGATCTGTACGTTTATGCACTTAAAATAATGAAATCCAGCACGTGCGGTAAGTGATAAAAACCTGATGCGACGTCGCAGGTCCCAGTATGGTCGGAAACGATTACCGTAGAATCCAAAGTTTAAAATGCATTTTAACGGGTTGAAAGAAAACAAACATTCAACTATATTTGTGGGCAGTGTTTAATGGTTTTTCAACTGATATTTTGCATTAGTTTGCGTTAGTGGTTTCTTTGTCTTCAAAAAAGACAGGACTTACGACTTTACAAAGAAAGAAGTATGTAGGAGGCAGAACGTGAGCTTTGGTATTATCCAGGCAGAGAATGGAGTTTACTTAAAGACTATTAAGACGATGTGACGGTCTGGATAAAGAAGTTTAGGTCTCGTAGTGTAAATGTGGCAGTATATAGACAAACTATTTTGTTTTATTTTTTCTATAAAATAGTGAAGCAAAACTGAAATAAACTTCCATGGCAAAAGATATAGAGACTATATTAAATACATCATGACAAATAAACAGGTTGGCAAATAAAAAGACAGCAATATACAAATGCAACCAGAAAATGAGCACCGCAAAAATACTCAGACGTGGTAATTTACTTGTTAAATTAAAAATCCACACCACTGGCAGACTACACCGATCATGCTTACCACCATTAACGACATTGTCAGAAACAGGTGTGTGGGAGGTTAAACTAGCAGTGCTCTTGGTGGAATCAGTGAAAGTGACATCAGTAGTCAAGCTGGTTAGAGTTGTCAGCTCTAAACTCGACGTGGATAGTGTGGGTGACTCTGTAAGATGGACCTTAGACCGTAACAAGCTACAACGTTATACTTTGCATGGGTTTTTACCGGAACAAACTTCTCGAGAAGGTTCATTACGTGGAATAATACCTAATAACAAACGGTTAACATTTTAACCGTTTCAGCTTATTTATAACCACTAAAGGCGAAATAAACATAAAAATGCGGTAAGCATCAATAGAAAGATCATTAAAAACTAGCCTTTTTCTTTTTCCTTTTTGATATTTGTTTGTCTGAATTAAACACATATGCAGTGACATGTGTAAGATATACAAGTAAGATGGTTTTTATGGAACACCTTCTTCCGGTCGTACGTGGGAAGGTCTTTCAGCAACCTGCGAATCGTTGGTGGGTTTCCACCGGGCTCTGCCCGGCATCCCCCACTATAATGGTGGTCGCCGTCGTATCGGTGAAATATTCTTAAGTACGGCGCAAAACACCAATGAAAGAAATAAATAAATGGAACATGTTTTATGCGTTCACAGTTTGGGGTAATGGGGGATGGTTCTCCGTGGCGAAACAGTTAGCGTGCAAACGTAGTAACACAGTAACCTCTCACCAATTCCATCGAACTCATGATGGCTTCCCCACCAGCCGATGGTCATGGGTTTTCCCCGGGCAATGCCCCTTCCACCCATACTTCTAAGTAAAACAGTTGAGCCTAAACCCCAAATTAGGTAAATAAAGTTATGTTATCAGGTAAAGTTTGCGCACCAAAGGACTCTTACAAGGCTGTTATCAACGGCTAAACGACGTCGTCTCTCCCCCAATTTTGAGTTTCTCCAGTAAATAGAGAAAATGACTCGCTCGTCCTGAAATCTGTTTATCACCATGACCATTAAGAGGGGTACACGCAAATTAATCTTTTTGTCTTACTACGTGTGGCAAGATTCCATAACCATTTTGATACCTAAGGACGTATGTTTTGATTAGATCGGGAGAAACTGATAGGCTATTTTTTTTTCACGTAAGAAAACCGAGTATGACAGCTACATCATCAGGCAGGCAAAGCAGGTTTAGAAAAAAATACTAAAACTATCGAAAATATCATATCTGAATTTTTTGAATCTCTGGACCTAAATCAGAAATCTTAGATTATTCTTGGTTTTCTATCTGCTAAGCTTACACGCTTCAGATTCCCGTGGCAACAAGGTAGAAATAAAACTGATCCGCAAAGGTATTCATGTTATAACCTCCACTAAACAGTTACTATTGTCTATTTATTTTAGACAGTCACCTATTTTCAACTGTCTGTAAAAAGCTGTAAAATCAGTCATACTGGCTACTAAAATTGCTTTTATTCAGTGACACCTAACAACATAAGCTCTACACATTGATATGTTTGAAGTTCACATTGTTGCATGGAAAACGTTAGAACACCTTTTCTAATTCATAATGTTAAAGTCCATTAGCCCCGTTTCGACGGCAAGAACCCATTGCCTCGAGTGAAGTCATAATTATTAAAGAACCAGAAGCATGCTGGATACTGGGCGGAATTCTACATGTTTTGACTGAGGGCGACATTGGTTAACTAAAATGGCTATCGATCTTAGTTGCAAAACCTGATTTTGCCTCTGCCATATTTGAAATTGCTTATATGTTTTCGTATAATATAACCTAAATGCACGAACATAATTGTATCTATTGTAGCATATTATGTCACGGAATTATGGTTTTAAAGTTGGATGTTAGGAAACTTGTAGTCTATTCGCTAAGAATGTAATGTAGGCTGTGTTACTGTGCGCATTTTTTTCTTACAGCAGGTTGTCTAGTACATGTACCAGTTGTAAAACAAATTACTCTCCACGCCCATTCCCCAGAATGCCAATGTTTTTTTTTTTTTTTAAACAATTATGATGTCACCAGAGGCAATGAGTTCTTGATGTCAAAACTAAGCTTATAGAGCTTAACATTATGGATTAGAAAAAATGCACTTGTTTGATTTCTTTGCAAGAATGTGAACTTCCAACACATCCATGTGTAAAGCTTGTGTTGTTGCGTGTCACTAAATAAAGCTAATTTTGGTAGCGTGTATGACTTATTTTACAGAGAAATGTATATAGGCTACTCACTAAAAGAAATAGATTATAACTGTTTGGTTTCCCGACACCGGCTGGAGTATTGAGTACATGTAGCTACAGCTGACTCTCTTGAGTGTCTATTGATTTGTATGGACCGCTCCCTGATTGATCTCTTCTTATTGTGATAATCATTGACTGCTGTAAAGTCCAGTTATGGAAACTGAGGATGTCCCTTCGGACACGCATAGGTATTATCTAAGGACAAAGCTGACATTTTCACCTGGACATTCAGTGATAATAAGGTCGCAGCTGAACGGAAATCAAAAATCGCTCATTTTTCAAGCATTTCACAGCTTAAATCAATTCAAAATGAGATAACATACACATGCACTTCAATCATAGAACTGGAATTTCCAGATTAAGGCCCTTTAGATTCTTGATTCAGGAGAGGTGTTGTGTCAGAGTTGTTTTTGCGAACATGTGTGACCGTTTCAGCGTAATATGATCTTGAATTGACAATACAGTAGCACAAGGGACACACAGCTTATTTCATTCTCCTGAAGACAGATCTTAAATTTCTCATACAAATTCTTAACTCAACATAGTGGAGAGATGTAGTGTTCAGAATTATGAGTTAAGTTACTATTTTATTTATATATTTATTTCATTTGTGTTTTACCCCGTAATCAATGATATTTCACTCTTACGACGTCGCCCATCATTACGGTGGGAGGATACAGGAGAAAAGACCGGGGCAAACACCGATCATCCGCAGGTTGCTGGCAGAGTTTCACATAGATACTGTTTTACATGTAAGCGTGTATACGCGAGTATTTATATCTCGCCACAGAATTCTCCATGTTTCCTGGAACCGTGCCGGTGCCCATAAAGGTTAGTTACGGCGCTTTATTAGCCTGTCTTAAATCAAGAGATCTAGCACAATATGACAGATAACACAATTCTTTTGAAAATTAGTCAAAGCAGACACTGAATACATATTTTCGGGCCAGAAAACGTCCATGTAACGCCAAAGGTGACGTAAGTTATCACCATTGTCTATTAATCCAACATGTGAATGCTTTCAATTTAGTGAATAAAATATAAAAAAGATAAGTTTTAATGGTCTTTCTACTGATAATCGCTTTATTTTTATTGTTTCCTTGCCTTCAAGTATCGCCACTCTATATTTAGAAATGAATTCGTCGTTGATAAATCTATATATAATCTTCATAAAACCAATTCACACTTACCAAGGACAACTGATTTGCATTCACGTGTTTCGGTACATTCTCCATCTATTAACACATAGCATAGTGTGTAGTTTCCCGGCTCCTGTCCTTGACTATTGTCCAAGGAGATGATTGAGGTACGACTACGACCGCCACAGTTACACTGGTCAGATGTACTGTAGTTCGCGAAGCTAACATCTGCATCCTGGATGTTTTAAATGAAAATTTGGTTACAGAAAACATTTAAAGTGTGATATAGCAATGTAAACCAACGAAGTGAGAACACTGTCATGACAAGAATCCGTCCTCACGCAATACGGGTGAGGTACTGATTATTAACTTAATATTTGATCCCATTTGTCCCATTGAGACTATCAGGTCTGTTACCGCAGGAAGGGTAACAAACAGCAAAACTTTTTACTAAATGGACTCATGTGTAAGATTATATTTACTTTATGGTTTCACTTACACGACGTGTATGTACATCATATGGGTGGAAGACAACTAATCTTCAGCGAAAAACTACAAAAGCTTTTTATTTTCCCAAACGCACAGTAGTCATTTTATTGGGGATCATCCAAAAAAGGACCCGCAGTCATTGGGAGTAGACATCCACACACTCCCTGTCTGTTTTGTGTGTGTGTGTGTGTTTAAGACGTCAATATTTACAGCATTTCAACTCAAGTGTTTGGTACATGTACATGTATACGACCTTTGCATGTAATTACCTTAATCGCTGAATTTGAGCGTGCATTGCCAATGAAGTATTATGAAACCGTATCACTAAGAATACATGTGTCGCAGCAGTATGGTTACCTTCAGGCTGAAGTCTAGAATCGAGCTACCAGAGATGCATTCAGATGTACAAGTCACATTTCTGACTGAGCCACTGTTCACAATAATGGACGTATCAGGCGGCCAGTCGCAGGAGACATTCACGGTTGTGAGATTTACTAACGGAACAAAAGAAATTTAAAACTAGACAACCTAAGAATGATGTTTTTAGTAATGTTCCATAGAGAATATTAAATATGGTGAGATTTCAACGCTGACTAACTACGTGTATAAGACTGCCAGTTGTCCCATCCACTGTTAAAGGTAAAGACATTCTCGATTTGTAGTTTATTAAGCGATTGATCCTACCTCTGAGTAATTAAAGTCAGGGTTTTTTCGTGTCCCCTGCGTTATGATAGCTGGAGACACATTATGTAGTTATAAGCTTTTCATGCAATTAATTGGAGACTAAAATTATTACAGCAATAATTGCACATAAATTTTTTTTGTTTTATATTTTTTTTTCAATATGATTGACATTATTATTTTACACTATTTCACAAGCCCAATAGACGAGAGCCCCGGGGCTGCCCAGGCCCCAGAACATGTCATCTTTCAGATAGCTGCAGACCGGGATTTCTAGTGACTAAAACTGTAAAAAGAAATGGGAATAAAACTTCATGTATGCCTATTTCCGTATTATTAATAATTATCAAGGTTGGTAAATTTGGCTCAAAATTTCAGGAGAAATTGGAGATGTTTTTTTTCCAGTCGGACACAGACCCCCATTACAACTTCTAGATCAATTTGGATGCAAATGTTTACTTTGATGTTGATCACAGTGGACTTTTCTGGAATTTTCAAAATCTGCTTTGACACCCCCCTGTGTCACTGTAAGTCAAATTTTGCAAAATGTTGCTAAGAGGCATTTCCTATATTTTGTAAGTGAATTGTCAAATAAATTACCTATCATTTGATTTATACTTTGACACTTTTGCCCTTCAACTTTTTTCTGATCACTGCTGTAAACAAGAAAATCTTGAAAATCCATAATTGTCTACATTGCCTATGTCAAGATTTTTATGGCTTCTTTCTCACTGGCTGGGCCAGGTATACACCAAAGCTTTTTGGCCACGGAATGTTTCGGAACTGAGCTACAGCACTAAACGTTAACATTGTCGCTTGTGGACAATTAATGGGGGGGGGGGGGGGGCTCATTGGCCAATCGGTTGATTCTCACATGCTGAACAAAGTACTGGGCTCTGACAGCTGAGGAAGGTTGTATGCGTATGAAGTATTTTACCTGAAAATAGTATCTCCCTCATAACATACTGATTTTGAGTGTATCGTTTCTGAAATTTAATTGCCAATTTTTCAAGTGTATCGTCTACCAAATTATAAACAAATTAAAAAACCTGGCCACCAAATCTTTGGGGTCGATTTCAATCTTCACCAGTAAACCACCAGCAGACCGTCTACCTTCTTGTCCTATCAGGAAACGTAACAATCATTTACGGAACATGGTGAAAATAAAAATTTTGGAAGACAAAAAAAAATTGGAATATAAAAAGAAAATTACGTGGTAAAAAACTTTTTGGGGAAGAAAAAAATGTGTTTTAACCCCAATATACACAGTCAAGTAATAATTGCAATTGACTGATTTGCCACACGCATGCAAAACGCTCAAACTTAGAAATTCAACACTGAAACAAACACATATGCCAAAGGCAAAATATTGCTAGCTAGATCTGTAAATGGACTTATATAGATATATGTATTGTGTAATTTCGATTCATGTGGTAAACACTAACCTGATAGTACGGCGAGGTTGAAGTTAATGCTGTTAGCGTCCTCCGTAAATGTCCACTGACCCTTGTCTACGTTGCTAGTCGATGATATCACAAGCGTATAGTTTAATCCTGAATTATTTTGGGATATAAAATATCCTGCCGCAGGCTGATCACATCCTATGCCCGGCTGACAGGAAGCCACGAGATTGCTGTCAGGTCTTAGCCAGTCTACAGAAATTTTAGGGGTTACATCGAATGTTCCCCTAAGGACAATCTTACTTCCGAAAAGTTTATCACACTTGTCTGTCACGCTGGAAACACCTGCGATTTAAAACAGGGAGAAAGATTAGCCCAAAAATTCAGTAACTAATAGCCAACTAAATAAATGCTTAGCTTGTTGACCAAATGTTTTGAACGGGACTATAAAAGGTATTCGAATCTGGACGGTATTGTAATGATTATAGTATGTTGTATTTACTTACCATATGATTTTAAAATTTGGTCGATGAAATAAATGAACGTAATGCTTAAGATTTAGAAGACAAGACCAACGAATTTCGACTAGTTTTCAGATGTGTCTCGATGCTTTTTCAGAAACATAACACCAGCACCCACTTAAATCAGTTTTTATGGAAGCGATTAATTAATTAACCCGAAAACGGAAATGGTGCATGTGGAGCATGTAGGCAGTGCAACAACAACTTAATACTGTGCTGTCAGCGTCGTGATATATTGCCGCTCTGTGTCGTAGCTATTTGCCAAAATATATATGCATCGGTCATATAAATGACTTGTTTCCAACACCTACGTCATTCGTAGGCTGTATTATGGGTGTTAGTAGTGCTGTTTACATATCAACCTATGTCTTTGAATCTTTATTTGCAAACAGTTGGATATTAGTTTTATTAAACATACACAAGGTGAGACAGCATTTGACTTGCTGACTGTTTACATTGGTACTATAAATCTTTTGGTGTATGGCATGGCATTTTATGCTAGGTTGTATTTCATTAGTACAGGAAATCTCGTCTGAGTTATAGGGTTCAGTTTTCACGTAACCCCGTTCACATGCACAGCGAGTGCACTCGTTGGTCACCTTATCAACTGAGTTGATAAACCCATTCTCAGAGTATTTGAAATTTGTGCATATACCGGAAAAAAAACTTTCACAGCGCCTTATTTTATGTCTGGTCATTTGGTTATATGTTACATGTACTTTGTATCCATAAAACGAACGGTGGGCAAACTCATCCTGTAAACATAAAATATCTCAGCAAAGTAAATCGGTATTTGCGTTTTGAACCTTTTACAAAAAAAGCATTTATTCACTGCGTATAAGATATTGTATACATGTATGTAGATCCAGAAAGGTAGATGGGTTAGGTTGTCGTGCATGAAATGTCTTTTACACTAAGTGAACAATACGTTACGCCGCAGTAACTAGGTCCGTATCATAGCGGGCAGGGTGGCAGCATGCGAAAATAGCCTTATGTACAATTTGTTAAATCGAATATAGGGCAATCCTTTCTCTGCTGAAATTTACCTCTTTCCAGCATTGCTGTAATGGCAAGGCTACATTTTTATTATGACGAAAGTTTACAAAATCGATCTATGCCTATGGTACTTACTGGGATTTTGTGCTCTTGTCCACTGTAGTACAAGCATGCTAGAGCACACAGAGATAAAGTGCAAGAATGCATTTGACATCTTCGTAAGTCTTATAAATTAACTGTAAACAAGAATAAAAGTGAATCAGAGAAGCATAAATATCCATGAACAATCATGTGCAATTTTCATGTTATTTTATTTTGCGACGATCTTTTGGTGACAGTTTAACTACATTTTAAATTTCACCGTCATTGGATGATGTCGTATAGACCCTAGGCGTATAAATTAAATTAATATTCAAATAGTGTAGCCAATCCAAATAGCGACTTAAAATTAAGTTAGCTTCATAAAACCGGGCCCAGATTATCGATGCCGTATGTACAGTGTAGACCTGATTTAGTAGTTAGATTTATGGTCAGACGTTTTATGTGAAATAAAACATAACCCAAGGAAACAACCACTCGCAAAATGGAATATACGTATTCACAAATTTACAAATACAACATAAATCAATTCGCGCCCAGGAATGAATTCGATGTCAAACTTCTTTCTGTTAATATTTTGTTTCACCAAAGTTCCTAGTTTATTACAATTTGCAGCGTTCTGATTACCCAGGAAAAAACGTTGAATATTGTAATAATCTTGGAAAGTTGGAGAAAAAAAATGAAAAAAAGTTTGATATATTTATATTCTTAATTCATTCGGTGGCATGATGTGATATATGATATATCTGATTAAAATTTTGAAGAAAAAATTGTAGCAGTAGGTTTTATGACTTTTAATACAAAGCTGGTTGTTACACATGCATGGCAGTGGAAAGTCAGATAGGCGTCGCTTGTGATGGTGTCATTGATCTACATTTTGAAATATAATTTTTTATATATTTCGGTACAAAATTTTCTAGGTTTTACATGTATGTTTTAAAAATGTAAATTTGAATTTAGAATTATAACTGACGTTTATGTTATTATATCTGCTTTTACATTTTGATTTCCATTGATTTTAGAAGATCTCATTATCTCATCGAAAACGATTTTCTGTTTTAAGGAAGTTCTCACCATGATATGGCTGTAACACTATCAAAGTGTAATAATCATTTATGGGCCAATGAGAAAGATAGGATCGGTAAAACAGAGCAGACGCTGCCAAATCATTTCCCCTGACACGAACGAGCTCATTTGCGCTAAATATATAGCTTGCTTCTAGACCAGTAAGTACTGCTGTCTAAATAGACTCTAATAAATGGACAAAAACGTTTTGTACTTACGGCTAAAGACCATGTGTAAGCTCATTTAAGCACGCAGAATGACTTCCTGTCTATCATGCCTTACTAGGGGTTCCTGATAGGGTTTATGTATTCTATTTTTAATCCCGATTTGACCAAAAATTATTTGGCGCACTAGGCCGTTTCAGTTAACGTCGATCAATTAATTATAATTATTAATTATGAACACAGGGCTTTATTTCAACCAAAAGTCACTTTCATTCAGAGTGCATTTTGATGGGGTTCTTCCTGAAAAAACATCTCTTCTATTGCCACCAAACTTTCATGGGAACTTAAACCTAGATTTATACATGTGATTCGGGCATTTACACAACATTTTATGTGTTTTCAAAGTTTCCTTTTGGTTAGCCCTTGTACTCTTTTGTAAAAAAAATTGCCATTATAATGCGACATGTTCTGTTGTTGTCTGGCAAGTTTATAAACCATATTGCTTGGAATGCAAGACGAAGGCACTCCTTTCTAGTACACAGAAATACCAAACTCTCTGAAATAGGTAACTTTCAGACAGAGAGTTCAAATCTTATATTTGTTTTATTACTAGGCTTGCGTAATAAAGTGTTACCATTAAATTGAAAGTACAGTAAATAACCTCTATAATTACCAGGCACGTGCATGTGTATGTGTATATGTCGTTGCTATACCGGAATCCGTGATTCCTGCTTTAGTGCATGTTTAGTGAGTCGTACCCAACAATTTTTCAGTCATATGACGATGAAGGAATCATTAGGGTGCATGTACGTGTAATGTGCCTCCTTGTTGCAGGACGGATTTCCACCGCTCTTTTATTTAGTGCTGCTTCACTGAGACGACTTACCGAAGGCAAGTAAGCCGCCCCGCCCGAGCCATTATACTGATACGGGTCAACCAGTCGTTGCACTATCCCCTTCATGCTGAGCGTCAAGCGAGGAAGTTATAACTTCCTCTTTTAGAGTCTTAGGTGTGACTCGATCAAGGATTGATCCTGGATCTACCGGTCCCCGAAGAGGACGCTCTACCAACTGTGCTATCCGGGCCGGTCGTGCATGTTTAGTTGTCTTCCACTAACCTGCCATGGTGCAAGTACATGGTATTTTACAGACCTTAAAATAAGGCTGATGTACATTTCTAGTACAGTGAATTTATATAGCAACTCTTTTGAGACCGACAGCCATTTTGTGTCCGCCATTTAACAAATATGTATTTTCTCCATTTCCTTATGAGGATGAGGTTTGGTTATTCTGCACCCAAGAATTGATTGTCCATATTTATTATAATTCCATTTAGGACAACGTCCGCCAGATTAACACCAATACCGATCGAGATACAATGGGAAACTGAGAAAGCTGTCATACAGATCATTCATCATTACTTACAGGACAGTTGTTGTGGAGAAGCTCTAGTGCAGATCTAAACAACTTTCCGGGGCACCATACAACTCTTCCTAAAAGTGCTATCACTCATACAAGACACGTGCATCAAATAACTCCCAGCAGTCTTCACATATTGCCGAAGAAATCACACAAGTTACATTTAGGTCTGTTGGACCATGAGGGATGATGGCAGTTCCAGTTTCTATCACGGTATACTCCATCTATATGACATTTCTGATGTGCACGAAGTGATGACAAGAGCGACAGGAAGCTGGTGGTGCTGTTGGTTTAACATGATTGCGAGTTGGAGGTAAGAAAGATCTACCAAAAGATAATCTTGAGTAATCTTCAGTGAAAGTGTACACACCATCTCTATATAGGCCTAATAGGTCAAAGCATTGGACTACGTGATGGAAAACATACATTCACACGAGAAAATAAGAACATTTTAAACTAGACACGATATAAATGACTTGTCAAACTGTGTTAGACGTAGTTCGTAAGTCAAGGAAAAGTCGATAGAATTAAGACGAAACTAACGTGCGCAAGTAACAGGTTGTATTTTAGGATCCGATTTCCTGAGGCTCTATATTTCTTGTGAGACACAAATGGCAATTTTCGCGTCAATGTACACATAAGTCATTGCAAATTGCAAATTACGGAAAAGAATTTGCATGGTACAATGGTTCTTACAGCAAATGTATTAGGTAACAACTTCAAAGGGTTCGCCGTGTGGGCATCATGTGGAGCCGGAATACCAATGACAGACCAAAAGAACAGCGAAAATGTCAGCAAAATAATTGCCACTGGGTCCACTTTCCTTCTGACAAACTGGCAGCAGTTTTTTTTCCTGTTACCGGAAATGGGTCGGAGTCATTTGTATTTCCAGCAGGGCATAACAGGAAGGGCGGTTTGAAACGGAAGAAAAGAATTGCCCTTACGAGAATGTCAGTAGCTGCCACACTCAGTTGCGATCAGTTTCGCTTCCAACGGGGCCAATTTGTCGCCCTGCCATACCAGGCCCTTTACGAAGTATTTAATATTATGTTAATACCACCACACAGTGCCAGATCCTTTGTTGTGTTAGGATAGAAATAATGTATAACCTTGCAAAGATCTGCAAAAAGTGCCGGCGAGGTTTGACGCTCACGAAAATTATCAGCTTATCCAAGGCATTAATATTACGCTCCTGGTAAGTCAAACAAAACTCAGTCGATGTGATATAGACTACTGTGTCTTGGGGTTCAGTTCCATACAAAGGCAGAAAATCAACGCGACTATATATTGGACACATTGAAGTGGGACAGCGCCGATGTGGTAGTTTTAGCTGCATGACAAAAGCTTGTTGAAGATGACCTGATTTCCGTCAATTTGATTTGTATATATTTACACTATATTTGCACTCTGGATTCTCCCCGCCATAAAACTAATTGCCACTGAAGTGAAGATGCCCGAGTACAGAATTAAATTTAAATAAAATCCATTAAATCAAACAGTTAACCTGGTGTGAAATAAGGTAGCTATTAACAGCTTTTACAGCTTCAGTACTTACTGGGTTAGCAACGTCTGATTACTCTGTATAGATAGCTCTCGTAACAACGTCTGTTCAGGATATGTGTTCAATGATGTAAAAGACTGTGAATGCGCATGACTCAAAATCTGTTCCCGGTTTCTGGGTAAGTCCATGTGTGTTTGATACATCTCGCCACCATGCCGCTCACAACTGCTAGTTCAGCGACCACGTGTAGCATTTTCTGTATGACACTTCCACTTTTATAGCTTTTCATTTGGATCTTTCAGGAATATCAGGAATTACCGGCATTCCACAGAGAGCGGGGTTCGGACGACGGCCTGCCTCGAAAAAAAATGAAGTAATACGTTTGGGAGGATGATGCTTGGGGAGTTGTCGCCCTTCAAATATTCTTTTACGGTGTATAACTTATCAAGACATTGCTGCTGTGGGAATTTGATAACGACAATGACAGCCAATTTACTTAAAATTGCTTATTTTGCAGCTGCAGGTTAGTACATCTTTTGGCGATCTCATTATCTTAAGACCCTAAAGTATATGCATTGCCACTAAACTGCTTCTGTTAGAATATTTGTTTTGATTGATTTCAAGATGTGTCATCTTCAAGTCATCCTCGCGTAATGATTTAGGCCTTACTACCACTGTGATTTAGTGATTTCTTGCGCACGCTAATATTCTATTGGCTTTCTTCATTACATGTACATTCGGGCACTCTTTGTTGGCAGACCTTCGTGCATAAGGCTTGGAAGAAATGAAAGATAAAGGCTATAAAAAATGGATTTATTAGTTTGTCTCTATTCGTCAGATGGATTACTTCATTAGCATACATTTATTTATTTATATATTTGATTGGTGTTTTACGCCGCACTCAAGAACATTTCCCTTTTACGAGGGCGGCCAGATGGGAGGAAACCGGGCATAGTCCGGGGGAAACACTCCACCATTCGCAGGCTGCTGGAAGACTTTCTTACGTACAGCAATAGCACACATGTCACATCTACATTTACGTCTAGTGTTAACAAAAAACAACTTTCTTAAAACGTTTGGGATCTGGTCATTAAAGCCGCTTGAATAGTAAGGAATATAAATATGTACATTCACTAGCTCTCACACTTGTGGAGCTCTGAGTGGGACCTTGCCGATCTTTGTTATCAGTCAAAATAAATATACGAAAGGGTTTAATGTTGCACTTTTTGTTTAACTGCTTTGTGTAATAATTAACACCTATTTTATTCATAGTCATCAGTAAATGGATATTCATCACTATCACAGTAAAAACGTTTTTGCAGGTGATGTTTACCAGTGTCAAAATATCTCTCTTTGCGTTGTTTTATTGTTTGAGTAGACATTTAAGCATAATTATTATTATTTTGATAGCACTATCTGCGTCAGGTGTGAAAATCACAGCACCAGGAGATGTCGTGTTCGGTCGTCCGTTTACCCTGCAGTGTGAGATATCGAGATCAGAAGGCGACAGCAATAGAACGAATTGGTTTTACACCTATAATAATAGCAATTCCCGTATATACACCGCCAATAACTGTACACCATCAATACAACTATCATCACAATCACCAGCCGGGTTATCAGGGGGATGTCAACATGTCAATGGTGAAGAGGTTTACACAGTGACGATACAGAACTTCACTGTAGACACGGGCCGGGCAGTATGGATATGTTCGTATGCAGGCAGGAATGTCAATATTACTCTGGATGTCCAAGGTAATTTGTATTCCAAGTAAAATATTATTTATTCAACACAGGCGGCAAAACTGATCTGTTTTAATTAACTTGGGTATGTCTCAACTTTTTGCGAGCTTACCTCGTTCAAGTGGTTTTAAGTGATTAGCATTTTCTGACATTTTCATTGTTTTACACTTAAAATGTTTCAAAAGTTGTGACGTTTGTCGTAAGTAAATTTCTTCCATATATAGTGTGTTTTTAAATGGCTTCAAGTGTCGCTTACTCATGACACAAGTGTATACACCACAACCATACTCTTTATGTGTAAAAGATATGTCATCAAACGGAACAATCCTGTAACAAAAGGGAGATAACCAAACACTTTACATCGTGCAACCACGTTCTTTGTAATCTATCTCCCTTGCTAGATTCGTCACAGACATGGCCACAAACTCCCATTAATTTTCCATAAGCCCCAATGTTAACGCTTAGCGCTATAACTCAGTCCCAAACATTCCTTGGCTAATAATCTTTAGCCCAGTCTGTGAGAAAGAAACCATAAAAATGTTGATCTAGGTTGAGCGTCAAAATCTGGACCTTTCTATGCTGGCAACTGGGCCGGATGCCTGGCAACAACTACCTGCCCAAAGCTTAGACAATTTCCGTCATTTTGATACCATACATGCACCTGTACACTAGAAATGGCAAGCCGGCAGCTAAAAAAGACTTCACATCCTAAAGTACACAGAATTAAATTCCCGAAAAACGGAAGTTGTAGTGGGGGTACTGCATCCATATTGCAAAGAAGCGAACGTTAGCGACTGGTTACTTATTGCCGGTTCCTTCTTGTAATCGGCGCTCCAGAATGGGGTGATCTCGTACTGCTATATATTTATTTATATACAAGACATTCGTTAGGCCTATACTTCTGTACACATATTGTGGTGTGGTATAAGGATTTCAAGTTCTCTCTCCGTTCCACCGTCACCCATCCATCTGTCTTTCTGTTGCCAGCCGCACGTCTGTTTTTTTCCTCGTTCGTCTATTTTTGTGGGTTTTTAAATAAGTTTGGCTCGAATTTTTCAGGCTGGAAATTGACTGTGGCATTTCTGCCTCCATAAATCGCCGATATGAACTTGATTAAATCTATAAGTCCAAGTTAGACCCACTTTTCCTGGGTAAATTACTATTAAACCCCTTGAAAGATCTACCGACGTCTACACCAGTCCAACTTAAGGTGGAAAAAATCTATTCCTGTCCATGCATTTGCACCCGAAAATGGACTCACAAACATGTATATAGGCCAGAAAAGAAATATATTTTGAATGAAAATGACCGTTGTAATAAGACTGTAATCTGTGCCTTCCACGAAAGCAATTGTGCACGTCGTGCACTCAAGATCTCAGCGTTATATTCTGTTTTCTATGACCCCACGAAAAGGCTCACTCTTACTTGTTCTGATTCATACTGGAGGAGAAATCGCTTTCAGTTCGCAATAGTTGCACTTGTCATTATGTAAAGTGCGCTTCAATCTCTTGAGTAATCGTTTATCATGCACTCCAGTCTGATCTGAAGTGGGGAAAACGCATCTTCCTTACAGCATCAACTCCAAATGACAACCAAAATACGCCTTAGCATTCATGTGTCTTCTCATCTGTACAGACCCCAAAATGACCCATACATACATCAGAAGATTAAATTCTAATACCTGTAATTTAAATGGTTCTGGTGACAAAACCCCTATTTTAGATGCTTTACGAAGACATTGTGTACCCGAACGTTTCAATATATCAACGTTCCACCCCAATTTTTAATGGGCAAATATGGGGTCTAAGTTCTCTATGACCTTTAATTAGGGCTTCCCATCTGGATCGTCCTATTCATACCCGAAACAATGGCCATGGAGTTACATTAGTTTCTTTTGTGCCCGTATTAAGTGCTATTAAATCTTTCAAAGATCCACTATCGTGTACACTGCCGTAGAAAGACATTGTGTACAAGGAGAATTCAATATATGAACGTTCCACCCAGTTTTCATTGGTTGAACATGTTGGCCTTCATATTCCCCTTGCCTCCTTTTTAGGGCCACCCATGTTGATCGTCCCATCCATACCTGTGACGAAATGGCTATGGAATCGCAATAGTTCCTTTTGTGCCGCTTTAAATGGCTAGCAAATCTGTTCAAAGTTCATCTGTTGTGCACACCAGCCGGATTTTAGGTCAATAAAATGGGGTTTTCCTGTCTGTATCCACCCCAAAACGACCCAGATTTACAGGGTCTAATAGTTGTAATGTAATTATCTCTGGCGACAAAACTCAACTTCAAAATGGCGGAATAGAGACGTCAGATGCGAGACATCTCGCTGCAAGTTTATTTAATTTTGCATCTGCTGCGTCTTATAAGCCCCAGGAAAGTGACATCGTAAATGAGGGCGGTACAAAAACACGCAGGCGTCGGAACAGGAACAAATTTAAAATGACGACGTTACCAGAATCGATGAATTTATTCACTTCGGAGCGCCCTTCAAATCTCAGAGACTTTCAGCAACAGAACAATGATTATGAGGCATCGAGTATCTTGAGGGAGGCTAGAGGGACCCTGTACGCCGACATCTGTACGGCGCAAATACAAATGTACTCAATTTCTCTCTCTCTTGTCAAAATCTAGCTTTCTGTCTTTAGCAGTCCAGCAGCTGATGACCAAGGCTCAAATATGAGCTTCATGGTTACTCATATATTCCTCTTCTTGATCTGTTGTTGTAAAAGCCATTTGGTAACTTGATATACTGTACTTATATTATGTGTAGTGTAATTTGTAAACAAGTCATACAATTCTTAATAAAGATCAAACTAATATCACGAATTAGAGACACACAATGCAACTTAACGTTGACAGTTCTCAACTGTTCTGTCCTATTTCAAACTTCCCATATATTTGAATTCAATGGAACGACGATGTTCTTTAGGGATAGAAAACCATTCATGTGATGAATAACAAAACCCATCACTGTTATAGTGGCACAAACAGAACGCCCGCAAGCAGCAACGTAACCGTGAATAAATTGGTGCTGACTAACCCTCTCACGTACCTGCATGAAATGCACCGGCCTACGGGTGTCGATATATACATATTCTTTGAACTGTATATAGGGCATGTCACTGACAGACATAATTTTTTAATGTAAAATTAAGTCTGATAGCTGCAATAGGTCACAATTAACCGCTGAAATACGGCCTCTTGTCAGCTTACCGCAGTTAGGGTTTTATCCTAACTGTCCATGTAAATACATAAATAGTAGCAGTTCACACGCCCCCTAGCGCCATGGCTTAAGCAGAATTAGGTATAAAAAATTGTGAAATGTTAATTGCAATTTATTAGACGTTACTGGTCTCTAAATACTGAAAATGGTGTGTTGTCGCCACATTTAACATACAATTACATTAGAACAGTGCAAAAGGACCAGACCGTATAACCGTGTCCTCCGCCACCACAAAAGCAATCGTGGCAAGTGAGAAACATTGTGGAACATCAACTTCAACACCCCCAACCACAGCATGAACATGATCTTTGTTTTGGAAACAGAGGCCTTCTACAAACCTCGAAAAAAAACAAAAGGTACAGGTCACGATCAAGGGCGTTGCCAACCAACTTTACAGTCAAGGTCTGGTACGTACCATCTGGAACAAATGATTCGCCGCCTCTCGCGTCAGTAAGGGCTGTCCTGAAGTTGCAATGTTTGCGAAACACCTCGCCCTAATGTGTCCGTAGTAGAATTCCATTCTTGGGCTCATTCTCATGACAACTGACGACAACCAGCCACACGGTACTTTCAGGCGCATTCAGGTCACAAAACAAGAACAGGCAGCGAGTGCTTTTGAACATCTTTCACGCATATCATGAATGCTCAGCCCAACATCGAAGATGGCCGTCTTGTCCATGCGTTGTATTTACGATTTCCTGCCGAAAGACCGTCACCCAACAATCATCTGTGGGCAGGCAGGAAGTGGTAAAACAGTTTCCATCCTTGGCTCTTTCAAGGCCCTAATCGTGGCTTCTTTTGGTACAAAGTCTTCTTGTGTCCCATTGTGCGGTACAACAGGGCTTATCCACAGAACCCCTGTATACGGGATGACCGGAGGCCTACATTGTAAATCCCTGCGGTCGGCTTCGTGATTATTTACTGGCTTTCTACCTGGTTCCAAGGGGAGGAGAAGATAAAAAGAAGATATGCTGTCAGAGCTGGTCTTCGGCTGTTGCCACGTGGTGCAGAGCGTCTAGTTCCTGAACGACTTCATGACTATTTACTGGCCTGTTACATGGTTCCAAGGAGAGAAAACCTTGTATATAATCGCCGGTTGCTCGCCCTCGACAGTCCTGAAAAAGAAAGAAGACATGCTGTCAAATCTGATCTTCGGCTGTCGCTACGGGGAGCAAAGTGTCTGGTTCCTGACACTGACACAAGTACAACCTTTAGGAAAAGGATCTGCGCGCCACTGTAAGGATCGCGACCACCTCCAAGACTGTCTACGCGAAACTGGCGTGATTCCCCTAGAAAAGCAGGAGTCGGTGAGCCTTCAGCTAGCTGTAACTAAACACGCTAAGTTTCTGTTACATACTGATCAGCCTTCTGCTTATTTTATTACGCAAAAAACTAAGCACTAGCCTTCTGAACAAGATGGATAAGCCCTCCGCAATAAACTAGGCAATAATAAGCGGAAAGCGTTCCTGCTTGCCCTTTCCTCATTTTTCTTTGTCAGCCAGACGATCGTATTGGGAACCCTTGTGTGGGGTGTATACAATTATAAGACTTCGCCAACAGGTGCCCATATCCGCACAAATGTGAAATGTCACGATCTATCGACCAGCTATTGGATGAGGGTGACATACAATATATCAAGCAAGGGAAACACAAGACTGATTGTCATAAAGAAGTGGAGGCACAACATCCTGAAAAGGTTCGATTTGTTAGCGGTCGATGGCCAAGCCATACAGTACCTTGCCGAAGCGTGACTGCTGACCAAATCGACGCAATGGATGACGACGAGGCCAATAATTTACAGTACAGCCGGATCCTAATCATCAATCCTACGCCCTTTGCGATCGAATGGTCCGTGAATCATCCGCTCACTTTACGCTAACCTTGCCTGAACCCTGATAAACACGCCTTCATACCCCGCCTACCCTCCGCGCAGGGTCGGCGTAGGGTCGGCCCACGGTCCGCCGACAGTATGTGCATGGTGGGACTTTATCATCGATTTTGGACATAAGACGTGCACAGAGCCAGGCTAATATTTCGTGAAGGGTAATTATTTGAGCTATCAGAACGCCAGAGAAGGGGTGACGATTCAGATACACGAGAGACAGGCATCGAAGGTGTCAGTGGAGACACTGAAGACACTACTCCCGCATTTACATAAACAGTTAGAATAACTGAGGTAAATTGACAAGTGGCCGTAATTTACCGGTTACGTGTAACTATTTGCCACCTATCACACCGTCATCGCTGCTCTGGTTTCTCTCTCTACTCTGTACGTGTTAATTATTTCAACACAGATGAATATTGATAGGACCATGGAGCATCAGAAAGACCCCCGTAAGGTTGCCGCTATTAGCGAAGCTACTAAACATTTGAGTTATGGGCCGCAGGATTCCATTTGTGTACCGTTGTCCTCCACAATGTCCAACGCATGTGAATACTGGCCTAGACCTGTCGGGTCTGACGCCGCAGGCCATGAGGTTCGAGGCCCCGGTGTGGTCGGCGTGCTCGGGGGTCGGCCTCCCTCAGGCAGTTTCGGACTGGTCTCAAATCTGCCTGTTGTGTCGCCGGCCGGAGCCGATGTCGGAGGTGCTGGAGCCGCATGTGAAGATTCTGAGCGATCGCACGTGGTGGTCGGTCATGTGGGCTGTTTACAGTGCTCCTGGTCTCTAGGACACGTGTTCTTAAGCCACCTGTAGTGGAATGATTGGCATTTAAGTGCCGTAATCCATAAATCGCTGTTTGGGGAGCTAGCGGAGATGTGGCTCAATGATCATAAAAGTAAATCCAGAAGACAGTGTTGTAACACAACAACAACTATGTACAATTTATTAATGGTAGAAACGTCTAATACAACTGATTAAATGACATGAAATAGGCTCCCTAATGCCAACCAGAACACACTCTGGATTTGCAGTATAGGAGAACACAAACCTACTTATGTGACAGTAAGTTCCTATCTGCCTTACCAAGTTGAGGTAAGGCCTTTTATACTAAATCAAACATCTAGTTGGAACCTGTTCTCTCACTCATTTGACAAGTACCTGTCACGATCTGACTTACTAGACAGGCAGGTGAAAAGAAGTTACGGGATTAGTTATCAAAACGTCTGCCGGCGCAGGTTGTGGGAGTATTGGACAGTAGGCCTTCTAGTCCGAGCCAGGCCAGGTGCATGGCCTGGCTCATCGGCAGACCTATCAGAGGGGTGACACACAATTACCAGATTATCGCAAGGGACATAGTAAATACAGTGTCGCCATTAACTCCAATTTGGTGACAGTACATTTACAAGTTGCAAAAGCCCAACTATGAGGAGTGTCTGTGTACTAGCCAGGCTGACTGGTCACCAATTGTCACCAAGATGGACCACTTGATTTGAGGACAGCAAATCTATCAGTATACAAATACTGTTTGGAGGTATGTTTCATGAAAGATAATTTTAAGATAGCATCTTAAAATCATGCTGGGATCGTCCGGCCATGATGATACCACGGTGGCGCCATAATACGCGAATCCTGACTATATGCCCATCATACAGTTACAATGGAGCATGATCAGACCATGTTGGGCTCACCATACGCCGACCGCGGAGCCATGCTGGACGTAGGATATTCGGCATGTGGTCGAAGCTCCATTTTTGGTGGTACTTGTATAGGATGAACGTATTTTACTAAGCATATATTGTCAAGAAATAGTGTAGAAAGGAAACAAAATGTGTAACGTTCCCATTTGTAAGTCGTTACATTGCCGAAATACGGTTCAAGGCTGCTACAGAAACAATGTAAACCAATCGAAATGAATGAGCGGAAGTCGTTAGTGATATAATGACATCAACAGGGAACAAGCATGATTCTGCTCTACCACCTTTTCTCCCAGGGCAATCTAACCATTCCGCCTGTGCATGTTCTCCAGAGTATTCAGGTGTATTTCGTGAAAGTGATTCAGAATCTGCTTTTGTTCTGGTTTCTTTTGGTAACTTTCTGATTTTATTTATTTATTTGATTGGTATTTTACGCCGTACTGAAGAATATTTACATAGCGACTAGCACTATGGTGTATAACATTTCATCACAGAAACAGAATTTCCACAACTCAACCAAATGCCATGAAGCAGACTGCAGATTTGTAGCTTTGCGTCTTAAAATACCGACACCACTGTGTTTACTGACAATATTTACAAACACCGTTATGCACTGAAACTAATGTGTAATGACGCAGAAGCCGAAACTCATTGGTGAAAACTGCTTGGAATCCGTGGAACAACGATCAGTTCTAGTCCTTTTCGGCATTTGTTTTTCCTTTTTTGTTAATTTTCCGGCAAAGTTGAAATCACATCTGTTCTTCAAGTTCACTTACACAGTTCAATGCCAAATTACACCGGTGTTTACAAGTAAACGGACCGATGACCCACATGTATTTAGACGCCATATAGACCCAGTGAGGATATACTGAAATTCTTTTAAGTACTACTTCGGTGAAAATGTAACTAATAACATATTCATTAAAGCAGAAGTACCTACACATATTCAAACTAGGAATGTAAGAAAAGTATAAGGGTTTTCCACTTAGGCCGAATGTACATATAGCCGAAAGGACCTCCAGAGGTTGATGTGGATCGGTCACGGGTACAGAGCTAATAGTCGACATCTGTTTGTCATGTAAAGTATCAAATTGATATTCCTTTACATTGACGTATTGGCTCTCAAGAAAATTTATGTGTAGAAATTTAATTTTTGTGGATTACTTCAAGCTAATTGACAAAGATGTGTGCGCTAACCAAAACTCGATCCATCGAATAACTGACGGTCCGTAAATGCTTACACTAGGACTCAAATAAAAACTTCCAACGCTTTATAAGGTCTGCAATCGGTGGAGCAGTGGTATTCTTCGAGGAGTGTAGACGTAGTATCGGAGTGCCATAGACGTGCCAGTTTTGGCAGTATCCATGATTTTTCTCTATTATCTCTCAGCTAATGTCTAATCCTGCCTTTTCCCCCCCAGTATATATTTACACACATTTACAAACACATAATTTTGTTAACACTTACATATAGTTGTGGTTGTTTTCCACAGCTAAGGCCGGTGGTGACCGGAAGTTTGTCAAATCCTACCACCCCTGCACTCACGTTGTAATTTATGGTGTGTGGGGGTCTGTGTGCGCGAGCAAATCTTCGGACAAGTGCTACATAGCCTTATAAAACTGGTGGCGGAGAGACAGTGTTGTTTCTTTAAACAAGCATTTATACAGATAGGCAACTATGGTCTTCAGCAAATATCTCTATATACAGTGCGGCTATAGTTTCCAGTACCTTAACTTTTGCGGAAGTATTGTACATAGAGTGAAGCTCGGTGAAGATGGCACAAGATTTCAACACAATATACCTTAACTTTTGCGGTAGTATTGTACATAGAGTGACGCTCGGTGAAGATGGCACAAGATTTCAACACAATACCTTAAACTTTTGCGGTAGTATTGTACATAGAGTGGCGCTCGGTGAAGATAGCACAAGATGTCAACACAACATTCGACACCATGTTCGTCAGAATGCAGATCGTGCAGCTGCAAATGTGCAATTGAATGTTGTGGTGGAATTTTGTCCCATCTTTAGTTTCTACCTGGCATGGTAAAGTTGGCACATTATTCCAACACAGCATTATACTGGGCAATAAATTCATATTGAACATACGGGTGACATGTAATTAAAGGTTCCATGAATGACATTCAACTGCCACCTAAATTAAATGCGATTTTCATTTGCATACACACCACATCCACCTGGTATATTTGATACCAGGTGGGTGCGGTGTGTATGCAAATTATTAAAATGACCAATGTTTGACAGATACCCAACCTTTTAGGTGCAATGATGGGATCTAAAAATATCTGCTACAAGTTGCAGCAGCTCTGCAATAAGGATTAATCGACAGTACTGTGATGCACCTTTACGTTTATTGTTATTTTGCACCGCACGATGTCAAAAATGTTTTCTAAAAACGATATCATTAACATATAACAGCTTATGTGGGTATATTGGCTGGATCAAAAACATATACTGCAAGTCGCGAACGTCCTGGGATGGGGATTAATCGACATTTAGTGCCATTCTACGCCGTATGCAACTTGCCATTGTGTCCTTTGGATGTCTTTGGAAAAACGGGTATCTTTAAAAATATTATCGCTCGTACAGGTTCATTCAAGGGGTTGAAAAACACAAGCTGCAAGTCTCAGATGCCCTGGAAAGGGGATTAATTGACGATTCTGTGTCCCATCTTTACATTTAGAGCAATTCTAGACCATCTGCTACTTGCCACGGTGTCAAAAATGCCTTCTAAAAATGGATACTAATAAAAAGATAACCGCGTATACACTCACAGCATTGTCGATTAATCTCCATCCCAGGGCATCTGCCACTTGCAGCATAAGTTTTCAGACCACAGTAAATTAATCTATATAAGTGATTATCTTTTAATGATACCCGTTTTTCCGAAGGCCTTTATGACACCGTGGCAAATAGCAGACGGTATAGAGTAGTACTAAATGTAAAGGCGGGACACCGTATTGTCAGTTAATCCCCATTCCAGGGCGTCTGCAACTTGCAGCATACGTATCCCAACCTCTTAAATGTGTCTTTAGAAGGGAGTATACGCGGTTTTCCGAAGGGATTTTGATACCTTGGCAAGTTGTAGACTTTTCGAATGGCAATATTCTGAAGATGAGTCACAGTACTGTCAATTAATCCTCATTCCTGGGCGTCTGCCACTTGCAGCATGTTTTCCCACCACTTGAATGTACCTGTATAGGCAATTTTCATTTAAATGATAGCCGTTTTTCAGAAAACATTTTTGACATCGTGGCAAGTTGCAGGCGGTCCAAAATAGCACTAAATGTAAAGATGCGACACAGTAATGTCGATTAATCCTTGTTTTAAAGCTGCTGAAACGAAGTAAATGTTTTCAGTCTTATCATTGTACCTTACGGGCTGGTTATCTTTCAATCATTGGCCATTTTCAGAGGGTATATTTGATAACAGGTGGATGCGGTGTGTATGTGAATAAAGATCGCATATAACTTAAACAGCAGGTGAATGTCGTTCCTGGAACCTTCAATTATTTGTCACACACATGTTCAATATGTATTTATTGTTCAGCAGAATGCTGTGGAATAATGTGCCAACTTCACCATGCTAGGTAAAAAGTAAAGTTGACCTAATATTCCAACACAACATTCACCTCCATATTCGCAGCTGCACGATCTGCATTCTGGCGAATATGGTGTTGAATGTTGTGTTGGAATCTTGTGCCAATTTCACCGACCTATAGACTAAAGCATTTACTAGAATTGTCACGCTGCATTACTAACAAAGCGCCTTTCATTTTGCTCTCATCTCGGAACAACTCCGGAGAGCCCCATTCGCTCATGTAACTGCGCCTTTTTCATGTCAAAATGCGGTGTTTAATCGTTTAATATCGCCCAACAATGCTGAAAGGGTGCTCTTAATCTTGAAATTACCTAATGGTAAACTATTGTCCAGTGTGTTTTAAATGGTGATGCTGACAGATCAATCATATTAACAGTCCATTCAGGAGAATTAAATTGAGTTATATTATGCAAATCTTTTTAACTGAATTCAATCCGTAATTACTGAAATCGATACCAGAAGTAGTATCATTAGAATTATTTTTTTCTCCATTTCCAGACGCTTTAAAATTTATGTTTAACTCACTTACTAGCTACTTGTAAATATTTAAATATCTGTGCTAGCTATCACATTGTCGTCACTGCTCTCTTTTTCCCTCTATGCTGTACGTCTTGATTATATTGGCAGCGTCGTAATATAACTACTATTATACTGAGTGAGTGAGTCCTTGGGGTTTAACGTCGTACTCAACAATTTTTCAGTCATATGACGACGAAGGAATCATTAGGGTACATGTACGTGTAATGTGCCTCCTTGTTGCATGACGGATTTCCACCGCTCTTTTATTTAGTGCTGCTTCAGTTACCGAAGGCAAGTAAGCCGCCTCGACCGAGCCATTATACTGATACGGGTCAACCAGTTGTTGCACTATCCCCTTCATGCTGAACGGCAAGCGAGGAACTTCCTCTGTTAAAGTCTTAGGTGTGACTCGATCAAGGATTGATCCTGGACTTACCGGTCCCGAAGAGGATGCTCTACCAACTGTGTTAACCGGGCCGGTAACTACAATCGTATTGTTAGTATGATGTTCTAATGTACATGCACTGCCGGCAATGGGAAATGTGACCAGTAGTTTACTGTAAACATGTATAAAAGGGACATGTTGCTTATATATAGACATGGGAAAATGTGACTGATGTTTACTGCGGACATGTAGAAATGTGACAGATGCCTGTTAGACGTATTGAAGAGTGGCAGATGCTTACGACAGACAACTTGCCTGGCTCTTAGGCTAACTGAGATCGCGTGCAAGGCAAATAAGCTGTCAGACCTTGGATTAGATCAAACTTCTTGAACTGGACAATTCGCCTTTATATATCTTTTCTGATTGTCATCAAACAATTTTCCAACCAAAATGTGTAATATTTCATCTTCTCAGTAATGGTAACTCGAGTGACTCTGACGAACCCGCCACATACCGTGCTAGCCGGTCAACCCACCATCTTTACCTGTGTGACCTCGGCCAGTAAACCTCAGGCATGTATAAGGTCATACATACGGAGATCTGGTAATGTCCGGGAAATAGACCCGGGTGACTGTAACCGGAACTCCAGCTCGGTGCAGACCACAACCCGGACATTTACATTTACTGCTACGGCCGAGGAGAACGGAGCTGAACTGTACTGTACAGCCAACAACAGCGTGACGGATCCTCCTGTGCAATCACAAGTCTACACACTCAATGTACAGTGTGAGTGTTCACATAAATAACAACAATCATATTATGCATATTTTGCTAGTTCTAGGAACAAATGTGTCGTACTATGTGTTAATGCGGATACATGTGTCATGAACTGGAGACAAGTTTTGTTTTCTATCCGTTTATTGCGGCCCTCGTTTAAACAATGATAGTTGAATTTTCAAATCTAAATGTACCAGTCATCTACATTTATAGTGTGTTTCTAAACGAACAGGCGTCACTTTTGTTGATATCAACTATGCATTTTGTACATAATATTTTGCATGTATTACATGTGCGTTAAGCAGGTTAGAGGTTTCACTCAACCTTTAACGACGATATGCCAAACCAACTTACTCCATATATAAACTTGTTTTCTGTAACTTAGCAGATAGTAATCTTATTAATTCAGCTAGTATCCTTGATCTCTCGGATGGATTTGTATGTACGTAACATGTTTGTATGTGTAAAATATACAGCAGTTTATATGTTTACATAGATCCTCCACAGAATGGCGTCAGCGTGTCAGGTTATGTTAACAACACAGCCGTGGAGTCTGGACAACAACTGACCTTGACCTGCCAGGTGGGAAAGGGGAATCCCCGACCAACACTCATGTGGTCCTCGGGGTGTGGTCAGACAAACACAGTCCCTGGTAACGATGGAAGCCAGCAGATCAATAGCAGTATAACCGTCGGTCCGTCCCAGAACCAGAAGACCTGTGTGTGTAAGGGGAGTCAAAACGGGACGTTGTCAAGATGGACAGGGCAGAAAAGCATAACATTTAATGTGTTGTGTAGGTTTAAGTATTTTAACCTTTTAGTTATTTGTGTATCGAGCAGTTTTATACTCCTTTAAATCTATGGCACTATGTAAAGTTCAACAAATACAGTAAACGTATGTATGTAAAATATATTTATGTATGTATGTATGTGTGAATTTATGTATGTATCTATGTATGTATGTATGTATGTATAGGCCTTATGTACATGTATGTGTGCGTGAATGCGTGTATGTATGTATGCGCGTGTGTAGGCCCTATGTACATGTATGTATCTATGTATCCTCAGTGACAACACTGAATATCCCAACAGGTATTTTTAATTTAATGATTATTGGCTTGGCACAATGACTCCATATGATTGACTATAATTGTTAATTGCCATAGATTTTTCTAGGCGATGATAAATACAAAGCTTGAGTGATTGTATTTACATGTATTTATTTATTAAGAGTAAATCGTCGTAGATTACACATCTCCTTTATAGCTGATCTCGTTTATAACTGATTCCCCTTTGACATACAACTCATATCTACGTGTATTAGAGCGTGTACATTTATACTGCTTTTGAACACGATAAGGCTTCCCATGCTGGTACATGTCTTTCTAGGACACAATTTTTTCTTAATGTGCAAACAACCTAGTTAAATTATGAACTCAGAAGAAGTAGGTTTTTCTATTATTATTTTTCTCTAAATTTTATAGGTTTTAAACTTGATCATTTCCTTTTATTCAGGAAATGTGTTTTCTTGTTAGCACGATTTCTACAATTTCAGTGTGCAAAATTGGTAGTTAGTCTTTCTGTTTTACCAAAAATGGTGTATAAATGTGTTATAAACTCGGATACCGTTCTGATTTCTCTTTCTTTCTACCAGGCAATGAATTAGGTGTGTTAGAAATTCTCCACTGTATACTGACTGTATAGGGATTAAGACTTTTTTGTTCGGCTGATTGGAAAGTTCACGCTGGAGTACAGGCAGTGAGGTCCACAATAAAATATATATGCTGTATTTGTGTTTCACAATATTTTATTACATATAAAGACATTTGGTGCGTTACAGACCGTTACAGTGATGGTATTACATTTATGTCGTATAATGCCCAAATTCCAAATAATTATATCAAGATGACTATTATACTCAAAACCTCTCATGGGAAAATGATGCATATAAGCACCATGTGGTGGGATATTTGTGTTTCTATTGACCGTAATGTATGTCATGTTTGTTTATGTTTGTAGTCGGACCTGACAGTATAGAGCTCCGGGCAGATTCCGGAGAATCGGGAAACACAGTCACAGTCACAGAAAACACCAGCGTGACATTTACATGTAACGCCAGTGAATCAAATCCTGCTGCCGTCCTCTCCTGGAAAAACAACAACAGTGATATAGCAGCAGCAGAGATATCAGAGGTCAGCTCACCGCCAGGGCACAATCACGGTTACCTGACAACACAAAGGTACAAAGTGAGAGTTGATCGATATCAGGATGGTGACGTCATCAGGTGTGAAGCTCGGAGACCCGGTAATCGAAGCAGCAAACTTGTATTCTCCAACTTTACATTGGATGTCAGGTGTAAGTCTTTCTTCATTATGGATGCAGCTTTAATATGAACATCTTTATAATTTGTTGATTGGTCATAATGTCTATGTATGTTTTTTTTTATAATTTCTGTTGTTTCAGCCGACATATTACAGCATAGTCCAAGCCGTATGTCATTAAATGAGGCTACACTAAACATTCCCCCGCTGCAAAGTACACTGAATCGGCAATGACGGAAGGTAAAACGACGAGGGATGAGACCAGGCCAAATATGTAGCAGTTTTCACTCTAAGACGACATATTTAAAATTCTTCTTATCACATAAAGACAATATTCTGATATTGTATATTCTTGACCTAGAGACAGACTCAGCACAGAAGACGTCATATTATTTTTGTTCAAATTTACCACATTATTGCGTCCAACACTCTATGGTTTAAACACTTTAATTTTTATCAAATTAGTCGATCCATAGGACTTTAACATAGGTATATTTACCAAAATAAATCACATACACCAAAAATATGAAACAAGAAAAATCAGAAAATGTACACCAGTGGAATAGTTGTTTTTGTTATTTGGTTGCATAGGACATGTGGCCTTAATCCTGGTAAGACTGCAAAAACTTGTCACAACAATTTGCGGTGGGAACGGGTTCAAGCGTGCAACAGTGGATTCTTGCTGTCTTTCATTCCCAGCTATGAATCAAAAATCAAACCCACATAATCCCTATTTAAGCTTGTAGCACTGGCCATATTGTATGTGTTACCTGACAGCCTCGAGTTCAAATATGGAAGATTTTTTTTTTCATTTTTCTTTTGCTTTTTCTCCTTTTTCTGTACCTATCATTACTGTTACCAATATAATGTATACAAACCGTACGGAGCCGAACTCTGGAACTGCTGTCCTCGACAGTTATATACTAATACTGTCCATAGCCGGTAAATGTTTTGAAAAAGAATATTGTTGCTATTTTATTTTGGATTAGTAATTCAAAAAAAATTGGTCGTGCTCATGGGAGAAGTATTACGAAAGCATGTCGATTTTACAATTCCTTAGAAATACATGTACACGTGAAGACATAACTCAAGTGTGTCCTTTTACCCAGGCCTTAACTGGCTCATTCGTTCGGAGTAGCCGATTGGCTCTGTACCGATACAGATGCAGACTTGTATCAGACTTCTCTTGATCCGCTACCGCTGTATGTGTGGAAATTTACATCACATAATTACTTTAAGGTATAAAAATACTCTTTTACAACATGAAAAGACAATTTCCAACAGATGTATGGCAAAATACAAATACGTAGACTTATGTGCATTTATTAAATGGGGAAGGGACTGTCAACACATAAAAGTGAAAAATAAATAAAATCTTTTTTGTTAAAGGAGAAGAAAACCTAAAATGATGCAAAGAGCATCAAAAGAGCGTTTGCAACTATGATCTTTAATATTTTTTTTTGATTTTTTTTTTCTAGAGAAAAGGGTATTGAAATTTTTTTTTTGAATGGTGGGTATTTGTGACCAACTTTTGGTTTTTATCGTTGTTGCATAACAATGTTCTAAACAAGGATTTAATGCTTGTCTAATAGCTTTATTTCAGCGTAAATTTGTTGTTTATATCGAAACATATGCATTTAACCTAAATTATGATAATATTTATGAGCATATTAAAAATATAAATATGATCCAAATGGAGGTTTAATACATTTGTTAGCTGAAAAGAACAAATTTTAGTGCAAAAATATTGATTAAACCTGTGTTACATCCTCCTTTATGACATTATTAAACAAAAACTATAAATACCAAAATGTGCTCCCGGATACCCACAATACAAACATTATTTTCAAGTGTTTTTTTCTCCTTAAGGAAAAATAGGAAAAACTATTGAAGACCACGTGTAGGAATAACTTGTTTTTTTTTTGATTGGTGTTTTACGCCGTACTCAAGAATATTTTACTTATACGACGGCGGCCAGCATTATGGTGGGCGGAAACCGGGCACAGTCCGGGGGAAACCCACGACCATCCGCAGGTTGTTGGCAGACCTTCCCACATACGGCCGGAGAGGAAGCCAGCATGAGCTGGACTTGAACTCACAGCGACCGCATTGGTGAGAGACTCCTGGATCATTACGCTGCGCTAGCGCGCTAACCAACTGAGCCACGGAGGCCCCTAGGAATAACTTCTCTCACTCTTTCATGACTATGGTCCAGACTCTTATGATGACACAAGGACCCCCCTCGATGATCCGTGGCCCGATTCTCGTAAAGACGCTGCCATGAGAGTAAAACTGACAATAATGAAACGATTATTCAAAGTTTAATATTGAATTTCAAAGTTTAAAAACTCGGGTTCCAGCCAGAAGAGCGCTTTCATGGTATCAGATTATTATCTTAATTTGGACTGAAAAAGGCTAAATTAAACCTGCAACATTCACTTCACGTTCAGCATGAGGAAGGTCCCTGTCTGCATTTCTTTGAGACTGAGAATATCTGGTGCAATGTGTTGAAATGTAAACTATCATTACGACGTACATCGTGTGTTTTACCTTCACTTTTACTAAACATCCGAACAAAGCATGCATTTTCATTTATCTCTATGTATCAAGAAGTTTACTCCCGAGACATGTTCAGCTTTTTGTCAGTTTTGTTGTTCATCAGTTTCTAACTCTTGATTGAAATGGACATACATGGGTTATTTCACTTACTTCTTCGAACTCAGTACGGTAGTCTTCTGTAGTGTTTTCCATATGGACTCAAATACGGGTTTTAAGACTTGTAAACAATATTAATCCATATTGTTGATTTGCTTTCTGTCGCGAAAAACAAACAACATTTTGTCTCACAAGCGATTTATCTCTTCCAGTAAAAACAAAATTTAGATCAACAACACGTATCACGAAATAGCTATATACCACATCTAGGCGTATGGACTCAATTATACTAGTATATCTCTGAATCACAATGTAATGGACGAAGTTACCCCTGAACAACTTTCCTTTTTGTCTCAGGTATGCATTTTTCATGCAAGAATTATATGACTATATCATCAGTTTAGCTGCATAACAGACAACACACTTCGACGTTAACATTTTCAGGGCGTTTATCGGATTTTAATGCGATTTTGACCAAGTGAAACAAAATGATAACACAGTTTGGGTTAAGTTACGAAATAGAAACACACTGTAGATAACTTCCTGCTTGTTTTCTCACATGTCTTTTTCTCAGTAGTGCACTGATTGATAACTGCTTATTTTTCCAGACCGGCCCATGTTTACCAGCTGTAGTACATCGTACATTTTCGTGGAAAATGTCACAGCTGAGCTGTCATGTACTACCTGGGCTAAGCCTGAGCCCATGATAAGCTGGAGTCGCGGAGGTCAGCCGAGTGACCTGAGCGTGACAAATCACAGATATACGTCTGTGGCCAGGTTCAACAAGATCAGCAGGACTGACTCCGGAGTATACACCGTGACAGCTAACAATAGTGTGGGGAGAGGAGTAGAGAGGACAGTCAATGTCACTGTGTACTGTAAGTGTTCTCTGAGACATAGTTAATCATTATGATTATCATAAATTCGACTTTCCAGTTTCCAGTTACTTGATAGTTAGAGCGACTAAGATTACAAAACTATGGTTAAGAAATAATATTTTTTAGGGATTTTGAAATGCTTGAATTTTTGAACGTGAATTGTCAAACATCTCATGGTTTAATAAACCCTACAGACGATGTCACACAGCGTGGTACATATACGTGATACGGGGTGTCTGATAAAACAAATACAGCCATGTGTATTGCATATGACTGAGTAATAAAAGACTCAGATTTGATAAAATATGCCATAGCGTCAACTAAAGATCTCGCTGTTTAGATCACGCGTTTGTGTCAGGGTTTGGCTCCAAGTACTTGAGAAATATGGGTGATTTTCGGACACAGGTTTTCTTTACACATAAATCTGAAAACCAGTCAAATATGGGAAACCATCTGGAGTAAACTCCCTTGATTACTAAAAAACAAATACAGTACTTGACCTAATACCTTGTACCAAGAAAGAATATTTTCAGGCACAAGTAAAGATCATAAAATATTATATTTGATACCGAAATTTTCAAGTTTCCAGCAGGATATAATCCTATCTGCTAAATAGTCCTTCAAAGACCAACATATCTCTCAGAACGTAAAGCAGCTGTCTTAGCCTTACACGACGTGTTAGGTGAAATGCAATAAGGTGGATAGTGTTGTACCCATGTTGTGATTGTCAATACAAACCGGGCATCTCCGCCTACGGACATTTGAAATGTTTTTCCCGTTGTATTTTCGAAGATGCTCCGAAAGTTTCTGTGGTTCTGGTATCAGGGGAAAATGTCACAGAAGGAAACCCTTTACTGTTGGAATGTCGTGCTGAAGCTGTTCCTCAAAACTACACATACTCTGCCTGGAGTCGCACCATTGGTGACCGTACCACTGGTAAATAGCAGTCCTGGCAAATCCCTGTCCATCAGCCAAGTGACGTTCAGAGATCAGGGGTGTATACCAGTGTGGAGCCAGTAACTGGTTTGGAGGCGTTCAGTGGGGACAACTGGAGGTCAAGGTTCGAGGTAACATGTTGACAGTTATTAAATATATTGTACACCAGACAAATTGCGCTTGAGATTGATTTTACATAATATTTTACATCTAGGCGATTTTTGTATTTCACATGTACATGTAGTTTCATTTGATGTTTCTACTGCTTCTAAATGGCATTTTATCGAAGCTTAAAATCAGGCATGTATTTGTTATTACATAGAGGAAGTGTTGTCTGTGAAGTTTATGTAGTAAGCGTAGAATACTTAGACACTTGTGCAAAGAGGATGAACATGTAACAGCAAATGTTTTCATAAAGAATAAAACTATAGATGGTACATTGGGGCGATTCAGTCAACACACTAATAGATTGCTGAGTACATGAAAGCTATATCTATACATCAAATCCATGCAAATTTATTCTCGACCATTTTCTTCCCCAGCCCGACCACAGTTCCCCAGACAAATCAACCAACAAGCAGCAGGCCTCGGTGAAAATATCAAACTGACGTTTAAGTTTGTGTCTTATCCAGCCTATGTGAACCTCGCGTGGTACAAACTGACCAATGCAACATCAGAAAGGCTATCAGTATCTAACACAACCGGGAGTAAATACCGAAGTCCGCGTGACGGATGCTAACCACGAGTTTCTGTTTGACAAAGCCGAAGTCCTCCTTTCTGGTCACGTGGCGGAACTAGAAATCTCTGATGTTAAACATGATGACTTCGGGCAGTACAAATTTGTTGCTGATAATGACATTGGTTCTTCTGAGTTCATCATGTCTTTTAACTTAATAGGTAATATAGTATTCTCGCTTACCGTGGGATATATGCTCATTACCCAGCCTGTATCATACATCCGATCGTTAACCCACAACGCTGACCTCCTAATATGTGAAGCAGTCTTGAATACGTCATTAAACATGGATCAAATTATTAAATAGATATGGTATATAAAATGCATGGCCAAGTTCAACGTTTATATAAACTTCCTTTATTCAGATAAGAAGTTTTGAATGGAATCAGGTCATGTCTGCACTGTAAATCAGATTGAGTGAGTGAGTGCTTGGGCTTTAACGTCGTACTTAACAATTTTTCAGTCATATGACGACGAAGGAATCCTTAGAGTGTACGTAATGTGCCTCCTTGTTGCAGGACGGATTTTCACCGCTTCTTTATCTAGTGCTCCTTCACTGAGACGCCTTACCGAAGGCAAGAAAGTCGCCCCAACCGAGCCACTATCACATACGGGTCAACCAGTCGTTGCACTATCTCTTTCATGCTGAACGAAATCAGATTGAACTTAATGTATTACGAGAATAATATACAGTGGACAGGCCCTTGTAAACCCGCTATGTGCTTGTCGTTAGGAGACAAAATAGCTTCAACTTAATTACTTGAGAATGTTATGTATACATGTAAAAATAAAATATACATGTATTTTTAATACAAGGTACAAGACACTGTTAATTCATTTTCTGTCCCAAGTGTACCATACACTCTTCCCTTATGCATGTCAGAGCTGCTATAAAATTTATTAAAGTTTTGCGTCATCTATCATAAAGTCCTCTTGTTTATTTTTAAATGTGTTCCCGAATTTGTTAAAACCCTGCTAGCTCCCCTGGTACTTCTGCCCGAGGACGATGTTTTCATATGAAACTAACTTGAAATGGAACTGCAAATTCTTGCGACAAACTTGCGATGAGCTTAAAATAATATAATTTAGTTTTAAGTATACACATGCAGCCAACACTTAATTTATATGATTAAAGATAATAGATCAGGAATATATATTTTATTCATTGCCTGTTTTCCAGATCGTCCATGTCCTCCCACTTTAACAAGCGTCCTTTGTGAAAACCATATGGCCAATGTGACGTGGATTTCGTGTTTCAATGGCGGCTCCACTCAGACTTTTAAGCTCCAGTACAAAAAGAAGGGGGTTAATTGGGTTGAATTACTCAAGGATATAACAGACCCGGGTGAAGACTTGACAGTGAGCGAGGTTGTAGGGGGTCTTGAGGAGGGGGTACAATACAGCTTCAGGTGTACGGCGTCAACAGGTGGAACAAAAGTGACACGACAGATACGAATTGTACAGTTGCAGGCAAGTCTGAGATATATGTAACATGTTATGTTTTAAGTACAATAGAACAGTTGGTATAACAGGTGAACAAGACAGATGAACAGGTATATTGTGCCGTTAAGTAATACCATAATGGCATAGACTAGCTGTACAGTCTCCGGTGAATGTGATCATTGTGTTATGGGTGTCCAGAACAGTGGAACTAGAAGACTTTGAAAGGGCAAATACGAATTACTTTGCTCTAGTCATTGGTAAATTTGAGAAAAAGAGTTCAGTTTAACAAAACTGACACGGTATGGACCAGCTTTACCATCACAAATATTTGTTAAAAATCAAGGCTTTTTTCATTTGACAGAAAATTTTTACTTGCTAAACAGGCCTTTGACGAGGGAGTTTCTGCATGTACTTAAAATGTTCAGCTATTCTGTGTGTTTACAAGTATTAAGCTCTGCAAGACCAACGTGCTGACTTATCATGGATAACAGTTAATAGTTCAAGCACTGATTCCGAGTTCTGCTAATGTGATTAATCTGTTCATGGCGTTCAGTGGTTTCTTTCCATCATAGTGCTGACAGCCGTCGTATAAGTGAAATATTTTTTTAATTACCACGCAAACGCTAATTCTACAAATACACTATAAAGTTCAACGGTAATTTATTAACAGTTTCAGCTATTGCCACAGTATCTTCACCCTCATCCCTGGTGGGAGTTATAGCTGGCGTGAGTACAACAGCCGCGCTTTTGGTAATAGCTGTGATCATCATAACAATCCTTCTGATAATGAAACGACGGAAAAAATCAGGTTAGTTTTTACATTCGTCGTCAAATTCAAGGCGTTCTTACTGACTTCTTTCTTTTGTTTTCTGTACATAAAAGAAGATCTAATGGAGTACAATGTTTTCTACAAATAGTGTTTGTGTGGAGATGGAGTGTTGATTTTTTTTCCATGTGGAGAGGGATGTGTAATCAGAACTTCATGTGTTTTCCATCTGCAGGTGGAAGTGTATGCGTTTGTGAAAATAACTGTGTGTGTGGAAGTGCATGTCTTTATTGTGAGCAGATGGAAGTGTATGCGTTTGTGAAGATAACTGTGTGCAGTGAAGTGCATGTCTTTATTGTTAGCAGATGGAAGTGTATGCGTTTGTGAAGATAAATGTGTGTGTGGAAGTGCTCGTCTTTATTGTGAGCAGATGGAAGGGTATGCGTTTGTAAAGATAACTGTGTGCGTGGAAGTGCATGTCTTTATTGTGAGAGATGGAAGTGTATGGGTTTGTGAAGATAACTGTGTGCGTGGAAGTGCATGTCTTTATTGTGAGGAGATGGAAGTGTATGCGTTTGTGAAGATAACTGTGTGCGTGGAAATGCATGTCTTTATTGTGAGCAGATGGAAGTGTATGGGTTTGTGAAGATAACTGTGTGCGTGGAAGTGCATGTCTTTATTGTGAGCAGATGGAAGTGTATGCGTTTGTGAAGATAACTCTGTGCGTGGAAATGCATGTCTTTATTGTGAGGAGATGGAAGTGTATGCGTTTGTGAAGATAACTGTGTGCGTGGAAATGCATGTCTTTATTGTGAGGAGATGGAAGTGTATGCGTTTGTGAAGATAACTGTGTGCGTGGAAATGCATGTCTTTATTGTGAGGAGATGGAAGTGTATGCGTTTGTGAAGATAACTGTGTGCGTGGAAATGCATGTCTTTATTGTGAGCAGATGGAAGTGTACGCGTTTGTGAAGATAACTGTGTGCGTGGAAATTCATGTCTTTATTGTGAGCAGGTGGAAGTGTATGCGTTTGTGCAGATGAATGTCTACGTGGAAGTGCATGTCTTTATTGTTAGCAGAAGGAAATGTATGCGTTTGTGCAAATAAATGTGTACGTGGAAGTTCATGCCTTTTATTCGACCAGGTGGATGTTCATGCGTTTGTGCAGATGGATGTGTTAAGATAGACATTCAAGACATTTCATTCTAGTTCACACAAAAATTGTATGAACAATTGATGCTATCCTTGATCAGAGCAGTATGTAATCTTTTTTTTTTAGTAGAAAGATTCCCATCTATAACTTAAATACGTTTAGTCTACTCTGCCTTTATAATGTTTATGATTAATCCGACTCTTTTCCAGGCACAGACACAACACAGTCCCAAGGTCAAAGGTAGGTTGTATCACAAAACATGACGTGTAGCGATGTAAGCAGAACAAAACACGGTCAAAAGAAACCTACAATAAAGCGTAATGGTGCCATAAGATAATGTTTTTGCTTTTTTAAAAGGAAAATTGCATTTTTGTTTGTAGTCTGAAGGTAGAGAATAACAGCTGAAATACTCTATTAGACCATCCATTGGCTTTAAAGCCGGAAGATACAATTAAGTGTTCCATCTCCAGGAAGAAGACGGTCCGATTTCCTCCACCTGTAGTAAATGACGGACATCGTATATGTGAAATATTCTTGAACAGTGTGACAAACACTAACCCAAAAAAATAATAAGCAAAATAATACTTGTATGACATCATTGTATTAATAACGCTTGTATTATAACAAAGATATGTCTTTCTTGCTTAGTAAAATATTTTTTCACATTCATTTAGTGAGTTGCAGGCCAGAATTATATTGCATATATTAAACCAACATTCCATAAGACACCAATATTTTAGTACAGCTTTACCTTGTTTTATTGACCACCTACATGTAGTAATTATAGAATCTATTCTTAGAAGAACTTTCAGTTAATTACTTTGGTATGTGATGTCTTTTCAGAACACTGCCCAATCACCAGGAAATGACAGAGGTTCACACCAATGGTAAGATTACAAACATAGCTATAATTCTGATTTTTTTTGTATATGTTTAAAAATATCACGTTTTCAACGTGCATTTTTGATATACCATAGCGGGAGCCCGTTGTATCTGTCGATGCCGTCATTTTTACATTTTACCCATATTTCAGCTTTGGGAGAATGGCAACAAACATGACATTCTTCATTGAAAGTCAGCAAGCCATATAGTAAATAGACTATCCTCATTTTATGAATCAAAACACAGGAGACACAAAAAACTGTTGGTATTGAAGTCTTGCACAACAATCGCTTTATGATGTAACGACTGCGGCAAATGTGTATTACCGTCCTTATTTGGCACATATCCCATTGGTTTATATTTCAGCGCGTGTCTATCAAACCTTAAACCTGTCATCATCTTCCCCAGAGATTCCCATCTACGTCAATTCGTGAGTAACCTCATTTCAACAAACAACAGCAAAGACATGTTAATGGGATGTATTTTAGTCAGAAAATTGGTAATAATCAAAACCGTACACTTTCCTATTATTACTCATTTTTGTTTCCTTGTGACATACCAGGCTTTTCGTCTTCACATGTGTGGAGCTCAACACGTGTAATTATAACCATGGAAACCATTCACACATTGGTTACTCGAACCATGGAAAAAATTCACACATGGGTTACGTGGACCATGGAAAAAATTCACACATGGGTTACGTAGACCGAGCAGAAAGCGTGCTACAGTTTAATTATTTTTACTGTGAATTGAATTTCAATTTGATTTTACTACCCGTAAATGACGTTAACATTCTATGTGCCAATGTTACTTTTCCAGTGTTCCGAGTACCGAGTATGAGAATACTTTCACACTGACAACGGAAAATGACTCCACAGGTATTAGACATTTGGTGATAAAATGTGATTGTTACACATGGCTAAAGCAAATTAAATTATTCTTAAACAATTAGCAAATAGCTATTGCTACCAATGGTTAGGGGATCTATTTATTCGAAAATGGACAGAAAATATCATCACTTCCCTACAGGACGCTTTTACCAGGAAATCATGGTCAAACTGGAGTTGGAAAAATACTGTTACGTCTTACCTGAACAACTCTCACTTTCTTTACTGCGCTTTCGAACGTCAAACCTATCACTACCTGTGAAAGTTGTCAAATAGAAGTAGGCTTTTATCAACAAATTAGTGATAAGTGCCAAAACTGTGTAGATGAAAATGATGGAAAGCATTATATTTTTGAACTGCTTAAGTGACAAAAGGAACGAAAAAGTCTGGCAACAAATGATCACCCAGGTTAAATAGCTTGTCCGTAAATAAAAACAATGAGGTTATGAGAAGGCTGGCACAATATGCTAATCACGTCTTGTCTAGTTTTTAAGTTTGTCTTCTTCTTGTGTTGTTGAATCGTATTTGATCTCCTTTTCGCCAACTTTTGTATCCCCACTATGTAATTATCTCAATACCCAGGTAAGGGCCTGAGAGAAATAACGAAAACTGAAAAAGTGAAAAGTTGGCAAATCTGGATAAGTTCGTGAAATGTCTACGTTAGCTGAAACTACGTTATTTGGTACTATAAGATGCTCCAAATAATGTGACACTGATAGCGTCTTGGGGAAATTTGATAAGTTTAGCTTGTTGACTATACTTGAGCGTATTGAGAAAATGTCTTAATTTGGTTCTGGGTTGGCTATGGTACTAGTTTTGGACATTAGAGCTGACCACTTCATTGCTCCTATTCGCAGACCCAGCCTATGAGAGACTGCAGACGAATCCAGCACCCATAGTTGACACCAATCGTCTGTATGAAAACACCAGATTGACCTAAAAGCCCTGCATCAGTGAGTGTCGGGATCAAACCAAGCACTGTTGGTTTGCAATCAAGTCATTGTATTTCAAACAGCGAAAGATGCATATATATTCGGATCATACACGATGCTAATCCCATGTAACATCACACGCTGCGAGTTATTTGTAACATTACATGTTATTTGTTACAGTTGAAGTGTTAGTTTTGAGGAGCTGTCTCTTTTCAAATTCTCAAAACCCCTTTTTCCGGTATCTATATATTAATTTAATTTTTAATATGGAATAAAGCATGTGTATTTTACAAATAGAAAAAAACTTGTATAGTATATTAGAGGGTATGAAGTTAACACAAAAGAGATTTGTTTCTAATTTATGTGAAATGTGTGCAGAGACTGATGTACTTTTTATAGCTCAGTGTGGCGGGCAGAAGTAAAATCCATGTGGCGGGGAGAAGTAAAATCCGTGTGGCGGGGAGAAGTAAAATCCGTGTGGCGGGGAGAAGTTAAATCCGTGTGGCGGGGAGAAGTTAAATCCGTGTGGCGGGGAGAAATAAAATCCATGTGGCGGGGAGAAGTAAAATCCATGTGGCGGGGAGAAGTAAAATCCGACGTGCTATTTGTGAGATATTTTTCAGGCTGTTGTGTAAAAAAGAAGAACGTGTCTTGATCTTTGTATCAAGCTGACGTAAATGATATTTATGTCTTTGAATCAAGAACACTGCGTTACATACACAGTAGGGGAAGAGAGGTAGTCTTCAGCGATTACACTGCTGCGCAAACGTTCACAACAGCATCATTGACCGCTTATTGCCATCTAGGCCTGCTTCAACATTGAAAACCGGAAAATCCAAAAATTCCCTGTGCAAAGATACAATACATTACAATACAACGGCAATGAGTACGTTTCACAGTCAAGTCAAGGAAGACAAGTATATTTATAGAAAAATTTCTAATAAAATCGTGGCGCGACGTTTAAAATGCAATCTTTGTCATGTCATTCAACAATGACTACGCGTTACACCATGTTGAGCTGAAATGCCCTTATTTTGTATATGACTCCGGAAGACAATAAATGCTGTGGTCTTTGTACAGTGTTTAGAAATTAATTTTTTAGAATGTGGAAAGAACACGACCATGTACGATTTTACTCTGGTATGGGGCTGCAGTTTAACAGCGATTGTGGCGCCCGTGGGCATTCAAACAGTTAAGATTTAATGAGTTCCTTCACTCTTGAGGCTTCTAGTTTCCTTTCCCTTTTTTTGAGCCAGTGGGGTGGAGGTTCAGATTCAAATATAACCAGTACCCACTAAGGCATTTGAGCATGTATCAAATTATGTGCGCACAAAAATGGTAAAAATGAGGCGTATGTTGATAGAATTGTAAAGTCGATCTGCATGCCATACTGTTAAAGGACAATTGATCTTCAACAAACTTTATACTCCGCAAACGACCTGATCGAACGCATATTGTTAACAAGGTCTCACTAACTGTGAAAACGGGAATTCAGAAATTCCGTGTCAAAGACCAGGATTAAACCCGTTCAGTGTGTGTCCCAATGCTTAAAGGAACGCTCGACCACGGCCCGCCCTCAATAATTATCAGTTGTTTGCTTATCTGATAGTTCAATAACGCCACCCTTGAGAAAATTTCACTTTTTCCATGATAATCAGGTTTGTGGGCAGAGGAAAGCACCGTTTGATTGATTGGTGTTTTAAACCTTACTCAAGAATATTTCACTTATAGGACGGTGGCCAGCATTATGGTGGGAGAAACCGGGCAAAACCCGGGGATAACCCACGGCCATCCACAGGTAGGAAAGCAACTTGCCAGGAGGTAAATCAGCGGCACCCCAGCCACTTTACCTGTGTGACATCGGACAGTAATCCCCAAGCCTGTATTATGTGGTACATACGGAGTTCCGGTAAGGCCCGAGAGCTAGATCCGGGTAACTGTAACCAGGACTCCAGCTCGATACAGGCCACAACCCGGACATTGACGTTTACAGCTAGTGGCGATGAGAACGGAGCTGAGCTGTACTGTAACGCCTCCAACAGTGTGACAGATATCCCTGTACGTCACAAATCTACACCCTCAATATACAATGTGAGTAGTGAGTCAGTTATTTTCTAACATAAAACTAGATGAATGTTGATCGATTTGTAGATGTGATACTGATGTATAAATATGCCTGATAAATAAATCAGACCTCTTACCGTCAAGAATGTTTAGCTCGAAAAATGTAGATTTTTGAAAGAGAAAATTTTTTTTTACAGAAATCTTAGTATTTAGAAAGTTTTTGCAGTCAGTAATCATATATCAAAATCAGGTTTTATTTGTTCATTGTTTGTTTTCATATGGCGATTTAGGACTGCACGCAAGTATTTATCACTGATACCGGTCACCGACATCCATTGTTACGTACTTGGCAGGCTTTAAGGTCGCAACCGACCTGCCTTTGAGCCTTCCATATTATTACAAAGGTTTTGTCATTCCATCATGATGTTGTTTGGTACAAAATTAACAGTTTACACTTTCCCTTAATCTCCCACTCTTTCATCTGAACTTTCATCCGAAAACACACGTGAGATAACTGAAAGATTTTTGCTTTATACCAGGATCTTTTTGATCTATAACTGCAAATAAATTCACATGGGGATCGGCTGAGGGACAAGTACTCTCTATTTCCCGTACATATTTTTCATCAGATCCACCCAAGATGTCTTGTAACCAAATGCACGTGGCAACATTAGAGGACCTACGGATGAAAATAACATGTGAAATCATAGCAAACCCGGAAGCCAATATGCTGTGGGTTAAAGATGATCAAATGTTTGAGGGAGCTATAAGAATTTCTCCACACTGTCCTGAACATGACGTCAGCATAGTGACATGGGAATCTGAAACAGCCGGAAATACATCATCCGGAATTTATCAGATCGAGGCTACGAGCAGCGCAGGGTCCTCAAAAATGGAAATAACTGTGCCAGGTATTTGTTTTTTGATTCGTTATGCTAGGTAAAATAAAATGTTTCTATGTGATTCTGTTTCTGCTAAATTTAGATGCATCTGAAAGGTTCGTGCAATGTTTTGAAGTTCTTGTATATTACATGTACTTTATAGCGTTGATCGTTTTCAGGTAGACATTATCAATTTGTAAATCCATATGATTATTAATGCAGAATACCACGACATTCCGAAAAAAGTTAATGGTGACGTCATGCGCAAACAACCAGGCTTCTCTTGTCTGGGTCTCTGGGATTGACAACTCTCTGGTGGGATACTATTATCTACAATACAAAGGCACAGAGCCTGTGTGGACGAAAGAACCCGTTAGGAACCTGGGTGTGGATGAACTTGTGTGAACAATCTACAACTTGGGGTGTTATATCAGTTTAGACTTCAGCCCGACTGGTACATTGTCTTGTCCGAATATGCTCAAGCTACGTGCACTGTTCAAAGTGAGTAGGCTCAGTTTATTTGTATTTGTTTGGATATCTTACATCCTCTTTCATGTATATGAATGTACCTTAGAAGATATGTATATATAACTCCAACATAATTAATGTGAGTGACCTACCCGATGGCTCAGTTCGCATGGTTCGCACTTCAAAAAGCGAAACTGACTTTAGCTGAGAGTGGCATAATCATCAAATTTTCGTTGTTTCACTGTACTAAGAGGAAACCTCACGGAGTAATGCAGATATATGGATTATAATCTTGCCAAAATATCACTGATCACTTCATAAAGTTTATTTTTTACAAATGAAGACAAACGTTAACCTAAACAGAGCTTTGACAGCACGTAGAAACACTCACATGAAAGCTTTAATAAAGATAGTTTTCGGTTAACGCTGATCCTCATACTGTGAAGTAAGGACACAGTGCTTCGTTTAAATCCAAACTTGGCGTTTTTGATCGAGAGTTCACTTTTGGCAATCAACTCTTTTATGGTCATAGAACTTTTATGGGTGATTCGACCAAGTTTTATCCTTCTCATTTGGAAATTTACAGAATTGTGCCGGGGGTCTAGAATGCACTTTTTTATCGTTCCTCTCTTGTGCCAGTTCTCCGCCTAACCGTACCAGGCCCTTTGGATATGATTTCCCAGCTTTGTCAAAGTTATCTTGTTTACACTCACTTTCATATTTCTGCATTCCTAAAACACGAGGTAAATACAAAAAAACTGATCAAAATCAAAATAAAAAAATGAAATGAATTTGTCTGTTTCTGTGCGAGAAGCACTTCACTTTTTCTGTATACTTTAAATAGGAACCTTATTGGTATTCTACGCCTTACAGGTCCACAAAAGTGATCATAATCTCTTTCCCGTCATTTCAGGACTTTGGCTGAGGTCGGTCTCAGTAAGGGAAGCATAATTATTTGCCGTGGAGTGTGGTTCTGGTGCTGCTCTGGTCACCATCATCGCTACTGTACTCCTATGCCGGTTCCGGCGAAATGCAGCATTAAATCTACAAAAGCGGAAAAAATAAAATTCCTTTCATCCGAAGTTGTTATTGCGACTAGTGCATAAATGGCCCAGTACTGTCAGTGCTTTACATGTAATGACTGTAAAATACCCTAAAAGCGCGACAGCCGTTTTGTAAGTCATGGTAGATGTACATGCGCAGAAACAGGTTTTTAGCTGGAATATGCTCTGAAGAGAATGTGAGCTGGCTATAAGCTGTAAAGAGTCTCTTACCTGAATGTTTTAAAGGAAATGTGAGCAGGATAAGAGATGGAATCTTAACTAAAGCGTATTATGGAGAGAGTGAGAACTGGGTGTGTCATGGGAAGGATGAGCTGGGTGTATTATGGAGAGAGCGTGAGCTGGGTGTGTTAAGGAGAGAGCGTGAACTGAAGTCTATGAAGGGAGTGACAGCTGGGTGTGTCATGGACGAGTGTGAGCTGGGTGTGTTATGGAGAGAGTGTGAGCTGAGTGAGTTATGGAGAGAGTGTGACCTGAGTGAGCTATGGGGAGTGTGGGCAGGTCTGTTATGGAGAGAGTGTGAGATGGGTGTGTTCTGGAGAGGGTGATAGCTGAGTCTGATCGGGTGAGAGTGAGAGCTGTGTGTGTTATGGAGAGAGTGTGACCTGAGTGAGCTATGGGGAGTGTGGGCAGGTCTGTTATGGAGAGAGTGTGAGATGGGTGTGTTCTGGAGAGGGTGATAGCTGAGTCTGATCGGGTGAGAGTGAGAGCTGTGTGTGTTATGGAGAGAGTGTGAGCTGGGTGTGTTATGGAGAGAGTGTGACATGAGTGAGCTAAGGATAGTGTTGGCAGGTGGGTTATGAAGAGAGTGTGAGCTCGGTGTGTTATGGAGAGAGTGTGAGCTGGATGTGTTATGGAGAGAATGTGACCTGAGTGAACTATGGAGAGTGTGGGCAGGTGTGTTATTAAGAGAATGTGAGCAAAGTAAGTTTTGAAGAGAACATGAGTTGGGTGTGGAGAGCATGTATTTTGTAAGTTTGTAAAACCCAAGTCTACACCACTTTCTTGCTTTCAAATGAACTTTGATATGGATTTGCATATCTAATATGTGTTAATTTCTTCAATGTTTGCTTTATTGATTAATGAAGTCATGTTTAGTATCGCTGCTAAGTCTGTTAACACACGTGCATCATGCTACCTATCTGTAAGTTGGCTGCACATACAAATAAATGGTACATATCGTAGAGGTGACAGAACTCTGTGTTGATTAACAAGAGCAATCTCCACATGTCAGCCTGTTTACATGTATACGCTTTCTCAAGTGTGACATAGATACTAGCAAAGCATGATGGATGGCACATGATCTTCAACGAACGCCAGACAGCGTAAACGAACCCGTGAGAGACTGGCCGCTTATTAGCGTGAACTAATGTAAATTAAGGCCTTCCGAAACAATGAGGGCGGGGAAATGTAGGAATTCCCTGTTCAGGTACCGCTGGGCCAAGTCAAGCTATCCAAATTGTCAGTTAGAAGAGTCGTTGATAAACCCCGTACGGCTCATTTACATACATATACATAGGAAATCAATAAAGTAGTAATTATATATCAGATTGTTTAATCCCTGTATATTTACAAATCGACCTGACGAATTAGGATGATATAATTACGCCACGGTGAATCTTTGATAAGAAAGTTTTTTACATGAAAATTTATATACATTACGTCACACATACGTCACAGTACAAAATGAAATATATTTTGTTTACCAAAGGAACAGAGTTGTAGCGTAGAAAAAGAAATTTCGATACTATACTAAAATATTTCAGTCTTTAAAAGTAGTCAGTATGTCAATATATCAAGCATGATATAAGTGTTTGGAGTGAAAATACCACTGATCATATCACTGTTGGTATTGATGCAGGGATTATGGATTGAATTCTGTTAAAAAGATTCGAATTAATATAATTCTTTCCGCCAGTTCCGAAGACCCGTCAATCGCTGCAATGCAGTAAACAGAAAACCTTGTGAGCAGTAAATCCCAACATTGCGGCGCGAAATGCAGGTATATGTGGAACTCTTGTTCCAGCCACCACCATGTAAAAAGGCATTAAAACAAAATCAGACGAGGCAGGAGTAGTAATCTCTAGGAAAGTGTCTCCGGAAATATCATGTAAAAAGATCTTTACGAACCCGACGACCAGTTTATCACTGTGGCAAAAAAACTTTGTTATACATAATGGTAACTTGTTGTTGTTGCACAAAAGCTAACTGCGTTGCGGCTTATCTTCAACATAAGTTGACACCGAAAGAGGTTGTCAACGAAATCGGATTAAAAAGAAAACGTCCCTAGTATACATGCATGCTATACATGTTGCAGAGTGTTCTTGACTTGCTATTTTCGACATTGAAGGGGGTTGTTTACTGATGCTGTTTTGGGATATTACCTTAGCAAATTGAAGAAAGCAAATTCACTAAATAACCATCTGTCTGGAAATAAATATTTCGCAAAGATTGTCAGATAGAAAAAGAACAGCTTTCACCGCTACTAACTGTGGCGGCTACATAGACAACTTGAATGAATTCATAACAACATAATACAATTCTGTTTATTTAATGTTTATTTATTTAGTTATTTCATTGGTTTAATGCGTCGTACAGCATTATTAGGGGAGGAAAACGGAGGAAACCCACGACCATCCTGAGCTGGACTTGACTTCACATGGACTATTTTGGTGAGACTCTCCTGGGCCATTTGGCTGCACGGACAATCATTAGGTCACGGAGGCCGCTAATTGTGTTAATGAGTTGAGTTAATGATAATACTGGCCTAAATGAAATTATAGCAGAAAATGTTATTCACACTAAAGGTACCATCGAACGACACATTAAAAGAAGTGCAAACGTCAAGCGACGGCTCTTATATGTATGACTTTTTAACATCCGTTATGTGAACAACTGCCGTTAGCTTCTAGATTTAGCTTGCCACTGTTTACATATGCTGAGTTCAGGGCCTGCTGTCTGTCTCTGCATTAGAATGTTCCAGAATTCTTTCCAGAATGTTCCAGAATACGCTCTGTTTGTTTACAAGTGTTCAAGAATTTTCCTTATCTAGAAAATTCCACCAGTCTATATAAGACCTATGAAAGCAGGTCAAAGGAAGAGAAAGGAGAATTATTGAGAGTTTGGGATGCTTTCGCTGTGTGTTACTATAGTAGGCCGTTTGTGCTGAATTTTGGTGTCTTTATAGCCTCTGGTCTGAACTTGTATATTTAATTTGTGCTCTTGTGTACACAGTGCTTATTAGTACACGGACCCTGTCTTTGGAATTTTGTGTATATTTCGTCATACACTCTGTTATACTGTGGATTTTCCCTCTTGTGAATATTGCCTCTGTGCATTTTTTAAGAGTTGTGGAGTATATGCGTCCGTTTGGACTTGACACCGTTGTACATGTAAGTACTTTAGTATTTGTATAGATACTGCTATCCTTTCTTGTTAAACTTAAGTACTTTAGTATTTGTATAAGTCTTTTTATCTGTTCTTGTTAAACCTAATAAATTGTTGAAAAATAAAATCTGCTGGTTTTGAACAAGCCATCTCTTTATAATACAGACAGTTTGTGTCGTAACACATGAATAGCTGATAAATCACCAGTGAAAGAGACTCAATCGGTAAACATCAAATCAAAATGCTTGGATTCTACCGGTAGATGTTAGAAAGTGATACAACAGCACTGGTTTGTTAAGTAGATTTAACAATATCAGTACCAGGCAAATCATTTTAAATGTGACTTTGCTAAATAGAACAAAAGAAAATCATAGATAGGCTTCTGTGTGAGTATGGAGAAGTTCGCTAGGTTTAAATTTTAAACATTGTATTAGAAATTACAGTTTGTCTTTGAAGTAAAATTTCAACCAACAAGTTTTCAGCAAACTGATGTTCATTTAAAATAAGCAATAGTCTTGTCCTAGTTTTATAGTCGAGATGTCAATATCAAAAATTATAAGTACACACATTTTCATGTTCTCTCGAGGTAGCTTCAGAGATTTGTTATGTAAAGTGATGTGTCCTCTGGAAAAGTAATCTACATCAGCTAATTGCGTAAACTGATAAGTCACAGGATTATATGTAGCTACGAATAACAGACTGGCTAACTTAGTGACCTGACAGTATTTTCGAAAACCAGATTACAAACGTTTCTGATGAGCGTTTAATGTGGGAGTAGAAAAAGGCAAAATGTAACTTGTACAACTTTTCTTTTTACCTGCCGTGGTAATGTTAGCACAATATTCAAATACAACACACCACTAGACAACAAATTGTGTCACATGTATTGCATTGTCCAGTGAATGACATTCACTGTTATTTCAGCTAAATACCCTCTTCATGCACATTCTCATCATCTACCAACTATTAAATAAGCCTTCTTAAAATGGGTAATGTTTAAAAGATAACAAACACTTATGGTACATTGGTCGGATCAAACATTATCTACTGCAAGCGGCAATGGGGAATAATCGACAGTATTGTGTGTGTCCCATCTTCAGATTTGACAGATATAACAATACCAGTACCAGGTAAATCATTTCAAATGTGACTTCGCTAAACAGAACAAAAGAAATTCATAGATAGGCTTCTGTGTGGGTATGGAGAAGTTCCCATGCTTGTCGATGGGTTTTAATTTTAAACATTGTATTAGAAATTACAGTTTCTCTCTGAAGTAAAATTTCACCCAACAAGCTTTCAGCAAACAGAAGTTCTACAAAAACAAACCAAAAAACAACAACAACCATGAAAATTATAATCACACACACGTCCATGTTTTTTCCGTGTAGCTTCAGAGATTTTTAAAATGTAATGTGTTCTCTGGCAATGTCATCTACATAAGCTAATTGCGTAACATGATAAGTCACAGGATCATATGTAGCACCGAATAACGGATTGGCTATCTTGGTAACCTGATAGCATTTTCGAAAACCAGATTACAAACCTTTCCAAAGAGCGTTTAATGTAGAAGCAGAAGCATCAATTTTCAAAAGACAAAACAAAACGCTCCACGGAAAAGGGAAAGACAAGACTATCACGTGAGCCGACCATGAGAAGTACCTTAAAGTCATCAGAAGAGCGTGAGATCAGTATCGACAGATCAATGTGTGAGATTGATGCAGGGAATCAGTCAAAAAAAATTTACCACTGAAGCCAATGGCTAAAAAACGACAGACCAACACTCAATGACATAAAACCGTCTGGAATGGGTATTAATCGTACCTTGTCCCATCTTTATATTTAGTGCCATTCTAGACCGTCTGCTACTTGCCACGGTGTCAAAAGTGCCTTCTGAAAAAAAAGGGTATTCTTAGGAAGATAACCACTTATACGGTTACATTTGAGCGGTCAGAAAACATGTACTGCAAGTCGAAGCTGCTGTGGAATCTAGAGTAATCGACAGTACTGTTTCCCATCTTTATATTTAGTGCCATTCTAGACCGTTTCCAACTTGCCACGGAGTCCAATTTGCCTTTTGAACATTTGCACAATTGAACACATAACCGCTTAAATAGACACTATCGAGGAGTGGCAAAACATATTTAGCAAGTCGCAGCCGCTGTGGATGTAGATTAATCGACAGTACTGTATTCCATTTTTATATTTAGGGGATAGATCTGTCCTTTATTATGATGTAGAAGGCAGAACAAGTATGCAGTACAGAAGAATATAAAGGTAACATACAGATGTGTACAATTACAAAGCTTATTACAATTACACTTATTCACCCCACGTGCTCTCTCACTGATTCTTTTCTCGCAGGGTTTCTCTGCAAGCGACAAAAGAATGCATAAATTTCTTTTAAAAAATCCATAGAAGCTCTTGGTATGTCAGTACTTTATATTTCGAGAATACCTTCTTAACTATTGTTAAAAGAAATATAAGACACAACAAACTGGGGTGAATAACACTATCCTTTGTGGAGCACAAACCTAAAGTGTATATTGATTTGGGTGGCAAGCTCCGATGATGGCTGTTTCCAGAGCCGTAAGCATTGTTTTGTGCAAGTAAATTCTTATGCTAATGACCTTGCACCATGGTAACATTTCAGCCTATACAGATATTTGTAGATAATATGACTCCACTCCACGAGGGGGTTATGTTGGTGTTACACTATATGAGACAATGCGATATATATTTTAAGTAGAGGGGCACTTATATACAATATAAGTGCATATACTTGTGTTGTCACTTTCGTAGAAGATCTACATAGATTGCCGTACTACATTGTAGCTCCACAAAAAGGTATCGATTGTAAATAAAATTCCGCCGGATTTTGTTTGCCGATATTGGTACAAAAGGTTCTGTCACTGTGGCGAAGAAACGGATTGCTGCTAATTTGCAGTAAAGCGGCAGCAATCTCTGGCAAGCTTCACACAGCCTTGCTGAATTGATAACAGGCTTCTCTTCGTTGTGGTTGTTACGTTAAGCAGATATAATCGGAGACTTGTAAACATCGCATTTTATACAGATGATATGTTGCTGTTGCTGATACTAGTGATGAAGTGTTTATCCGTTTGTGAACTGAAAGAAACTGGAGACGTGCGGAGTTTCCATTTTTCAAGCAGTTTTAACGGGAAAAACGATAACTCCAACAACAAGGAGCCGTACAAAACAATAACTGGTAAAAATTTTAAAGATTCACGAAAATATTTGATCGACGGAGCCTTGGCTTGTATTTCTGACCTCAACTGCCTATCCTTTAACACAGATGGTAATGGTCTTCGATTATATAAATGCAACGAAGGAGCCTTCAGCCTCAAAAGTAAGTACATGTATGTAATAATAGATAATTCATGACTTGTATTTGCCAAGTTTGACAGTGTAACGTCACCTTTAAGGAAAAAAACAGAATAAAAACTGAGTTTTGCTTTTTGTCTTTTATTTCTTTTCATGGGCGTACATTGTCAACTATATATGATTTTATGCAAACATGCAACATGTGGATAATCGTGGGTTTCGACCGGACTCTGACCGGTCTCCTCGCAACATATTCCAAGCAGTATAACCATAATTCTGGGCGTGTAACCCAGTGAAATATTTTGGAGTGCGGCGTAAAACACCTGTCCAATAAAAGAAATATAATTCGCTGGAAACCGGGCATTCAACTGTATTCATATACTTTCATCATACATACCCTATAGTGTTAATCTTCATTTTCTTTTTTTTAATTTTGTGTTATTCACCGTATAGTTTAGTATATGAGTAGGCAAGTGTCTTTCGAAGTTGGAGGGCGTGAATGAAGTCCTATGGACTTGTTCTATCCCAATAGTTATACAAAATTGATTGTTCCGTGCAGGTAATCATATATTAACAATAAGAGATGTGAGATTTTGCACATGTTAAATAAGGGTTAATCAGGGAATAGTGTAAGCAAGGCATTTTTTGTTGAGTGAACATTTAATGTGACTTAGGATTTCTGTCTATCTGAATATTTTTTTGCAGATGTGCGTTATATGAGAGACACATGAAAGTTTTTCATTAAAGACAATTCCAAGGAATTTAAATTCTGAAAAAGGCATAATTTCACCATTTTTTATTAAATGGGTGGGCGGGGGGGGGGTCATTTGTGTGTTCCCTTATGATAGGTTTCATTAGGATGTACTTAGTTTTGGCCATTTAAGGGGATAGGCGGTTGAATAAAAGCCACTGTTTAACTTTATTAATCTCCATTTCCATTATGTTTGTTGCGCTTTTTTGACTCTTAGAAGAGGTATGGATACTAGTATCGTCGGCAAATAAGATAAATTTGGCTAAGCTGGTTGCAGCAAAGATGTCATTAATGTAGATCAAAAATAGTAATGGGCCCAAAATAGAGCCTTGGGGGACGCCGTGCGAAAACATCATCGTATTGTACAAATTGATAACGATTAGAAAAATAACTTTCAAGCCATTTCTTGCATGTTTCACGGAATCGATAATGCTTCACTTTGTCGAGTAAAATGCTGTCATTTAAGGTGTCGAATATCTTCGATAGTCAAGGAACGTTGGTACGTTAAATTCTTTATTTTCTTTGGCAGCAACAAGTGTGTCATAGGGATCACATGCAGAATTAAATGTAGAACGATTTGATCGAAACCCACACCAATAATGAGTTATACTATTGTTACTTTCAAAAAAGTCTAGAAAGTTTGTGATCATATTTGCTGTGACTTTTTCAAAAATTTTACAGATATTGGATAGAACTGAAATTGGCCGATAATTTTTTTATTTATTTATTTTTTGGCAACTTCCTTATTTATAAACTGGTGGAATTTGGCTATTTTTAACGAATTAAGAAACTGATCAATTAACATTGACAAATTAATAATATGCTCTCGGGAATCAGCGATGGCGTTTGAAGCTTTTTTCAATACAGACCTCGGAATCCAATCTGTTCCCAGAGGAGATGATTTACTGTTGAGTATAACCGAGGTGACCATTTCCTGAGATACTGGATCAAACTTGGATTGGCTTAGTGAGATACTTGTGAAAAGAAGTGTGGGAAGACGGTATAATCGGTATAATCTTCTCGAGGTTGAAAGCTACGGATATAAAATAGTTGTTAAAATTGACAGCAAAAGACTGCTTATCGCATATGTCTATGTTATTTATTTCAAAAACGTCAGGACGAGGTTTTCTGCTTTTTTACCAAGCAGTTGGTTTAGTACCATCCATGTTCCTTTAAACATGAATTTGTTTTTGAAGTTTTCCTTGAAAAGCTACTTAGGTTGTTAAGTTTATATCTGTATAATCTTTATTTCGTACGTGTTCTACGATTCGGCGATACCATTTGTTCCCTGTATGATTAACTCTTTATACTGACAGATTGTATCAGGCCGTATGTTACCCACGGCTTATAAATTTTTAGTTTATTGGTTTTAGTTGTTACGGTAGGGAAATATGTAACTTGCAAGTTAAGTAATTTGACCAAGAATATGTGGAGGGCACCGCTTGGCTCATCCATTATGAAAAGTTCATCCCACTTAACGTTCTCCATGGCATTTACAAAATGTTCTTTAGTTTTAACGGTATATGAATGGTATAAAATTTTGTGTAATTGCTTGAGCGGGACAAAGGTTTTAAAAACATGAAAAACGGGAAAATGATCAGAGATATACGTGAGCAAAATTCCGGATAATACGTTTTGTTCATGGAAATTAAGGAAGATATTGTCCATGAAGGTAACCGAATTGCTGCTAACACGGGTTGATTTGGTGATCGATTGGAAACTTCCAAAAATCGAAGTAGGCGTAAATAAGCAAATCACCTAAAACTATACATGAATATACGTTCTTTTGTTTTTTAGATTTTGTGAAAGGAATTAAAGGTGCTGAAAACTTCGAATTTTAAGGTGGGCTTTCCGCACACGCTTTCACCACATGTATATAGTTAAATGTAAATTCCTTATAGCCCGGAGGTAGATATCGCTGATATATCACCTCGTTACAGTCTGTCTCCACCCCGTCTTCCTTCTCACTTTCTCGTAACTACTCATGCCAACAAAAGAATGTCGAACACAAACACAAAGTCCACGAAGGCTTCACAACCCTACTCTCAGTGCCACGTGTGGCGACATTTTGGATTTTAGACAAACGATCTCTTGGTTTGTAGTCAACGGTTGACTAGTTGACCATTTTCTTGAGCAAGGAGAAGGAGGCTTATGTATCACCTGGTGGGCCTCCGTGGCTCTCAGTTGGTTAGCGCGCAAGCGCAGCGTAATGACCAATGCGGTCGCCGTGAGTCCAAGTCCAGCTCATGCTGGCTTCCTCTCCGGCTGTACGTGGGAAGGTTTGTCAGCAGCCTGCAGATGGCCGTGGGTTTCCCCGGGCTCTGCCCGGTTTCCACCCACCATAATGCTGGCCGCCGTCGTATAAGTGAAATATTCTTGAGTACGGCGTAAAACACCAATCAAATAAATAAATAAGTATATCACCTGTTACATATGTGGAAAAATATGACCTATCAAACGACTAAGATACTGCATTTTAACACTGTATATAGACACAGTTAGTATTTGGCAGCGCTGATCGCACGGGCATCCAGTACGGGGGAACTAACAAGCCATAAATGGTTGCAGTTGTCTGAGTCGTTTCCTTGGACACCCCTCACAGCGCATCTCCTCTTTTCTACGCTCCTTTCGGATTACTGCCACCTGGACTGCTAGGATGTCTTTGCATAATTCTATAATCAGCATGCAACAATAAAATTGTTTCAGGCGTCCAATAAAATAATGTTTGTACATAGTGTATGTGAAAAGAATGCATGTTTATCGGGTATAAATGTGAACAGAGACTTATCTTTTATTTCTGGCGTCATATCATGCCTCATTATCGTGACAACAATGGCTTTAGCGTTGTTCAAGACATAGATATAAAACTTGACAGTAGTGAAAGTTATGTAAAGCGAATGTAGAGAGCGGGGCATGCGCTGTAGTAAATATGGTTTCTATATTTCTACACAAGTATTGAAATGTTAAATAGCTTCCTACATCAGTGACATGTAATCAATTGCTGTTAACGTAACAAGATTGATTTTATCTGATTGTGCTTAAGCCATGTTATTAGAGGGCGTGTGCGTGTCTACTTCTTAATCATATACATAAACAGTTAAATTAAAACCCTAACAGAGGAAAACTGACAAGAGGCCGAATTTCATCGGTTACATGTGGATATTTGCAAATCTTTCTCACTGTACTTACTGCTCGGGATTAACTTTCTATGCCGTGGTCTTTTATATTGTCAGATTCGATCGACTGGTGCCTGTTCTGCAAAGTAATTGCACCTAACGTAGTATCTATCCATTGCAACACATGGTGAAGAGACGCCACCATGCCCCGAGGACAACTTTGGAACAGCTTTTTTTAACAGATCAGGTGGCTGTTAGTATGATTAAAGCTTGTTAGCAGCACTGTTATCATGAAAGGTGGTTATAAAATGACATTGATGTGTAAAGACAAGAGTGATATGTTCGGGAAATGTATCGTGTCGCATGGGTCATTCCTGTAGAACAACTTGATCGTTTAGTCCGAAATAATATTTAAGTTAACCACTTTCCGAATGGTGGTGTACTTCACAGTCCCATCAGTGGTGTTTGCTATCACATGGACTCTTGTACAAAACTTACAGCAGCGGTGTTCTCAGAGAGAGTGTAGTTTACATTGTGTACATTCCAAGGCGACATAATATTTCATGATTTTTCATGATTTCATCCTTTGCAACGCGTGCTTATAATGTATGCCAATGTATGTTATCAGATGTGTTCAGACAAAACAAAGAGGTGTTTTCTTTATCATAATACTCAAGGGTACAATATCAGCACTTGACAGTTTAGCTTTACGTTGCGTTAGGCAGTAGGGCTCCTTGGAGTATGAAAGGGTTATGTCAGATACAATACCTCCCTTCAGGGGATGTCGAGGTACTCCACTAAAAAGTGAAACATAAAAGAAGGAAGCATCACAGAAAAGATATTTTTGAAAGTACATTTTGTTAAATTTTTTTACCAACAACCGATCAGTTTAAGTTCTTCCTCCGATCCATCAATGCATTAATCCATCAACCAATATATCATACGATCAGTCAAACAACCAATCAATCAATGAATCAGTCGATCATCTTACCAACCAATTAAGAATCAACCAAAATTTAGTCAATTACTTTCCCAATTAATACATTTTTAAATCATTCAATCTATCAATCGTTTGTTCTCATTATATCTCTATAAATCACTCAGTGTCAATCAATCAATCAATCGCTTAGTGTCAATCACTCAATCTCGATAAATCGTTCTAGTCAGTGAGTTTCAATCGATCAATCGATCAATCAGTCAATAAATCAATAAATCAGTCAATAAATTAGTCATATATTCTTCTTCTAGCCCGGTGCCCGTGTGAAAGCGGAAGAACGTACCTGCGACACCTGGATCTGTGCTATGAGGTCATCTCCAAGCAAGTGTCATGGGAAGTCGCCAGAGACAGATGTGCCATCAATGGCGGATCCCTGCTGGTTCTCAATACTGCGGAGAAATACCACGGCTTTCTTCAAGCGTTTGACGACCCCGTGATAAGTGAGCTAATCTTGTGGCTCTCAGAGCCTCCATCTCTGAAATAAACATGAAGTATTGAAACTCTGTGTGAGATAAAATTCCGACATTATTATTTTCCTCTGGCCAAATTAATATTTGTTGTAAATGTACTTGTGTCTGATGCCGAGCTGAATTGGTACGTTCGCGGGCAGCATTATGGCGATTTGTTGCCTGACTCTGAGCGCGCTAGTTGGAAGCCTGACACCAGTTTCACAAAAAAAATTTAAAGGCTAAGCTTAGATGGATAATATTTGGATATCGACTAGAGCTTTTTGTGTTAGATTTTGATTGATACCCAAAAACCCTTAGTAACGCCCGAATGTGGCTAGGAGGAAACAGATTTGAAGTTTGAGGTGTCCCATTTTATAATGTTCATATTGGGGGCAAGTGGAAATAAATTTGCTGTTTTCTTGGTTGGCTCACAAACCACCAAAACACATCCACTGTTCTTGCTTCGCTTCGACTATCTTGTGAGAGTTATCGCCCTTTGCTTTCAAGTGTTGATGAAAACAAAAACGAAGAAGAAACTGTCACCATTCGGTGTTATTTGCACATGGTGAAAATTTATTTATATATATTGAAGCCAATTTAACAATCATCAACATGGATTCTACCAATCAAATTGCTGCATCCAGACCTCATATCCGGCTATGGTAAGCCGACGTAGCTTTAGACAGTTTTAATTTTGAGAGATTAGTCAGTCTTTATCGTAGTTATTGTTTGATAGTGCGGGTATACCGAGAAGATGGAGGACCAACTGATTACTTTTCCAAGTAAAAGAAGGTAGAACATCATTTTGAAATGTCCGGAACTTGCGTTTTTGACTCTGTTTTTATCCCATGAACAGAAATCTTAAAGGATTTAATTGAAATTTGGTCTGTATGCTTAGGACATAATGACTTTGAGTGTGTAAATTTTTAGAAGCTGGCATAAGAGGGTATCGGAGATAGTGAGTGTCAAAGTACGGCCCATTTTTTATCTCAAATAAAAATGTGTACCTGTACGCCTTTCTGTTCTAAGCATGCATATAACTGATTTCACAGTTAAAACTGAAATGCAGTTTAGATGGCAGTTTTTCGTTTTCATAACGACATTTGAAACGCCATCACTCAAAGGAAGACACGAAAAATGAAGTGAGCCAGGAAAAAGACCGTGTCTTAAAGTACATTTACTTATAATTTTGTTGTTTACTTTTGTTTTTTGTTTTTTGCTTTCCCCAAATTAATTGCAGTCAGCTAGCACCATATTAAATGTAGTCGGCTAGCAGCTGTATGAATCACAAGGTAAACTTTATGGGCTATACTGCATGTAAATAGCAGTTTACTCACCATTTTGTCTTGATATTCATTGACAGGCGATAGTTTGATGAATATCATTCAGTGATCAAATTCTGGTATGGAACGGAGAAGGTTTGTTAGCAACCTGCGGATGGTCGTGAGTTTTCCCTCCCACCATCATGCTGGCCGCCGTCGTGCAAGTGAAGTTTTATTTCGGAAGAGATTTCGTCAAATACCAATCAGATAAATACTAGTATATACTGCTGCGTAACAAAAGCTATTCAAGCATGGCGGGAAACCTTTCATTTAACAAGTTTCAATGTATCTTAAAATATAATTTTTAAGAGGTTTGAGTATATAATTCGTCTCTAAAACACCGACATTTTCCTTCCTCAGGTTGGCAGCTTTGGGTAGGAGCTCGTTGGGTGACGAACGCGTTCTTCTGGTTGAATGGCGACGAACTGCCGATAGACAGTCCTAACTGGCATGAGGGCGAACCACTTTCTCCCGAGAACGGCTTGGTGCTTCTTGGTCACTATTACGGGAAATGGGCGTTAGATGATCACCTCTCTTATTCACGCTTTGGGTTTATTTGTGAATATTAATCAAATCAGCACACGTTAGTTTTGTTTTAATATTTGTGAATAATACAAGTACCGGTAATACTGGAACAGTGCGTTCACGTACACTGCCATCGTCAGCACCAAATACATCTATATATATTGATTTTCCATTCATGAGACCCCTGAAAATATCGGCTCCAGTGAGGCTTGAAGTCAGGAGTTGAGCTCAGGGTGTCTAAATTTTCACAGTATGAAGGTCAAACAATAAGCACCAAGGCCCCACATGCTGATCGATTATATACTGAAATGAATTTTGTCATTTCTGAAGGAGGTTCTGTTTGTCTAAATTACAGCATATTAAATTAAATGTTTAATTAATTTCATTTCACCTAAATCATTAATAAACCTTTCCTTTCATTGGTACCATGTAAAGGTGTATCTTTGAAATATACGTACTACTAGCCAGATAAATATATATCAACACGTCATAGTTTTTTGCGAATAATTCTAGATCGGACTAATTTGGACAATAATAGTTACATTTTTTGGGAAAATTTACGATGAAAGTTGTTTTGGCCTTAAGAAAATAGATCTGAAAATTAGGTTTTGACAGTTTGAAGATATATCTTTGATACTCGCCTAAAATAAATAATTTAATGTGATAACCAAATGATTCGGGTTTGGTTTTCCTTTGTTAGCCCTTTGGTAATTTATTCTTGTCAAGTGGTCAAGCCCTTTGAAGAGTTTTAATTCCACATTGTTTAACATCAGTTTTGTTCAAAACGCCTTTTCATAGCTGGTTAATCAAATGCAGTGGCTTATACTGTGCCGCAGGGGCCTCCATGGCTCTGTCGGTTAGCGCGCTAGGGCAGCGTAATGACTTGTGGTGAGTTCGAGTCAAGCTCATGCCGGCTTCCTCCCCGGCTGTACGTGGGAAGGTTTTCAGCAATCAGCGGATGGTCGTGGGTCGCCCCCCATCCCACCCACCGGCTGTGCCCGCCGTCGTACAAGTGAAATATTCTTGAATACGGCGTAAAACACCAATCAAATAAATAAATAAGATATACTGTGCCATCCTGCTTACTGGCATGGTTTTCCGAGCGCGATATACTGGTCTCGACAATGTACTCAATGTGCACAATGAAGAATTTCGTGAACTGTTATACATTAGTCATGACCTGGTAACCCCCGTTAGCATCCAGTGCGCTCTTACGGTGTGTGATCATGGCTGATAAGACATGACTCCCCGCCCAGTCACATTATATTGACATCGCGTCAAAACCAGTTATGCTTCCTTGCTCTGGCCTCTTTAGGGCTGAGAACAAGAAGTACCATTTTTTCGTTTTATCTCAGGTTTTAGAGACGTCTCTCGACTTCAAGGCAGACGTTCTATAAATTAAGATATGAAGTGGCCCCGAAGATAAAAGCAAACATGATTTTCCGTCTCGTTTAACTTGTCAAATGCTTTCGACTTTTTTACCATGCTATAACAGGATTGAAGGCTAGGCTCTATGACACGTTTAGAAATGGCATAATTTAGGCTAATGGCATGCCCTATATGTGGTAATACAGCACATACGCTGTTGTTTTACATGCTGAGTTATTACATCCCAAATGCCACTTCCAGTAAATCTCAAATCCCCTGGATTAGTGACAAAAAGAGGAACAAAATAAAGCTAGTTTGCTTACTGACTGGAGAAAAGGAGGCAGATTTTGCCAGCACAAGAAACACTTTTTAAACCTCACAAACCACCGAAACGCATCCGTAGATGTGAATTCGCCATGACTTTCGGTTGTGAGAGTTGTCCCCGGTCCGATCTCCGGTATAACAAGCATCTTTTATCTGTGAACAATACCGTGTTAACATCGACTAATATGTGTAAGACGGTGTTGCCGTTAGCGATCAATTCAACATTTTGTTAAGCAAAACTTCTTTAGTATGACCTTAAATTGTGGGTTTTCGAGCGATGACCCTGAAAACTTTGCTGTAAAAATCAGTGATTAGGACATCACATTCAAGAGCTTGACAAGAGATGAGCATGTTCCTTTCATTAATGTGGAAGGAAACCGCACAAAGCCTGGTGGAAACCCATGACCATCTGCAGTTTGCTGCTGCATGACCATCCGCAGTTTGCTGCTGCATGACCATCCGCAGTTTGCTGCTGCATGACCATCCGCAGTTTGCTGCTGCATGGCCATCCGTAGTTTACTGCTGCATGACCATCCGCAATTTGCCGCTGCATCACCATCCACAGTTTGCTGCTGCATGACCATCCGTAGTTTACTGCTGCATGACCATCCGCAGGTTGCTGCTGCATGACCACCCGTAGTTTGCTGCGGCATAACCATCCGCAGGTTGTATACACAAGTACGACGTTGATAGAAAAGAGCAATCTATAGCCAGGTTGTTTGTGGCTATGGGCCCGCTGCCTCTGGGTTAGTTATGAATAATGATTACACAGACAAAAGAAATTTATACTCTTTTGGAAAGTCTTTTCTTACGCTTTCCCATTGTTTCCCCAATTACATTGCTTTGTTTGGACAAAAATGATTAGGCCACTGTCTGACTGTGTCAGACAGGCCATGGTACCCGAAGAAGCAGGGATTGAAATGTAAGTACCACAACCACACGATCACGACCCGCTCTCACTTGGAAAGAAACTAAAAGTAAAATGTTAGTCAGGTAAGTGTGTATTAACACGCTGTGTCTCAACTAGAGAGACTAGTGTCTAATGATTCTGGGAAGGAAGTCATTGGACTCGATAGCTTGGCAGATGCCAGAAAAGATCAGCCTAGATAACAAACGAAGAATGACATTAACTTGGTGTACAAATATAATAATAATGTGAGTCTGCAAACAAACGTGATTAATTAATTAGTTTTATTCCCGGCTAATTACAACATGATTCAGAAATGGTTGCGCAATTAAAGGCTTTTAAAGGTTTTATATTACAGTTAAGTCTAAAGAAATTATACTGAGTATTTTGATCAAAATAATCCGTGTTCGCTAATTAACCGAATTTTCTGTATTTTCCAAGAATGGCGCAACTGATCGACTCCTATACCAGTACTATTTACAGTTTTGAAATTATTATCTACAGCTTGAAAAATAATACTCACGGATAAGCCGCTAAGGTGCACTGGTCTCACCAGTATGGATTGGTTACTGGTCATAGTGGTATTGAGAAATAAAGCCATAACGTTTTCATGGATACTGATCTCACAGGTGTTCACAATAAACCCATACCGGGTTAAAGGGTACTGATCAAAGTGATTTCACAAATAAACCCATAACGTGTTTATGGATACTGATCAAAGTGATTTCACAAATAAACTGATCAAAGTGATTTCACAAATAAACCCATAACGTGTTTATGGATACTGATCTCACAGGTGTTCACAAATAAACCCATAACGTGTTGATTTGTACTGATCATCCAACGCCCACATCTCGTTCCAGTAGCTGAGGTCGACAAAGCTGTTCACGGTTGTAAGGTTCATAAGTATGCCAGTAAGGATTGTAGTGACCAACACTGACCAGTAAGCTCTTCACCGTTCATCCACAGAATCCTATCTGTCACCCAGCGAGCACCCACCCAAAAGTTTCGTTTGTCATCCGACGGATGGAAAACATTCGCAACTTACATTTTGCAGCTTTGAGTACACTTTTAGTTTCTGTATTCGGCTAGGTCTACTTCCTCTCCGTTCGTACGTGGGAGGGTCCTCTGGCAACCGGTGGATGGTCGAGGTTTTCTCAGGGCTCTGTCCGGTTTCCTCCCACTATAATGCTGCCCACAGCCGTATAAGTGAAATATTCTTGAAAAGTTTCATGAAATTTTGCCCTCCAGGAAGAAAGGTATTTGTTACGGCTTACCATGGAATTGTGATGCCTTAAATTAAAAACATATTAAAATTATCGTCTTCCGAATTTTTGATGAATTTCTGAAATTTTGTTGAAACCTCGAAAAACATCGTGCTGTAGTCCTAATGCTGTGTCAACTTTTGTTTACCTGGATCCCTGAATGCTTGGATAAACCGTAGAATCTAACGTCAGTGTGAAGGCCTGCCGTTGAGGACGCACGTATCGTTGGCCTATATCCACGTGAGCTCAGTTGAAAATGCCGTATAAGATATATCTAAGTGTTCGCCCACAGAAGACGTTCTTGTTTCCTCTATCGATAAACTGACTTGTCGACGAGTAGGGCGTGACATTCCAATCAAATACATAAATGGATATCTTAAACTAAGAAATAGGTAAATGAGGAAATTTACCGACTTATATCGCTGACGATCAGGTTGATCTCTACAGAAAAAGTACGTCAAACAGTATGTGGAGCGATATTACATGTCTCGAGTTGATTAACTGACATGTGAATGTAAACGTCCGTATAGTCGGTTGTCATGTCGCCATAATGCAATATAGAGACCTTCTTGACACTGTTAACCAGCCTTGCTGTGGAACAAATTCTGCGTTGCCGTAATTAAGACAACAAAACGTGGACGACACCCCGTCAACATGATACTTGGAGAAGCTTTTCTATTGGATTCAAACAGCTACGGCTATTTAATCAGCAAACTGCTTATACTTATCGTTTAATGCATATTGATTTTGTCGTCCCAAAGCTTTCAAAACTCGACATCATTGACAATGTTATGTTTTCTAAAGTGCCATCTTTCGGTCGCAAACTTCGAGGAAAATAATCCTGTTAATGGGGAAATCATGCGTCTTAGCAAGAACGGATGTCACTCCAGTTCTTTATCACAAATAGTTCTAATTGTCCAACGGGGTATGAAACTAAAGTGTTAAAACGTCCTATTCCTATGAAAGAAGTGATTTGATTGTCTCGACCGTTTTGAATCAATGAAGTGTTAAATGAGTTATTTGTACCAGTATATAATCAGTGCTTATTATTTTTGTTATTAAAGAAAATGAAAACGTGAATCTTTTGCTCGATATAATGGTTACGAGATTCCCATTGCTTTCTTCCTTTGTTCAGAGTGTATGGTTGTAAAATAAGTTCTTAATCTCGAATACTACATCCAGAGTGCACAAAAAACTACAGTAGATACATCTCTTTTCTCACGACCAGAAATCAGTAGTGCATTATTCACCGTAAACAATCTACTATACCATTATCATCGTATTACCTACCCAGTCTTGACAGTGAAGTGATAAAATCATCTACCTGTGGTGAGTTGCTACGGATCTTCCCAGGCGTGGTACAATATACGCCTGCATAGTCTGACTATTATGTTGGAATATTGGCGTGTCTCTTCTAAAGACATTGATTCATACCACATCTATTGGGTATCTAGAAAAATACCAAATTAATTCATGATAATTTTCAGGATCTTTTCAGGAACGTGCAATCTAGAGGTCAAAACAGATACTCAAATACGATCTCCGAACCAAAAAGGACGCTCCAGGTCAATCGCAAGGCCAAACAACATTCAAAACAAAGCATAAAAAACTATGAAAGTTTTTTTTTTGTAAGAATCAAAGTATGAAATTAAAATGGTTTCCTGTAGAGAGAAGTAGTCTTTCAATTTTAAATGATGTAGAAAAGACCCAGGGCAAAAAATGCAAAGCCTTTGGCTGATATGCATGTAAAAGCCCCAGGGTATATGCTCGGTGTTGTCGCACATGTGTGTGTACATGTATTATGTCTTCTCCTTGGACTGAGAGTTATCCAATACCAAATAGGCTACTTGCTGCTGCAGATTAAAACAGGATTGTCTGAATTTATTACATGTATACGTAAAAAGTGGTCAATACATTATTCTTCCTTGTGTTGACTACATAGTCCTGCGGGCGAAAATTGTGGCAAGATGCTCATGTATAGGACATATTCCAGAAAGAATTCTCAAAAGCATCACATTTGCCTTACGATTTACTAACTAAACAAATGCACCACGGATAGAATGTAAGCATTAAAGAAAGAGGGTAGACCCCGCTTACGTCATGAAATCAGCAAGCATTACCGTGTATACGTACACTGGAAATTTGCCTAGAAATAAAATAAACCTGCAGATTTTTTACGGGTTGTGGGTTTATGCGACAGTGATCTCGGAATGATTCGAGCGGTTTCTACGGCTGTTTGACGTCAGTTTCTGAGGTGTGTCAAACGAAAGCCCCGATCTTGGGCAGGCATGAACGTCTAGAGCATTGACGATCCCTTAATACGTCCTGAAACAATTTTTTGGCGAGTGCTGCTACGCTGTTGCTGTGACAAAGCGACCTGTCGTCGCGTTAATCCTGCGCCAAGCATGCCAACCGCCTGCATGAATACATCCCTTTAACGAAAGTCTTGGCATGACGTCATAATGCCTTTAAAACTGAATGGGTGAACGTTTGCAATGGCTTAAGTGTGATTATCCAATGACACATAAACTGGCAAATCAGAGCATGCAGATTTGTTTGGCAAAAACGTCACGTGGTCCATGTGCTTCATCCATACTTCGAGGTGCCTATATTGAATATTATTGTATCATGTATTGTATAAACGTATTCGTACATTTAATTAATTTATTTGATTGGTGCTTTAAACTGTGCTCAAGGATATTTCATTTATACGACTGCGGCCAGCATTATTGTGCCAGAAAACGTCGCCGAATACATGTACATATAGTGGAGGTCACAGCTGTTTCCAGTGATCAAACTTTTATACACGGTAAGCCTCCAGCAGAGGTGTACAGCATATAGAGAAAAGCATATAGAGTGTCGACGTAAGTGTGGTAACTGGCAACATGGTAACCTTTACCTACCATTCAGTACAAAGTCTCCTTCAGCCCCTTTGTATAAATGTAGATGCTGGCCGTTTGTGTCAAATGAGAGGGAGTGGCGATCAGAAATACAGGCCAAAGCTCAAACATTTTGCGGACTTTCCAGTACGCGCGGTCCTATTGCAACGCTCTTGTTGTTGCTACAACTTCGTGAAAATTGAAACTTCCGCACGTTAGGGGCAACAGTTCAGTTATACTGACAGAAAATCGATGGCATTACCCTCCTTATCTTTCTGTTTTGTTACAAATTGATTAACACTTGTGCAATTGTTGTATTCTGGGCAGAATATAGAACAGAGAACGGACTAATGAGTTATTTATACAGCTCACGACTTCTTAGCACGCACAGTTTCAAAGGCGAACTGGTTTTGTAACAAACTCTATACTTTTATGGGACTACCATCGATTTGCTCTGACATTTGAGGAGGTATTACCCTATGTTCTGAAAGATTCTTCGGGCAACACAACCATTCACTGAAAATTCAGGGGTATGGTATTAATCAATAAATAAATAGATACACGCATGAATCGTTCATTGTGTAGGTCTATTTCACTTCTTTGATTTCACCAATGTAATATTAATATAACTCTGACTAAAATTGAAACCGTACCCCTTAAGGTGTGGCGCCAGGGCGCGGATCTTCGTAGGTTTCTTTCTCCTCTCAGTTTGCTTCCACCATTTTGAGTACGGCCTTAACGATCAACCAAATGAATAAATAAATCAATTTGGAATACTGCCAGATTTATGATATCTAATTCTTAGCTGCAAGACACAGGACATAAGACGCGTCAGAGCAAATTTCCACTACAGCAGAATTGTCAGTCATCAAAAGGATTTAATGCCTAACTAGCAAGCAGCTTAAAATTTCTATTACCAAAGCCATTGAAGATAAATCTTTGGCAGTTATATTCAGATTACTTCATACTTATTTATAAAGGTACTTTATACAAAAAAAAAAATAAAAAAACCTCAGTGTGAATGGAAGCAATTATAATCACATGGCTGTAAACTATATCAAAATTAAAAAAATGCCTTTTATAAAAGGTAGTAATAGGAAAAAGTCACTTAGATACGCCACGATCTTGGCTTTTATCGATTTCGATAAATGATTCATCGATGTTGAGAAATGATTTATCGGTATCAATAAATGAATCAGCGATATCGACAAATTTCAGCGATTTATCGATAGCAATAAATCAGTTAGCGATATCGATCGCGATACAAGCACGGGCGATACAAGTCCCAGTACAAAACCTTGTCGGTATAATAAAAATTTGGCAAATTTCATTTGTTTTATTTGTGTTCCGTGAAACTTCCGGTTAACATATTGCGAGATGTTAGGATATAGCAGTAAACATCGGAGGTTTCAAAAGCGGAATTATCGATATGTCGATTTCATTTTCATGTTGCTTTTTAATTTATCGATGTCGTTAATTTATTTTTCGATGTCATTAACTGATTTATTGATATCGATAATTCATTTATCGACATCGATAAAAGATTTATTGCAGTTAACAGTCACATGTTTGGCGGATCTCGACCGTACAATTAAGCTATGCTTATTTCATATAACTAACCGCTCATCACATCTGTTTTCATCCAAATTAATAAATAGTCACGTAAATCTTTCATCTCTTTCTGACTTTTCTCAGCCATGCATTCCATTCTTGCGGGTTAGGAAGGCTCTGCCAGCATGTTGGAAAGACAATGTTACATGATCATTGTAATCCAAGTCGAACTGTGTCAATAACCGGGTAGTGTCATTCCACGTGCGTGGAAGCGTTAGAAATCTTACCTCTGTGTAATAACGATGCAGTTAGTGCATGTATTGATATTTCCTTGCCTTTGTTTCCAGACGACATCCCTTTCTCAAATTAATTAAAGTATATTTCAGGAATACTTATCTCAGGTGAAGTAACAAGAGCCCGGATTTCACCGGCTACCTATGATTATGTCCCAACAATGAATCTACTGTCGCCATTCTGGATTTACTCTTCATGCTTTCAAATTTCGAACTTTACTTTTAGTCTCTTTCCTGCTTGTTGTTGAGTGTTACCATATTACATTACAGAACTTACAGTTTAATTCTCGGCACACAACCGTGTGCTTTAAAGAACTCGACTAAAGAGAATAGGTCATAAGGCAGTGTGCATTGGTTTCTGATTGTATAATGGTCTTGACTCTTCACAAGGTGTTTGCCAACAGGCATACGTGCTCAGAACACTTCACGAAAACAAAACGGTTCAAAGCTGAGCAAAAAGAAACCATTCAACTCTAATATGCGTTTTGACTACATCTTAATACAATACACAGAAACAGTGAGGTATTACAGGAAAGAAAAAAAAAGAAATTACTGCTTGTGTCAAATCTCAATTTTTGCGAAAAAATACCATCGTTCAACCTACTATTAGAAATTAGAAATATTAGAAAAGGAATTAGAGTGGAGTGGCTCGTACGAGAGGGGTTTAGGAAAGTACTGTAAGGCTAAATATATACATGTAAGTAAATGTAAATTTACTTCTGACAATTCACCTGCTCAAAAAGCGCGTCTTTCAGCAAAGATCTGTGTCCCAGGTTTAGGCCAGAAAAGGTAGATTCCGTTCATAATGATATCTCGTTGCCCTATGACTGAGGTATACAAGCTAAAGAAGAGGTGTCGAAAACTTACATCTACATTGTCAGTTTGTAAAATTAGACTGTCTCTATTCTAATTTTGTAATACTATGTCTTTTACAGATTTCCGCTTTTAAGAAAAGAAACTAGAACTAGAATAAAGGAATTACTGGGTCGGATAGACCGGCGTTTAAATTGTTTAACAAAATGCCAAGTGAGTTGTAATCAAATTTAGGATCAAAATAAACCCGAAATATGCTTAATATAAGCGGTCCACAAACGGCTGTAGACGACATCGGAACAAGACTAGTGCAACATCGGTCAAACAACACCATTAAAAACAATCTGATGAACAGGTTTTCTGGGCACTAATGCATAACGCACGAGTCCATGATAACCTAGCTGGTGAGGTGACATATATACATATGAACTCCCGGAGGCGTGCTTGCTGATACTTACTCGTTACAGCGCATGCGTCGCTCTCAACCTCTCGCTTTACATCAGGACCACCAATAGACAAGCTGGACCTTTGGAGCCTGTGAGATGCAGGTAGGCTTGTTTAAGCTTAGCTTCACAACCTCTGTCCACCCACATAAATAGCATCAATAAAACTGTTTTAGGTTTTGTTTTGGAATTATGCTGTTCATACTCTAGATAAAGAAAATGCTTAAGGTATCAGTAGAGGCGAAGGCTGAGTGATTGCTTGTGATTTCTCACATCACTTCCTGCCTCATCAACGTGACCCCAGTGACATCGGCGTTGTTCAACATTTCTGTATAAAATTTGCTATTCGTTGCAGTGATGTAAAGCGAAAGGTAGAGAGCGACGCATGCGCTGTAAGGAGTATGAATATGGTATTGAGAACGACTCACCAGTCACCCATAATACCGAGAAAGACATAACTTACGTGTAAAAAAATATGTTCATTTATACATCATTTGTTATTGATGATTCTTATTCATCTGTCGTAATATTCAAAATTACTAAAAGATTTTATTTTGTATAAGTGAACGTTGTGTAAAATATCATTCAGTTAAAAAGGTAACACATTGTCATCTTGAAACGCTTAGATGTGATTATAGAAAGACTAAATAATCAAATATCGTTCAGTCGTTATGTCATCATCATGGATTTAACATTTATCAAATATACGGGATACTAGTATGGTTTTATGGCATCCAGTAAAGCTTTAAAATGCGTGAGAATAAAAATGTTGCTGTTGCAAATTAAACGTTTGACAGTAAATCCAATCCCCTTGTGCTGTTAGCAGCAATTTCTCACCACACAACAATATTTACCCAGTCTAAAAAAACGGTACAAACACTTCAAGGGGACTAACTCTTTTTAACATATATCTGTCCATCAGCACTTGCATGTAGTTTTATTTGTCGCCTGCTTCAATGAAATGATGTGGAAAATGCACATATGTGATAATAAAAACAAAACACAATACACACTCGTCTTGCTCATTTCTGATTTTTGTAGTCCGAAATGATCCGCCGTGCACATTTACACATGTGTATACGCAGCAAGACTGAGCAGTTTTTCAGTCATGCGCATTCGTTTTATTACGTATTTCATTACCGGGTCAACAAATCCGATGTCCGTGGAGTAAAGGCAGAGTCGAAAACACAGACTACTAATTCTGTAAGTAATGAAACCGTACACTGCTTTGTGGTAAAAAATGCCAACGTTTCCTTTCCTCGTGTTTCTTTTCATGGGAATTTCACCCCAAGTTAATCATACGATTACCGAAATAGTATAATCTCAGATACGACATTCCTGCAGGTAATGTGTATAACACTAATCTAGATCTGCCACATATACACACCTACTGCACATGACAAGGTTTGCCATATGTCTCACTGTGTTACGTGTACATGCTTGTAAACCCATTATATATAAAGGCGTCTGATGTTTTTTCAATATCCAGTTTTCCGTATCAAATTCTCGTTCTGGTTGAATACTTCGCAGCGTGTTTTTGCATTTAAGCGCCATCTAGTGGCGAAGACCCTGAGCTACAATAAGGAAGTCATGTTAACGCAGAATATAACAATGCGTTGAATGATTCGTCCATTTTACCAATGATTAAAACATGCTTGAAAAATGCATGTAATATAAAAAATTCCCAAAGATATTTCTTACATTTCCGACCATTTAATTACGAATGACTGACATGGAACTATATGTATCTCTGGTAAATTTACCGTCGATAGCGTATACATGTGTGTACGCCATACGTGTGAAATTTCGTCGGTAACATATTTGTAGGAAATCCGATTTCAGGAGGAAGGCCTTAAAGACTAGATTAAACAAGGAAATGAAACATTTTCCTGTTGTACATGCACTTTTCTCAGCAGCCTGATTTGGCCTGAAAAAAATAATACATGCACTGAGAAATGAAGCCAACAGGTAAATATACTTGACCAGTGATGTTTCACTGCATTTATATTTCTTTTTCTTTTCTTTCCTTTTTTCATAATCACGACTTGGCCTTAATGCAACCACGACTCCAAACTTACACCAGCTGGTTATATTTCTACTGACCAGTTATGTTTTACTGACATGACCAAGTGCTTAAGTTAATGAGGTGCACTCTTTGGTTCGAAGGCAAATACCCTGTCTAACCAAATCACTTTTCTCCGCCTTTACTCACACCAAATAATTTACCAAAAATACTGAGGATATGTGAAGAACCAAGTGCCGTATCGTTGTATACATTCTTCTTTATTTGGAATTACAGCACCTGTGAAAAAAGACCAACAGACATGTCAAAGGCTTTCATACATTACATATTTGTGTGCGTTGGTGCACATGTGCTACGGTGGACCAGTGCACAAAATCCAGGTAAGGACGCCTACATGTCAGGACGCCTCGAGAATTAATGTTCTGAATCACACGGCTGAAAAGTTTGCTGAAAGTTTGTAACACACTGTATAGACAGTACAAGAGGCCACAGTCTCCTAAAATATGGAAGGCTCTCGCATGTATTTTTACATACCAGAGAATCCCTAAGATGGATTCGCTGATATCTGACACTATAAGAGGTTTGGGAGTGAAACCCACAAATTGTAGATGTTGAAATCTTAGCAGTCGAGGTACACGAGTGCATTGATTTTCCTTTACTATTTACGGATTGAATTTGTCAACTTCAATCTCAGTAACAGATATCCCTTTACTTCCTCTTGACACCATGCCATACCTCAAGCTTACACTTTCCTCTGCAACATATCAAAAAATCAACCTAGCATGACCATCATTTTTTTTTAGCTGTGGTCGCTGGAAGTGATGTCATAGCATTTGGTTATCTTGGTAACCACAAGGGTGGAATGTAACACTGGCAAAAAAAGTTTTCAGCTCTATCCAAATACAAATAAACTTTTGATATATTTTAAGTAGGTGCAAAATAACAGTGCAGGAATTTATAGTGCATCAACAATCTAAACTGTCTGTGTGACACTATTGCCCAGTCATTTCTCCTGCACTCTTCGGTTCGACGGCAAATCTTTTGTCATAGTCACGACTCAAATTGCGCATGTGTAACCTATATTGATGTCGGGAATTCGACCATGTGACCAAAAAGTGCCGTGCTTGAAACCCGAAGAAAAACGTGATTCGTGCTGGATTCGTGCTGAAATACAGATTCCGATAGTCGGGTTGTTTGTACTTTTTGTGCCATGTACATGTACTCAGAGTTCTCAGAGATCAGATTTACGCACATACATAAACATATCAACTTACTGTATCAAGTAGTATTGAGTATGGTTTCTCTGTCCAGCCAAATATATAAATAAATTTGCCTGTTGCAAGAACAAGTAATCAGTTATCTAACTTGTTTGTTAATGCCACCCAAATAAGTCAGGGTTTTTTTTAATCCTTCAGTTGTTAATACCAACGCTTTATGAAATACCAAATATTGGACTGTGCCATGGGCAATGTTATATGCAATATGACATCATATCTTTCTTGTAGATATAGTCTTCACACGAAGTCAACAATGCTGAGCCCTGTGTTTTCAATTTCAGGTGTTCGTGCCTTTACATCTGCATGTGATCAGTTAGTTGGGGGTCAAGTTATCCTGAGAGGCACGTTTGATAGCATCCCTTTAGGTCCGGTTAACTGGATAAGGCCTGATGGTATAACTGTTGGTTCCTGTAAGGCGAATGAAACATGTGACACAAACAGTACAGGATATGTTGTATCGCAATCCTCTACTTTAAACTATACCATTGTGATAGCATCGGCTACCAGTGTAGACGCTGGGGGATGGACATTCGAGGACGCCATAAACACCTTCACATTCAACCTTGAATTACTGTCGGGTCAGTATTTGCAGGCACTTTATGTTTTCTATTGAGGTTTCCCAAATTAGTCTGGCAAAATAAAAGAAAGGAAATATGTATATGTAAATTGCCTGGTGCATGACTGCATATACCTACAAACCGAACTATGCTTTCAAAACTGCAGTTTAACTCCAGTACTCTTAGTTACATTCCTGCTTTTCCATATCTACTACATGAGTGTATGTCCGTCTGACAACAAACACTTCTTCCAGAAATCCGTGACAAATAATTCATCTAGAAATCCATGACAAAAAAATGGTTTAGATATTCACCACCAACAAGTCCGAGACAAATAACCCGTCTAGGAATCCATGACAAATATTCCGTCTAGCAATCCATGACAAATATTCTGTCTAGCAGTCCATGACAAATATTGCATCTAGCAATCCATGACAAATATCCCATGACAAATATTGCATTTATCAGTCCATGACAAATATTCCGTCTAGCAATCCATGACAAATATTCCGTCCAGCAATCAATGACAAATATTGCATCTAGCAATCCATGACAAATATTGCATCTAGCAATCCATGACAAATATTCCATGACAAATATTGCATCTAGCAATCCATGACAAATATTCCGTCCAGCAATCCATGAAAAATATTCCATCTAGCAGTCCAGGACAAATATTCCATATAGCAATCCATGACAAATATTCCGTCTAGCAATCCATGACAAATATTCCGTCTAACAATCCATGACAAATATTTCGTCTAGCAATCCATGACAACTATACCATCTAGCAATCCATGACAAATATACCATCAAGCAATCCAGGACAAAGATTGCACCTAGCAATTCAGGACAAATATTCCGTCTAGCAATCTCATGACAAATATTGCATCTAGCAATCCAGGACAAATATTGCATCTAGCAATCCAGGACAAATATTCCGTCTAACAATCCATGACAAATATTTCGTCTAGCAATCCATGACAACTATACCATCTACCAATCCATGACAAATATACCATCAAGCAATCCAGGACAAAGATTGCACCTAGCAATTCAGGACAAATATTCCGTCTAGCAATCTCATGACAAATATTGCATCTAGCAATCCAGGACAAATATTCCGTCTGAAATCCATGACATATAATTTGTTCATGATAAATACTCCACCCGAAAATTCATGATATAATTCGCCCGTTATAAATCATCTGAAAATCCATAACATATAATTCGTTCATGATAAATATTATTTTTTACATAATTCGTTCATTATAAATAATTTGTACGGAAATCAATGGCAAATCATTCATCTGGAATCCCATGACATTTCACAGTTAGTACAGCGGAACACGTTTCGGAAACACAATTCGTCCAAACAATAATGGTGTACATGAAGTTACTTTGCCATTTATGTCTGTTAACTGCTTCCATTGAAATATATCTATCCTAGTTTGTCACTTTATATAATTCCAAAGTCCTGTTATGATTTGTGTTGAACGTTGTTTTGGAAATTGATCTTGCGATTATTGCCGTAAAACGTACATTGTTATGGCTGACAATTGGTTCCGGCGTCTTGATCCACCTGACTGTATGTCCAGTCGGAACTCACGTACAATTAAGCTGCGATGTTGCCTGTGCTTAGTGATTTATAACGACCGTGCTCAAACTTTATAAATTGTGTAGGTATGCAGTGTATATAGAAAAAATATATATCACAACTCACATCCGAGCACAGGACCACACGGATTTACACAACGTATAATTCTTTAGACAGTAGTTAACAGTAAGCAGTTCAGGGGGAAGCGGTCGTTATTTTAATGAAACTTAATGTACTTATTTAGTAATTTGATTGGTGTTTTACGCTGTACTTAAGAATATTTCACATATACGACAGCATCCAGCATTATGGTGAAAGGAACGGGGCTTTTTTCCGTGGGTGAGTTGCCGCCTACTATTTCTCATTGCTTATCAGACATTTTTTGTTTGTATCAGTGAATCTTACTACAGTTGACGTGTCTTGTGGTAATTTGTCTGGTGAAACCATCAGCGTACAGCGTGGTTCAGCAGAACAGGTGACATGTAACACCGACTGTATACCAGGGAACTGGACGCTAACCTTCAGTCTGGAGGTAAATACATATACACCTGCCATGATTCAAGCATTACAAACGACCCATCATACTTTTGACGATGAAAGCATTCACTTACGCATGCATAATTACATTCTGGCTGGGTAAGCGCCTCCCTGTAAACAAGATATTAAGTGAAATGCACCATTCTTTCCCAGGGGTTTGTAAATCGCATACATCTGTCGGCCATTGTGTAAGAGATCTCGCAATCGCAATGCGGCTGGTTATTATCAAACTCATGAGGTGTCCAAATAAATATCTCTGTGAGATAAAATGCCGTCTGTTCAGTCTAGTCTAATCTACTTTAGTATACAATGCGGTCCAATGAAATCAGTAATATCGTACCACGTGACTGTGGTGTACATGTACTTGGAGCGATATTGGATCCCAGAGAGCCGTATTATTTTCATCTTCTCAATAGTATTTTGCGGAATTTTCAAATCAACAAATAATGAATTTTATTCCTCAGTCAACATTTCAACGTCATCAGAAACGCTGTGAGCAAACGATACCCCAAAATGCTTTAGCATATAAAATTACTTTCCTTAACTGCTACCACACATGATGAAAATAATTTCGCTCTCTCTGGAGCCTAATACCGCTCCACGTACACGACGGTCACGTGATACGATATAACCCATTTCATTGGAACACGTTTCTAGCTGTATAATAATATAGCATAGTGTGGTTGCTTACAGTATTATAAAGCATATAGTCAGCCAGCAACCTACGAATTTCCGTGGGTTCATAAGTGAAAAATTCTTGAGAACGACGTAAAACACCAATCAAGTAGACAAATAAACAAATATAAAGTATGTACATGCAGTATACTAGTATAGTATAATATCTTCAGATGTACGTTGTCTCCTGATGCGCTAAGAGCATAGTCTGTGTATAAATATTTTCTCTAACCACATTCTTGTTTAAGAGTCAAAATGGAACAGATATTAGTGTGGAGTACAACGTTCGCAAGTCATTGGTCGCATGTGCCATTGGTTGTGGGATGAGGCACATCTCAACCTTCACCTTGAGGAACAGCCAAGAACATCAGCCCGGAAACTACACACTGTGCTATGTTTTAACAGGTAGGGAGCGTAACAAAACGCAAACCTATGATGAGTGCACAAGAGTTGTTTTTCGTGAGTATCGATGCTTTATACGAACTTTATGAATGTTTAGCATGTATGTAATTGTTTCAAGGTCAGAGCGAACAAAAGTGCGCTGCGTGGGTAAACTACAGATAATGGTCTAGTTACTGACGTGTGACGTACATCATACTGTTGGGAGACGCAGCTTATCAACTAACCTCGGACACGGTTTTATGCTTTTCTTACTCTTAAGCTTATGCTCTTAAAGATCTATTCTCCTTTACCTGAATAATTTCATTCAAATTCGACATGTATGTAACACTCCTAAACCATGAAGGTGCGTTACAAGTCAACAATCGAAGTAGGCCTACTCATTTTCCAAATAGGTTAAAATTTCGAAAGAGTTATGTTAGACAGTTATACACGTAGTATCATAAAACAGTTGATGTTCTAGGTGCGCGTACTAGGTCGAATACATGAATAAGTATCTCAGTGTGGCTTTAATTGCAAATGTTCATAGCGCATGCATCGGATGCTTATTCATGAAGGTATAGCCTCTGGGGAAGCGGAATTACGTACGTTTAAACTGTAACAGTTATGGAACAGGCCGTCAAAGATCCTGGGTACTTATTCAACAAGTGTTAACACCCTCTATAGTTTAAGAAACTTAGAGGTAAGGCGTTTGATATTTAAAAGATAAGAAGACCGTTTGTTCCATTGGTTGGTTCCATGGGTGCGCGGACTAAACTACGGACGTTTAGCAAATTTCTGAAGAGCACCACAGGTGTGACCTATAAATTTGCCCATCATAGAGAAAAAATTGCGTTCATTGTTTCCTAGGCTCCTCAAACGGTCAGGCGAAAGGAATCTACAAATCGTAGCGTTTCCTGTAGCAACTGGAGCTAAGTCAGCTTAAATCGCTATACCCATGCAATGTTATAGTAAAATTAACACGAGGTTAATCGTAATGTGTAGACAACCGGGAAATGTCCCAGTTTTTGACGGTATATAACATTCAACCATATGTTGCGTTATTACGGCTGTTTTAATATTTTTGTCTCATGAGATACTTGTTTTGTCGATGCGTTACAGCGGTTGATATGAGGGTAGAAATGATTCAAAATTTATAAGCGTATGTATAACCATATGTAACAAATCATTACCTAACCAATCGAAGGCTTCAAAATACAATAGGGCTCCTTCCAACATTTGGGGGACCTGGTCCCACTGCTTTGCAGTACTTGGATGGATTTTTTCATGGAAAAAAACAAAAAAAATACCCCCAAAACAAAGAAAAACCTCCTTGAAATCATAATGATTCAGAATGCAAGGTGTGCTTTTTATTTTATCGAAAGGTAACAGCAACACCAAAGGCAATCCTCGCCAGTTTATAACGCCTATTACTGCCAGAATTTAGTTTCGAGAAACGAAACTCAAATTTTGTATTTTGTGTTACAGTTCTACAGACTGCATGAGAAAGCTATGAACAAGTTTGATTTACGTATGCTTAGCTCTCTCTCTCAAGGCCTTTACTATGATTACCTTTTGGAGCTGTGTCTGCGAGAAGCGGTCACTAATACAAGGTCTAAAACACTAAGTACAAAACAAAAAATAGCCTATGAAATTTAACAAAAATTGTGTTGCCTGAGTGATACTGGAATGTATTCTGTTATTATAACACAATATTACGTCATATTTAACATTATATACCATTAGTCTAATAGAATTGTTATGTTCAATAAATAGAATATGTGTTATATTTAACAGAATAACCTCCTGCAATAACAGAATGTATTCTTGTATCACTCAGATAACAGACTTATTTCTTGGGCTTATTGACGGTATCTGAATTTCAATAGATGCAACTGACCACATATCAAATAAAACTTTTTGTCTATTTGTTAGTTGCAACAAACATGAAGAAATTATTTGTCTTCATTAAATACCAAACAGTAGCAGACAAATTGTTAATGGGCTTAAAATGCCTATGCATACAACTTCCTATTTAAAATGTTAAATTTAATGAACGCATTTCTCTTTTTGGAAAGTGTTGACAAAGAAAAAAAGTTGACATTATTTAAGAATTTAACAATTTGTCCTTTGACTTGTCAATCTGGATTTTTAAAAAAGTTTTATAACATATACAGGTTCAGAGTTGTGAGAGTTGGCAGAAAATCCTATTTTTCGGAACATGTAATATTATTAGCATGTATATGATGAGTTATGACACAGATTGCTGAATGAAGACATATTAATCGCCATTCATGTGCAGACAAAGAAACCATGCAATAATTCCACATTCATTATTTATTCTGATTCTATACAGATTCCACCAAGACCTGCCCGTCGAAATGCCTAAAATCTTGTCTAATTATCAAATCTCCATTTTTTGTGAAATTTTCTGTTTCTTTTTTTTCTTTAGAAATACATGTACATGTGTACAAACATATGCTAGACAAGGTTCTGCATACAATTGTAAGCCCAACAGTAACTGGTTTTGAGTTTATTACAGACTATATGGTCACGGGTCTGTTACCAGTTTTATTCAAACTCCATAAAAGGCCCCCAATGTTTCCCCAAAACTGTTCACGGCATTTTGCATGACTTGTCCAGGTGAAACTAGATCACACGGTGTACCTTTGCTACTTTTAGTCATTACGACACGATGTCAACTTGCAGCAACAAGTAATGTGTCCATTAAGAACAGATCGGAGACCGTGTAATTAGAAGACACCAGAATCCTGCCCCCCTCCCCCCAGACCCTCATTTTAAAAAGCTGTAAAATTCAACTCACTCAAACAGAACCCCAAAGCAAATAATGGCGTGCGACGAACTACATGAAAATCTATGCCATAATGTCGGACACCCCTGATGGTGTAAGAAAGACCAATACTTCCTCTCAAGCCGGCTGTTTGAATAAGGTGATATCTTCAATTTTTAAATTGTAAATTACTGTTATATTCGTTTGGTATTAAACCAAACGGTCTTGCATATAATGTTTTACACATCTCTCCACATCTTGTATTTTAAGATTTTGCTTATACGTAAAATGCGATGTTTTTAAACCACTTCAAGTTTGTTATTTAAAAAAAAAACAACAGTTTCTCAAGGATACTTATCCATCAGCTCTATCACTCTAAATTTCGTGCCCAAGCAATCATTTATTCTAAATTTCGTAAATTTGAGTACTATATACACTCTGGTAGGCAAATACAGACAGAGCGTCCGGACCTCTGTTTCAGTTTTGTCACGGTTTACTAGTATGTGCTTTCATGTTTATACTATATTCTATTTATGTATTATATTTTTCATATTCCTTTGGTAAATCAGAACGTTTTGAGCTGTTTTGAAATGTTTGTGTTAAAATTTGTATAGACTACCTGTACAAACTAATTAAAATATAACATTGGAAGTCTGTTGTAACTCTATACGGGCTACACGGTATTTTTCAACATACTTCCGCTGTTCCGATGTTGAGTATGCCTCTATGGCACACCACAATCGATCTAAATTCATTATGCCTGCACGCGGTTTTAGCTTGGAAAAACTGTTTTAAGACAATAATGATGAACGACTCTCACCAGCAAGTAATCTTTGCTATCTAAAATGGGAATATGTCTAATTGATGTGTTTGATACAGAATGTTTTTTATTTATTTGTGTGTTACTACATACATCATACTAATTTGTTTCGCGTCATGGGTTTTACCTTAAGTTCTCACAAACTGACGACCCAGGGTATTCAAAACCAAGTCCCCCCCCCCCCCCAAAAAAGAACTCACAAACGCCTTCTGCTGCATAATTAGAGTTCAATAGTTTCATTTTGTTCTTTTACAGTTGGAACAAATGGAGGAGGTGAGGTTTTGTACAATGCCCACAATATGCAAAGGAGTATTGGGAAAGTTCGGCGTATTTAGTTGTTTAGTTATTTACATGTACCACTTAGTCAACCCTTTCAAAAGCCCAGTATACACAACTTGTCAGTAAAGAAACGTTCTTACAGTATACATGTAGGGCCTACAGCCAGAATTTAAAGCCCTTTGAAAGGAGGTCATATGTTCCACTCTAAAAATCAGCGGTTCTTCTCCCCAGGAGAGTGTATTCCCCACCATTTGCATTCCTGCGGGTACAATATGATCTCTAAACCGCTTATCACACGTCAACATGAACTGATTTTATTTCATAGAGATGGTCATTATGTATCAAACTCCATGAAAATGTCAGCTAATGTGATGTGATATGTTATATTTAACAGTAAGTATTTGAATGTGGGAAAACTTGTTGTGAAATAAGGGTTAAAGTGAATCACCTTCAAACTTCGCTATATTTATAACCCAGCTGTACTTTGCCACTGGTTTGCCAGAAAAGCGGGAAAGAAGAGGAAACCCTCTATGTTAGCAGGGGTTTTAACAGTACTAACATATTTATGTCTTACTACAAAAATTGATGCAATATAATTTCATAAATTCGATATTATCTTTCAAGCGAGTTTTGTCATTTCAAACAAATAATAAAAAAAACGTTACATCACAGTTACCTTTAATGAATGCTCTTTCGTGCCGAATGAGCCGCATTATTTGAATAGATAAAAATAATACATAACATCGTTGATATTTCGTGAAGGTGTTAAATTTTGTGCAACAGCGTTAAAGTTTTAAACCAATGGGAGTATAGACAGTTATACTTCACGCAGGTTACTACACGAGCACACACTGGGTGTGTAAGATTATGGGCAGCGACTCGTTCTACGATTAATTATGCAGGAAAGTAAATCTGACCCGACTGAAGCTTACATATAATCCGAGGAAGTCTGACAGTAGATGATGCAATTCTGTCACATTGACATAACCAGGCCTCGAGACGTCCAAAATGTTCGTAATCAGAATGCCACAAATTAGACTCACCAGTTCACTTTATTACAAACTCTCTTTTGCTATTCATTTTACGCTTAAGAGAAATGATGACGTCATTCTGCCTTTTCTCACACATTTGGTGTATTTGAAATGAACGCGAAGTACGAAAATAAATTTCACACTGATCAGAAACGAATGGACTCTGCATATATCACATTCTTATGATGGGTAGGACAAAAGGAAATAAACATTTAAAGTTGTCTAAAAAGAGAAGTTTGAATGGTCTTCCCCGGATAACTTTTAATGCCTTGTGTTCGTGGGTTCGAATCCCGCTCAACCGAACACCAATGGAAGACGTACTCATGTGGTACACCCTTCACCACTCAAACCACAAACAAACAATTGTAGATTCTTGGAAAATAATCAACTGCGCAGACAATAGTTCGACGTCACAGGAAACGTTTAGATTTAATGAATGATATACCAGTCCTTTGCAGACAAATCGTTCTACTTTCCAACTACTATACACTGCCTTTGTAGCACAATGATGGGTGAATTAAATATTATATGTTGCATCCTCATAGTTAACTGATAATGTTGTCCTGGTTATAAATGCAAAACTGTTAAGATGTCTATTGTTTAACTACAACAGCACTGACTATATCCAATGACTCATATTGTGTTTACCAGTCTTGCTAATTTGTCAAGCCTGCATTCATGGAATTGTTCTGTTTAATGTATTTATTCATTATAGATTAAAGAATATATAGTTTTGAGCTTATTTGCTTTTGACCTTTCTCAGTTTAAAAATGTGATACAGGATATAATTCATCAAACTCTGTGAAATTATCAGATGCTATGCTCATAAATGGATTTTAGGGCATTTCCATATACATTTTA